>NC_068916.1:7364558-7989558 GCF_023091745.1 Budorcas taxicolor | reverse complement strand
TTACTCATTCGGATAACTTACCGCGTTTCAATTTGCACTTCTCTAAGAGCTTCCCTGGTAGCTCGGTGGTAAAGAATCCACCTGCCAGTGCAGGGGACATGGGTTCAATCCCTGATCGAGGGAGATCCCACGTGCCACGGAGCAACTAAGCCTGTGCGTCAGAGAGGGGAACAGGCAGGAAGGCTAGGGGTACCCAGGAGGAGGAGTTAGGCTGCACGTGTCAGGCGTGTCTTTTCTCTCTCTTCAGTGGCAGGAAGAAACAAACTACAAGTGTCAGACTTTTTTTCCTTCTCTATACAAAATTAAAAGGAGGTTTCTTTTACAATTCTGTGTTGCCAGGATGACACCTGGTTCCACCTGAACTTAATTTTTCTCAAACCTTGAGCTAACCAATGCATTTTTCTTACAGAAATGTTTTTCTTAAGTTGCATTAATGAACTATGTATCTACCTTAGACTCCGTCCTTCTTCAACAAACCAGCATGTTTTACTTACGGAAATGTTCTCTTAAGCTCTGTTAATGCAACTGTGTATTTGCTTGGAAACCTGCCTCTCTTCAAGATTCATGTCTATTGTTTTATGGCCCGGGATGATTCACCTTGTGCGATGTTATCTCAAAATTTATGTTGTGGGTGAGGGGTCTGGTGCAACTTAGTTTCGAGACATTTCCTTTCTTTAATTAGCAGCTTGCGAACAGGTATATAACTTCTTGCTATAAACTAGCAAGGGGGCACTCTTTCTGCCCTCTTCTGATGTCTGTGTCAGAAGCTTTCTCTATCTCTTTTCTACTTTAATAAAATTTTATTACACAAAAGCTCTGAACAGCCTCACCGCTGGACCTGGATCAAATTCCTCTCCCCGGAAGGCCAAGGACCCCAGCGTCGTTTAAGGCTCACAGCAGCAACCTTTCACCACAGCTACTGAGCCTGTGCGCTAGAGCCCGTGAGCCGCAGCTACTAAAGCTCCCAGAGCCTGTGCTCCGCAACAGGAGAGGCCACCACCGTGAAAAGCCCGCACGCAACTAGAGAGGAGCCCCTGCTCACCACAACTAGAGAGGAGCCCACTCAGCAATGGAGACTCAGCACAGCTAAAAATAAAGTGCAAGTCGCTCAGTCGTGTCCAACTCTTGGTGACCCCATGGACTGTCCATGGAATTCTCCAGGCCAGAATACTGAAGTGGGTAGCCTTTCCCTTCTCAACCCAGGGGATCTTCTCAACCCAGGGACTGAACCCAGGTCCCCCGCATTGCAGGCGGATTCTCTACCAGCTGAGCCACAAGGAAGTCCCCCAAAATAAAGTCATATAATTATTTACAAAATCATTTGAACATATATGTGATGTCTTGCTACCTACTGAAAAAAGGGGAGGGGGGATGTCAAAAGGAAGCCTGGGTCCAGAGTGTGATGTGAATGCCTTGGCAATAGGGAGGTGGTACACCTAAGGGTTGGCATCACCTGGGGATTCCATGTCAGATCCTCTGCTCTGCCCCTTGGCAAAACCTGCCAGATGAGCGTCCAGTGCCAGGCCCAGCCCAAACTCCAAAGTGGAGGGCTCTTTGAGGCGGGGTTGGATGGGGTAGGGTCAGACCCTCCCATAGGCAGCTCAGGCTCACGTTCCTCCCGGCACTGACATGGCCCCACCAAGGCAGAGGCATGCAAGTGTCTTTCTGTGGCCACTCCACTCACTGGGCATTTCGTACCCATTTCCAGATCACGGGCAGGCCCAATGTCAATTTCCAGGGATCAGGGTGGACCCCAGATCTCACACTTCCCGGAACCTGTCTTAATTTCTTACATCCTTCTCTGCTACCCCTGGGCTCTGGGTCACTCTCATTCTCCCAGCTTTCCCATGTTGTGACTCTAAGACCTCCCTTCCCCAGACTATCAGTCCCTCCCTCGGGACTCCAAGTTCCACAGCCCCTTCCCCTGACAGCAATCTCTTTTCTCGTTGGCACCTGCAGTCAACCATCATGACGTGCTTACTTCCTGCCTGGCAGAAGCCCAGTCCTCACTCTGCCTTACATGTGTCCCTAGCTGGGACATTTCAGTAGCTTTGCTGTGGTGTCCCCAGCCCCGAGGCAGGACAGGTGTCCACTTGGCAGCAACGGAGTTGCAACAGTGTAGGTGTAAGGGCCAAAGTCTTTGGCAGGGTGGGCGTGGGAGACTCACCGTTGGGACAGAAGAAAGCGCTGTAGGTGTATGATCGGGGGGCTCCTTCAGGCTGAAACAGAGAAACGGGGAGAACTGAGCACCAGTGGAGGCAGTCACTGCACGGGCCGCTGTCCCACGGCTGCAGACTCGGAGCTGCAGAGTCTGGACCCCGCAGAATGATGCCACAGGGGCACAGAGATGGACCCAGTCTCCTACCTCCTGTGTGCAGACGGGGAAACTGAGGCTCGCTTCCCTTTCCCCCGGCTCTAGTCAAACTCATCAACCACACCTAGAGCGATCAGGCTTCTCACATCCCCGCCCCAACCTCCTGACCACTCCTTCCACCCAGATCCCAGCCCGGCTTCTCCCCTCTGGGTAAAGAACACAATGACTCAAAGGCTGCCAGGATCCGAGGCCCCGTCTGGCCTGTAAGAGCGCTGAGCACGGGGCTCCCAGGCCTGTCAAGGATGGGGGTCTCTGTCCCACCGTCCAGTGCCTCCTCTGTCTCCTGTCCCTCACGCTCCTGCCCCCACCCCTTCTACGACATCACCCAGTAGGCAGGTGGCTTGTTCTCTTCAAAGGGAGCACTCAAGAACTTCCCTCGTGGTCCAGTGGTTGAGAATCCGCCTGCCAATGCAGGAGACACAGGTTCCAGCTCTGATCTGGGAAGATTACGCAGGCTGCGGAGCAGCTAAACCCGTGCACCACAGCTCCCGAGCCGGCGCCCTGGAGCCCATGCACCGCGACAAGAGAAGCTGCCGAAGGAGAAGCCCGGCCACTGCAGCTAGAGAAAGCCCGTGCGCAGCAACAAAGGCCCAGCACAGCCAAAAATGAACAATGTTTTTAAAAAGGGGGAGCACTCGAAATTTAATGGGATACACCTTGTGGGGCTTCACCTGACCCGTGGGATTCCAACTTTTCCAGGTCTCCTTTTGCAGTGTCAGCAGACTGGTGAGCTGGGGCCACTTGAGGTCAGACCTTAAAGGGTTAATCTTTGACCACTGCAGCCAGACAGCCTCCTGGGGTCCCAATTTCTCCCACTGTGACGGTTCACTTTATTTGTCAACTCCAGACATCTGATCAAACGTTACTTCTGGGCATGCCTGTGAGGGCATCTCTTAAAAGAGCCAGCATTTGAATGGATGGACTGTGATGCAAATGGCCCTCCCCAGAGTGGGTAACCCCCAAACACTCCACTGAGGGCCCAAATACAACAAAAGGCGGAAGAGGGATGAATCCTCTCTCTGCCAGACAGTCTTTGAGTTGGAGCATCGATCTTCTCTGCCCTTGACGCTCCTGGTTCTGTGGATTTCTCAGCCTCCATGATCGATTTCTCAGCCTCCATGACCTTGTAAGCTTCGCAGGTGGTGCTAGTAGTAAAGAAACTGCCCGCCAACGCACAAGATGTAAGAGACACGGGTTCGATCCCTGGGTCGGGAAGATCCCCCGGAGAAGGTCATGGCAACCCGCTCCAGTATTCTTGCCTGGAGAATCCCATGGACAGAGAAGCCTGGTGGGCTACAGTCCATGGGGTCGGAAAGAGTCGGACACAACGGAAGCAACTTAGCATACGTGATCGTGTAAGCCAACTGCGTATAATAAATCTCTTTCTAGAGAGAGATTTATGTCCTACTGGATCTGTTTCTCCAGAGAACCCTAATACACCCACTGCTTGCTGGGTGACCCAGGGCCACTCACTTAACTTCCCTGGGCCTCTATTTGTTATCATTGGAAGGACTGATGCTGAAGCTGAAACTCCAATACTTTGGCCACCTGATGCAAAGAACTGACTCACTGGAAAAGACCCTGATGCTGGGAAAGATTGAAGGTGGGAGGAGAAGGGGACAACAGAGGATGAGATGGTTGGATGGCATCACCGGCTCTATGAACATGAGTTTGAGCAGGCTCCAGGAGTTGGTGATGGACAGGGAGGCCTGGTGTGCTGCAGTCCATGGGGTCACAAAGAGTCGGACATGACTGAGTGACTGAACTGAACTGAACTGAAGATGGAAGTGATGAAGGCATTGACCTTGATGTGAGGGTTAGGTGTACTTCAGACAGGGCTGGCGCCTTCTCGGTGCTACTGAACAGCCAGTTCTTGTTAGATCTTCTCATTGCCCTCCCTCCACCCCCTGCCCCCAGTCCTCTGCAGATGCTGCAAAGATGGGCATCATCCCCCCAGGGATGACGAGTCCAGGAGGCACCTGTCTGGATCACGTCCACTTCCCGCTATCAACCCGCCTCACGCACACAGGCCACAACCAGATGTCCCCACTGAGCAACTAGTTGACAAATCTTCAGCAAAATGGCCCATGGCTGGCGCCAAGAGGCCAAGCACACCCTTGTGGATGACACCAACTGGACTGTCATCTCACACCCAGCACACCTGACATGGAGTCTGCAGGCTATCTGCTCAGCCACAGGCTCCAAGGTGAGCCCCCAAGGTTCTGCTTGGGCATCAGCAACCCCCTTACCAGGCTCTCAGCTCAGTCTCTTGTTGGCAAAGAGGTTGTCACTGGACAGGGCCTGGCCATTGTAAACCCATGATAGCTATACAGTCATAAAAATGATTCACAACTCAGATGTCTACCGATGGGTGAACAGATACAGTGGAACGTTACACGCCACGAAAAGGGATGAGGCACTGATACCTGCTACAATACAGGAGTTATATGTGGGGAAAGAGAGTCGTCAGTAGGGCTAATACGAATATGAAGACAGTCGATTGTAGATACGGCTTCCCTGGTGGCTCAGCAGTAAAGACTCTCCCTGCAATGCGGGAGACGTGGGAAGATCCCCTGGAGGAGGAAGTGGCAACCCACGCCAGGATTCTTGCCTGGGAAATCCCATGGAACAGAGGAGCCTGGCGGGCTACAGTCTGTGGGTTTGCAAGAGTCAGATACGACTGAGCGACTAAACTACCACACCATGTAAGCAGACCTCAGAAACACCATGCTAAGTGAAAGAAGCCAGAGAGGAAAGCCCACAGAGTGTATGATTCCATTTACACTCAATGTTCACAACAAGTAGATTCAGAGACAGCCTCTGAACCCTTCCTTTGGCGCTGAGCGTGGCCCCTGACCATCCAGGGTCTCCCGGACACACCCCCACCCCAGCATAGCCTTTGAAATAGCCAGTGGGGCTGCTCCTGGCCACTCAGCCCTATCTCCTCTCCCAGCTTAACTCAGAGGGGACTCTGGTGCCAGCCTCTTGCCTTCACGCTGCCCTGGCTTTTAGCTGATCCTGGCTTCCAATCTCCTTTGCCTCTGTGCTTGAGCCAGCTCCCAGTCAGGTTCCAAAACAAGGTCCCTGCGAAATGTCACTTTTCTTATCTCTGGTAGGACTTTTCTGCAACCTTATAGCACAATAACAGTGCTTCATTCTTGCCTGTTCTAGGGATTTATCTATTCTGCATATTTCACATACATGGGATGGTACACTATGCAATCTTCAGTGTCTGGCTTCTTTCACTCAGCATAATGTTTTCAAGGTTCGTCTACATTGGAGCACAAATCAGTGCTTCATTGCTTTTCATGACCGAGTAATGTTCCATGATATTGCGAAACTGTATCCCCTTGCACCATGTTTATTGATTCATCAGCTGATGGACATTTCCTAAAATGGAAAAAGCATCCCTGGCTTATATCCAGGATCCCCCAGTTGACCATTATAAATGCCTGGATGACAGCAGCTCCCATTTCTGTAGCACTCAGGCCAGGAACTCAAGAGATGCCTTCCACACACACTCTCATTTAACTGCCCAGCAGTTCCCATTTGAACTCAAGGCTGTCACTCCAGAGCCCAACTCTGGCCGAGAGGGCAGACCCCCTTTCACTCCTGTGATGCCTGTGAGGCTCTCCTCACGGCTCTGAATTATGTCGGCCTTCTTTTCGATTCTGTGAACTCCACTGAGACATGGTGGGCTGATCGAAGGCTCTCCAGCAAAAGTTCGAAAGGTCATAATCCCCTGAGCCAGCTGGGTTGCCGGGCGGGATGGCAGTGGCCCCTCTTCCCCTTGACCCAGCACTCATGACAGTGCAGCCATCACCTCCTCCCTACCACGTGCCTCTCAGGAATGGCCTTTATGTTGTATTCGGCCTCCAACCCGGTAGGTGGCATGTGACGTCTAGTCAGGGTCCATCGTGTAATAGAGCGAGTGAACCGTGCACCCAGAGTTCCATGGTGGGACAAGATGGGAGAATCCGTGCACCCAGCACTCCCTGTTGCATTAGTCTATTTCTCTAATTCATGCTTCAGTCTTTGCATTGACATTTCAGGGCTTCTGAGGGCTACACCATACCTCCCGTCTCCCAGAGCTGAGTGTATATCGCTGGACCAGCAGATGCTGCAGACATTGGATACAGCTGAGCAGTGTGAGTGGGAGGAACAGGAGAATCCTTCTCTGTGCATCTTAGAAATTCTTCTTGCAGAGGAAAGAGACAAGAGCTCCAGGCCTCCAGGTCAAAAGGAGGGCAGACTGTGGCTTAGGAGTGTGCACAGGGCTTTGCAGCGGGTCACCGGGGATTTCTGCATTTCCTGTCGAGGCCATCCCATTCCTGTTGGCTCGTGGAGGTCGTATGCCTCATCCGATGACACACGGGTCCCTGAGGACTCCATCACGTCATGTCAAGAAAGCTGCAGCAATGACCCGTCCGCCTCCGGGAGTTCCGCCCAGCTCGCACGTGACTCCTGGGGCTGATGGGAACCATTTGCGCTCAGCTCCACCAGGACTGCAGGGGAGGGAGGGCAGCTGTTTGCAGCTGGGCCACTGGGGAGGGGCAACACTCCGGGCTTCAGCCCTTCAGCGGCGCTGCCGCGTGCTCTCCGAGCAGCAATCAACAGGAGTCTGACCAGAGCTCTGGGCTCTAATGCATCCGAGCAGCCCCAGAAAAGATGGGGCATCATTGTTCCCACAAGCCCAGCATTGTGAGATGAGATGCCACGTGCGTTCTCCAACCTCACCCACGCTGTGGGGTGAGTGTGAGCACCCAATCCTTCAGAGCAGACCGGGAATCACAAGACACTCGATGAGCCTCAAGGACAAGTGGCAGATTCACAGCTGAGAGGGGAGGCGAGGCGGGGGGTGGTGGTGGTCTGGGTGCCCCGGCTGGAGGCTCTGCGTCCTTCCCGCGCGGGCATTCCAAGGACAGCCCTCCAAATGCCGGCTCACAGTCTCTACGATTGTCTATGATGAACGGGCAGCCAGGAGAGAAAGGCACGCCACCCTCCACTGCGATCGACCCCGGGGGTCAGGAGGACACTTCCCTGCAGCCTTTGAGAGCCCCACATCACTGCACCAATGCCTGTTCGGCCGCTTGAAGAGGGGATGGCTGCCACGGTCCTTCAGCCCCAGGCCCCAGAGCAGGACTGGTGGGGGCTGAGTGCAAACGGTTTCCCCTGGCTCGGGGAAGGCCCACACACCCCAGCTCCTACCTCACTGGGGAGCCAATCAGGCCCTGGCCAAGTGCCTCGAGCAAGGACATGGGCTTACCTCGACCATCACACTGCGCCGGATGTGGTCCCTTCCGATGGGGACCCTTCTGTCAGCGTAATTCTCCTCTGGGGGTCTGACGGACTTCCCATCCCGGCAGCAGCTCGTTTCTCTGTAAGCCAGAGCTTTGGCTGCGGAGATTTGAGTACTCGGTGCTGGTTCTCAAAACAGGACCCCATCCAGCGCTCTTCTGCCCCCCACTCTTGTCCCAGGCTTCCCAGGTATGCATGCACGCATATGTGTGCGCATGATGCATGCTGCATGTATGTGAGTGCATAGATATGCATGAGTGCACACGTGTGCAAGTGTGAGTGCATGCTACATTGGTGGGGCACTTTAAGAGCCTGGCATCCCCCAGAGGTGGCCCCCTACCTCCTGATCACTCTGGACTGATCCAGACTCCCACAGTAGCTCTCTTGTCCCTCAACCTCATGTTCTGCCCTACTGACCCTTCCCCCATGCCTGGATTCAGCGCCTGGACCCCTTGGTGTCCTGGAGAGGAGAGATCCCCCAATAAGCACGTGGACCTCACCTGTGATGTTGCTGAGACCCAGGTCGCCGAAGGACAGAACCACCCACGTGGGCTCCGTCTCCCCGGAGGCCACACACGTCTTCTTGGTCAGATGGCGTTTGCCAGGATGTCCGACAAACTGGATGCCCTTGGGAACTGAGATCTTCACATAGACCTGGAGAGGGGGTCAAGCATCCATGGTACCCAGAATCTGCACACCCTCCCAGTACGCCTCGCTGCCCACTACACTCCATCCACCCTGGAAGACTTCTCCCCAAACCACGCTCTCCATGAGAAACCCCCTTTGCATTTATCAGAACCAACTACTCGGGCTTCCCTGGTGGTCCAGTGGTTAAGAATCCGCCTTGCAATGCAGGGGACATCAGCTCAATTCCTGGTCTGGGAAGATCCCACGTGACACGGAGCAATTAAGCCCACGTGCTGCAATTACTGGGCCCACCTGCAGCAACTGCTGAAGCACTTGTGCTCTAGGGCCTGTAGTCTGCGCTGAGAGGCCAGCATCCTGCTGCTAGAGAGCAGCCCCTGCTCTTCCCAACTAGAGAAAGTCCACATGCAGCAATGAAGACCCAGCACAACCAAACATAAGTAAATGTTAAGAAAAAAAAGAACCGACTCCTCAACATTGTCCTGCTGGGAGCCCCTTGCTTCCCTCACTCCCCCACACCCTCACTGGTCCAGCTCCCCTTGGAGACCAAGGTTGATTCAAGGGCTGCTTATCCAGCTCCAATCCTCCCCAGCCAAGGGATAAGAGAGGCCACTCCACACACAGGCCTCACAAAGCACTTCCTTTGACCCTCTCTCCAATCATGGAGGTCCACTGCATCCTAACAGAGCTTGGTGTACACACGTGTGTGCGTTTGTGTGTGGGCCATGCATGCGTGCACCTCTGTGTGCACATCTACACGTGTAGCAGGCATGGCACTGCCAGACGTGTGAGTGCACGTGTGTGAAGACAAGCGTCTCTGCATATGTGTGCAAGCATACCTATCTACACACGTGTGTGCACACCACGTGTCTATCTACGTGTATGTTGTGTGTACATGTGTTTATACCCCTCAACCTTCAACATGCTCTTTGCTCCGCGTCGACTTGTCCAATCAGTAGACGCACAGCACCTAGTGGGTTCAGGCGCCCTCCTAAAGAGACAGATCTGAGCAAGACACACGAGTGACGCCTGAGCCTCAGTGCACCTAAGTCACACACACAGTCAAATGTGTACAAGGAAGCTTTACAGCAGCAAGTGTGACAGAGTGTTTGAATACGGCCTACGGGCAGGCCCAGCCAGACCAGGGAGGAAAGAAGAAATCCAAGCATCAAGTATTGATGTAATCCATTTTCTGGGTCCTGGGAGGAACTAACTGTCCAGGCTGAAGGGTGGGATCGGCCTGTTTTCCTGGAACCTCCAGACCAGCACGAGGGAAGTGTGCGTGTTAGTTGCTCAGGCGTGTCTGACTCTTTGTGACCCCAGGGACCGTAACCCACCAGGGTCCTCTGTCCATGGGGCTCTCCTGTTCCGAAAATTGAACACATGGACACACCTGTTGCCCAGCAAGGATGCCTTCTTCCAGCCGACAAGCCAGCCACCAGGGCATGATCAGAGCTGGAATGGGTACCTGGGGGCCTGCCTGCAGTCCAGGAGAGAGCTTCCCTCGGGGGCCAGCCTGTGATTAGGAACCAGCCTACACTTATTCCAGCTTTTTGAGACTGGAATCCTACTCCTCCTAACCAGGTGTGGTCAGTCACTCAGTCATGTCCATCTCTCCATCTCTGAGACCCCATGGACTGCAGCCCACCCGGGTCCTCTGTCCACGGGATTCTCCAGGCAAGAATAGTGGAGTGGGTTGCCATGTCCTTCTTCCCAACCCAGGGATGGAAGTGCATCTCCTGCACCTCATCTCCTGCATCAGCAGGCAGATTCTTTACCACTGAGCAGTGGGAAGCCCCCTCCCAGTGACAAACCACATAAAAAGGGTGAATGAAGGCTTCCCTGGTGGTCCAGTGGTTAAGAATCTGCCTTGCAATGCAAAGGACCCCAGGTCCATCCCTGGTCCAGGAAGACCCCACAAGCTGCTGGGCTTTTAGCCTCTCTACCACAGCTACTGAGCCCACCCACCTAGAGCCTATGCTTTGCAACGGGAGTGGCCGCCACAGGGAGAAGCCCGCACATTGCAGTTAGAAAGTAGCTCCCATTGGCCATAACGAGAGAAAGCCTGCCCACAACAATGAAGGTGCAGCCCAGCCGAAAAAAAGAGATGACTGATAAAGCTCTGGGTGTTGGGGCCCTGCTCCCAGCTTATTGCCCTGAGCCCTTCACCTGTCTTCCTCGACCCCCTCTGGGCCACCCACAGCCACCGCCGTGGTTGTTGCTGCAGTGGTTCTCACTCAGACTAATGCACAAACCTCCTTCTTTCTCGCATTCCCAACCAGAGCCTAAAATCCAGCCGGACTGTGTCACAGGCAGCTCTTGGGACAGGCCAACCTGCCTTCTGTCCCTGTCACTTGCGTATACTGTTCCCTTCCAGGAATGCCCTTCCAGGCCCAGTGCCCAGCTTAAACATCGCCCAGAGACTTCTCTACATTCAGAGAAACCAACCCTTCTCAGGGTTTTCTCGGTTCCCTGTAGGCATATAATTTTTTTTTTTTAATCTCACAGCATAGGCTTGTGAGATCTTAGTTCCTGGACCAGGGATCAAACCTGTGCCCCCTTCAGTTGGAAGCGTTGAGTCCTAACCACTGGACCACTGGGGAATTCCCGACACCTAATTCTAACACAGATCTGCCCCTCAGTCCCTGGGGTCCTTGAACATAATGCTTCTCTGAGCTTCCCATATGGGAATAATACCAGCAGGGACAAAGTAAGTGATTAAATAGTTAATCCCACTAGGGGACTGTAAGCAGAAAAAATACAGGAGACCCCGTAAGTTAACAATTACTCAAGAAAGTAGGGTTGCTTAACCACAAAACCAAGCAGACTTGCTTAGCAACAAAACCAGGCAACAGAAGCACAAGGCATGCCCCCAAGCAGTAAAACAATGGCGGCATGAAACCCACATCCTGCCCAGTGAGCTCACTAAGTCAGGACATGCTCTCTGCACACATGAAAAAAACAACAATTTGTGGACCCAGCTTGACCATGTAGGGACAAGAAAACTCCCCTGGCCAACCTGAAGGGGGCGCTGATGATGGAAGCATGCCGTTTACTTCAAGGATGACAGACTTCTTCACCCCCTCCCCACTTTTCTTTTGATTATAAAACTGTAGGCCAGTAAGTTCTTGGGGCATGGCACTCTCTTGTCTGCCTGCCTGTAAGCCTCACAAGCGTCCTATTCTGATAAATCACTTCATCTCTATCACTTCGCCGCTCACTGAGTTCTTTCTGCACTGAGACATAATGGACCACGCTACTGGAGCTCCTCAGAGGCCCCAAATGACATCAAACCATTTCAGCGCAGCCACAGCTCCTCCTCTCCCAGCCCTTCTGTGCACTGGATAATATAATAGTACAGGGAAAACCATGCACCCAGTGCCGGACACAGAGATGTGTGCCCAAGAAAACCGAGTCAGCAGCGTCAGAAGTCCAGGTTGAGCTCAGGCAGACCTCACGTCCTGGGCACTCGGGTCTTCAGATTCCTGCACATAGCCCGGCAAACCTCGAGGACCTGGGTGACTGCTTTTGAGTGAATGAATTTGAATCACTAACATCTTTTTACACCTGGGAATTCCTTTCTGGTAGCCTCTGGATGTTCCATTTCTATTCTAGAGCTGTGCTGACCATTTTTTTCCTACTTGGGATTTTCTTTCCATTAAAGACCCAAGAGAGGAGAAATTTCTATGTGACGGTACATGATCTGTGGTTATTCCATAGTGTCAAATACGCATCAGAAAGCCCAATGCAAATACCAGCCTCAAAACTGGGCCCAGGCCACAGCATGGGAGGGGTCCTTAACTGGCCTCGAGGCCATTATAAGGCATTCCATGCAGTATGTTCTTGGGTTGATTTAACTATTCAGTGGAGGTATAGCATTTACAAAGGAAAAAAGGCGTAAAGGATTTCATGTTAGTTCAAGGTCACCCTTTGAGCCAAGAGTCAGAGGCTCAGAACAATGCTGTCCCCACTCTGGACCAGGCTCAGAAACAGCTCTGACACAGCATCTATGCTCAGACTCACAAAGGAGCCTGAAACCTGCTCCCTCCCCCTGGGGTGAGGGGTGGGCAAGCAGATCTCTCACACCCAGATAAGGAAACAAAGCCGCCTAGTGAATGGAACACCAAGCTGCAGTCCAGAGGGTCTTCTGGAGAGTGAGGCGACGTGCTGAAACTGTAGCTGAGGGATGGGAGTTCTGCCAGCCTCCCACTCAGGACTTCCATCCCCGGCAGCCTTGACACTTTTCAGGTGGCAAATTCCAATCACCCCAGAAAGCCCTGTTTTTCAGGAAAAGTGGGTAGTGGTTGGATAAAATCTCTTGCTTTCTGGTGACCTTGGCCTGGGGCTGCAACTCACATCTCTGCCCTTGGTGGGAAATGTGCCAGCAGCCTTGGGAGGCCCCATTCACATGGGCAGGGCCAGGATGAGGTCAGCTGCCTCCCTGGGCTGGCTAGGGCGAGCCTGAGACCTGCAGCCCCACCCCCATGCTGACTTGCAGACAGCAGGCTTGCTTCCAGCTAGACCCTGGGCCCTGCCCCCAACTCACTCGTCCAACTGTAGCCTCGGCTCCCAATCCCCATCCCTGAGGGCTGCCCCTAACCCTGGGAGCCCACCTCCCTTCTCTTCCTCTTACTCACCAGCCAAGGTCCAGGCTGAGATGGTACACAAAGGATTACAGAGGTGGAGGAGGGCGCCCCTGCCCTCTTGCAGCCACGCTGAGGCTCAGCCCCCAAATGCTCCTTCCCCATCCCGCCCCCACCTGATCCTGGTCCTCACGGCTCCCTCCGCGTTGTCTGCCATCCCTCCTCATCATCGGGTCTGAGATCACCAAGCCCACCTCCTTGGGGTAGTGCTTATGGGTTGGGTTGTGTCCCTCCAGTAAGATATGTTGAAGTCCTGGCACTTCCCTGGTGGTCCAGTGGCTAAGACTCTGCTCCCAATGCAGGGGGCCTGGGTTCAATCCCTGGTCAGGGAACTAGATTTCCACATGCCGCAACTAAGAGCTCACACGCTGCACCGAGGGCTCACGTGCTGCACCGAGGGCTCACGCGCTGCACCGAGGGCTCACGCGCTGCACTGAGGGCTCACGCGCTGCATCGAGGGTTCACATGCTGCACCGAGAGCTCACACGCTGCACTGAGAGACGCTGCACCGAGGGCTCACACGCTGCACCGAGGGCTCACACGCTGCACCGAGGGCTCACACGCTGCACCGAGAGCTCACACGCTGTACTGAGAGCTCACACTGAGAGACGCTGCACGCCAAAACCGAAGAATCCACACGTGTGTGTGCACTCAGTCATGTCTGACTCTTTGCAGCCCCATGGACTACGGCCCTCCAGGCTCCCCTGTCCATGGGATTCTTCAGGCAAGAATTCTGGAGTGGGTTGACATATCCTCCTCCAGGGGATCTTCCCAACCCAGGGAGAGAACCCGAGTCTCTGATGTCGCCTGCACTGGCAGGCAGATTCTTTATCACTGAGCCACCGGGGAAGCCCAAAGAACCCACGTGCCAGAACGGAAAGACCCCGCATGTTGCAACTAAGACCTGGCACAGCCAAATAAATAAATGTAAAAGTTTTTTAAAAAGTATGTTGAAGTACTAACCTTGGTACCTGTAAATGTGACCTCATTAGGAACTACGGTCTCAGCAGATGTCATCAAGTTCCAAGGAGGTCACTGCATCAAGCCTGCAATGCGGGAGACCGAGGTTCGATCCCTGGATTGGGAAGATCCCCCGGAGAAGGGAGTGGCAACCCACTCCAGTATTGTTGTTTGAAGAATTCCATGGACAGAGGAGCCTGGCAGGCTACAGTCCAGGGGGGGCTGAAGTGAGTTGGATACAACTGGGCGACTAATACTTTTACTTTTTCTAATCCAACAAGACAGGGGCTCTTCTAAGAGGAAATTTGGACACAGAGTCTGTGCAGAGAAGGAGGATGATGTAAAGAAGATACACAGCGAGAAGAAGGCCATGGGAAGACTGAGGCAGAGACTGGAACAAGGCTGCCACAAGCTAAGAGAATGCCAAGGATTGTGGGCAGCTCCCAGAAGCCAGGAGAGAGGTCAAGGACAGGCCATCTCTCAGAGCCTCCTTCTGGAGGAAGCCAGCCCTGTCCATCCTTTGACCTTGGACTCCAGCCTCCAGAACTGTGAGAGAATACATTTCCATTGTTTTAGGCCGCCCGGTTTCTGCTACTTTGTTACAACAGCCACAAGAAACTGATACAGTAGCCTTTCCACCTCCTCTGACAAGGAGTCACCTCCCCCGCCACTGTACGCACCCTGCAGACCCTGGGACCCCAAGAGTTGGAATAGCACCGACAAGGTCCGTGGGACATCCACAATCACCATTCTTAGCAGCTATATGGACTGACCCATTTACCCCTTTATCCACCTGTAAGACTCCTGTCTGCTTGACGTTTGTAGAAACTGACACACCAACAGGTGGAATAACATGGACAAGTTCAATCCGTTTTTTTCAGTAGAAATTGAGATTGAGAGTGCCTGCTCTGGGGGCCACCGGGATTCCTTACTTCTGTGCTGGGGTCAGCACCTGTGTGCATGCTAAGTCGCTTCAATCAAGTCTGACTCTTTGCGACCCCATGGACTGCAGCCTACAGGCTCCTCTGTCCGTGGGGATTCTCCAGGCAAGAATACTGCAGCGGGTTGCCATGCCCTCCTCCAGGGATCTCCCCAACCCAGGGTTGAACCCATGTCTGTTACGTCTCCTGCATTGGCAGCTGGGTTCGTTACCACTGGCCCCACCTGGGAAGCCCACAACCCAACCTAAATCCAATCCATCACCTGTTTCTGTAAGACCAGGCAGCTAATGGTTTTTACTTTTTTTTTTTACCTTTTTTTTTTTTTTAATGATTGGGATGAAGAAGGGAAACTTAAAAAAAAAACAGAATGGTGGTCCAGCGTTTAAGAATCCACCAGAGTTTCCAGGTGGCACTAGTGGGAAAGAATCCTCCTGCCAATGCCCGAGATGCCAGAGACATTCGTTCAGTCCCTGGAGGGGGAAGATTCCCCTGGAGGAGGAAATGGCAACCCACTCCAGTATTCTTGCCTGGGAAGTTCCATGGACAGAGGAGCCTGGTGGGCTGCAGTCCACGGGGTCACAGAGTCAGCCACAGTTGAGCACACACACACACATGCATGTTGCAATGCAGGGGACATGGGTTCGACCCCTGGTCAGGGACCTAAGATCCCACATGCTGAGGAGCAGCCAAGCCCACGGCTATAGAGTCCATCCGCTGCAATGAAAGATCCCGCATAATGCAAGGAAGACCCTGCGTGTGGCAACTAAGACCCAACGCAGCCAAATAAACAAACTAAAAGGAATCACATTCTTTGATGCATGAAAGTTATATGAAACTCAAACTTCAAGTGTCCAGAAATAAAGATTTATGGGAAAACGGCCAGGCCCATTCATGGGCATGTTATCTGTGACTGCCTTCAAGCACAATGGCCAAGTTGAGCAACTGCAACAGGGACCCTCTGGCTGGCAAAGACTGAAATATTTACTATCTAGCCCTTTACAGAGAAGGTTTGCTGACCCCTGACTCCATGTCATTACATATGACACTCATCCCCCCCAAAGCCCTGAGGGTCCCGGAGTCAAGGACAGTGGCTCCATCTCATCTGTCAACCTCCAACCTCACCATACATTCCCACCCACAGCCTGCCCAGGCTTAGACGGCGGGTGAAGCAGGACCTGATCCATCCAGCCCCTGCTTCGCTAATATCACAGATGCTAACCCCACAGCCCTCCTGGATGATTCCACCTCCCCCTGCCTACCCAACATCACAGGTACTGTGCCCCTCAAGCCCAACCCCCTCCAAAGGACCACAACTCTCCCTGCCTCCCGACATCAAGGATGCCGCCCCCTCCCCGCCTCCCCGCCAGCTGGCAACAGGAAAGGCTGTATATGGAGGGCGGTTCTGGTACCTCAGCACAGGTGTCCAGGTAGTTGTAAATGCTGAGTGGGGTCTTGGCCTGTTCCCCACGGACCACGTAGGGGGGCAGCATGAAGTCTACGAAGAAAGGCTTGAAGGTCTTCAGCAGAGTGGGCTCAGCAATGCCCAGGCCCCTCCTGGGGGACAGACCCACCGCCTCGCCCACCCAGCTGGTGATGGAGTCAGGGACCTGCACGCTGAGTGTCTCCTCGCCAGATGGATCACTGCAGAAAGAAGGGCGACCAGGAGCTGTTATCTGGGGCTGTGCTGCAGCAGCCCAGTGGGAACTGGGGAATCCAGCGACATGGCCTTGGGTTTTAGGGAGACGCCTGGCTGTTCCTCTCTCCTCTACCTGCACTCTCCATCCCCTTCCCAGAAGCCTGACCCAGGTGGCCTCACTGGGTAACGGGACACTGTCCTGCAGGATCTGGGCATCTATCCCTGCCTCTGTGAGGGTCACAGGTGTCACCATGGCAACAATTCACGCTCAGCATCTTCCATTTGGAAGAACTTTCATCAGCTCCGGATGGTCTTGGTCAATTGTTCTGTGCCTGCCAGCCAGCCAGCCAGCCACCCACCCCAAGGAACATCCACACTTCCTGGCCTGGCTTCCTTGTCCCATACGCGCCTGTGGAGCCCTGCTCCCTGTTTGTGTGATTTTTCAAGCCTGCCGAGACCATTACAAAAGCTGCACCTGGGACTAAGGAGAGTGAATCAGTGATCAAAATCTCCCCCAAAAGGGAAGCACTGGATGTGATGGCTTCACCGGTAAATTCTCTTCAACATTTAAAGAATTCTCGTGCACTGCTGGTGGGAATGTCAAATGGTGCAGCCACTTCAGAAAACCATATGGTGATTTCTCAAAATATTAAATACAGAATTACCATAAGATCCAGCAACTCCACTTCTGGGTATATACCCCAAAGAACTGAAAACAGGGTCTCGAAGAAATATGTGCACACCAATATTCAAAGAAGGATTATTCATAATAACCAAAAGATGGAAGCAACCTAAGTGTCAACCAAAGGCTGAATGGATACACAAAACGTGGTCCATCCAGCAACTTCCTTGATGGTCCAGCGGTCAAGATTCTGAGCTTCCACTGTGGAGAGCCCAGGTTCCATACCCAGTTGGGGAACTAAGATCCCACAAGGTGCACAGTGAGACCATAAAAAAAAATTTTTTAACAGGGTCCATCCATACAGTGGAACGTTATTCAGCCTTAAGAAGAAAGGAAATTTTGATACATGCCACGATGTGGATGCACTTTGGGAACATCATGCTAAGTGAAATGCTGCTGCCGCTGCTGCTAAGTCGCTTCAGTCGTGTCCGACTCTGTGTGACCCCATAGACGGCAGCCCACCAGGCTCCCCCATAAGGACAAATGTATGATTCCACGTATATGAGGTCCCTAGAGCAGTAAGATTCACAGAGACAAAAGGAAGAGTGGGTGCCAGGGCCTGGAAGGAGGGAGGGATGGGAATTAGTATTTAATGGGCACATGGTTTCAGTTTTGCAAGATGAGAAGTGTTTTGGGGATGGGTGGTGGTAATAGGAGCACAATGATATAGATGCTCTTAACGCCACTGAGCTGCACCCCTGAAAACAATTAAGATGGTACATTTTATGTTAATGTTATATTACAAATTTCTTAAATTAGGGGGAAAAAAAAAAGAGCTAACCAATCCTTGCCTGGGCCCAGCAAGAACCTCCTCCTTAGTCTCAGATCCACACTCTCCGACTCACCCGTGCTCAAGCCAACAGAGGGAGAGAGAACACCTCCAATGCCAAATGCCTCCCAGCAACGCTCTGGGGCTCTCCACACCTACCATCACAGCACACGCGGCCTTCACACTCCCTGCCTCCTCCTCTTAGCCCCTTCTGCCTCTCCGATGCCCCAACTCTTGCCCACATGGGTCCCACCTCCTGGACTCCTTTACTCCTTTCTTGTTTATCCTGTGGGATTCAGCTTGGGCTCCACCTGCTCTGGAAGTCTCTCCAGCTTCCCTGAAGGGTCCCTCCACTTCCTCCCAAGCCCCGGCCCCAGCCCTCCATGAGAACACTGGCCCTACTGAAGCATGAAGGCTTTAAGGGCATAAGACATAAATTCTATGAGTGAGGAGACTCTACCTGCCTTGTTCAACGTGCCATTCTTGGCACCAAAACACTACTCTGCCTAAAACATCACCCTGCACACAGAAAGAAGACACATGTCTACTTTCCGTACAGCTCTGATGATGGACAGACAGCACATCTTAAATACGGACTCCCATTACAAAATGCAATGATCAGCAACCTGGGCTTCCCTGGTGGTCCAATGGGCAAGAATCTGCCTGCCAATTTCAGGGAACAGAGGTTCGAGCCCTACTTCGGGAGCATCCCTAGTTCGGGCCATGGGGCAACTAAGCTCATGTACAACTACGGAGCCCAAGCACCTGGGCCCTGCACTGTGCAACAAGAGAAGCTGTCGCAATGAGAAGCTGGCACTGCAACTAGAGAGTGACCCTCTCGCAGCAGCAAAGACCCAGCCAAAAATAAAGACAAAAAATAAAAACTTAAAAAAAAAAATCAGCATCTGTTCTGACCAGCAGGGAAGACTGCCCATAATGGGGACACAATCAGAGAGGGCAGCCTGAGAAACCCCCGCGTGTGTGCTTGGTTCTGGGCTGAGCATGTGCCATGGCGCTGCATGCTGAGAAGGGGACCCCAGCTCAGCAGTAGGTCCTCCCACTGGCCCACCCACTGGCCCCCGGGGTCTGAACTTCCCTGCCTAACTGGTTTCCCAGGGCAGGTCACCACTACCTTCTGACACTAAGCACCGAAAGAAAATGCTTAATGCCGTTGGTGCTCCGACACTAAACACTGAAAGAAAAAAGCCAATTGCAACTGGCAAGAATTTGGCACAGAGCTGCTGCTTCAAGGCTAATGAAAACAGAAAACAATGCAGAAAGGAAATTTGCTGAGAAAAGCAGCCTGTTTGGCGGGCAGGAGCCCAAGGCCCCTGAGGAGTGGGGAGGGGGGTGGGTGGGTGGAACTGAGTTCGTGTTTCAGGGAACTGTAATCATTTTAATGAGCTCGTTATATAAACACAGTGGATAGAGTTACCCCAAGAGGGAGCTGTAAGAGGCACGAAGCCCTCGCATTTCATATTTCACGGGCAGATGTCCGAGGCTGCACTGGGATTTGGGGCTGACTTCATAGCTTTGCGTTTTATGCGTTAGAAAAGGACGCCCGATGGCTTACTCAGATGTTGGTGTCCAATCTCCAGGCAAACCCACTGGGAACAATCTTTCATGAGTGCCTTTGAGTCAGCCCACAAAGGCAGTGAAGGAAAGAAATCTTACTGTACCTGATGTTGAGACAGTGCCAAACCCATGTTTCAGGGAAGAAGGTCCTTTTCCTCTTCTCTGCTCTACGAAAATTTTTTTAAAAAGAAATGATTAAAGTTCCATAACTTTAATTCTGTTACTTGGCAAGTTAACATTCTACTTGATTAGGCTATAATATGTTCATTCTCTTACCCAACATGTTAATATGTTACACGGTTTATTTAATTCTCTTACCTGGAAAGGTTAGCATTCTATTTTACAAGGACTTGACATGTTAATTCTTTCACCTGGCAGAATTTTAATCAACAGTCTACTTGATTACAGCTAGAAAAGTGGGGCATCGAAGGCTTGGCAGAGAGTGGTGCCTCACTTAGAAGGCACCTGAACTTAGAAGGTAAGAAGGGCCACAGGGACCACCCCGAGTTCTCTCCTTTGTAAATTTCCCTCCCTGGGTTTACCATGTTTTTCTGCATCACTACATGGAATTCTTCCCTCTCCCTCACTTCCTCTGTGCTTTTATTGTTTTAGCTTCTTTTTTTTTTTTTATTAAAGGATAGTTGATTTACAATGCTGTGTACATTTAGACTCTGACGTACACCAAGTGATTCAATTATATATATATGTGCGTGGGGGTGTGTGTATTCTTTTTCACATGCTTTCATTCTTGGTTTATCCTCGGAAGCCTCAGAGCCCACACTCCTCAGGGACTGTCCTATTCTTTAAAAAAATAATATTAACAAGCCCTACTTGACATTTGGCAAATCTTCTCAAGATTAAAAATGCACATATCCCTTTCAACCTGCAGTTGCCTCTCTGAAGGGTGAACACTGAAATTAACCACAGACACATGTGCAAAGACAGTGTGCTTAACTGCAGCACTGTGAGAATTAACTAACAGCCAGAATCTTCACCAACGGGGCATTGGGTTTACCAAACGATAGTACATTCACACAATAGAATGTTACACGTCAGTGTAAAGGGGTGAGGTAAGCATACATGTAACTGATACCAAATGGTCTCTAAGGTTCATTGTTGACCTAAAAAAGGAAGGTAGAGAACAGTACTATAGTATTCTCCCATTGTGTGTGTGTTTTTTTAAGTCCTGTGTATACACACTGGAAAAGACCCTGATGCTAGGAAAGACTGGAAGCAAAAGAAGAAGAGGGCAGCAGAGGATGAGATGGTTAGACAGCATCACTTGACTCAAAGGACATGAACTTGAGCAAACTCCAGGAGACAGTGGAGGACAGGGAAGCCTGGTGTGCTGCAGTCCGTGGGTTGCAGAGAGTCAGACACGACTGAGCGACGGAACAACAAATTTACACAGAAGATTTCTAAAAGGATAGTTAAGGAATTAGTAAGCATTTTTGCCTCTTAGAAGGGAAAGGAGGATACACCCTTTCATACTCTTTGAAAAAGGAACACACCATTTGAATATATGAAAGGATACACCCTTTCATACTCTTTGAAAAAAGTTTAACCACATGCGTATGATTAAGAAAAATACCTCATCTTCAGAATAAGCATGCATTGCGTGTGTTAGTCACTCAGTCATGTCCGACTCTTTGCGACCCCATGGACCGTACCCGGCCAGGCTCCTCTGTCCGTGGGATTCTGCAGGCAAGAATACTGGAGTGGGTTGCCATTCCCTTCTCCAGGAAGGATGCATTATCCAATTACAAAAAGGCACAGACACTTGCTTTTTAAGGCCTTTATTATGCCTTTCTGCACTGGAATTCACAATTGCCTTTGTGGTTTGGGGTTTAGAGACTGCTTGCAGACCCGCTACAGGCCAAGTTCTCAGGAGGCATGCACATGGGAGGCTCCAGGTCCCCAGAGAAGTGTCTGGCTGAGGGATGCCCAAGGGCCAATATTCCACCTCCCTCATTCAGCCCCATCCTGGAAACGCCTTCGTGTGCCTCCAGCATACCATAGGGGGAACCTGATCTGTCCATGCCATGATGTGGAGTTTGAAAACTAGGACTCTCCTGGGGTTATCACACTCCTGCTAAATGTTTGACTCAGGCAGGAAGAAGCTGGAGGGTTCAGGTACCCAGGAGCCACCGCAGAGGAGGCTAGGGGATTGGGAAGGCTCAGTCCTTCCCAAGGAGTTGGGACTGGGGCAGAAAAGGGTTTGAAAGAAGACTATCACGGATAGCCAACCCAGGGCAGGGCAGATCCTTTCGGTCACTTGTGGCTCAGAGCAAGGACTGAGGAGTCTGGGTGCCACCCTCAAGGTCTCCAAAGAGACCCAGTTACTGAGGCACTGATGACCACCAGACCCCATGCCTGGCCCACTTGGTTCTGTGCCTCTCATTGGATAAGCTGGCAAGAGAGGGTACATCCAAGGCCTGCCTCCCCTCTCCCAGCTTATGCACCCTTACATCCAGAGGGAGAGAGAGGCGGCAAGGTCTTCAAAACACCCTCTCCCTTCCCTAGTTGGCTGGCTGTGACCTGGAGTTGAGGAGCTAGTGGGAGAGCCGGAGAGAACAAAGAAGGTGGGAAGGAAGACAGTGAGAGACGGAGGAACGTAAGAGGGGTACAAAGGGGGAGACAGGGGAGAAGGCGAGACATCACCTCCCAGGAAACAACGCTTTCCGTTCGAGACAAAGGCACAAATCCCAGGGGGAGATGGGAGCTCTTTTCTCTCAGTAAGTGATAAGTTAGCAAACAGACAAGGAAACGAACATGAGCAAGGACGTGGAGGATTTGGGTACCACCGCCAAAAGTACACATTAGAGACTCCTATGCCCAGTGACAGGGGCTTGGATATTCTTTTCAAGTAGATGTGAGCATCTACAAAACCAACCATATAGACAGTCTCTAAAATAAAAACCAGGCCATGGATATCACAGAGGCCATGTTTGTGGGCCACAAGGGATATCACACACACCATGTTCACTGGCCACATTGCCCATCTGACCCACATTTATAAAACACATAAAGGTAGTAATTTTAAAAATTACTTGAAAACTGAAAACATACCTAGGCAAGTCACAGCTCGAAAAGGTCACTGTTCCGCAAGTTACAACCTATTTGGAAGCCAGCAGTAATGGAAACACTTCCTAGCACAAGTCAGATGCAGCCAAAGCAATACTCTGAGGAAAATTCATAACCTTCAAAAGGCTTAAATGCTTGAGTTAAAATTTTAAAAAAAGGCTGAAAATTGATTACTTTGGTGTCTAATTCCACAAGATAAAGAGTCAGAGGGGAAAGCGAAAGAGAGAGGAAGTAAAGGAAGGAGGAAATGGTGGGAGGGAGAAAGGGCTGTAGAGAGAATTTTCTAAGCAGAGTCTCCGAATGAGAGGCTCAAACTCCAACTACCCATCCTGCCCCAGGCAGGTCTACTCCCCCACGACACCTTCTCTCTTCTGCAGCCCCAAACCTCCAAACTCAAGCACGTGGGTGGGGGCGAGAACGGGGGCGGGGGGGTGGGGAGACTCAAAGTGCCTAGTGCCGCCACCTGCTGGGCCAGTAGGGACTCTGGCCCCCTGGGGACAGTGGGCAACGTCTGAAGACAGTTTGGGTTGTCGCACCCAGAAGAAGGGGGGTGTTATTGGCATCTGGTTGGTGGAGATCAAGGATGCTGCTAAGGTACACAGGCTGGCCCCACCACAGAAAATGACCCAGCCTCAAATGCCACCATGAGTTTACACAACCCTACTCAAGGCAATGGCAGTTACCTGGGGGGCTGTCTGGAGGACACGGCTGCCATCAGGCTCCCTGTGTGGGGCTGGAAGGCGGGGACAGCCTCGTCAGTGTACAAGCCGCCATCCTGCCGGTGGTTTAGGCTCACCAGGTCTGTCATCACCACCAGGCCCGTTTCCTAGGCAACAGACAACGCCCAGCCACAGTGGGGAAGTGGATACGCTGGCTCCAGAAGCCACCGGCCCAACACCGCTGCTGCGTAGCCCTGGGGGAGTCAGTCCTCTCTCTAGGCTTGGCGACACGGACCAAGAGGGACGTGAGACCAAGTGACCACCAAGGGCACAACAGAGTTGGGGTCAGAATGTCTGTGCGCTGGCTCAAAAGGCCACATCTCTTAGTTCCGTTACGAACTGTCTAAAACCGTGGGCAGATCCGTGGTTGCCAAGGGCTGGGGGAGGGTAGATAGGGTGTGACTGCTGATGGGGACAGGATCTCCTTTTGGGGTGTTCTGGAGCTAGACAGAGGTGCTGGCTTGCACAACACTGTGAATGTACTAAATGCCGCTGAATTGTTCACTTTAAAATGGGTTAATTGTGGCTTCCCTGGCAGTCCAGTGGTTAAGACTCTGTGCTTCCAGCTCAGTGGGGCACAGGGTCAATCCCTGGTTAGGGAACTAAGATCCCACATGATGCCCAGCACAGCCAAAAAAATTAAGAAAGAATACATTTTTTAAAATGGGTCAGATGTCTGCTATGTGAATTTCACCTCAATTAAAAAAAAAAATCAATTGGTACAGTGCCTAATCCAGACCCAGAGCCAATGACTGTGAGTTTCAATTATTACTGTTGTAATATACGTATATATTTAATGGGCTTCCTGGGTAGCTCAGCAGTAAAGAATCCACCAGCAAGGCAGGAGATGCCATTTGATCTCTGGGTTGGGAAGATCCTCTGGAGGAGGGTATGGCAACCCACTCCAGTATCCTTTCCTGGAGAATCCCATAGACAGAGGAGCCTGGTGACCTACAGTCTGCAGGGTTGCAAAGAGTCACACAGGGCTGCAGCGATTGAGTACACAGGCACACACGCATTTGCTATAGCAACACGCTAAGCGTGGCACCAAGGTGGTGGGTCTGCAGGTGTTTACTAATTTATTCAACTTTCTATAGCTTTGGAAATTTTCTATAGTGAAAATGGGAGGAAAGCAATGCCTTTTTTTCTTTTTTGGCTGTGCCATGCAGTTTGTGGGATCTTAGTTCAATGGCACCCCACTCCAGTACTCTTGCCTGGAAAGTCCCATGGACGGGGGAGCCTGGTGGGCTGAGGTCCATGGGGTCGCTAAGAGTCGGACACGACTGAGCGACTTCACTTTGAATTTTCCCTTTCATCCACTGGAGAGGGAAATGGCAACCCACTCCGGTATTCTGGCCTGGAGAATCCCAGGGACGGGGGAGCCTGGTGGGCTGCTGTCTATGGGGTCGCACAGAGTTGGACATGACTGAAGCGACTTAGCAGCAGCAGTAGTTCCCCAACCAGGAATTAAACCTGGGCCCTCGCCAGTGAAAGTCTGGAGTACTAACCACTGGACCACCATGGAATTCCCAAGGATGCCTTTTAAATGATTTAAAAATGGGGATGAAAAGTGCCCTCATGCATTCAAGGGGAGACCGCCAGAATGCTCATGCAGGCTGCAACGACGCTTGGGTCTACTGCACCCCCAGCAGCCCCCTGGTCCCTGGAGCCAGGAAGGAAGGGGCTGGATGAGAGCTATAAATGCCAGCAAGGGTAGGGCTGCCACCTGGCAACACAGCACCTGCACACGCCGTGAAGGTGTGCACGCGTGCTGTCTGCTTCTGCCGTGTCCGACTCTGCAGCCCTGTGGACTGTGCCTGCCAGGCTCCTCTGCCCATGGATCTTCCAGGGAAGAAAACGAGTTGGTTGCCATTTCCTCCTCCTGGAGACCTTCCCGATCCAGGGATCACACTCACATCTCTATGTGTCCTGGACTGGCTGGCGGGTTCTTTACCACTAGCGCCACATGGGAAGACCCTGTGAAGGTTTTCCTTCCACCAAAGCATTTTCAAGGTCATCGCTCCAGAATGATGTTCTAGTTTGCTCCAGAACAAAGTTGAGGTTATCAATGAACACTCATTCTGCTCTCATCTGTTTTGCAAATTGGGAAGGTTTGCATCCAAGCTTCCACTGGGGAGAATCAAAAAGATTCTGTAGCACTCAGAGTTTGGAAACTTCCATCCTGACCCAGCTCTGTACCCTGAGACCCTTTGTTTCAGAGGAAGAAGAGCTCAGAAGGGGATGATGGGGTTCAAGACCACCTCTCCTTACAGCGAAGGCAAACCCGGAATCCTTGGTGATGCCCCAAGGCCACAGGAAGACAGAGGAGCGCCGGCGTCGTCGGGCCGTGAGCCCAGTCCACCAGAAGGGTCCATCCTCCCTGGACACCCCAAAGATATCAGAAACATCATAATCTTCTAATTCCTGGAAAACCTACAGGCAGAAGGCAACAGGGACTGGTCAAATGAGGGTTTCTTTTCAACCCCAACTGGTCTGGCATGCTCCCATCTCAATCTTTTCTCACATGGATCACTGGGAACCAATCTTAGAGGAGACAAGAGTTGGGGCATTAACCCATTTTAAAGATGGGCAAACTGGGGCTGAAGAGGTGGGACCCAGACAATGTCACATTGGATTTGACTCCAAGATCTTTCAACTATACCCAAGCAACAACAGGGGTGGGGTTTGCTGAGAATGAACCCAGCAGAGAGAGAGAAGCTGGGTTTATATGGATTGTGTTCAGTTAATGAAAAGGAAGAGACCTCCTGCAAGTGCCAGAATGCAATGTCCAAGGGCCCCAGTTCACCTGGGCGGGAGTCAGCCGAAACCCAGACCTGAGCAGGTAAACGCTCTTGTCAACTGCAGCAACACACACACAGCTGCCCCTTGCAGCCTTGAGCCGCAGGTCGACGACTTCCCCGGGTTGGGTCTCATTTGCTGAGTATGTCAGTGAAACCTGGACCCGAACACAGCAGAAGAATCAGGAGCTTGGCCAAACTCTCCAGACCTACCCACCCTTTCCACCCTCCCAAGAGAGTCAGGAGCCTGGCTTTGCCACCCAGGTGACGACAAGGGCAGAGGGTTGGGTGACAAGAACTAGGCTGGTACAACTGGTACATTCTGTGCAGAAGATGGGAGTGGGGAGGGGTGGGGAGACGGGAGGCGGCAGAGGACATGTTGCAGCCAGTTTTGGAGGGTGCATGGTGAGGGCAAAGGAGGCTGAACCAAGTTTGGGGGACATAAGTGGTGTCCCTTAAGTTTGGAGCCCAGCAGGGAAAGAGAACACTGCCCACTTTTCCTGTGTGTATGAATGCAATTCCATCTGGGTGACTTCTGGAGGATCTCCCAGTCAAGATGCAACTAAGATTTCCTTTATTCCCAAAGGCAGGACAGTCCTTACAAGTCCTGCTGGTCACATCGCCTGGAGTCTGACCGGTGACTGTCCACAGTCCACCCCAGCCTCGACATCCTGGAGCCTCCAGCCCCGATGACGCTTACCTATCCTCCCCTCCCTCCCCCAGTTTGGTTCCCAGCACCCTACCTGGTTTTCAAAGAAGGTCTCAACAGTAAACTGGAGGCTGTCAGCCACCCCTTCTCCATTCTCTCTGACATAGAAGACTAGCAAGCGGCCCAGGGGGACCATGCTGGGGGTCACGGCCAGCTGGAGAGAGGTCACGCACACGCTGACCTCTGCTGCTGGGGTCGGAGGAGGCTCTAAGGTAAGTGAGGAGAGACATGAAAATGCAGCAGCTCACAGTAGGACCAGCGATGCCCCAGTTGCCCAGCTTTACCTTGGGGGTTACCATGGGGTGTAGCACGAGGAGGTGCCAGCCCAGGCCAGACCCAGGGCAAGTACTCCATGGATACTCACATTCCCTGTTATTTCACCCAGAAAGGATGACAAACCCAAGAGGATGTGGGTGCACAATGTCAAATGCACTCATCAGGCCAGTGGCTCTCAACCAGGGCAATGCTGACTGCCAGGGGACATTTGGTAATTTTGGTTGTCGCAGCTTGGGGGTGTTACTGGCATCTAGTGGGTAGGAGCCAAGAATGCTATTCAACACCCTAAAATGCACAGAACAGCTCCACAGAGAGTAAGCTGGCCCCAAACATAGCAGTTCTGAGGGTAAGAAAGTGGCTTAGAATCAGAGAGACTGTCTACCTGTCTCCCTATCTATCATCTGTCTATCCATCCAACCATCCATGGCTTTATCTATCCATCCATCTATCAATTGATCTATTGATGCTTCTATTTATCTATCCATGAAACTGTTCATCCATCCACGACTGTCTATCCACCTGTCAATTTATCTATTGAAGATTCTACACATGAATCTATTTATCCACTTTTCCATCCGTGGGGTCACAGAGAGTGGGACACAACAGAGCAACTTTCACTTTTACTTTCACTTTTTCATCCATCCGTGACTCTATTATCCACCTATTTATCTATTGATGGTTCTATCTATGAATCTATCATCATCTACCTCTGTGATTCTTACCCAGGAGTGACTTTCCCCGCTAGATACATTGGCAATATCAGGAGACATTTTAGGTTGGCATACTGTGTGTAGGTGGATTGCCACTGGTATCTAATGGGTGGAGACCATTGGATGTTGCTCAGCACCCTAGAGGGCACAGCACGGCCCCCATCACAAAGAATACCCTGAAAGTGTCCACGGTCCTTAGTCTGGGGATCCTGCTTTGGGCAGAGAGGCTGTGAAGAGGAGAGGGATGGGAAGACCCAGGGGAGAAGATGGGTCTTGTGAGGAGCATGTGGCATCGAGGAAAGTGGGGAGAAGGACTCCTTAATGGGGAATCAGTCTGGAAAAAAGCAGAAGGAGGTTGGCAAAAGGCAGCATAGCATAGTGTGGACCTGCTCAGGGGCCCAGCCCATGGCAGCCTCAAGAGGAGCTGCCTCCAGCAGCTGGTCACTGCCCACCCTCCTGGTCCCGGTCCAGTCTTGCCTGGGGAATGTGCCCTTCACCCTGAAGCAGGCTCCCCTCCTGGGTGCATCCTGCTTACCAAGCCTTGCTGGGATGCCCATCCCAGTCTCAACGGTTCAGAAGGAAGAACAGGAACCTCCAGCCTGAGGATGAGCTCACCTGTCTCAGAAAGGTGCATTAAGCGAATGGGTTTCTCCAGGGCTGCCCGCTTGCTTCTCTGCTGGGTGACGTGGGCAGGCTGCTGGCCTGAGAGCACGATGTTGCCCCTTGCAGCCACCTCGTAGTACAAGGTGAAATTGCAGGGACACGTGGACTTCACAGGGAAATAGGCATCCTCCCCAACCTGTGGGAGACATGCAAGCATGGGGAGCCCTGCCTGGCACCCACAAAACAGTACCGATGCCACAGCTCATCCTAGGGAGAAGGCCACTCTGGGGCCACAAGGAGGCCAGGAGAGCTGGGGAGGAGCACTGGCCTCAGAGCAGAATGCTCAGTGTCTGTCCCTGGCTGCTACTACATCATCATAGCAACCCCAGCTGATGCTCTGAAAATGGAGCTGTGGTGTGGGTGAAATGTCATAAAGGCATGGAAGCTCTCAGTGAGTGCCGTGTAGCAAGTAACTGAACCTAGCCTCCAAAGAGGACTGGCCTTTGGCCACTGCTCCTGGGGGTGATCTCGAAGGCCTTGAAACGTTCTGCCTGATGAGTCTTTGTTTATCTAGGGTCTGGGACCACACCAGATACTAACAATATAATTTATGGTGGGGACCTTGGGCCACACTATATAAGTTTGGAAGGATTAATCCTTCCTATGGAAGGATTAAGACTGGGGCCAGCCAGGCAGGTAGTCAGCCATGTCTATGTGACTGACCCCCAACCAAAACCCTGGACACTGAGGCTCAGGTGAGCATCCCTGGTTGGCAGTACACCACGCACATAGTCACACATCATTACTGGCAAAGTAACACTATCCTTGACTCTGTGGGGAAAGGACAACTGGAAGTTCACATTCAGAACTCATCTGGCCCCTGCCTTTATGATCCTCTTGCCTTGCCTGATTTTAATCTGTATCATTCACTGTATTAAACTGTAACTGTGAGTATGACAGCTTTCAGAGATTCTGTGAATCCCTCTAGAGACTAAAGAAACTGAAGGTGATTTGAGGACCCTCAAATTCAGCAATTGGTGTCAGGTGGGCGGATGGTCTTGGGGACTATTCCCTAACTTCACAGGTGCAAGTGCTGGCGGTGGGCTGAAACTTCTCACTGGATAGACACTAATGAGCCAGGTTCTATCATAATCCCCAAGTTTTCAGAGTGGGGAAACTGAAGCTTGGTCCACTCTCAACATTAGTGAGTTGTAGGAAGAGGATTCAAACCCCAAAGGGCAGAAGCCAGAGCCCCATGCTTAGCCTCCAAGCTGCCCTCGTTCCTTGTGTTACAGCCAAAGTCTCCCAGGTCCTGTGACCTCCCCAAGGGCTTAGAGCATGACCATATCCCACACTGAGGCAATAAGCTGCATGAGAAGTCTTCCTCTGGGTCTTTACCCCAGAGGTTCCCTCCTATGCTCTATGATGTACAATTCATGACTCTCCCCACACATCTGGGCCACCCTGAATGCTCAGAGGAGGGGTGGTGAGTGGTGAGTATCATTCTTGCTGTGGGTCCTTGTGTAAGTCATTTCACCTCTCTGATCCTCAGTTTCCCCATCTGTAACATACGGTTAAATCTCCTGGAGAGAAGGTCCTGAGGATCCAATGAGATGATAAATGTAAGAATGAATATATCATGCTCAACACTGAACCTGTTCACTGTGAGTGGCTAATAAGTGTCATTCTACCTCCCACTGAAGAAGAGAACTTACTTGTTTAAGGAGCTGGCCCAAAGGTGCTCCCACAGCCAAATTTGGGGAATTGGAACAGCGGAAAGAAAAGTGAACCTTTAGAGAATGTCAGGGTCTTGAAAGACAAGGCAAGATCGAGAAACCATCAGACTGGAGGACAGAAGCGCAAGGCAAGATCCTGCATGGGATCCTGGACCAAAAAAAAAAAAAAAAAAGGAATCCCTGGAAAAACTAGGGAGATCAAAATAAAGTCCAGAGTTTAGTTAACAGTCATCTCCAGTGCTCATTTCTTAGTTTTCACAATTGTACCATGGTTTGTACATGAGATGATAACATTAGCAGGAAGTGTGAGTGGCCTTTTTTGCCAAATGCAAAGGCCGATTCTAAAATTCATTCGGAAACACAAAGGATCCAGCATTAACCAAAGCAATCTTGGAAAAAGAACAAAGTTGTAAGACTCACACTTGCCAATTTCAAAAATCATCTTCAAGACACTGTGGTCCTGGCATAACGACAGACATACAGATCAACAGGATAGAACTGAGAGTCCAGAAATAATCATCTGTGGCAAACTGATTCTTAACAAGGGTGCCGAGATCATTTGATGAGGAAAGAATAGTCTTTCCTACAGATGATTCTGGAACAACTAGATCTCCAAATGCAACAGAATGAAGTTGAACCCTACCCTCACACCATATAAAAAAATTAACTCAAATGGTTCAAAGACTTAAATGTAAGAGCTGAAACTATAAAACTCTTAGAAGAAAGCACAGAGGTAAACTCTCATGACCTTGGATTTGGTAACGAATGATGTCTTTGAGATAGGCACCAAAAGCAAAGCAACAAAATAACAAATAAATTGGATTTCACCAGAAGTTAAAAATCTTTGTTGCATCAAAGGACACTATCAAGATAGTGAAAAGACAACACACAGAACGGGAGAAAATGCTTTCGTGTCATATATCTGTTATGGGTGGAGTGTCCAAAATATATAAGTTACTTTCACAAAAACAAAAAGCAAACAACACTTAAAAAATTTAAAACATTAAGGGAAGCTAGAGGGAGGATACAGAGGGACTCTCTGCACTGTATGAGCAACTCTTCTGTAACTCTAAAATTATTTCAAAATTTAAAAAGAAAAAAAAGGAAGTATGATGGTAACCGATTATAGCATAGTGGACACTTTTTTAGGGGTATAGAAGACAATAGGCACTCTAAAAACAATCACACAACTAAAATACTGGTGGAGAAAGTTCCTTACAGAGGAACGCCACCTAGTAAGTGCAAGAGGGATGCAAGAATCGTAATGCATAAATCAGAATCTTCATCATGAAGCCCCAAAGTGATAACTGATTACAGCAAGAACATCAAAGATGCTAAAGGCGAGACTTCCTCAGCAGTCCAATGGTTAAGACTGTGTGTGTCCACTGCAGGAGGCGTGGATTTGATCCCTGGAAGGGGAACTAAGATCCTGCATGCCATAAGGCACACCCCACTCCAAAAAAGATGAAAAAAGCATTGGGCGAAAGGTTGCTGAGGGTCAGAACACTGTGGCAGGGGCCTCAGCGTCACCCAGATTATTTATTAGCCTCGCCTGCAGAAGGAATGAGCTGGTAGGAGCTAGACTGGGACCAAGGATAAGATCAGCTTCAGCAAGGGTGGGGCTGCCCAAAACTCTGCCTTCTGACAGAACGTGACAAAAGCAGCATGTGCATAGCAATATCACCAAAACAAGCCTTCAACCTGAATCTCACTCGGAATGTGGGGTAACCTACAAGGCCACAGGCTTGGACTCTCTATAAAAGTCACGGTGATGAAAAGGCTCCAGCTCAGGAGTGCTTACAGACACAGAAGAGCAAATGCAGCATAGAGATGGATCCTGAATAGAATGCAGGCGCGCACACACACACACACAGGTGAGCACACACAAGCACACTCACACGCGGGTGCACACGACTACGCAGACAAGCATGGGTGTGAATCCACACTATAGACACACTGCATCTTGAGGACACCTTTGAAAATCTGACAACTGCCGGCGAATTAAACAACATGATTGAGTTAGTACAATTTTCTTAGATAGAATGACTGAAAATCAGGTTGAAGAATGTGTTTAAGACTCAAGAATTTAAGAGGGAAGTATCAAGATATCTGTAACTTACTTGCAAATGCTGCAGCCAAAAAAAAGTGGAGAGAAATGGATGAATGGGTGAGTGAATGGATGGGTAGATGGATGGGTAAGTAGAAGATGGGTGGATGGATGGACGGGTGGGTGGATGGATGGATGGGTGGATGGACGGGTGGGTGGATGGACGGGTGGGTGGATGGACGGGTGGGTGGATGGACGGGCGGGTGGATGGATGGATGGGTGGATGGATGGATGGGTGGATGGATGGGTGGGTTGATGGATGGATGGGTGGATGGATGGATGGGTGGATGGATGGATGGGTGGGTGGATGGGCGGGTGGATGGATGGATGGGTGGATGGGTGGGTGGATGGATGGGTGGATGGATGGGTGGGTGGGTGGATGGGCGGGTGGATGGATGGGCGGATGGATGGATGGGTGGATGGGTGGGTGGATGGATGGGTGGATGGATGGGTGGGTGGATGGATGGGCGGGTGGATGGATGGATGGATGGGTGGATGGGCGGGTGGGTGGATGGGTGGACGGATGGATAGATGGGTGAGTAGATGGATGGACGGATAGGTGGGTGAGTGGATGGGTGGGTAGATGGATGGAGCAAAATATCAATTCATAAATCTAGGTGGAGGGCACATGGTTATTATACTATTTTTTCTATTTCTCTCTAAATTTGTAAATATCTTCCTTATAATGACACCCAAACAAAAATCTGCTTTGGTTTGAGATGTTGGGAAAAACACAAGGAAAGAGCACAAGCTTTGTTCTTCTTCTCATGAACTAACCCTATGGCATCAGAGTCACCCTGAAAAACTGGGGTGACAGCCCCCATTTGCAGAGCAGCTCCTCACTGCACATCCCTTGGTGCTGGAGGAAAGGAAGAGGACCCCGACACAGAGCCTGGACTGGACCGAGCACAGCCACTCTTGCCTCAAGTTCACACTCAGGGCCCCTCAGTGACAGTCTGGGACAGGGAGAGTGGGCGCCTGTTGATCTGACTCAGGCAAGACAGAGGTGTCCCTCCCAGGGGAAATTCTGCAGCCCTGCCAAGTCCTTGCCTCCTGGGAACATGGGTCCCGGCAGCTGGGACACAGGACTCCTTCCCGTCCACACGGGAAGGCAGCCAACGCCAGCCTCCCCACGCTGCACCGCTGGTTGAACAGCATTAAAACCAGAACAGCGTGTTCAGCCAAGTTGGGCACGATCTCAGTGGAATTTCTCATTCTCATAACCCCCACAGAGGGCCACTCAGCCCTGGCGCACAGACTGCATCCCAGGGACCCCTTGAAGACTTAGGTTTCGGCAGCACCCCTAGGGTAGGGAGTGTCAGAGGCTTACGGGGCTGGTAGGGTCTGGGAGCCCCATCATCAAGTGGCTTCCACAAGAGACAGTACTGGCGAGCCTGTCACCACCCACAGCAGCGGGGCTTAGCCCTCTGTGCTCTCAATTAGGAGCAATAACAGTGTGCTTTATAAAACACGCGTGCAGGCTTGCGTGCATGCTAAGTCGTTTAAGTCATGTCCAACTCTTTGTGACCCCATGGACTGTAGCCCACCAGGCTCCTCAGTCCATGGGATTCTCCAGGCAAGAATACTGGAGTGGGTTGCCATTTCCTCCTCCAGGGGATCTTCCCGCCCCAGAGACCTAAGCCAGATCTCCAGCACTGCAGGCAGATTCGCTACTGTCTGAGCCACCAGGGAAACCCTATCACTTATATATGGACTCTAAAAACTAAAACAAATGAACGAACATGACAAAACAGAAACACACTCAATAAATAGAGAAAAAAAACAGCGGTTACCAGTGCGGAGAGAGAAGGGAGGAGAAGCGCGCGCAGGGCCCCTGCAGGCACGTGTGTGCTGCTTGCCTCCTGGGCCCCTCCTGCCTGGGGAAGGGCGCACCTGAAAGCCTTACCTGCAGGGGATGGGAGGGCGGCTGCAGCTGCAGGTAGCACTGGCTGGGGGAGTACCAGCTGCTGAGCGAGAGGTAGCTGGGCAGGTACTGGGCCCCCACGGGCTTTCCACTGAGTGCTGTCACCTTGGTCTGAAGAAGACAGGGTACTCGGTCAAGGCTTGGAGGCTTGGTGTAGGGAGGGGGGTCCTGGGGATGCTTCGACCTGCCCTGCTCTGCAGCAAGACCCTCTCATGCTCCCATTTCCCTCTGGAGAAGCTCCCCTCCCCAATTCTCAGAGAACGGGGATCCTGTGTGGCGAGCTCGTTCTCTCCCATCTCCATAGGAAGCAAGCGTCAAAGACGGGCCACAGGGTGCTGGGGGCTGGCTCACTCAGGGGTGGGTGGCCCATGTGGCCACTGAGAGGCAGTTCCATCACGGGCATATTAAGGACCCCCGCGTCCTGGGCTTGCCGGCAGCCCCAGGGGGCTTCTCGGAGGGTCTAGCCTGCTTCGGAAGTGAGCATAGGGAAGGTGGCGGTCAGCAGCGGGGCAGCCAAGCTGGACTGCGTCCCTGGGGCTCTGGATGCAGCTCTGCCTGGAGCCCTCGGACCCCTCTCTGAGCAGCCCAGGGACTGGCAGGTACACTCCCTTTGCTCCTTTGGGAGTTTAAACCTGCTGCCTTCACTTGCCGCTAGAAGAATGCAGTTAACACAAGGAAGATGCCAGAAGCAGGGTATGGGGCAGGGGGTTGTCTAAGACCTCTGTGTGACACAGAATAAAGAAGCTGGCCTGCCTTCATCCCAGTTACTGGGAGATAGCCTCTAAACCCCTGGGATTCCCCAGGAGGGAGTGTCTTTGTTACTCACCGAGGGTCCTGATAATGTGTGCTAAGGAGCAATTCAAGACGGGGACAGCCAAGCCAGAAAGACCGATCATGGGGTTAGACGGTAGGGGCTTTGAACCACGTGATGCGGTGTCAAGTTGACCTCAGGAGAGGGGAGATGGCTAGAGACTGAGCTCAGTGATGGGGCCAATGATAAATCAGTCAAGCCTGTGTAGTGAAATCCCAGTGAAAGCTGTGGGCCCTGAAGGTGAGTGGGCATCAGATTGGCAGAGCTTGCTGAATGTGTTGTCGGGAGGGTGAGGTGTCCCAGATCCACAGGGACAGCACACAAAGCGATCCATTTGGGACCCTTCAGCTCTCGTCCTATACGCGTGTGTATCTCTCTTTGGTTGGTCCTAATTTATAGAGAAAGTTGCGAAGAGAATAGATCTGATGTGCCCAGTCCCTCAGTAGTGTCTGACTCTTTGTGGCCCCATGGACTGTAGCCTGCCAGACTCCTCTGTCCATGGACTTCTCCAGGCAAGAGTACTGGAGTGGGTTGCCATTTCCTCCTCCAGGGGACCTTCCCCCAGATGCAAGGACTGAACCTGCATCTCTTGTGTCTCCTGCACTCGCAGCCAAGTTCTTTACCACTAGCACTATCGCAGATCTTATAGGTTCTCATCACAAGAAAAAAAAAAGTGTAACTATGTATGGCAATTGGACACACTGTGGTGTCATTTCATGTACATACAGATATTGAATCATTACACTGAATGCCTGCAATCACTATGTTACATGTCAATTATATACATAGAGAGACATATATATGTCAACTAAAAGTAAAGTTTAAAATTCATCCTTCTTTTTAAGAAAATAATTAATTAAAGACCTTTTTTAGGCAGTATTTGGTCACAGAAATAGACTGTCTTTCTATTAAAGTGACATTTTTGGGAAATGCTGATTTTTGGTTATGTATCTATGAAAGACAAAATTATTCCGCTAATTCTAGTATTTGGAGTCACTTGGGGAGTTTTGCTGCCACCTAATTCTTAAAAGACTAACGGAAATTAAAGGGGTGTCTTTTAGTCATTCAAAAATCTGTACTTGTTAGGTCCTGGGGTAGTTGGAACCCCAAATTTGTAGCCAGTTGGTTAAAACTGTTGGTGGCTTGGAGACCTCTGGCTGTTAAAAATCTTTAAGGACGTGCTGCCCACAGGGGACACAGTGATCCCAAGTGTCCTCGGCTCCCCCCTACACACTGATTCTCAGTTGCCCCTGTCTCCACCACGCCAGTGTCCGTGGGGCCACCATGCCCACCGTCAGCCATAGAGACGAGGGCTGGGACGTCCTCTTTGTTACTCCTGCTCCTCCCGCCCCTGACAAGGGGGCACCAGGTCCTGCCACTTCTGCTCCGACAGCCCCGTCATCGCCTCCCACCTGCCCACCTGTGACCTCACCCAGACACCCCCCCCCCCAGCTATGGGCACTGGAGTGGGGTGTGCGTGTGTGCGTGTTTGGTCACGTCCAATTCTGCAGCCCCAAGGACTGTAGCCAGCTGCACTCCTCTGTCCACAGGATTTCCCAGGCAAGCATACTGGAGTGAGTTGCCATTTCCTCCTCCAGGGGATCGTCCTGACCCAGGGATTGAAGCCTTGTGTCTCCCACATTGGCAGGCAGATTCTTTACCAGTGTGCCATTTGGGAAGGCCTCTGGAGTGGGGAGAGGTTATAAAATCAGACCATTCAGCCCATCTGACTCTGACACTGCCTTCTGGGTGGACCCTAAGCAACATCCCTTGATGTAAGGGGAAGCCCCACCGGCTCCCTCCTCCACATCTTCCTGCGATGGCTCGGCCAGCTGGGCATTGCAGAACCTAATTATACTACGGTTGCAGTTCTCTGGGCCTCTGCATATGTTGTTCCACCTTCCAGGAAGCAGCCTGGCTGAACACCCCCCTGGTCAGGAGTCCACCTGGGAAGATCCTTTGTGGGGAGCCAGACACCCTGACCCCTTCTCAGCATCCTGCCTCACTCTGGGGTGTTTGGTTTATCTGACCCCCTGGCCGGCTCTCCCATCAGACTGTGAACTCACTCACGGCAGGGGCAGGACCCAGGACGACTGACCTAGTGCCTGAGCGTGGCCTGGAGGAGGGACCAAACCCATGTCTGCTGGCTGAATGACAAGGCTCTAGGTGACTCACTCACCTCCAGCCACACATGCTGGGCTGACATAGGGATGGAGGGGATTTCAAACTCCACCAGCCCACCCTGGGACACAGACTCCACAGTGTAGATGTTGTCCTTCGGCGTCAGTTCTGCCCTGATCTGGACGGTCACTCCCTCCGCCGGGCTACCATCCGGGTACGACAGCTCCACCTGGAGTGGGTCACCAAGGAATCAGTATGGTTAGGCTGGTGACACCCCCCAAACTGATCTACAGACTCAGCCCAATCCCCCAGCAGAATCCCAGCCAGCTTCCTTGCAGCAATTGACGATTCGATGCTAAAATTCACAGGAAACTGTAAGGGGCCCCAAATAGCCAAAGCAATCCTGTTAAAGAATCAAGAACTCATACATCCAATTTCAAAGCTTGCTACAAAGGTGCAATAGTGAAGACGCTGCACTTGTTGGAACTCGTATGAGGACAGGTGTGAAAACTGATGAATCAGAATCGACGGTCCAGAAATAAGTCCAGCCATCTACAGCCAATTGATTATCAAAAAAGATCAAAATGTGGTGAAGGGGAATCCCCTGGCAGGTTCAGTGGTTAGGGGTCCTCCCTCTCACTGCAGGGGGCACGTGTTCAATCCCTGGTCAGGGAACTAAAATCCCACATGGCACATGGCATCGCAAAAGAAAAGGATTACAGTCGATTGACTTTTGACGAGGGTGCCAAGACCATTCGATGGGAAAACAACAATTCCTTCAACAAATGGTTCTGGGACAACTGGGTCTCCAGATGCAAAAAAATGAAGCTGAACCCCTACCTTATACCATATGCCAAAATTAACTCGAAATGAATCAGAGACCCAAATGCAATGGTTAGAACTACAAAATACTTAGAAGATAACGCAGGGGAAAGCTTTTTTGACCTTGGACTTGGCAGAGAAGTCACAAGGCACAAATCACCAGCCATTCACCTGGTGCCACAGCCAGGAAGGAATAGGGCAAGCAGTTGCATGTGACTCTTAGACCTCACTCATTCCGGCAGGTAGAAAAGGCAGTCAGAGAGAGGGGTTCAAAAGACATGGATGTTGTGAAGAAATATGATCAGTGGTTCCGGAAAGATCCTGGAGCACCTCTCAGCTGTGCAGGTATCTGGTGATGGGGTGACCAGTTCTGTTCTTCTTCTTTTTTTTATGTGGACCATTTTTAGTCTTTATGGAATTTGTTACAGTATTGTTTCTGTTTTCTGTTTTGGTTTTGGCCACAAGGCATGTGGGATCTTAGCTCCCCAGCCAGGGACTGAACCCTCACCCCCTGCATTTGAAGGCGGAGTTCTAACCACTGGACTGCCAGGGTATTCCCAGCTCCATTCTTTAATGCAGATATGAAATGAGTGCTGAGTCGCTTCAGTCATGTCCGACTCTTTGCGACCCTATGGACTGTAGCCCGCCAGGCTCCTCTGGCCATGAGGATTCTCCAGGTGAGAATATTGGAGGGGGTTGCCATGCCCTCCTTCAGGGGATCTTCCCGACGCAGGGATTGAACCCACGTCTCTTGGGTCTCCTGCGTTGGGCAGGCGGGTTCTTTACCACTAGCGCCACCTGGGAAGCCCCTCGTGCGGAGAGTGGATAATTTCCTGGGTGTAGGTGAAACACTCCCCTTTCACTGAATGGAGAGCCCCAAGTCCATTCATACATATTCCGTATGGTGCCTTAGCTGGGACCCTCAAATCCAGGGGCACGTGAGCCATGCCTCTGCGTGTGGGACAGACAGCTGAGGGTGGGGGCTGAGATCTCATCACGGAGGAGGGAAGGGAGGTCCCAGAGCAGAGCAGGAGAAGCAGGAACAATACGAAGACAGGCCTCCAGGATCCTGTGCGTGACCCACGGGACGCGAAAGGGAAGAGGGGTGTGGACACCGGGCAGAGGCAAGGGTCACCCCGGGGTGACACAAGGTTCCACTGGTCTTGCCCTCCCTTCCCCCCAAGTTCCAATTGAAACCAGACGCCCCAGTTCAGCATCTCGAATCTCTAGTCATCTCAAATTTTACTGTGTAGAAAAATGGTGTAGCGGGTGGAAGGGAGGCAGGGGCTTGTTCTAAATGCCACTGCCTACAAGGGAGCCGAATCAGACTGTCTCAGAGACGGGGGTCTGCCTTTTATGGACTTAGTAGTTAAGTCATCTAGACATTAAGTCAACCCAATTAAGGAAGGCGATACCATCGTGGAACAGATTAAATAAGTGGATACATAGCATCGGGTTTAGCGCTCTAGGTTCGGAAAGGTCTAACTATGCACAGCAAAGCAGCTCCTTAATCCCAAGAGGGCGAAAGTTCTCGGTTTTCAACCACGTCACAGCTGCAGGGCCCATGGAATGCACTGCAGGGGTTACACAGTGGTCCTCGGGCAGGAGTTAGGGTGGGAGGCGGTACAGAGCCTGTGACCTTGACAGGCCCTGCTGGGCACCATGCCTGGGGCTTACCTTCCCCACGTAGGACAGCCCCGGCTTAAACTGTTTCCTCGTGTCCTTGGAGTACCGGATGTCCACCAGCTGCCTCTGGACCGGAGTGGAGTCGTCAAAGGCCACCTGATGGCTCCCATCCGCAGCAGTCACCATGGCCCAGATGCTGATGGTGCCCCGGAAGTGCTCGGGGACGTCGGCCGGAATCATGTCCTTCACACAGATGCTGAAGACCTGGGACCCATGGATCTGGAGGTAGGAGACGCACAGGTCGTGCTCAGCCGGAGCTGAGCGGCTTTGAGAGATGACTCACAAACACACAGCTCAAGTAGGTGCCCCTCTGGCCGCCTGGAGGGCCAGGGGGCCACTCGACGACCCATCCATTCTATGCCGTGCATCCCGGCATGGAGGCTGAGTCCCTGGCTGGATATGCACCGTCTTCTAGGAGGAGAGAGGTCGGCTCTTCGGGCAGAAGCTGAAACAACCCCTTGGGCCAGACTGCAAGGTGGGGACTTGAACCTGGTCAGCCACACACTAGAGCGCTGGTTCCCCTCCCGCGCCCAGGGTGCAGAACCCCCCCGCCCCAATCAACTCCTATCTCAGGACTGCTCCCAGGGGCAAATAATCCATGTCCGTAAACAGCTGTGGAGCGAATTACTCAGTAAAGAGAACGTTAAGACAAGAGCTACCGGGGCAGCTTCTAGGGGGAATGGCTAGGATCACAAGCGCACGAGCACCAGGCACAGAGGAGGTGAGAGGCCACAGTGTCCACGTTACAGAAGAGAAGCCACGGGGACACAGAGAGAGGATGCATCCCGGGGGCAAAGGCACGAGGAAGTTGGTTTGGGTGGAGGCAGAGAGGAGGCGGGGATGACAGGACTCAGAGCCCCAGAATCTCCAGGACTGCTTGTATATGTTGCGTAGTGGCACGCACACCGTGGAGTTTTAAGTTGAAGAAGAAAAATAAAAACCAGATTATGAAATTTCACATGCAAAGGGATGCAAAATTATGTAGCCACTTTAGGAAAAAAAAAAAATCTGGGAGCTCCTCAAACAACTCAACGTAGTCACCACTCAGAGACTGAACATCCAGGTGGAGACTAATTGGAAAAGACCCTGATCCTGCGAAAGATTGAGGGCAGAAGGAGCAGGGAGCAACAGAGGATGAGATGGTTGGAAAGCATCACCAACTCAATGGACATGAGTTTGAACAAACTCTGGCAGACAGTGAAGGACAGAGAAAACCTGGAGTGCTACCGTCTATGGGGTTGCAAAGAGTTGGACATGACTTAGCAACTGAACAAGTTATAGAAAAAAATAACTCTGACTCAAGAGCTGCAGGCACCAGTGCAGAAAGCCAACCCACTGTCAGCTCTCCATACCCACAAGTTCCACACCCACAGATTCAACCAACTTGGAAGAGTTTCTGTGTGAGGCTGGTTGAATCCTGGGGTGCAGAACCCGCAGACATGGGAGAGCCAGCTGTATCTATAAGTCAGGCTTGTAAGAAGTCAGACCTCTATCTCTATAGCAACCCAGCAATAACCCCTATAACAATCAGCCCCAAATGGCCAGGACTTAATAACTATTTCCCTGATTTTTGCCCCCACTTCCATCTTAGAAACAATTGCTGTTGTTTAGTCACTAAGTTGTGTCTGATTCTTTGCAACCCCATGGACTGCAGCACACCAGGCTTCCCTGTCCTTCACCATCTCCCAGAGTTTGCTCAAACTCATGTCCATTGAATCGGTGAGCCATCCAACCATCTCGTCCTCTGTCATCTCCTTCTCCTCCTGCCTTCAATCTTTCCCAGCACCATGATCTTTTCTAACAAGTTGGCTCTTCACATCAAGTGGCCAAAGTACTGGAGCTTCAGCTTCAGCATCAGCCTTTCCAGTGAATATTCAGGGTTGATTTCCTTTAGGATTGCCTGGTTTGATCTCTCTGCAGTCCAAGAAACAATTGGAAAAAGTCAAATATGCACCCCTCATGAATTACATTGGATGCCTGCTTCTAGTTACCCACCCATGACTTCCACATGCCAATAGCCTCCCTTCATGGCACACCAGAAGCCTTTTCCCTTTTTCACTATAAATCTTCCCCATTTCTCCACCTGCCTTTTGAGTCTCTGCCAAACACAAGTGATGGTGGCTGACTCCCTTGCTGCAAGCTGTGAATAAAGATCCTTTGTTTGTTCTTATTCAGGTGATCATATTTAATTCAAACCATAGAACTCAGGAATTCCAAACCCAAGAGATACATCACAGAAAAATAAACATGTGTTCCTAGCATTATCCATCAAAAGTCAAGAAGCCGCAATAACTTGTGGGACTGCCCTGGTGGTCCAGTGGTTAAGACTCAGTGTGTCCACTCCAGGGGCATAAATAGTACCTTCTGTATGGATATCTGAATTGCATGTTATGTGAATTATGTCTCAATAAAACTTTTCCTTTCTCTTTACCTACAATAACATCCTAAGAAGAAAGACATCAAAATAGCAATGCTGGCTATGTCTGCCTATCAGAGGACAAGTCAACTTTATTATTTCTTTTTGATATGTTCTAGCCTCTATGTTCAGCCTGTAAGAATTTTATCATCAGGAAAATTCCCACCATACAAACTGTTCTGGAAAGTAAAATAAAATGGGTGATCACAGAGCCGAAGCCAAGAACAGGCGCTGTGGGAAGGGACCTACTGGGTGACAGCTCGAGGTTCCTGCTCCTCACCTTGGTGGTCCTAAGGATGGGGCGCCCCACCTCCTGGCTGTAGTACCCCACACCATTCACAGTCATGTTGACGGTTAAAGTCCCCGAGACAGGTTTCCCAAAGGTATACCTGGAACAAAAGGACAAAGAGTAGTTAAGTTTCACAAGCAGGTGCCCAGAGGATAGTGGGGAGGGGTCAGTCTCAAAGGCCCGGAGATCCTCTACACCAAGCCTCATGGCGGACAGAAAAAGAGACCAAGGGTCAGAGAGGAACTCTGGACTCAAAGAAGCCGGGTATGTGAGACAACTGTCGAGGTGGGGCACACAGTGGAGTAAGGCAGAACAGAGGATGGAGCAATCGTAAGCAACAGGAAGGCCTGGCTAGGCTTAAGTGCCCAAGGAGTTCAACTTTGAGCCAGGGGTCTGATTTCTTTGAGCTTCTGTTTCCTCACGGAGAATGAGTAAGCCATCTTCTCAAGAATGTAGGTGAAAGACTTAAATGTATGTATGTCACGCCTGATGCAGTGGAGACAACTGCTTACTGGGACTCAGAAGCAAGACAGGAGCAAAACTGGAAAGAAAAAAAAAAAACGCCCAGAATTTTTACAGTATTTTCTGGACTATAAAATGCGCGTGTATCCAGCGCGCCCTTGGATTTTTTTCCGGGGAAGAAGCGCAAAGGAGACGTCTCAGCCACAACCTCCGGCAGGTGGCAGAGCTGGGGCGGGAACACGGGCCACGTAGAGCCCTCCCAGGGGACAGAACGGAATAGCGCCTCTTGACACCCTCTGGTTGACCCTCACGTCGAGCTCTGTTAACAGCCTGGTCATTAGAGTCGCAAAGAGTCGGACACAACTGAGCGACTGAACAACAAGCGCTCAAAAATATCCCTCTGGGGTCAGCCCACCCGCCACGGACGCCGTATGCGAGGGGGAAAGCGGCATTGCTGAAGTGGGGTGTGCCCTGCGGAGGGGCGTGTCCTAGGGGCAGGGCGTGTCCTGGGGGCGTGTCCTGGGGGCGGGGCGTGCCCTGGGGCGGGGGGGCTCTTCTAGGGGAGGGGCAAGTACCGGGGGAAGAGCAAGTCCAAGGAGGAAAGAATGTGCCCGGAGGAGGTGTGAATCCTAGGGGAGAAGCATGCCTGGGAGGCGGGGCGGGGGTGTCCTGGGTGGGGCGGGCCCACGGTATGAAAGGCTCGAATATAGTGGCCGCCTCCTTCTCACCTGGCTTGCACAGTGCCGGTTTCACATGTGTCCAGGTCCCGGATATACGCGGGTGGGTCAATAAGAAGCTCAAACTTTGGCAGCACTGAAGGGAGAGAGCAGAGAGGAAGGAGGCAGGATGGCTTCCATCACCAGAGTGGCTCCAGAAGGATGCTGGAGGTGAAGACAGCAAACTGAACTGCCGGGCCTCACTGCTGACATCAAGGGAATCCACACTACGCCTTGCTGAGCACCGGCAGCTCTCTGGGGATTTTGTGGGCCACATTTACTTTCCATCTTTGAGGGACCAACACGCTGTTTTTCTCAGGGGACTATATCTCATCAGTTTTAGGCCATCTGCATTGAGTGTGGCCAATTCCAGCCCATCCCAGGGGTGCAGCAGTAGCCAGGCTTCTGGACCAGTTATGGACATCCTAACGGTGCTTGTGGCTGGAGACAGTCCCTCTCTGCTGCCCTGGGCACACTCGCCCATCTCATCACCTTGCTCAGCCCACAGAGACATGGACACCGGGGAGCAGAACAGAGAGAACATGAAGACTCTGGTCCTTAGAGCTTGTTACCTGAGCCTGTAAAGCCCTTTTCTTGTGCTTACTGAGTCTGCACCAGGCTTCCGTTGCTTGCAACTTATAACCCTCTCCTGTATGGCTTTTCCTTTCAAGACCTTCTTCATGAAAGGAAGAGAAACCCATGACCCGCTAAGGGAGAATTTAAGCAAGAATTTAATTTAAGAATTTAAGAAGCCACAGTATGTGACTCTGGCCCAGGTGTACTCCCCGGCTCTTGTTCCTTAATGACTCTCTCAGCCTCAGTTACACCATCTGTAAAATGGAGATATCTCATAGGTTCAGGATGAGGATGAAAGAAGAAAAGGAAAAGACAGGCTTAAAAAGGAAGGCCATTCTGACACGTGCTGCAGCATGGATGAACCCTGAGGCATTATGCTCCATGAGATAAGTCATCCACCAAAGGACCAATATTATGATTCTACTTATATGAGGTCACATATTTTACCATGATTTATTTTGAAAGGACATGACAGTGTCCTTCTCTGGTGGTCCAGTGGTTAAGACTGTGCTTCAAAGGCTGGAGGTGAGGTTTTAATCCCTGGTTGGTGATCAAAGATCCCACATGCCATGTGGCATGGCCAAAAAAAAAATCATAAGAAGGATATGAGAGGGGCTTCCCTGGTGGCTCAGTGGTAAAGAATCCGCCTGCCAATGCAGGAGACACAGGTTCGATCTCTGATGCGGGAAGATCCCACATGCCGCGGAGCAACTAAGCTCACGTGCTACAACTACTGAGCCTGTGCTCTAGAGCCTGGGAGCCACGGCTACTGAGCCCACGTACTGCAGCTACTGAGCCCGCATGCCCTGGAGCCCGTGTTCAGCAACAAGCGAAGCCACAATGAGAAGCCCAGGCACCGCAACTGGAGAGGAGCTCCTGCTCATCCCAACCAGAGAAGAGCCCGCGTGCAGCAAGGAAGACCCAGCACAGCCACAGATAAATAACACATAAAAAGACACGACAAAGGCCCGGCCTTCCCCTTCATGCCTGCCCCGACTGAGCCCCCAGTAAATGAGGCTCCTGCCGTCTTCTCTTCCTTATTATCTGTGTCGTCACTGGGACTGTGGATCCCCCAAGTCTGAAATCTTAAGAGCCTAAGATTCTCCAACTTACCATACTTCTGAACTTCAAAGGACCTGTTGTACACGTGGCCTTGCATTTCGACAAAAACGAACCATTCTCCGAGTACCGGCTGGTCAGACAAGGGGAAGGTCATGTTGGTGATGCCTGTGTGAAGACAGACTCCCCCTCATCCTGGGGCAATTGCGTGGGCAGAAAGCCCAGCATCCGGTGGTGAGGTGCCCTGGGAACCTGGCCTCTCCCCCTCCCCGCACGGCCCCTCAGGGAAGCTCAAGGCCACCCCGAGGCTGGCACGGGTTTGTGCAGAGTCAGCACCTCCTCCATAGACTAAGTTGGGGAAGCAGGGAGAGGCCGCACTTAGGGTTCCTGGGGGAGCCCTGAGGCCAAAGCCAAGTGCAAGCCATGAGCCAAATGAACCAGGGAAAACAGGCCACCCAGCTGCTCCACTCTGCTCCACCTGAGTCATTCCCTCGGGGACAGAGAGTCGCACAAGCCCTGTTCCTACTCGGCAGCCTTCCCCAGGCATCTCAGAATCAAGAAGAGGGACATGGAGAGGGGTCAAGGCCAGGCCAGGGGATCTGGAGGCGTGTGTGACGCTGCACCAACCACCAGGACGCACCATGTTGGCTGGAGGCCCGTACTCTGCGTTTGACTCACAGAGGACTCAGGGCTCTGCCGTGTTTATGCATCTCCCAGGTGGAGGTGTACAACTGTTCACAGTCTCCCCAAATCCCTGCTACACTTCCATTAGGGCCAAAGCACAAAAGGAGATGTCAGTTACATGGCCCTTGTGGTCACAGGCATGCGTGCCTGCTGAGTCGCTCAGTCGTGTCTGACTCTTTTACAGCCCCATGGACTATAGCCTGCCACGCTCCTCTGACCATGGGATTTCCCCGGCAAGAATACTGGAGAGGGTTGCCATTTCCTTCTCCAGGAGATCACTGTCACAGAGAAAGAAAAAAAAAAAAAAAAAAAAGCCAGTTCCTCAGCCAAAGCAAAGCCTTCTGACTCCTAGCTGGAAAAGAAGCGTCTTGTGTTGGGTAGAGGGTGAAGACGAGGAAGATCTGTAGCGGGAAGAAGGGAGGGGTGCCAACAAACAAGGCCCTGATATTCCAGAAAGGTCCCAATTTATGGGAGGAGCCTCAGTTGGGATCCCAGAGACAGAAAGGTGGGCAGAGGGTCCCATGCTCCAGGAAAGGCGTGGCAGGTGTCGAGGCAGAGCACATCCTATTTTCCTGGAAGCTTTATCACATCTGCCACCCTAAGGTGCAGCCCCCAAACCACAGAAGGAATGAGAAGAGAGATGTACCACAGCACAAGGGCTCCAAGTGTCTCCATTCCATCATCCGCGAGCCTCGGGGGTCCTGCAAGATGACACACACAATAAGCTCAGGTCAGCCCACGTGTGCCTGGCATGCACGAGGACCTTCCAAGCCCCTCTCTAGGACAGGACACGCGTCAAGGCAGGTCCCAAGATTAGCTATTTATGACGAGCAAACGGAAGCTCGGGGCATAGAAGGGACATGTCTGAAGACAAGAGGCCAGAAGAGGTCATCCTGACTCCCCATCTAGGGAGGTGCTTGAAAATCGACAGAGATGGGCAGACGCGCATCAGCTTATCCCAGGGTTGAGTCAGGGACAGGGCTGGACCCGGTCTCAGCCTGTGGGGCACCGGGGCAGGCAGGGATCAACCCGGAGGGGGAGTAGTGCACAAAGACAGACCAGGTCTTGCAGAGAGTAGGCTGTTCCCAAGCCAGAGCTGCAGAGGGGCAGGACACTCACCAGGATGTAAGCTTCCAGCTGCAAATGAGACAGACAGAGGCCATAAGCAAACCCTCCTGAAAGACCGGCGCCCTCTGTACATGCTGAGTGTTCATCCCTTGGGACAGGCTCAGGTGCCATAATGGGTTGAATGATGCCCCCTACTCCTCCCCAAATTCAAATGTGATGTCCTCAGCCTCAATTCTCAGAACGAGTCTATATATGGAGATGGGTCTTTATGGTGGAGATTTCAAAGTCCCTAGCATAGGTCCTGGGCTCTCCTGGTGGCTCAGTGGTAAAGAATCCGCGTGGCAATGCAGGAGATGTAGGTTCAACCCCTGGATGGGGAAGGAAATAGCAACCCACTCCAGGATTCTTGCCTGGAAAACCCCGTGGAAGAGCCTGTCGGGCTACAGTCCATGGGGTCACAAAGGGGAAGACACAACTGAGTGACTAAACAGCGACAAAGCATAGGTCCCAATCCAACAGGACTTGTGTCATAAGAAAGGAAAACTTGGAAACAGATGGGAATGAAGGGAGGACAAAACAAAGACAAAGAGAGAAGAGGTCCAGTTACAAGCCTAGGAGGGAGGCCTGGAAGAGATTCTTCACTCACGGTCCTTGCTGTTGTTGTTCAGACACTCAGTCATGTCTCTCTGCGGCCCCATGAACTGCAGCACGCCAGGCTTCCCTGTCCTTCACTATCTCCCAGTTTGCTCAAATTCATGTCCATTGAGTCAATGATGCTACTATCTAACCATCTCATCCTCTGCTGCCCTCTTCTCTTGCCTTCAATCTTTCCCAGCATCAGGGTCTTTTCCAATGAGTTGGCTCTTCACGTCCGGAGACCAAAGTATTGGAGCTTTAGCTTCAGCATCAGTCCTTGCAATGAATATTCAGGGTTGATTTCCTTTAGGATTGACTAGTTTGATCTCCATGCAATCCAAGGAACTCTCAAGAGTCTTCTCCAGCACCATAATTGCAAAGCGTCAGTTCTGTGCTCAGCCTTCTTTATGTCCAGTTCTTACATCACATGGTTCTTGGAAGGAATCAATTCTACTCACACCCTGATCTTAGACTTCTAGCCTCCAGAACTGGGAAAGAATGCATTTCTGCCCTGTAAGTCGCCCAGCAAGCTCACGCGGTTGCCAATGGCAATGAGGGTGGCTGAGCCCCCTTTAGTGGTCTCTGTTCTTTGCTCCCGATCACAGCCCTGCCCTCCCTCGCAGACTCCTCCTCGACACCCCAACAAGGACAACTCCTCTAAGCAGCCCTCGCAGGTGGCAATTGGGTTGTTTCTAGGGATGCAATGTTCCTTTAAGGCCTGGGATGCACGCTTTTATCTCTGAACCTCCAGCACCAGCCTGGAGTCTGGCTTCCAGCTGGTGCCCATCACTGCCAAACTGAACACGCCACACTGGCTCCAGGGAAGGACAACTGCTGGCACACCTGTGCCCCCTGAACCCAACGACACGTTCTGCTGGGTCCCATGCGTGGCTGACCCTGTGCACGTGGATACAGCCCCATCAGCTCGGGGGTGTCCATATCAGAGGCACCGGGAACCTTTGCACTTTGAATTCAATGTCCTGTGATTTATCCTTCCTGGACTTCACCCAGTTCAGGCCCTCAACCAACCTCCAGAGAAAAACAGGCAGCTGCCCATATGGAGGACCACTGGCGACCGTGGGGAACTCTGGAGGAAGCACTTCCACTAATGCCCTTGCATTAGTGGTCTCTGTCACACAGACCTCCCTCCTGGCTCCCCTAGTGGATGTGGAACCCTGGGAAGAAACCAAGAATGCAGGTAGAAATTGGAAGAGGCAGGAGGAAGGCAAGTTGTAGATGATGGCCCTGGCCAGGCTGGACCCCGGTGGGTGAGTCTGGGCACATGGTTTTAGAAGCCGATCTCACCTTTTCACTGGTGGGCCTCAGGTCTGGGGTGACGGTGAAGATGCTGATGAGCACTGGAAGAAAGGAGAGAGGGGTGTGGCAGCTCCCATCCACAGCCGGCCCTCCCCCCAAGCCCGCGCTGGCCGCCCACCTCGGTGCTTGGGTCTGTACACCGGCTTGTCAGTCTGAATGAATACGGAGGCTCCCCGGCTGTCCACGGTCACCGAAGTTTGGTTGTGGAAGAGGGAGCCCTCCTCCACCCGCCAGTCACGGCCCCACACCTTCAGGAGGGCCTGGCCCCGGAGGCCCGTGGGCACCTGCAGGCAGAGCATGGAGCTTTGGGCAGGGAGTGTCACCCTGGAAGGGATCCAGGTATTGAGAAAGCAGCGCGGAGGTCTAAGTCAGGGCAGCACACCCGGAGGTGACTGTTCCCCCCAGGGAACACTTGGCAGTTTCTGGAGACATTTTTAGGTGTCATAGTTGCAGAGAGCGGGTGCTACTGGCTTCTGGTGGGTGAAGGTCAGGGATGCTGTTCAAGACACTGAGACGCAGAGGACGTCCCCGCAGCAAGGAATGATCCGGCCCCAAATGTCAGCGCTACCAAGACTGAGAAATGCTGGTCCACCTTGACATGACAGGCCTTCTCTCCTTGCACTGCAAGCTTGCAGAAACATTCTTAGCCCTGTAGAATTAGCCTTGGAGTTACCGTAAGGGCTATGTAGAACATCCTACCCAAATACGGTCCTCGCTGGTGAGTTGGGAAGAGGTGGCGATGGAGACCCCAGCCCCTTCGTATACACGTATGCTGACTCTTTGCGACCCCACGGACTGTGACCCGCCAGGCCCCTGGAAATGGGTTGCCATTTCCTTCTCCAGGGGATCTTCCCGACCTAGGGACCGGACCCATGTCACCCGCATTGGTAGGCAGCTTCTTTACCACTGAGCCACCTGGGAAGCTTCGTATGTATAAATACGTGGTACATCACATAGGTTTTATATGTCATATATATAAATAATGTATGTGTCTCTGCTTTGTCTCACCACACACACATTATCCAATCCCATTTATATGAAATGTCCAGGGCAGGCTAATCCAGAGACAGAAAGCAGGTCAGTGGGCACCAGGGGCTGGAGGGAGCTGGGAAGTGGTGATAGCTAATGGGGATGGGGTTTCCTTTTAGGGTGACAAAATAGTTCCCTACCCTGGGACTAGATGGGGGTGGGGATCGCGCAACACTGTGATGTGCTAAACACCACTGAACTGTCCACTTTAAGGCGGTTAAAGTAGGGGGATTCCCTGATGGTCCAGTGGTTAGAACTTGGTGCTATCACTGCCAAGGGCCCGGGTTCAATCTCTGGTCCAGAAACTAAGATCCCACAGGTCTCACAGCATGGCCAAAAAAACAAAAAAAAATTTTTAATAATAAATTAAACAGTTAAAGTGGTTAAAAAAATTCTTTTTTGCCACCTTAGACAGATAAAACAATAATAACAAAGCTCCACTGCAGTCTTAAGGATTTGCCCAGGAGTTCACATTTTTCTTGGGCAAAATTTCCAACGTTCTAGGGATGGAAGCCTCCCTATATAATGCCTTTTTTTTTTTTAAGTAATGAGCGGAACAGCCATGCATGTGAGTCGTAACCTATAGAAGCCCCTTTTGTGGTTAAAGCGAACGAAAGTCACGGCTCCCCGGGTGTGGCCAAGCACCGTGTATGCGATGCCAGGTGGGCAGCCAGCGGCCAGCAGTCCACACTGTGAGCCACACGAACCACTAGTCCCTAAGACCATCCAAACGTGGGGTGTTCCTCTTGTGGTTGTCAGCAGCCCCGTGTGGTCCCTCAAAGGGTGAAAAGAAAAGACCCTTGTCACCATCACTGGGAACCCCTCTAAGTGGACTGCTGAATTATCGGATCATCCTCACGCCAGTGTGCCCACCTGGTGGATGAGGGCGAGGTGTGGCAGGGCCTTCTGCATTCCTCCAGCGCCTTTCTCAGGCTGCCCCTCTTGTCTGCTGTGAACATCATCTGAGACACCCTCCCTGCCTGCCCACCTGCCACCCTCAGGAGGGCGCACCTCAGGACAGTTGGGTCCCTCCTAACTGCAGTTGATCTTCAGGATCAACCTGAGGATAATCCTTTTGCTCTGACCCCAAAACCCTTACCTGCTTCTGTTTCTGGAAACCTCTCAGCATTGGCCAAAGACCTTCATGCAACGAGGGAAAATTCTCAGGCCACCCAGGGGAGTGGGCATGGACAGGTAGGAGGGAGCTGGTGGGGGATTTCGGGGGCTGTGTGCCAACAGGTGGTTTGGAGGTGCAGGGACCAAGAAGCTGCCCCTGAGAACAGAAAGGATCAAATGTGACCCTTGGGGACATGCAGTGAACCTGCCCCAGGTCTCGAAAGCCACAGAGCCACCATTTTCAATTAAAATCTCAACTTTAAGAGGCAGGCTTCCCTGGTGGCTCAGACAATAAAGACTCTGCCTGCAATGCAGGAGACCCAAGTTCAATCTCTGGGTCGGGAAGACCCCCTGGAGAAGGGAATGGCAACCTACTCCAGTATTCTTGCCTGGAGAATTCCATGGACAGAGGAGGCCGGTGGGCTACAGTCCATGGGGTTGCAGAGTCAGACATGACTGAGCGACTAACACTTTCACTACCTGCCAACCACCAGAGGTCTTTCTAGAATGTTCTAAACTGAGTTGATCCCCTTCCCCACCCCTGACCTCCATCATTCACCCTCACTCCTTCAGCATCAGTGACAGCCAAGGACTTGGGGCTGAGATCCAAGGAAGGGAGACGGCCAGGCAAAGCTGGTGCTATGCCTCCAGCTGAGGGTGAAGGCGGGGGGCCTGGGGTCCGGCTAAAGCACGAGGCTCCCTGAGACTGCCTACCCGCAGCCTGAGGAGGGCTGTGTGGAGGAGCCAGTTCTACCGCAGGCCTGTCCACCACCCAGATTAACGCCCAGCACCCTGCCCCTCCAGGCCAGGGAGGCCGCTGGGGCTCTGGGTGTGGGTCCCAGACTCCCAGACTCCGTAGGCATGCAAAACTCATCCTGGGAGAGAAGCCACCAGACTCACCGGACCCTCTGAGTTTCCAGCACATCACAGTGCCGATGGGTGACCACGACTATAAAGACACGGTACACAACAGACCCCATGGATGGTGGTGACAGGCACCAGGTTCCTCTCTGAAATGGAAACCGCCCGACGCAGAGGAATTCGGGTCATGGCCGACTCCACAGACTGGGGATCTAACTCCCACTATTTATTGGGGCTCTTAGCTGGCTCCACTCCGGGCCACTGGCTGCCTTACTTTGCCTCCTTCCTGCCCCAGGACCTTTGCACTGGCTATTCGCTCCACCTAGAATGCCCTCCTCCGCATGTCGCTTCCCGCCAGTTTCAGCTCAGAGGGGCCCTCCTGCCATACAAAATGTGATTCTAGATTCTGCCCCGACTCCTCAGCATCCTCTTTCCCTGACATATTTTAAAATAAAACAGGACACTTGCTAGTCTCTGAAGTGATCACATTTATGTAATTGGGGGCTTCCTGTCTGACCCACCCCTTTACCCACCACCAGTGAGGCTGGAGGCTGAGAGCAAGGAATGTGTCCAACTTCATGCTTGGGATTTAATGGGTCTTGGTTACACAGATGCATGGGTTAAGTCTGAAAAACTGGAATACAACATCACGAGGTTTTAGGCATGTTTGCCTGAAAGCCCCATTAAAGACCTCTTATTGCCATCCTCACTGCACAGGTGAGAAGACGAGGCACAGACTGGGCAGGTTACCCAGTGGTAACCCTGGGTCCCACAGCACTGGTTTCTAAAATGTGTCCCTGGAAGCACTCAGGTCCCCAAGGCAGGCAGGGCAGGGGGGTGGGTGGGGCAATGGGTGGAAGGGGCAGGTCCGACACCCACAGGAGCAGCTTCTCTCATGTCTGCTGCCCAGACGGTGTTTCCACAGAGCAGACTTTCTCAACCTCAGAACTACTGATGTTTAGGACTGAGTCATCCTCTGCAGGGGTGGGGATGGGAGCGTCTGTCTCTCTAAGGTGTTGAGCAGCATCTCTGGCCTCCACCCAGGACCTAGTCTGTGAAGAGTGCCTTCTTAAGTGCCGTTGGGCAGTCAGGGACAGCACATAATCTTAACCCTGTCAGGAGAGCCTTGCTTTCTTTCTTTTTTTCTAATGAGTAGTATGCTTTACTAAGGGGCCTCCCAGGTGGCGCTAGTGGCAAAGAACCTGCCTGCAAATGCAGCAACTGTGACAGGCTCGGGTTCAATCCCTGGGTTGGGAAGATCCCCTGGAGGAGGGCATGGCAGCCCACTCCAGTATTCTTGCCTGGAGACCCCATGGGCGGAGGAGCCTGGTGGGCTATGGTCCATAGCATCACAAAGAGTTGGACACGACTGAAGCAACTTAGCAAGCACACATGCTTCATTAAAGGTACTTCTCTAAATAAAATATACAAGGCTTCCTTTTTTTTCCTAAGTAGTTCATCTATCAGTGGATATGACAGCCCCACTTGCTGATTCAAAAGAAGCAGATCTGCTCACAGGAAGCCAGGAAGGGTGGCTCTAGCCTATTTATCCTGAGCTTTCCAAATGCTGACGTCTAGCTGGTTCATTCTCAGTAGAGGGGCCATCCTGTGCATTTTAGAATGTTGACCAGCATCCCTGGTCTCTACTCATTAGAAGCCAGTAGCAACCCCCATTCCTGCTCCCCAAGTTGTGAAAACCAAAATTGTCTTGGGACATTGCAAGTATCAGCCCCCTCCACCTGGAGGGAACTCTAGAGAAAGAATTCTATTCTAACATTAACAATAGGGCAGGAAGAAAACTGCCCCATGGCAACGAGATGCTAATGATGCATCCCATACCTTGGAAGAGGAATCGCCTAGGACTTCATTATAATAACTGGGGAAAGGCACAGGGGAGGGGACATTATAATTGAGAACAAGGGACTCCTTGGAGCATCTGGTAAGCGTTAAGGATGAGCTAACCCAGAAAATGCCGACAATTTCAAGGCTTATGATTGCCTTGAAATCCAAGGACTCGAGTTAAAAAGTCCATGTCAGAGAATGACCTACATGCAGTTTGATATGTCAAATAATTTTAAAATAATAATATTCAGTGTCAACAAGGCTGCAGGAAATCTGATCCCTAATGTATAGCCAGTGATGCCGCGCACACGCACTGCTGAGTCTTCTAAGACAAAACAGGACCCAGCAAGAGCGTTGAATCCTGATCTGATAGTTCTTCTTTCGGGGTGTTCAGCCTAAGGCAGGCATCCAGAAAGTTAATAAAGCTCCATGCACAAATATGCTCTCAACTTTTGGATTACATTATCAAAATCCTGAAAACAAGAAAAAAAATCTAAGCATGTACAACTGTGTGTGTGAGGGCGGGGGGTGTTAGTAAATTAGTATATAAAAGAGACGCAGTGGGATGCTATTTACAATAGGAGGCAAATTATAATTATAGGGATGTGGAAACATGGAAGTACGTTTATGCAACGTGTTGAGAGAAAATAGGGAAGACAACAGACCCTTTAATTGCGACTATGAAAGAAAATGTCTTTATGTGAACAAAGATTTATGGGAAACATAAAAATGCAAAAAGTAGGAGGCATGAGATTATGGGTGGGTTTTCTCCTTTTCTAATCTTTCTTTCCCTTTGTTATTTATTTTTAACATCACCCTTAATGATTTTTCTCACAACGCATGCAACTTCTCTTGTTCCATTCCAACTCAATTCTTTATTCCCAAGGGAGGGCTTCTGATTTTAAAAATTCACCGGCTTACCTTGAGTTTGATGGTTCCTTTATCTAAAATATGAAAATAAAATGAAAACAGTTACATCAGGAGCTGTGTTTTTCTGCCTCCTTGAGACGCAGCCTTACCAACAAGGGTTTTCTCAACCCAGAGGGACTTTCTGTGGACAAACACACACCCTGGGTCATGCTGGTCTGGCCTGGGCTGGGTTGGGACTGGCAGAAATGAGAGGTTTCCTCCAAGCTGGCGAGTACTGAAGACCAGAGGAGATGGACAAAGCCGAGCTATTCAGGGGAAGGTTGGCCAGCCTGCATACTTAATTCACTGCACCCCGGCCCTTGCCCAGGGTAAGCTGTGAAGGGAGCAAAGAGAAAACTCCATCGGAGAGGACCAAGGAGAGGGTGGAGAGAGAGGAGTCTGAGGTCCCCAGTGGACCTTACTCCAATGGATCTAACTAGACTCCCATCAACCTCTCTCTTCTACCCAAATGACTCATTTGTTGTCTGACACTTGTCTGGGCTCTCTGGCCTCTAGGACTAGCCGGAATCTACTGGTTTTGCCTTCCAGTGTCCATTCTCTGCTTTCTTGGAGGAGTCAACTGCCCAGCTCCTAGTGGGGCACTGCTCATCTCTCCTGAGGCTCTATGCAAATCTACACAAGATTTCCTCTTAGTTATAGCAATTTGTTTAGGGTTGAGCATATGGCCTAAAATGGGCCAATCAGCATGGTCCACCTGGTCACAGGGATTGGGTCTGAGTTGAGCACATGACCCAAAATGGGCCAATCAGCATAGACCTTCCCTCTGGTCACAGGGATTGGTTCAGGATTGAGCACATGACCCAACCTGGGCCAATTAGAGGGAACCCCTGAAGTTTCCCAGAGATTCTGGAACTGCTAGTCCCCCGGAGCTTTGGGGAGTAACAGGTACATCCAGAAGTAGAGCCAGGAGGCTGGCCCACTGATGCCAAAGGACTTTTCCAGTTACGAAGAGCCCATAAACTCTCTGTGCTGACAAAGTGTTAGTCACTCAGTTGTGTCTGACTCTTTGCAATCCCATAGACTGTAGCCCACCAGGCTCCTTGGTGGCGACCACAGTAAGGAATCTGTCTGCAATGCAGGAGACCCAGGTTGGATCCCTGGGTCAGGAAGATCCCCTGCAAAAGGGAATGGCAACCCACTCCAGTATTCTTGCCTGGAGACTTCCATAGACAGAAGAGCCCGGTGGGCTACAGTCCATGGGGTTGCAAAAAGCCAGATACCACTGAGCGACTGAAGCCAACCAGATTTGGGTTTCAGGATTGGCCCCTGGAGTCAGGACAGCCTGCACTCCTTCCCCGCTCCCCTGGGAAACAGGGGCTGTGTTATTGGCCTTGGAGACCTAACATCCTCTCTCGGTATCTCCTGTGGCTGCACCTCATTCTGTATGATGAATGAGTTACCTGCTCAGCTAGACTTTAGGCCCTGTGGCTGGAACCTGCTCTCCACACCTCTGTCCAGGAGGCCAGCACCACTGTTATCTGCAGTTTATGGAGGAAAGTAGAGCAGCAACTGACTAAGGGGCCTAAACTCAACTCAGTGGCAGGCTGGCTGTGAGCCAGGTCTGAATCCAACATCTCAGGGGTGCTAGAAGCTCACAAAAAGGTCTGAAAAGGTCACAGGTTCCCTCTGGGACCCCTCTCCACCTCCAGCCAAAGCTGACTTGAAAGGGTGCCCAACTCTACCCAGATGGGCACCCACTGAACCTGAGCTGCTGAGGAACAAGCACCTTGATTTTCCAGACTGGACAGGGGACTGCCCCTCCTGGGCCTTACTCTCTCCATCTGTAAAGTGGGGAGAAGACAACCTGCCCTCCTTCCCCTGACGGTGTTCCGGGGCAGAGTGGGAAGAAGCCGACGCTGCCTGATCCCTTAAGGCCACTCTGCAGAGGGAGAAGAAGGCCCCATCAGGCACCCCAGGGACCTACCCTGGATGGCTCCCTGGCTCTGCGCCACTGCCTTGCCCAGGGCTACCAGCTGAGCCTGGACCATGACTTCCCTGGGGGAGTTAAAGATGGTCACACTGATGGCTTCCTCCACTCCGGAGCGGAAGACGGAGGGTGCGGCGATCAAATAGCCCCTGCAGAAGAGGAGAACGTCAGTGAAGGCCGAAGGGTTCTGACTCATTCCTAGTCTCAGGGTCACCTGGCTGAATTAGGGTGCAACCTGGGTGGACTCCCACCTAAGCCTGACCACACCCTGATGGCACTGTCACCTTATGGGTCTATGTCCCCTACCAACCTGTGAACTCCTTAAGGCTTGTTCACCTCTGACGTCCCCCCTAGTACGTAAGAATCCAGTTTCTCCGGATCTACCTAGCACCATACTCCCTCTTTGATCTCGACATCTCAGCCTCTGGACTTTTTTTCTCAGCTTCTTCTGCCACAGGACCTTTGTGCATGCCGCACCCACAAGCTAAAATATTCTCCCCCGGAGGCTCAGTAACTGGCAGGATCCCACAGGGTCAAAACCACCCCACGAGAAGTGGTAACATCTCTCATTTACAGAGTCAGAAATTAAGCCCCAGAGAAGCCAAATCACGTGCTTAAGTCAGTGAGAGATTAGGATACAAAACCAGGCAGCTCTAGAACGTAGTGGAAAGAAGCAAGGAGCCACTTGCGACACAAAATTAGTGTTGAACTAGTATAAGAATAAGACCCTGAACACAAACTAAATGGCCTGGAACAGGAAAAGCACCATGAACAGTGAAATCAAAACAGTTCTCTCTTTCTGAAAAGTCCTCAGTTTGACCGAGGACTTTTCTGGAAGAAAGGTGTCCTTATCCTGTTTTCCAGATGGGAAAGCTAACGTTGCAAACGGAGAAGGAACACCCACCAGATCGCACAGCCAGGCGGGCTCTCTTAGGGCACCTGACCTGGAGGCCTAAGTCCTCCCCACCTCCTGCTATTTTGCAGCATTTGCTGGAAAATCACAAAGGCTCATCCAAAACCACATGACCCGCTCCTGATGCAATGGCAAACGCTGAGAGCCTGGCAGCACAATCCCAACGGTGCAGAACTATAGACAGCAGGGACTCACCCGGTGATCCAGTGATTAACAATCTGCCTTCCAATGCAGGGAACGTGGATCCGATCCCCGGCTGGGGAACTGAGACCCCACATGTCCTAGGGCAACTAATTAGAGACACCTGCCATTTGCCACAACTAGAAAACCCTGCGTGTTGCAATGAAGCTCCTGCCTGCTGCAAAGCAGCTATGCTCCAATATGAGTTAAAAAACAAAAATAAAAAACCCTACAGGTACCAGAAGGAAACAAGAAAAAGGGGAAAACAGTGGGCCAAACATTGAGATCAGGAGAGATTTTCTATTTCTCAAGATCTTTTTTCGGAAAAAACCTCAGGTCCACACACAGGAAGACGCATTTAGACTCTTACCACACACCACACGGGCTTCCCTGGTAGCTCAGACAGTAAGGAATCTGCCTGCAATGCAAGAGACCTGGGTTCCATCCCTGGGTGGGGAAGATCCCCTGGAGGGGGGCATGGCAACTTGCTCCAGTATTCTTGTCTGAAGACTTCCATGAACAGAGGAGCCTGGCGGGCTACAGGCCATAGAGTCGCAAAGAGTCAGACATGACTGAGCAAACTCTTTCACATACTACATGCTAAGAGGTCCGTGGAGACACGTACTATATACATGTACATACTATAGTACATGTACTGTAGGACTCTGGCACCGAAAAGTGTGTGCAAAGACCCTACTTTCGTGGGTGCACTGCCCAGCAGTGAATGGACCTAGTAATGACCCTGGGGTCCCATGATCTGTTTGACCTCAGCACCAAGAAGTACCTGCAATGGCTGGGCTCCTGTGCGCAGTGTTCGGCCTCAGCCGTGGACAGAGCATGCCCTGATCCTGTGGATAGAGCTGTGCCAGCTGGAGCATGCAGTGCCCCTGGGTTTCACGGATGTTTTGTCCAGATCCAGCACTGATGGCCATGTGTACTGACCCCACATCCCGTATGTCCTACCTGACTCCAGCACCGCACAGAGCATGCAGTGATACTGGGATGGACAGGGGCTGTCTCGAGCTTCATATGTGATGGGCAGCACCTGGTTCCAGCACTGACCAGCGGGTGCAGTGACCGTGGTCTGGCCTCAGCAGTGCACAAGGGCACGCGATGGTCCTGAGTTCTGATCCTGAGTACGGTACAGTTATGTACCGTCTGGAGCACACAGTCACCCCAGGGGCGTGGTGTGGGCTATCTAACTCCAGTGTGGACTGTCACCTGTGTGTCCTGTCCCACTGCCATCTGGGAACACGGCCACCTTCAGGACAGAATGTGTCCAGCTCCCAGACGACTCCCAGGCCCTCTCACACGGCACCTGCTGAGTGTGGAAGAGCACTTGAGCAATTTGCCTGTTCATTTTCCTTGGGACTTCTTTTTTTGGGGGGGAGGGGACTTCTTTTTTTTTTTAATGTTTATTATCTATTTATTTGGCTGTATTGGGTCTTAATTGTGGCACTCAGGATCTAGTTCCATGACCAAGGATCAAATCCAGGCCCCCTGCATTGGGAGCATGGACTCGTAGCCACTGGACCACCAGGGAAGTCCCTCCTTGCACACTTCTAAAGCCCTTATCCAGATCTGAGTTAGCATCTTCACCCAAAGGTGCAAAGAACCTGATGGAACTAGATTAACTTTCCCTGTGCCTCAGGAGTTGCAACTGATGAAGCGTTTGCCCGTTGATCCCTATCTCCCTGATATGCCCTGACAGCTGGGCTGATCCTGGCTTCTCATCCATTGCTCTTGGAAGGTCCCATCCTGAGAAAGGTGGTATTTGGCAAAGCGTAGACAGTACGGATCTTACAACAGTATGCAAACCCACGGAGCTTTCTGGCACCAGGCATTGCTGCTGCTGCTGCCGCCAAGTTGCTTTAGCCGTGTCCGACTCTGTGCGACCCCACAGACAGCAGCCCACCAGGCTCCCCCGTCCCTGGGATTCTCCAGGCAAGAACACTGGAGTGGGTTGCCATGTCCTTCTCCAATGCATGAAAGCGAAAAGTGAAAGGGAAGTCGCCCAGTCATGTCTGACTCTTAGTGACCCCATGGACTGCAGCCCACCAGGCTCCTCCGTCCATGGGGTTTTCCAGGCAAGAGTACTGGAGTGGGGTGCCATTGCCTTCTCCAGCACCAGGCATTCCTCACACAAAAATCACATGGATCAGAGAAGCAGATATCTGGGGCTATTCCTAAAATGGGATCCTTTGGGCTGATGGGTCACAGCTCTGGCTTATAGCCAGAACTAATCTGGAACCCCAGGTTGGTCACTGCATGTCTCCCATGAGGTTCCATTCCTCTCACAGTAGGTAAGATCCGCCCCCCTCCCCCCCACCCCCAGGGAAACTTTAGTCAGAGGCGAGCATTCCTGAGAATGGTTTAAAGCTCTGCAACTCGGGGACTCTGAGCTTGGTCCTTAGAAGGCGGGGTCTCTCATGGAGGGCAGGGTCATGCTTTGCAGTGGAGGGCTGTCCTGTGCATAGTAACATCCCTGCCTTCAACCCAGTAGATTCCAACAGCATATCTCCCTCTAGATGGTGGTGGTGGTGGTTTAGTCACTAAGTTGCATCCAACTCTTGCAACCCCATGGACTGAGGCCCACCAGGCTCCCCTGTCCATGTGACTTCGCAGGCAAGAATACTGGAGTGGGTAGCCATTTCCTTCTCCAGGGGATCTTCCTCACCCAGGGACTGAACCTGGGTCTCCCAGGTGGTGCTAGCGGTAAAGAACCTGCTTGCCTAATGCAGGAGACATAAGAGATGCGGGTTCCATGTCTGGGCTGGGAAGGTTCCCTGGAGGAGGGCATGGCCATTCACTCCAGCATTCTCGCCTGGAGAATCCCCATGGACGGAGGAGGCTGGTGGGCAGCAGTCCATGGGGTCTCCAAGAGTCGAATATGACTGAAGCGACTTAGCATGCAGGCACACTCCTGCGTTTCAGGCTGATTCTTGACCGACTCAGGCAGGTACTAGGGAAGCCCTCCCTCTTGATGTGACAACCCAAAATACCCCTGGACGTTGCTGAATGACCCCAGGGAGACAAAAATCGCCCCTCAGCTGGAAACGGCTATCCTAAAGGAGCAAGCTTTGCAAGCATCAGGTCAAAAGTTTGCTGGGTTCCAATTTCACGGGGCCCAAGGGAGGTAATCCCAAGGCTCGAATTGCAGTTTGGTGTCTTACTTTTCAAAGCCTTGAATCAGAGGAGGAGCACTGGAGGTGCCCCCGCCCACCTCGGCTCACTGTTGACCTGTTTTCTGGGAACTCCTATGCAAGGGCTGTTTGAACAAGGCTCATAAACGCAGGGCTGGACTAAAGGCTGAGCCTGGGCAGCTGGAGGCAGGCTCCCTGAGCCCACAACGCCCCGCAGGGCTCACCCAAACTTGGCAGGTCTGGGACTAGTCCCTGTGAAGCCAACTCATGGGCAATTCTCCTTAGCAGCTAGTGAATTCCCCTCCTCACTGTGTCGGCTCACCAGAAGCTCTGTAAGTAAACTTCAAGAAAAATGTGGAAGCAAAACAAACACTTCCTCCCCCAGCGCCACGCCCTCCCAAGGAAAACGAACAGCAGGTCTCTCCTTCCATTTCTCAGCCAAGATACGCACCTCTTACCTTCAAGCCACGGATAACTTGAAATTGCCACCCAAGAAGCCAGCCCTGGTCACATCAAGGGGGCGAGGTGAGATAGGGGTGGCCTCTCCGCCTTAGCTCTGGGGAGTCCCAGGACCTTCCCGGGGGCGCTTCTGAAGTCTCAGGCTGCCCCTTTTCCAGTCCTACTCGTGGGGCTAGCGGGGGTCAAGACTCAGGTCCCGCCCAGCTCGGAGGCTGTGTGGCCTTGGACAGGTCGCTGAACCTCTCTGAGCCAGACCCCGCGTCCCCCACCCCGAGAAGGCAGCCAGCCTTCTCTCGCCCCGGGGCTACTCACGGGGCCTGGGGCTGCTCAGCGCGCACGCCGTCCCGCGGCGACAGCAGCAGCAGCAAGAGCCGGAGCAGCGGCCCGAGCTGGGCGCCCCACATTTTCCGGCTCCGCGGGGGCGCCGCGCCGGGGGAGGGGGCCTGGCCGGGGCCAGGCCAGGGCCGGGGTCCGAGCGCGGCGGGGCCCGCTTCGCCGCCGGGGGCCCTTTGTTCGCAGCCCCCGCGCCGTGCGCCTGGCGCCATGCGCCCCCACTCAGCGCCCGGCCAGGCTGGGGCAGCCGGCGACCAGCCCCCTCCCCGGACCCGCCTCGTCCCCAGGCCCGCCCCTGCCCGGACCCGCCCCGCTCACCCCCTCCCGGTCTCCGGCCCCGCCCCCTCTCCGGACCCATCCGCCCACCCACCGACTCTCCCCCAGGCTCTCCTGGGACCCTCCCCGCCCTCTACCCGGAGGCACCCCAAGACCTAGCCCATTCTGTCCCCCTCATCGGACCTGACCTGTCCTCCTCGTCGCACCCCCCGACTCAGCTCCGTTCTCTCTCCGGACGCGCCCCCTCCCTGGATCTCTCCCTTTCTGCTGCCTCCCCGCATCCCCCCTCCCCCAGGGACCAGCCCCGCCGCACCCCACGCGGGGGCCGCCGTGTCTGCGCGCGCCCTGCACCCCACACCCTGCAGGGCCCCCCACCTGCCCCTGCCTTGACCGGGCAACCTGTTCAGTGTGCACACAGGAGGGGCTGAGCTCTGGGGAAACTGAGGCCGGCCAAGGGGGGAAACTTCCAGACCTGCAGCTGCCTCCAGACATCAGCCTGTTGGTCCTTTCCCCACCTCCTCCATCCACAGATGCCCTAAGCCAGGCCCCTCCCTCTCTGGGCTTCACTTTCCCCTCTGGCAAACAGCAGGGGTGAGCAGGGACCCCCTCCTTCTCTGAGAGCAGGGTGCCCCCTCCTGCCCCTCCCAGGGTGCCCTCACTGTTGCAGTTCCTCTGCCCGGGGCACTTCCCTTTCATACCATACCCAAGGGCGGCAAACTTTTCCAGGCGTCTCTCTAAGGGGGACTCCTGCAGCTGTCACGACCTTACTTCTAGTACTCTAGAACTGGCCACGTGCCCCTCCTGCCCCAAATCCTCCAGGCTCTCGGTTTATCGAGGCCAAGAAGTCCCAACCGGGGGTTGCTCTGGTGGCTCCCACCTCACCCAAGTTCCTGGATGCCCTGTGCCACCCTGTGCAGAACCCCACCGCTTGCAGACCCCCACTGCTCTTTCCCTTTGTCTCCGCTTTTGCCTGCCTGACTCCTGCGGCTTCCAGAAGCTTCCCTTGCACCCTCCCTGCCCCCCAGGCATAGTGGGTCCTCCAGGCAGTCTCTCCCACCAGTCCATTCCACAAGCCTTGGTCACCCAGTGAGCACCAAGAGGGCAGGCCGTGGGGGCTTCAGGAGAGGTAGGACCTGCTGCCGCGGATGGTGGAAGGGGCTGTGCAGGGGCCAGAATGGACCGGAGGGCAAAAGGGGCAGCAGCAATGCTGAGAGGCCAGGAGGAGTTGCCCGGCTCCTGTCCCAGCCACGCTGGCACCAAGCAGGGCCATCTAGTGAAATCCTTTTAATTCACATCTGCCCACCCCTCCACACCTCCCCTGGCGTGTGTGCTAAGTCACTTCAGTCCTGTCCGACTCTTTGCAACCCTATGGACTGTAGCCTGCAAGGCTCTTCTGTCCCTGGGATTTCCCAGGCAAGGATACTGGAGCAGGGTAGTCATGCCCTCCTCCGGGAGATCTTCCTGACCCAGAGATTGAACCAGAGTCTCCTGTGACTCCTGCATTGCAGGCGGATTCTCTAGCACTGCGCCAGCCATCCGGGGAAGCCCACCCCTTCCCCTTCTCCTCCATAAACCAGGCTCCACTCCCCAGTCTCGAGGCCAGCCTCCTGCCCCTCCATGTGCTCCCTCCTCCACTGGGCTCTGGTCACACACGCCTCTGGGGTTCCATGGACCCTAAACTCACTGCCACCACCACCCCACCCAGCCTAGGTGCCCGCTGCCCCTTCTTCCTGGGGTCTTTTTCCTCCTGGCATCCCATAGCCGCCTGTCCTCCTTCCACCTTCAGGGGGACCTCTACCGTCCCTCCTTCCCAGACTGCCTGTCCCATACGGCCTCAGATTTCAGGTACTGCCTATGCAGGTCCCCCAAAGCAGAGCTGAGTTCACTGCTCTCGCCGTATCTGGCCCCCACTTGGCAAGAGAGGCTATACCCCACCTGGCTGCTTTCCCTGGCAGCCAAACCAGCTGCCCCCCACCCAATCTTAGCTAGCAGACTTCTCTTTCTTGGTTTTCTCTCTCTTTTTTTGGCCACACCACCTGACTTTTAGGATGTTAGTTTCCCGATCAGGGAATATGCCCACAGCAGTGAAAGTGCAGAGTCCCAACCACTGGACAGCCAGGGAATGCCCTCACTTTATTATCCAGATAAGCTGATCATGCCCTCCTGAGGGAAGCAGGGGCACCCCGCCCTCTTGTTACTGCGAAGCCTGCCTCCCACAGCCTCTGGCGGTCCACTCAGTTCCCAAGCGCAACCCCCACGTGGTCCTGCATGACTGGCTGTGTCTTCCCTCCACCCCGCCCAGAGCTGTGAATATGCGTAACTAACAGACTGCTCTCCATCTCACCTGTTCAGTGTTGGGTGTTTCATGTTTGGCTGTCTTGTACTATTTAGCGTGAGGCATCCTCTGTCGGCAGAGACATCACTTTGCCGACAAAGGTCCATATAAGTCAAAGCTGTGGTTTTTCCAGTAGTCATATACAGTTGTGAGAGTTGGAACATAAAGAAGACTGAGCACCAAAGAATTGATGCTTTCGAACTGTGGTGTTGGAGAAGACTCTTGAGAGCCCCTTGGACAGCAAGGACATCAAACCAGTCAATCTTAAAGGAAATCAACCCTGAATATTCGTTGGAAGGGTGATGCCGAAGCTGAAGCTCCACTACATTGGCCACCTGGTGAGAAGAACCAAATTATTGGGAAAGACCCTGATGCTGGGAAAGATTGAAGGTGGGAGGAGAAGGGGAGGACAGAGGACGAGATGGCTGGATGGCATCACCGACTCAATGGACATGAGTTTGAGCAAGCTCTGGGAGATGGTGAAGAACAGGGAAGCCTGGTGTGCTGCAGTCCGTGAGCTGGACACGACTTAGCGACTGAACAGCAATCCTCCCTTCACTAACGGGGTGAATAGGAAGCGGGCAGCACACCGCTGTGCCCTCGACATCCAGCCCTCAGCATCGCTCTGTGGCGCCCAGTACCGAAGCCATGACCTTACTGTCCCAGTGAACCTGCTTTCCTGTCTGACTCCTCTGGGGCCTGAGCACCACTCGCTGCTGGATGCTGGGCCCCTGGGTGGGAGTGGGCATCAGTACACACATGTGACCGCCTCCCTGCCCCCGTGAGCGGCACTGGGGCACTGCGAAGAGTCCCACACTGACACATTTCCAGCACTTGAGTGAGCCACTGGGTAACAGACCCATGTGTGCTGCAGTCCATGGGTTTGCAAAGAGCTGGACACAACAGAGAGACTGAACAACAGCAACTGCTAGAAATTAATTTATACCAACTTTCTATTAAAAATCCATATTAAAAATAAAAGCGATGTGTGCAGAAGTTATCAGTTCTTCATTATTTCACTACATCATACTATTCTCTGTGCTCTCGGGAGTATCCTTGACCTTTGAATCTGTTGGTGAAAAGACTCTCTAATGATGACACGTCTCTTCTCACGTAGTGACTTCCTCCTGGCAGCTTGAAGCTGGCCATGGGGGGGGAGTACAGCCAATTCTGCCCTAAAGGCTTGTTTTGAAAACAAAAATTTGTTCCAACACAATGGATGCATAAGGGAAAGATCTGAACATAATTTGATGGAATGTGGTACTGCTAATGCAGGATTTGGTCTGCGAGGAACCTGGAGTGAATGCAGGAAACAGCACCACGCTGACCACAGCCACGTGGGAATCTACAAACCACACACACACACACACACACACACACACACACACACACGGACACACAAACCCTCCACATCGACACTGCCTGAGCTGTTAGGAGCTACCCTGCCCAGCCCCGTTTTCATTTCAGAAAACCTCTTCCTAGTACTGCACAGTGGCCCACAGTCTGCAGCCTCCCCACATCACAGCCACGTGCAAACCTCAGATCTTTCCCAAGGTCAAGCGCCATATGCGCTGTAGTTAAAGCATGTCATTTCGTAGCCATTTAATGAGTGTACAACGGTGATATCAGTACATGCCTATCTTTTTTCAATGCGTCGCTGAGAACGGTTTTTGCCGGTGGCGTCCTGCCTCCTTTTTCCCATGAGCCCTGTGGTTGGGGTGAAGAACGTGGTCATTTTCGAGCGTGTGTCAGGGCAGAACTGGCTGCGTTTACCCCACTGGAAGAGATCGTTAAATAAGTCCCAGTGCACCAGCAATGAGTGGCGTGGCGATCTGGGTCTGGGCGTGGGTGGGAGGAGAAGACAGACAGTCCAATTGTAAGAAGTAGCCAGCAGGTCCTGGGCCTACCAAGCACCCAGCAGTCAGGACATGGCATCTGAGGAGCTCACCGCTGGCAGAAGATAGGGGCTCAGCACCTAATGGCCAGTCCCTCCAAGCCAGAGGGGGAACAAGGCAGGAGCAGCTGTGGTGAGCGACATTTGCTGCCCAGGAGGACACAGCCAGGTCATCACCTGTGGTGTGGCCAGTGATGTTAATGAAGCTGAAACTGCATGTGACCCTTGACCCTGGCTGGAAGGACACGGATGCTTCAAGGTGACCTGGCCAAGAACTTTCACAGTTGTATTATTCAGGGGTGGTAAAAAGTGAGAAGCAGCCTTTGTGTCCATCCAGGGGATGAAGGACGGACCGATAAAGGAAGGAGGGGTCATGGGTGATTCCCACATATCAGGGAAGATCAGGGATGGGGTCAGGGGAGAAGGGAGAAGAGTTACCAGGGAGAGGGATGCAGGAAGGCTATTTCAGCAAGACCCAAGCATGTTCACCTCCCGCTGCCTGGGGAGCAGGAGCCTGGAGGGGAGGGAAGGGTGACTGGGGGGATATTCCCACACCTGTGTGATGTCATTCACCCTGTGTCTGCTATGCTCCCACCGTGTGAGGACTAGGGGTGCTGGCTCGACAGACAAGCAGAGGCCTCTCCATCTGGTTAGTGTGAGCTCCCTCCCAGGGTGGACTTTGAGGAAGGATCCCGAAAACGATATACAAATGGCAGACAAGTGCATGAAAAGATATTTTAAAACTGGGTTGTCATGATGTAAATTTATGTCATCTGTAAATTTATGAAGAATCATCGATCTGTATGCTGAACACAGGTAAATTTGATGGCATGTCAACGATATCTCAATAGAGCGATGATGGCATATGGAAATACATGCAAATACACTTGTTTGCGTACATATTTCCGAAAAGCAAACAATGTGCTTTGGGAATACCCACACTGGCAGGTCTTGGCTTTTTCTCCCTCCCTCTCTGACTCTGTATTTCCAGCATCTCACAGACGCCCCAAACAGCTCAATTCCACTTTGCAGTTGAATTAGTAAAGATCAGTAACGAGAAGGTGGATTTCACACACCCGACCTTAAGATGGTCAGTCCAGGGCTCAGCAGAGGTCAAGGCAAACACTAAGGACAAGATCTCTGCCATGCAGATTCCCCAAAGCCAGCTCCCCCGATGCTGCTTATGTGCATGCTGTGTCCTGCTCTTTTGCACTGTGAAAATGTCCAAGCAATTTCACAGCAGTGTAGAGAGCAGATGCACGTTGGCAGAGGGCTTTCCAGTTGTTATTTGCAGTTCCAGTCCACGGCAGAAGTGAATGCTCTTTGCAGATGCAACAACCACTTCTGGGGTCTTTATTAGTGTCCTGTAGCTGCTGTAATATAAGACCACAGACCGGGTGGCTTAAACAGCAAGAACTTATTCCCTCACCGTTCTGGCAGTCTGAAATCTGAAAATAAAAGTGTTGGCACAGTTGGTTCCTTCTGAAGACTGGAGAATACATTCCTTACCTCTCTCCCAGACTTTAGTGGCTGCTGGCAATCTTTGGTGCACCTTGGCTTGTTGATATATTGCTCCAGTTGTTCCATACCAGGGTCCTTGGACTCTTTGGTGTGTGTGTTCAGTCGCTTCAGTCGTGTTCAGCTCTTTGTGACCCTATGGACTGGAGCCCACCAGGCTCCTCTGTCAGTGGGATTCTCCAGGCAAGAATACTGGAATGGGTTGCCATACCCTCCTCCAGGGGACCTTCCATCCTAGGGATCAAACCCGCATCTCTCACATCTACGCTGGCAGATCGGTTCCTTCCCAGTGCCATCTGCGAATCCCTTTGGACTGTTACATCAATAGATATTGGTAAGAGGCCAGAAATTCAGGCAAGATTGCAGTACAAGGAAGTGAGAACAGGAAACAGGTGCTGAAATTCCCTTGATTGTCCAGCGGTTAAGAATCCACCTTGCAATGCAGGGCATGCAGGTTAAATCCCTGGTTGGGGAGCTAGGATCCCACGTGCATCAGGGCAACTAAGGCCATGTGCCTCAGCTAGAGAGTCCATGTACCGCAAAGAAAGATCCTGACTGCAGCAACTAAGACCCGATGAAGACAAATAAATAAATATTTTTTTTTTTAAATTTTAAGAAGAAAGAAACGGATGCCTTTGCTCACTCTCAGAGATGGGAGTTGAGATAGTTCCTCAGGTGGGGGTGGGGGCAGGTCAGTAGGTTGGGCAGGAGGTGTCGCTCAGGTGGCTGCCCACCCCCTTCTTGGTGCTGGGTGCAGGGATCATGCGCAGTTCTCTGCTTTTGCCCCGCGCACCTCAGAAGAGGCAACTGGTTTGTAGCCTTTTTGTATCTTATTGTGCATGTGCTGTGCTGTGCTAAGTTGCTTTAGTGTCCGACTCTTTGCGACCCCACGGGCTGTAGCCTGCCAGGCTCCTGTGGCCATGGAATTTTCCAGGCAAGAATACTAGAGTGGATTGCCATTTTCTCCTCCAGGGGATCTTCCCAACCCAGCGACTGAACCTGAGACTCTTGCCTCTTGCACTGGCAGGCAGATTCTGTCTTTACCACTGCACCACCTGGGGAAGCCGAAAGGAAGTTCCCGATTTCCCTCCTCTCATGAGAGCACCAGTCCTATTGGATCGAGGGCCCACCCTAATCCAGGATGACCTCATCTTAACTAATTACATTTGCAAAGACCCAAATGCATTTGGATTTATGACTCAAATAAGATCGTATTCTGAGATTCTGGGTGGACATGAATTATAGGCGGATCCTATTCATCCTAATACAGGGGCCTGTCAGCAAATAATCTAAAGTGATTTCTTAGGCACTGCCTAGGAAGGGAATAATAGCTATATAAGTTGAAATCTGTGCCTAAGTTCAGTTCGTCACTTCCTTGGCCTAAGTTAGGTTTGGCCCCACTGGGTCATTCTGATAGCCTCAGAGTCCAGATCGCAGCAAGTGAAGGGCTGGGTCTGGGTGGGGGCTTGGAGTCAGACCTAGGGGTCCCAACCCAGCTCCACATCTGGGGCAGTGCTGATCAATCTGGACTTGGTTTTCCTTGTCCATCACACAGGGATAGTCATAACCCCACCCTCCTACATGCTGCTTAAGACTAAGCAAGACTATGGTGTGTGCAGAAAGCTCAGCTCTGGGCCTTGTTCAGGGACCGCACCCAGGAAATCAGAGCTGTTTCTGGGCTCCTCTCCCCTGTGCACCCACTTCTAGGTCTCCATCCAAAATCTGGAATCTGGAGAATGTGGGCCTCATGCCAGCAGCAGTATCTCATCCTGGCTAATGATGATGGCTGAAACATTGGGTCAGTCATGAATTGTGGGTCAGTCATGAGCTGCAGCCCAAGAGGGGTACTAGGATTCAGTGAGCATTCCCGCAGAGAAGAGAGTCCCATTGAACTTTGTGACCTGAGAAGCCTTCCCGCTCACCCTCTCCCAGTTCTCTCTGCCACCCTATGTTCCCCTAGAAGGTTCTAGAGTCCATCCAAATTGGGAGTAGGTTTTGTCTGCACTGTGGATGCCTGTGACACCATGACAAGTCTAGCTAGGCTTTCCTCTGTCCTCTTCCTGCCCGCACGCATTAACAAAACAAGGATTCCCTCCCCTTGAGGACTAAAGTCAAGACCAAGGTCATCTCCTGCTGCTCCAGCCTCCACCAGGCCATGTCCACCGCCCAACCTCTGCTCAGGCTGTGTCCACAGACGGCAGGGCCCTCCTCCAGCTCTCTGCATGGCCGTCTCCTCCTGGCTAGTCTCTAAGTCTCAGCTTAAACATCATCCCTTCCAAGGGGACCTCCCAACCTGAAAGGGCCCTCTAGTCTTGTTCTGTCCTAAGGCCTTGTTACCAGGTGGATATCTGCAATATCCAGAGACATAAAGATCACTACTTTAACCATTTTTCAAGTGCCATTTAGTACATTCACAACACTGCCTAAGCATCACCTCTATCTAGTTCCAGAACATCTTGTCACTCTGAAAAGAGACCCTGTGTGCATCAAGTAGTCATACCCCATCCCCGCCCCACCCCACGCCCCCGGCCCTTGGCAACCACTAATCTGCTTTTCTATTTCTGTAGATTTGTTTCTTAGTCCAAGCTCACTCTGCTTGCCACATAAGCCCGTAAGTCGGCAGACAAGGTGTTAAGGCGAGTAGTTCAGTTCAGTTCAGTCGCTCAGTCGTGTCCGACTCTTTGTGACCCCATGAATCGCAGCATGCCAGGCCTCCCTGTCCATCACCAACTCCCGGAGTTCACTCAAACTCACGTCCATTGAGTCAGTGATGCCATCCAACCATCTCATCCTCTGTCGTCCCCTTCTCCTCCTGCCCCCAATCCCTCCCAGCATCAGAGTCTTTTCCAATGAATCAACTCTTCACATGAGGTGGCCAAGGTACTGGAGTTTCAGCTTTAGCATCATTCCTTCCAAAGAAATCCCAGGGCTGATCTCCTTCAGAATGGACTGGTTGGATCTCCTTGCAGTCCAAGGGACTCTCACGAGTCTTCTCCAACACCACAGTTCAGAAGCATCAATTCTTCGGCGCTCAGCCTTCTTCACAGTCCAACTCTCACATTCATACATGACCACAGGAAAAACCATAGCCTTGACTAGATGGACCTTAGTCGGCAAAGTAATGTCTCTGCTTTTGAATATGCTATCTAGGTTGGTCATAACTTTTCTTCCAAGGAGAAAGCGTCTTTTAATTTCATGGCTGCAGTCACCATCTGCAGTGATTTTGGAGCCCAAAAAAATAAAGTCTGACACTGTTTCCACTGTTTCCTCATCTATTTCCCATGAAGTGATGCGACCAGATGCCATGATCTTCGTTTTCTGAATGTTGAGCTTTAAGCCAACTTTTTCACTCTCCACTTTCACCTTCATCAAGAGGCTTTTTAGCTCCTCTTCACTTTCTGCCATAAGGGTGGTGTCATCTGCATCTCTGAGGTTATTGACATTTCTCCCGGTAATCTTGATTCCAGCTTGTGTTTCTGAGGCGAGTAATAGCAACTTTATTCAGAAAATCAGCAGACCGAGATGATGGCAGACTAATGTCTCAAAATAACCATCATACTGAGGTCTGGATGCCAGTTTCTTTCACAGAACACAGAGGGGGAAGCAGTGAGGAAGTAAAGTTTTACAAGGCATTAATCTCGCAAACATCTCCTGAACTGGCCAAGGCTTGGGGAGGGGATGTGTTCATTTCTTTCTTCCAGCCATTCACAGGTGAACAGAATCAGAATGTTTCCCTGAACAAAGATACTTTAGTTTAACTTTCAGGCAGAGAGGAAGGTTTCTCCAGGCAAGACATTATGTGTAGACAGTATCCTTTTACTGAACAAAAGCAATGGGAAGCAAAGGTTAAAGTAACAGATCCAACCTGAAGTCAGGTTTTGTTCTTCCCTATAGCAGATTTGCCTGTTCTGGACATTTCATATAAATGGAATCACAGACTATGTGACCTTTGATGTGTAGCTTCTTTCACTTAGAATAATGTCTTTAAGATTCATCCATGCTGTAGCATGAATCAAGTCTTCATTCTTTTTAAATGGCTGAATAATATTCCACTTATATGGACATGCCGCAGTTTGTTTATCCATCCATTGGTTAGTGAACATTTGGGTTGTTTACACCTTTTGGCAATGGTGAATGTTCATAGTTTGGCTATGAACACTCATGTGCAAGGTTTTTTTTAACACTTATTTTCAATCCTTTGAGCCTGTACCTAGTAGTGGAATAGCCGGATCGTGGGGTAATTCTGTTTCACTTTTTGAGACCACCAAACTGTTTTCCAGAGCAGTCACACCAATTTACAGTCCCAGCAACAGTACACAAGGATTGCAGTTTCTCCACATCCCTGACAATACTTATTAATGTCAAACTTTTTGATTCTGGCCATCCTGGTAGGTGTGAGGAGGTATATCATTGTGGTTTTGATTTGCATTTCCATTATAACTCAGATTTTGTCTAAAGAGTGGGGGGCGGGCAAAGGGAAAGTGCCAAGCATGGATGTGAACATCTAGTTGTGGTTTTTAAGAAGCTCCAATGGGGACTTCCCCAATGGTCCAGTGATTAAGACTCTGTGCTTCCACTGTAGGGGACACAATTTCAGTCCCTGGTCAGGGAACTGAGATCCTGCATGCTGCACGGTGTGACCAAAAAGAGAGAGAGAGAGAGAGAGAGATGGCTCTGATAAGAGGAAGGACCTTTGAGAATCAAGAGAGAGAGCAGAGAGACCAACATAGGGCTTTGCAACATTTTGCCTCTCACCAAATGTACCCAAGTTCTGGCCAGGATTTGGTGGGACATGCAGGAAGCAGAGAAAAGGACAAGCCTGTCTAGTCTGAACTTCTGCCACTCACCAGCTGGGTAATTTCGTGGGCCATCCTGGAGGGCAGATTCTGACCCCACAGGGTCTGTTGAAGAGACCGACCAGACAACACAATGTGACGGTGTCCAGCCCACAGTTGGTTGGACACTCACGTGCACCCCCTCTGTGTCCACTCGCAGCTCCTGTAGCCCCTCAGCCCAGAACAGGGTGGGCATCCCATTGTCAGAAAATGGCTTCGGTTGCAAGCCACCTGCTTTTCCAAAGCCAGTGAAGGATTGGGAGCTGGTTCCTGAGAAGAACAGTGGTCCAGGCGCAGCATCTCAGTGCTGGGCAACAAACCTTTCAGAGCTCCCACTTAGACTCGCGAAAGAGAAGGTCTAACTGTAGAAAGCCAGTCAGGGCAACTCTAAGGCTTTATTCCAGGATTTCTCTGTCCCAGCACTGCTGACATTTGGGGCCAGATTATTCTTTGCCATGGCCTGTCTATGATATTCTTGGGCTTCCGTGGTAGCTCAGACGGTAAAGAATCCACCTGCAATGCAGGAAACCTGGGTTCGATCTCTGGGTTGAGAAGATCCCCTGGAGGAGGGCATGGTAACCCACTCCAGTATTCTCGCCTGGAGAATCCCCATGGACAGAGGAGCCTGGTGGGCTACAGTCCATAGGGTGACAGAGAGTCGGACACAAATGAGTGACTAAGCGCGAGCAAACCCAGCAGATGCCAATAAAACCACCCGCAGTTGAGAATCCCTGGTTTAGAAGATCCCCAGCTTTTCACTTTGCAAACCTAATTCTTGGTATTTGCACGAAATACCCATTTCCCAAGAAAACCATGTTTGGAAAGACGCCATCATACTACGAGCTCTATCCAGTAATGATTCAGAGCCCATTTTTATCCGCTGTCACTCACCGAGAGAATCAGTGGTAGAGATTACCTACTAATAAGCTGAGAGAAGTAATGGGAACCCAGCAGGGCCCTTTGTCACCCACCATGGAGATAACTGGTTCAGGCAGGATCATAATAGATGCTAACGATGATGATAGGAGGGTGCAAGGAACAGGGCATTGGTGTAGACACAGAGGATTTGCCCACAAAATACCTGCCAGTGGCAAAAGGGAACACAGGGCCTTGCGGTGGAGACCCTTGGTGTCAAAGTGTGAAATTAGGAGGCACAAGACCACCCTCACTTCTGACACCAAGTGCAAATGGCATCGCTAACTCAACAGGTGTGAGTCTGCGCAGGTTACAGGAGTCGGTGATGGACAGGGAAGCCTGGTGTGTTGCAGTCCATGGGGTCACAAAGAGTTGGATACGACTGAGCAACTGAGCTGAACGGAAGACCTCCCTCAGGTTCAATAATTTTCTAGGAGGATTCACAGAACTCACTGAAAGTTGTTATATATGCCAGTGAAAGGATATAGGTTAAAATCAGCCAAGAGAAGAGAAGAGTCTAGCAGAAATCTAGGCATGGGCTTCCAGAAGTTCCCCCACCCAGTGCAATCAGCAAAGAGTTATGTTCCTGGCAATGTGTGACATCACACATGGTGTCCTGCCAACCAGAGATGCTCACTCAACTTCCAGAGTTTTCATTGGAGGTCCAAGGTCAACTGCCAATGTGCCTGACCTTTAGTCTCCAGGCCACCTGGGGGTCAACCTGAGACCACACAGCCCGAGGGCCCCATCGTAAATTAGATTATTTGGTGTGGCCCAAGTTTCCAGGTAAACAAACACACTCTTCTCAGGCAGAATATCCCAGAGGTTTAGAGGGCATGTCCCAAGAGCCAATAGCAAAGTCCAGACTCTCTTTGAATTGGGTTCAATTCTTTACTACACACAAGATAACACCCAGTGAAGGGACCAGATGACAGGGGAGCCTCCTGATGCAGTATCCTGAGAAGAATACATCATTGATTCTGTGGTTCTGCCAAGAATATGGGGGCCTGACTCTGGACATAGGGTCTACTGATAGCTCCAGGTTGAGAGTCATCTATAGACTGAAAGGTGTGTGTGTTTCTTTTTCCCAGCAACTTTATTGAGATATAATTCACACACCATACAATTTGACCATTTAAAGTGTCCAATTCAATGGTGTTTTTAGTATATATACTATAGTGTATACACATATATATGTGTGTACTTCCCCAGGGGCTCGGCAGTAAAAATGCTGCAGTGCAGGAGACGCAGATGTGGGTTCCGTCCCTGGGCTGGGAAGATCCCCTGGAGGTGGACATGGCAACCCACTCAAGTATTCTTGCCTGGAAAATCCCACGGACAGAGGAGCCTGTGGCTACAGTCCAGTGGGTTGCAAAGAGTTGGACGCAACTAAAGTGACTGAGCATGCAGGCACACGTTTGTGTTAAGTGTCATCGTAGGCATTTAGAGAACATTTTCGTGATCTCAAAAAGAAATCCCATACCCTTTGGCTATCATACCACCCCTCCATCCTCTTCCCACACTAAGCAACCACTCAACTGTCTTCTGTCTCTATTAAAACCCTATTCTTTAGGACTTCCTTGAAGGTCTAGTGGTTTAAGAATCCATCTGCCAAGGCGGACGACATGGGTTTGATCCCTGGTGGGGGAAGATCCCACATGCTGCAAAGCAACTAAGCCCTTGAGATGCAGCTCCTGAGCCTGAAAGCTGTGATTACTGAAGCCTGCAAGCCTGGAGCTCATGCTTCGCAAGAGAAGCCACCGCAATGAGAAGCTCACACACCACAGTTAGAGAGTAGCCCGCCTTTGCCGTAACTGGAGAAAGCCCACCGGAAGCAACCAAGACCCAGCGCACCAAAAATAAATAAATTAAAAAAAATTTTTTTTTAAATTCTATTCTTTTAAACCATCAGGACCATGAAGGGAAAGGAAAGACTGAGAAGTGTTCAGTGTTCTAACTAAAGGGTCAGCTGGAGTCCAGACGGCACCTGGAGACTGCCTAGTGGCACCACTCTAGTGTAACGGTGGACTCATGCAGCGGCAAGTGGGTTTTGTAGGAGAGTGTCCTTGTTTGTGGGATAGTGTCAGGTGAGTGGGAGCATAGGTGTCAACTGCTTGGGGATGATCCAGAAAATAAATCACTATGATGAGTGGAGATCTAGAAAGCAAGGGACCGGGGGCAAACATGATCAAATGTCCACCTTCAGGGAATCCATCTGAAAGGAAGTTCTTTGGTTCTTTGCCATTTTTCTGTAATTCTGAAATTATTTCAAAAGAAATTATAAAAAGGATTTAAATTTTATTTAATTAAAGTTATTGAAAAAATTTTAAATCATTTAAATTTTTATTTTTCTTTAATTATTAAAAATATTTTTTTAAAAATTTGACCACATCTTTATGAAATATATTAATATTACTTTTTCTCTCTTTCATTTTTCACATACATTTGCAATCATTGCAAATTGTATCACTACTATATAGCATTTCTTGTTTTCTTCTTTTTTTAATTTATAGATTTATTTTTTTTTAACAGCTTTAAGTTTCCAGAACAGTACACTGGAAAGCTCACAGTTCCCCTTGCAACAATTTTCCCCATTATTAACATCTTGCACTGGGGTGGCACATTTGTTAACAACTGAGGAATATGAATATTGATGTATTACTACTTATGTCTGCAGTTTATAGTAGGGTGGTGTACATTCTATTTTCAGAAAGTGTGTGCTGAGTCGCTCAGTCATGTCCTACTCTTTGCCATCCCATGGACTGTAGCCTACCAGGCTCCTCTGTCCATAGGATTTTCCAAGCAAGATTACTGGAATGGGTTGCCATTCCCTCCTCTAGAGAATCCTCCCAACCCAGGGATCAAGCCCCAGTTTCTTGCATCTCCTGCATTGGCAGGTGGATTCTTTACCACCTCACCACCTGGGAAATCCACTCTATGGGTTTTCACAAATGTATGATGTCATATATCCACAATTGCATGATCCGCTGGACTGTGAAGAAGGCTGAGCGCCGAAGAATTGATGCTTTTGAACTGTGGTGTTGGAGAAGACTCTTGAGAGTCCCTTGGACTGCAAGGAGATCCAACCAGTCCATTCTGAAGGAGATCAGCCCTGGGATTTCTTTGGAAGGAATGATGCTAAAGCTGAAACTCCAGTACTTTGGCCACCTCATGTGAAGAGTTGACTCATTGGAAAAGACTCTGATGCTGGGAGGGATTGGGGGCAGGAGGAGAAGGGGACGACAGAGGATGAGATGGTTGGATGGCATCACTGACTCGATGGACATGAGTCTGAACGAACTCCGGGAGTTGGTGATGGACAGGGAGGCCTGGCGTGCTGTGATTCATGGGGTCGCAGAGTTGGACACGACTGAGCGACTGAACTGAACTGAAGATTAGTACATTCTTTTTCCATTATAAAAAGAAAGAGAAAGAGAGGGAAAGAGGGAAGGAAGAAGGGAAGGAGGAAAATCTAGGTCAGTCTCCTGGCCTTTCCCCTTCTTGCCTTCGCCCCAGCCATCATCCCCTCCTGCCCACCGTCAAACGGTGAGCTCCACAACAGAGGGGAGAGGGAGGGGGTGTGACCTGGTCACCCTGCCCCTCGCAGAATACGATCTGGGACAGGAGCCCCCGCCCCAACCCCTCCTGAGTCCTCCATCCCCAGAGATCCCTCAGCCTAGCACCCCACTTGGCAGACTCACTATCTATTTTATTTCAGATATGATGCTAAAATCACAAGCAACCAAAGAAAGTAGATTAAACTTTTGTGCATCAAAGACTATCAAGGAAGACTTCCCTGGCAGTCCAGTGGTTAAGACTCCACTTGCAATGCAGGGGGCACATGTTTGATGCCTAGTCGGGGAACTAAGACCCCACATGCCATGCAATGCAGGGTGGGGAGTGACCTATCCAGAAAGTAAAAAGACAACACGAATCGGGATGAAATATTTGCAGACAGTATAGCTGACGAGGGATCAATGCCAGAATATATACATATTTTTAAAAAAAAACTCATAACTCAGCAATAGCCAGAAAAGGACAAACAACCTCACTGAAAAATAGGCAAAGGACTTGAATAGACATTCCTTCAAAGATGAAGCACAAATGACCAATTAGCACATGACAAGTTGCCCTAACTCTCTAGTCACCAAAGAAATGAAAATCAGAACCACAATGAGATACCTCCTTGAACCTGTCAGGACGGCTACTATCAAAGCGGCAGAAACTAACAAGTGTCGAGGAGGACATGGGGAAACTGGAATACCTGTGCACTGCTGGTGGGAATTTAAAATCGTGTGGTAGCTGTGGAAAACAGTCTGGCAATTCCTCAATAAGATAAACACAGAATGAGCATAGGACTCAGCAATTCTACTTCTATATATATATGTGTGTGTGTGTGTGTGTGTGTGTGTGCTTCCCATGTAGCACTAGTGGTAAAGAACCTGCCTGCCAATGCAGGAGACAAGAGACAAGGGTTTGATCCCTGGATCAGGAAGATCCCGTGGAGGAGGGCATGGCAACCCACTCCACTATTCTTGCCTGGAGAATCATGGGCAGAGGAGCCTGTGGGGCTATAGTTCATAGGGTCTCAGAGACCGAAGACACTTAGCATGCATACATATATGTGTGTGTGTGTATATATATATATGTATGTACGTATATAAATATATACCTGGGAGATTTGATGATATGGACTCAGATAATTGTACAAACACAACCACAACAGCACCAGTCACAATGGCCAAAAGGTGGAAACAGCCCAAATGTCCATCAGTGGGTAACGAAATGATGAATGAATAAACAAAATGTGGTCCATTCATACAACGGAACATTACTCAGCCATAAAAAGGGATGACACACTGACATGAACTTGATGAACTGGCTGAACTTAAAAAACACCATGCTGAGAGGAGGAAGCCAGACACAAAACAGACAGACGGTGTATGATTCTATTTATGTGAAATATCCAGAAAAGACAAATCCACAGAGACACCATTTATATTATTAGTTATGGATAGTTAATCATAATATGGGGTCCCAGGTCCTATATTATTATACTAGGGTCCTCATACCTGCTGCCACTCTTTAACTAAAGAGTCTTAGCTTGATGAGGGGAAAGATGTATTTTATGAAGAAACTTCTATAGCACGTTTTGTGGGGTGCTTTATTGGTATGACCAATAAAATCTAATATTTTCATGACTTTTGATAGCTATTTGTTGGATGTTAAAAGAGAACCTTGAGAAGTTTCGTTCTCTTTGCAGTCACATTAAAATAAAAACATTTTTTAAAAAATGGGTGAAATGTATGAAATCTCTCACTAAATTTCTCACTCAAGAAAATGAAGCTCCATATATCCTTCTAATTCTCTGTATATTCATTCTATTAATGTTTGAGAGTTTGATATTGAAATTCCCACTAAAAATCATCAACTTAAAAAAATAATTGTAATATATGGAACCTAGTTCTGTACTTCCAAGTCTCCTGGAAACGTGTTATCATGCTTTCATAATTTAGAAAAACAAAAATAAGCCCCAGGCATGATCTTCGGCCGGAGTGTGGCAGGGTCTGGGGCTGGTGGCCGCCCTCTGGCCCTGCATGCCTCTTGGGCAGCAACCTGAAGCCCCAGACGGCGCTGCTGAATTTGCTTTGAAAATGTGGACCTAAAAGTCTATCCTGGCTCTGCGTCCCTGTGCTGGGAATGGCTTCTGTCCACCCCCACCCTCGGCCCCCTCCACGGGAGGCCACAGTTTTTCTCCATCGTGCTGTTCCAAGAGTGACAGGCTGTGCTTGCTTTGGTGGGAAAATAGGCTGAGATTTCAGCATCACTGGAATCTGGACAGGCCACAGGAGATGGTCTGTGCCGAGCAGGAGAGCTGGCTCTGGGCCAGCAGGGCTCTGCAGACACAGGAGACACTTAGGAAGTGAAAGCCCCAAGGCAGAAGAAGGGATTTCCTCTCTAGCTCCGGTCGTGCATCGGGGCAGGGGGTGGGAGACCTCCACTCACAGAGCCTGGGCACCTTTTCCCACCCACATCCGCTAGGCACCCTGCTGGGGCGGGGGTGAGGGGAAGTGAGGCAGGCAGGCACACCTTGACCTTGGCAACAGGGACAGGCGCCCTGGGGAGGAGATCGTGCTGGAAATTTGATTGCTGGCTGCTTTCAGGACTCAAGGGAAGTTACTGCTAACGGGTACTGGGGCAGGGTAGTGAAAAAATGTTCTAGAACCAGACAGAGACGAGAGTTGTGCAACATCTTGAATATACTAAATGAAACTGAATTGTTCCCTTTAAAATGGTTACCTTTATGGTATGTGTGAATCTCACGTCCATAAAAGAAAAGAGAAGGGACTTCCCTGGTGGTCCAGTGGTTAAGAAGACACTCCACAGTATTCAGAGAAGGCCAGTTCAGAGATTTTATTTCCTGTGGGTACCTTTTAATAAAGAAGGACAAGCAGGAACAGTGTATCTTTAGAGTACATGCAAAACAGAAGTGTCTGATTACAAATAATTTTGGAAAAAAAAGTGAAAGTCGCTCAGTCGTCTGACTCTTCGCAACCCCATGAACTAGTCCACGGAATTCTCCAGGCCAGAATACTGGAGTCAGTACCCTTTTCCTTCTTCAGGGGATCGAACCCAGGCCTCCCACATTGCAGGCGGATTCTTTACCACCTGAGCCACCAGGGAAGCCCAAGAATACTGGAGTGGGTAGCCCATCCCTTCTCCAGTGGATCTTCCTGACCCAGGAATCGAACCAGGGTCTCCTGCATTGCAGGCGGATTATTTACCAACTGAGCTATCAAAGAAAAAAAAAAAATCTGCCCTGAAATGTGGGGGATGTGGGTTCAAACCTTGGTCAGGGAACTAAGAGCTCACATTGTGTGCAGCAACTAAGCCTGCTCAACACAACAGCTGAACCCCTGTGCTCTGGTCTCTGTACCACAGTGAAAAATCCCATATGATGCAAGGAAGATGCTGCATGCTGCAAACAAGACCCGAGGCAGCCAAATAAGTGTTTTTTAAAAAACTAGAAGACAAAGAAAGAGAAAAGAGAAAAAAAAAGAGAGAGAGAGAAAAGACGGGAAAGAAAAAAAAAATGCATCTTGCTGCTAAGGAACCCAGAACACTCAGCGTGGCCAGGATTCCAGAGGGTCTTGATTTTGAAAAATAAAAAATTCAAATTGAGATATAGTGAAGTCATTCTGCCTTATGCATAAGTTAACTTGAATTTTATGCTAATAAACTAGCCTGTTCGTGGCCTATCATAGGTACACTGTGTGTGCTCAGTTGCTCAGCTGTGTCTGACTCTTTGCGACCCCATGGACTGTAGCCTGCCAGGCTCCTCTGTCCGTGGGATTCTCCAGGCAAGAGCATTGGAGTGGAGTGCCATTTCCTCCTCCAGAGGACCTTCCCCACCCAGGAACTGAACCCTCATCTCCTTCGTCTCCTGCATTAGTGTCACCTGGGAAGCTCACATACATTGTACATCTGCTTTATTTATTTAAGGAAAGGCCACGTTGACCAGAAGTAAAGAATGTCCACGATAGAAAATAAAGATTAAATGCCCCTTCTCCTGGAATGACAGTGCTAGTCCTCCTTTGATAATAAGACTCCCTTCCCAGGTGCCAGGCCACGCCTACTCACTGTGTACGTGCCAGCCTGTTCTTTATTTTGAACCACTAAAGAAATGTAACCCTAACTTGTTTCATGTTTTTTGTTCTTTCAAGATATAAAAACTGTGCTGAAAACCCTGCTTCTCCCAAGCAGCTTCTCAGAGGAATCTGGAAAGATGACTTCTGAGCTGGTCCTTAGTCTGGCTCAAATAAAACTCTTTCCTATTCTTATTATGCACAGAGCAGACGTCCAGGGGAGCAAGTGAATTTCGGAGCCAGACGGAAGTTCAAATTCTGACCCTTGCATTTACCAGCTGTGTAACCTGGGAGAAGCTGAGTCTTCTAATTACCTCGGCTGTCAAGTGGAGATCACAACACTTCCTTTCAGACCAATTTGGGGATTAAAACTCAATTTGCCGATTCAGCTCACTGGGACCTTGTCTGGCATGTAGAAAGCACTTGATAGAAAGGAGTCATGTTCACCCAGTGGAACACAATCCCTGAGGCAATGAAAAGGAAAGATAGGCTGACACACGCAATGACGTGGACAAATCTCAGAAGAATAATGCTGATTGAAAGAAGACAGAGAGCACATATTATAGAGTTCCACTTATAGCAAATGCAGACTGTAGTGACCCAAAGTGGCTGCTTGAGAAAGAAGGGGAGGGACAGGCAGGAGGCATTAGCGAGTGTTCTGTTGTTTTCTAGTTATTACACTTTTCACTTTCATGCATTGGAGAAGGAAATGGCAACCCACTCCAGTGTTCTTGCCTGGAGAATCCCAAGGACGGGAGAGCCTGGTGGGCTGCTGTCTATGGGGTCGCACAGAGTCGGACACGACTGAAGCGACTTAGCAGCAGCAGCAGCAGCAACAAGAAACAGATACCTGTTCTTCATCCCCAGTTTTGGGAACACAGCTCCTAAAACCACTGTTATTTCCTAAGTGATAAGAGCAACAGGAGCATATTTTGCTGAAAATATTTGGTTTCAGTCCCGTTTTTGAAATAGAGAAGTGTCTTTTATTGTTTACACCCTTTTCTTTAAAAAAGAATGATGTCAGATTTTTAAAAATTCTGTGTATATTTACGGCTGTGCTGAGTCTTGGTTGCTGCACAGCAGGCTTCCTCTAGTTGTGGGGGTGGGGAGCTTTGCTTCTCTTTGCGATGGCTTCTCTAGCTGCGGAGCACAGGCTCTAGGCTTCATTAGCTGCAGTACGTGGGCTCAGCAGTTACAGCTCTTGGCTCTAAAGCACAGGGTTAGTAGTTGTGGTGCTAGGGCTTAGTTGTTCTGTGTGCAGGAGTTGTGGCGTGTGGGCCTAATTGCTCTGCAGCAAGTGGAATCTCCTCGGACCAGGAATTAAACCCGTGTCCCCTGCACTGGCAGGTGGATCCTTATCCACTGGACCACTAGGGAAATCCTAAAATAATCCCTTTTCAATCATGCCTGAATTTCAGGTGCTGAGATGACCTCTGCAAAGCACCTGAGGATGAGGGCTGGCTGCCTGGGAAATGAACCAAGTGATTGGAGAGTCGGATCTTTCGGTTCCACTGTCTTTGACCTCCAGGGAGAGCGGAAGGACTGGACATGGACACTGAGTTGCTAAAAGCCAACGATGAGTCAGTCGTGCCTATGTCGTGGAGCCTCCATAGAAACCAGACGGGCAGGGTTCAGAGGGCTCCTGGGTTGGTGAACACGTGGAGGTGCTGGAACAGTGACGTGTCTGGAGGGAGCACGGAAGCGCCATGCTCCTTCCCACAAACCTTGCCCTGTGTGTCTCCTCTGTCTGGCTGTCCCTGAGTCCCATACTTTATTAAAAACAAACAAACAAAAACAGTAACAACAAGGAATGTTCTCTCCTGAGCTCTGTGAGCCATTCTAGCAAATGGTTGAAGCCAAGAAAGGGATCTTTGAAATCCATGGTGTATTTCAGGTCTTCCAGAAGTCCTGGAGGCCCGGCCTTGGCCCTGGCATGGAAACTGGGGACGGTCTTGTGCGACTGAGTGCTCTACTGTGGGGTTTACACTAACTCCGGGGAGTTAGCGTTGAATCATACTGCGGACGAACTGGTGGTGGCCAAGGGGCGGGGCATTGGGGGTGGTGTGGAACAGGAGCTTGAGGTTAGCAGATGTAAGCTTTTTTAAAAAATATGTATTTATTTATTTGGCTGCGCCAGATCTCAGTTGTGGCATGTAGAGTCTTTTCTTTTCTTTTTTTTCGGTTGAAGCATATGGGATGTAGTTCCCCAATTAGAGATCGAATGTGGGCCCCTGAATTGGAAGCATGATATCTTAGCCACTGGACCACCAGGGAAATCTCAAATGTAAAGCTGAATTTATAAGATGGATAAAAAATAAAGTCCTACGCTACAGTACAGGGAACTATATTCAATATCCTATGATAGACCATAATGGAAAATAATGTTTTAAAATGAGCATATGTTCCCTGCTGGCTCAGAGAAGCCACCGCAGTGAGAAGCCCGCGCGCCACGACAAAGAGTAGCCCCCAGTCACTGCAGCTAGAGAGCAGTCCTCGAGGCAACAGAGATCCAGTGCAGCAGAAGAAGTAATTAATTAAAAGTTTAAATGGCTAACTAAAAAAAACAACAGCTAAATACTTCACATGCGTGCAGTATGTCAGGTATACCTCAGTCAATCTGCTTATAAAACTAGAAACATATTTTTGGGGATGTTTAGAACACACATAATTTTATTTGTTGCTGTCTCATCTTCTGCTTAAGTGTTTAAAATTATTTTAATTATTGGAAAATGTTAGCTATATTCCGTTATATTTTTAAAACAGGGAACACATCCCTGGGGGTCCTGTAGGTAAGACTCTACACTCGACCACATTTCTCCAACAGGTGGCATGGATTTGGGTTTGGTTCCTGGTCAGGGACCTAATATCCCACATGCTGCACAGCCACAGTCAAAAGTAAAAATTAAAGATGCGTTAAAAATGGAGACACAGGAGAATGGGATGCAGGGCCAAGACTTTGCAAGGAAGCAGAAGCATCTCAGAGCTAGCAGGACAAAGGGGTCTGCAGTGTACATCTGGACTCTGTCCACTTTGGGTTTGGGAGAATCCAGCTGTCCCAGGTGCTCCTGTGTGCCACAGAAATGGCACACACGGTCCTGTCGACAGGAAGGAGCTCCTGTCCACTCCAAGTAGCGTGAGGAAATGGTGAGGGGACGTGTCCAGTTGCCATCTTGGGGTGGAGGGACCCAGAGATCAAGCCAGGCTCCTCTCCTGGCCCAACAGGGTCCATCCCATCTCCCCGGAGCTGGAGGGAAGGAACGGGCAGGCAGTCCCCAGGCAAGCCACATCCGGCCCATCAGCTCTCAGGTCAGCTGTGGCAGAATCCATGCGGCCTTGAGGGCCTGCAGGGGTGTCGCCTGCACTTCTGAGCACCCGTTGCAGCCTCACTGTTCCAGCCTCACGTTCCAGCAGAAATGTCTGGTTGGATGTCCCCAGAATCATTTCCTGGAAACCCCAGTTTGCTGGGTTTTCATTTTCAGAGCAAAAGACACACCCTTCATCATCATCAGACACTCGACTCTCTCCCTTGGGGCCTGAACACAGCCGCATTGTCACTGGGTAGACCCCTGGCATCCCCTGCAGGCCGCCTGTGTTGAGCCGAGGGGGCTCATATTGATGCACCATCTGTACCCCTGCGGCTCCTTCTCATCTTCCAGGTACTGTCCGGGTGCTTTAGCATTGTTGTGGGTTCACTAACAAGACGGCAGCAGTCAGGCTCTCTCGCCCCACCCTCTCGCACACTCTCGCCCCCTGTTCTGTAAACAATGACTTTGCACGGTAGTGCCGTGGCTAAGATCTCTTATGGCACCACACACGCGTGGCACAAGGTGCTCGCTTGGTTCCGAGCTGCTTTGTGTGGTGTGCCTGTATGGACTTCACCGTGAAAGTGCTGGCTGCTGCTGCACTGGGGCTGCACTGGAGCAACATCACGGTTCTGTTATATGAGATTACGTTATGGCTACATTATAGCTACATTATAGTTATGTTCGGGCTTCCCTTGTAGCTGAGTCCGTAAAGAATCTGCCTGCAATGCAGGAGACCCGGGTTCGATTCCTAGGTTGGGAAGATCCCCTGGAGAAGGAAATGGCAACCCACTCCAGTATTCTCACCTGGAGAATCCCGTGGGCAGAGGAGCTTGGGAGGCTACAGTCCATGGGATCGCAAGAGTCGGGCAGGACTTAGCGACTAAACCACCACCACCATGGTTATGTTATGGCTGCTGCGTCAGCCAGGAGAGAGGCTGTGTTATGGCTGCCGTGCCGTGTCTGCAGTTTCTACAGCTCCTCAAGTCTCCTTCCAGCCTCTTAGCTTGTGTCTTGCCTACCCTGGGTTCAGCGAATAGTGTAACCATCAGGACAACTGGTGTCATGAACAGGATCAGCAATACAGTTGCTAAGCCCCCCCTGGGGGACTCCCCCAACCGGGTGACTATGCCTCCGAATGAGTCCCCGTAACGTGTGCTGTGTGCACCTGCCCACCACATCACCGAGGGCTACACATCTTCAGGAAGATCGCCACGCAGGGGCACTGCATCTGTCCTGGGAGGAGTGGAGGGCATCACCTGCAGCCCTTCTTACCAGCACCAGAGCCCTCGGCATGGCCCAGGGTCAGACTCCTCTAGGCACTGGCATCTAGGTGGTCGGCACCGTTGTCTGTCCCCTGGACTTCGACCTGGGCTTAATCATTCATTCTTGGAAGATCCTGAGAAGTGAGAGCAGGAATCTGCCTCAGATGGCATCCCTGCTCTTAAGTTTGATGGAGGAGGAAACTGAGGGCCAGACCATCCAGCCCCATATGGGCATCCTGGCTGGTTCTCCCTTCTGGGCAAACAGGCTGGAAATAAAAACTGCCACTGTGAATTCCCTGGCCCTGCCAGTCAGGCTGTTTCTGTTCTGGGGAAGATGCCAGCTCAGTGCCAGGAAAGTTCTGGACACACCCTGGGCCAGGAAGGAACTAAAGAGTCACCAGACCACCAGCAGTTCCAGGTACCCACTCCTCTGTGGGTGGGCTCACCTCGCTGTGCAGGAGACCGAGTCTGTAGGGGACAGAGCCCTGGGCCAACAGCACCTCTGACACAGTCCCCAGTTGGGTGGACAGAGACACGGCCCCTTGGGTGAAGTAGGCAGGTGCAGACAGCTTCCAGAGGAAGTAGACGGGGGTAGACAGTCCCCAGGTGAGATGGGCAGGGGTAGACAGTCCCTAAGTGAGGTAAGACAGTCCCAGGTGAGGTGAATATGTGCAGACACTCCCTAGGTAAGGTGACTGCTCCTTCCCATTCTTCCCTTCTCTCATCAAGTACTGTGGACCCCACTTATCAGGCCAGAGAGCCAAGTGTTTAAGACGCACCAGGTTAATCCAACCTTCAGCAGCTCACAATATTTAGGAAGATCTGTTTTGACAGGTGAGTTCCAGAACCTCGGAGAGCGGAGCTCACATCCCAGGGCACCAGGGGGGACCAAAACCCAGATGTAAAGCCAGCCCAAGCCCAGTGTGTAGTCCACGGTCTGAAGAGGACACCTCTTCCTGTGGTGCGGTCGGTGGCTTCCCAGGTTGGACATGGACAGCCTGGGAGCAGGACAGACCAGCTCCCAGGAGGGCTATTTTGCAGGAATAGTTCATTGCGCTTTCGTGGAAGCCTTCTGAGGCTCCCTCAGCACCCTGGCTCCCGAAGCCCATGGCCCACCTGACCCTGCACACTCAGCCTCCCACTGCCCTGTGAGCCAGATGCTTCATGCTGGCCTCCCGCGGCTGGTCCCGCCTCACCCGCCTCGTCTCCAGCGGGTCTCAGCTACAGGATTAGGCCTTACCCTGCTGCTGCCTCTGTGTGCTTGCCTCCTAAGTCATTTCAGTTGTGTCTGACTCTTTGCAAGCCCAAGGACGGTAGCCAGCCAGGCTTCTCTGTCCACAAGATTCTCCAGGCAAGAAAACTGGAGTGGGTTGCCATGACCTCCACCAGGGGATCTTCCCAATCCGGGGATTGAACTCACTTCTCTTACGTCTCCAGCATTGGCAGGCGGGTTCTTTACCACTAGCGCCCCCTGGGAAGGCCCTGCTACCTCCATACAGAAATATAATCCACATCCTAGAAAGTTCACCCAACAGGAGAGCTACATTAAAAGAATGGAATTAGAACATTCTCTAATATAAAAACAAACTCAAAATGGATTAAAGACCTAAATGTAAGACCAGATACTACAAAACTCTGGAGGAAAATATAGGCACAACACGGGTTGACATAGATTGCAGCAAGATCTTTTGGGGCCCGTCTCCTAGAGTAATGGAAATGAAAACAAACATAAACAAAGGGGCCTGAGTTAAACTTAAAAGCTTTTGCACAGCAAAGGAATCCATAAACAAAATGAAAAGACAACTGACAGAATGAGAGAAAATATTTGCAAATGATGAGCCCAACAAGGGATTGATCTTCAAAATATGCAAACAGCTCATCAGTTCAGTTCAGTCGCTCAGTCATCTACGACTCTTTGCGACCCCATGGACTGCAGCATACCAGGCCTCCCTGTCCATCAGCAACTCCCGGAGTCTGCTCAAACTCATGTCCATTGAGTTGGTGATGCCATCCAGCCATCTCATCCTCTGTCGTCCCCTTTTCCTCTTGCCTTCAGTCTTTCCCAGCATCAGGGTCTTTTACAATGAGTCAGCTCTTTGCATCAGCTGGCCAAAGTATTGGAGCTTCAGCTTCAGCATCAGTCCTTCCAGTGACTATTCAGGACTGATTTCCTTGAGGATTGACTGGTTTGATCTCCTTGCAGTCCAAGGGACCCTCAAGAGTCTTCTCCAAAACCACAGTTCAAAAGCATCAATTCTTCAGTGCTCAGCTTTCTTTATGGTCCAACTCTCATGTCCATACATGACTACTGGAAAAACCATAGCCTTGACTATAGGGCCCTTTGTTGGCAAAACAATGTTTCTGCTTTTTAATACACTGTCTAGGTTTGTCATAGCTTTTCTTCCAAGGAGCAAGCATCTTTTAATTTCATGGCTTCAGTCACCATCTGCAGTGATTTTGGAGCCTAAGAAATAAAGTCAGCCACTGTTTCCATTGTTTCCCCATCTATTTGTCATGAAGTGAAGAGACTGGATGCCATGATCTTCATTTTTTGAATGTTGAGTTTTAAGCCAGATTTTCACTCTCTTCTTTCACCTTCATCAAGAGACTCTTTAGTTCCTCTTCACTTTCTTCCATAAGGGTGATGTTATCTGCATATCTGAGGTTATTGATATTTCCCCCAGCAGTCTTGATTCCAGCTTGTGCTTCATCCAGCCTAGCATTTTGCATGATGTATTCTGCATATGAGTTAAATAAGCAGGGTGACAATACACAGCCTTGATGTACTCCTTTCCCAATTTGGAACCAGTCTGTTGTTTCACGTCTGGTTCTAACTGTTGCTTCTTGACCTGCATACAGATTTCTCAGGAGGAGGGTAAGGCGGTCTTGTATTCCCATCTCTTGAAGAGTTTTCCACAGTTTGTTGTGATTTACACAGTCAAATTCACACAACTGCAGCAAGATCTTTTGAGGCCTGTCTCCTAGAGTAATGGAAATGAAAACAAACATAAACAAAGGGGCCCGAATTAAACTTAAAAGCTTTTGCACAGCAAAGGAATCCATAAACAAAATGAAAAGACAACTGACAGAATGAGAGAAAATATTTGCAAATGATGCACCCAACAAGGGATTGATCTTCAAAATACACAAACAGCTCATCAGCTCAGTTCAGCCGCTCAGTCATCTTCGACTCTTTGTGACTCCATGGACTGCAGCATACCAGGCCTCCCTGTCCATCAAAGGCTTTAGCGTAGTCGGTGAAGCAGAAGTAGATGTTTTTCTGGAACTCTCTTGCTTTTTCAGTGATCCAGTGGATGTTGGCGATTTGATCTCTGGCTCATCTGCCTTTTCTAAATCCAGCTTGAACATTTGCAAGTACTCAGTTCATATACTGTTAAAGCCTAGCTTGGAGAATTTTGAGCATTACTTTACTAGTGTGAGATGAGTGCAATTGTGCGGTAGTTTGAGTGTTCTTTGGCATTGTCTTTCTTTGGGATTGGAAAGAAAACTGACATTTTCCAGTCCTGCTGCCACTGCTGAGTTTTCCAAATTTGCTCGCATATTGGGTGCAGCACTTTAATAGCATCATCTTTTAGGATTTGAAATAGCTCAGCTGGAATTCCATCACATCCACTAGCTTTGTTCATAGTGATGCTTCCTAAGGCCCACTTGACTTCGCACTCTAGGATGTCTGGCTCTAGTTGAATGATCACACCGTCATGATTATCTGGGTCGTGAAGATCTTTTTTGTATAGTTCTTCTGTGTATTCTTGCCACCTCTTCTTAATATCTTCTGCTTCTCTTAGGTCCATACCATTTCTGTCCTTTATTGTGTCCATCTTTGTATGAAATATTCCCTTCTTATCCTTAACTTTCTTGAAGAGATCTCTAGTCTTTCCGATTCTATTTTTTCCCCCTATTTCTTTGCATTGATCACTTAGGAAGGCTTTCTCTTCTACCCTTGCTCTTCTTGGAAACTCTGCATTCACATGGATACACCTTTCCTTTTCTCCTTTGCCTTTCGCTTCTCTTCTTTTCTCAGCTATTTGTAAGGCCTCCTCAGACAACCATTTTGCCTTTTTGCATTTCTTTTTCTTGGGGATGATTTTGATCACTGCCTGCTGTACAATGTCACAAATCTCCATCCATTGTTCTTCAGGCACTCTGTCTATCAGATCTAATCCTTGAATCTATTTCTCACTTCCACTGTATATTTGTAACGGATTTAATTTAGGTCATACCTGAATGGTCTAGCAGTTTCCCCTACTTTCTTCAATTTAAGTCTGAATTTGGCAATAAGGAGTTCATGATCTGAGCCACAGTCAGCTCCTGGTCTTTTTTTTTTTTTTGCTGACATACAGTCAGCTTCCCCATCTTCAGCTGCAAAGAATATAATCAATCTGATTTTGGTGTTGACCATCTGGTGATATCCGTGTGTAGTCTTCTCTTGTGTTGTTGGGAGAGGGTATTTGCTATGAGCAGTGCATTCTCTTGGCAAAGTTCTGTTCGCCTTTGCCTTGCTTCATTTTGCACTTCACCTTCACTTTTCATTTTCATGCATTGGAGAAGGAAATGGTAGCTCACTCCAGTGTTCTTGCCTGGAGAATCCCAGGGACGGGGGAGCCTGGTGGGCTGCCATCTATGGGGTCGCACAGAGTCGGACACGACTGAAGCGACTTAGCAGCACACTATTGGTAGGAATGTAAATTGGTGCACCCACTATGGAGAAAGAACAGTATGAGGTTCCTTAAAAAACTAAAATTAGAGCTACTGTACAATCTAGCAATCCCATTCCTTGGCAAATGTCTGTAGAAAACCATAGTCTGAAAAGATACATGCACTCCAATGTTCAGAGCAGCACTATTTCCAATAGCCAAGACATGGAAGCAACCAAAACATCCATCAGCTGATGAATGGATAAAGAAGATATGGTATAGTTATGCAACGGGGTATTACTCAGCCATAGAAAAGAATGAAATAATGTCATTTGCCACAATATGGATGGATCTAGAGATTACCCTTCTAAATGACATCAGGCAAAGACAAGTAGCATACGATATTGCTTACATGTAGAATCTTTTAACAATGATACAGGACTTCCCTGGTGGTCTGTTGATGTAGAACCCACCTGCCAGTGCAGGGGAGATGGATTTGAGCCCCAGTCCAGGAAGATTTCACAGGCCACAGGGCAACTAAGCCCTCGCGCCACAACTTCTGAGCCTGTGCCCCAGAGCCCGGAAGCAAGAATAACGGAAGCCCGAGCGCCTGGAGCCCACGTTCCACAGCCAGAGCAGGCCCCGCAGTGAGAAGCCGGGGCAGCAGGATGACGAGCAGGCAGCTCTCGTCACGAGCAGAGAGAGATTGCCAGCAGCAAGGAAGGCCCAAAAATCAAGAAACAAAAGTTTTCAAAAATGATACAAGTAAACTGACGTACAAAACAGAAATGCAGCAGATTCACAAACAGAAAACGAACCTATAGTTACTAAAGGGGAAAGGGAAGAGGGAGCTTACACGCTGCTGCTGCCGCTAAGTCGCTTCAGTCGTGTCCGACTCTGTGCGACCCCATAGACGGCAGCCCTCCAGGCTCCCCCGTCCCTGGGATTCTCCAGGCAAAAACACTGGAGTGGGTTGCCATTTCCTTCCCCAGTGCATGAAAGTGAAAAGTGAAGGTGAAGTCGCTCAGTCATGTCCAACCCTTAGCGACTCCTTGGACTGCCGCCTAGCAGGCTCCTCCATCCATGGGATTCTCCAGGCAAGAGTACTGGAGTGGGGTGCCATTTCCTTCTCCAATATACACACTACTATATATAAAATGGATAACCAACAGGTACATACTGTGTAGTACAGGGAAGTATGCGCAATATTTTATAATAACCTATAAAAGGAAAGAATCTGAGAAAAAAAAGGAAAAGATACATGCATGTATGTAAAACTGAATCACTTTGCTGTACACCTAACACAACATTGTGAATCTACTAAGCTTCAACAAAAACAAAAATTTTTAATTAAACTTTTCATTTTGTATTAGAGTATATCTGATTAATGGGCTTCCCTTGTGGCTGAACTTGTGGTAAAGAACATGCCTGCAGTGCAGGAGACCTGGCTTCGATCCTTGGGTTGGGAAGATCCCCTGAAGAAGGGAACGGCTACCCATTCCAGTATTCTGGCCTGGAGAATTCCATGGACTGTATAGTCCATAGGGTCGCAAAGGGTCAGACATGACTGAGCACACACACAACCGATTAACAGTGTTGTGATAGTTTCAGGTGGACAGCAAAGGGACTCAGCCATCCCTACACATGTATCCATTCTCCCCCAAATCTCCTTCCATCCAGGCTGCCACATAACATTGAGCAGAGTTCCTTGTGCTATACAGTAGGTCCTTGTTGGTTATCCACTTTATTTTTTAAACTTTTTATTTTGTATTGGGGTACAGCTGATTAACAATGTTGTGATAGTTTCAGGCGGATGGCAAAGGGCCTCAGCCATATGTATATATGCATCCATTCTCCCCCAAACTCCCCTCCCATCCAGGTTGCCACATGACATTGAGCAGAGTTCCATGTGCTATAGAGTAGGTCCTTGTAATAAAATTTTTTAAAAGAGGAAGTTCACTCATTCCAAATGTACAATTCAATGGGTTTTTTGTGTTTTACAGAGTTATGCAATCATCACCTCAACCTACTTTCAGGACATCTCCGTCATCTCAGAAGGAGACCCTTGTCCCTGTCATTCACTCTCCAATCCTGCTACAGCCCCTGGCAACCACTAATCTGTTGTCGCTATACACTTGCCTGCGCTGAATATTTCATGTAAATGGAATCATGCAACTCGTGGGCTCTGGGGCCTGGCTTCCCTCACTCAGCATCACGTAATCAAGATTCCTTTCTGAGGTACCCTTCACAGCTTATCCGAGTTGGTGGAGTAAGCCAACCATGGTTCTGCTGAGGACCCCAAGGGGCCCCACAAAGTCTCTGACATAAAAAAAGACTACCACCATCAATAACAGCATTAATAATAATAACGGTTGGAGCTTCCCTGGAAGTCCAGTGGTTAAGACACCACCCCTCCTCTGTAGGGAGCACGGGGTTCAATCCCTGGTCAGGGAACTAAGACCCCATTTGCGGTATGGTGCAGCCAATAAATAAATACTAAAACCTTCCTAAATAATAATAACAATGGTCGGCCTTTGTGACTGGGGTTGAACCTCACGTACTGGGTATAAATCACGTCATTTTTCTTTCTTCTCATAACTACTTTGAGCGAGGTCGACTGTTATCCCCAGTCCTCAGATGAGGAGGCCATATCCAGGGGACCCCAGCAGCCCAGTGTCAAAACCAGGATCCCACCACCCTCCTTCCCCCATACCCCTCAGCAACATGCCTCTCTTCAGCCCCCTGTTCACACGTTCAGCTTGGAAGGCTGTTTGCAGCAGCCTTTCATGCCCAATCTCTTCCTGGGAGTGTGGAGGCGTGCAACCCCCTGTATTCACAAGGGAGGAGGAAATGGCACCCCACTCCAGTATTCTTGCCTGGGAACTCCCATGGACAGAGGAGCCAGGCAGGCTACAGTCCATGGGGTTGCCAAGAGTCGGACATGACTGAGCGACTAAGTGCATCCTTGCAAGGATTCCCTGGGGTGGCAACCTTGAGTCTGGGCACAAGACAAAGAACTTGACTCTTCTGTTCTCATCAGAAAAAAGAAAGATAAACAAGGAGCTATTTTTCAGTTGGATGTACTAGCCCGTGAGCCTCTTAATTTTTTTTTATAATCCTCGATTGGTATTAGTGCATGGACTAAACTCTGCCTTTCATATTGTAGCTTAAGTCAGCTGCTGACCTCTCACTATACCATGATAGCATAGCTCAGTTCCTAACTTAAATCTACACTGCTTCCATTAAGACACGAATCTCTAAGAGAAAAATCTCGTTTTTACTGTGAAACCATAAAGGATCTGTTTTATAATATTGAGATTAATTTGCTGTTATGAAAATTTCATCAGTTAAAAAAAAAAGTAAGTGCTGGGACTTCTCAGGTGGTCCAGTGATTAAGAATATGCCTTACAATGCAGGGGACAGAGCTTCTGGTGGGGGAACTAAGACCCCACATGCCCACATGCTACAACTAAACCCCACATGATCCAGCCAAGATCCTGCATGCCTAAACTAAGACCTGATGCAGTCAAATAAATAAGTAGTAAGTGCTGTGAAACTCGGAGGGAAAAAGAGCTTGGCCACTGTAAGTGAGTTGAAGTATGTCCCCCGGCCAAAAATTATATCCTAGTCCTAATTCTTGTCCTGGAACGCGTGAACATGCTCTTCTTTAGAAATAGGGTCTTTGGTCTCAGGTGTCACCTGGATGCCTTGCTGTCAAAGGAGATGCAGGAAGACAGGAGATGCAGAGACATTGCTCAGGGCCGTGGGGGTTGGGAGGTGGAAAAGCGTCATAGGAAACAGCTCACGAACGAAGATCAGGATGTGCCCCAAATCACTTTTCCCCTGTGTGGCTTCCCTCTGGTGATCCGATCACTGGCAGTTAAAAAGGACAGCACATAAACGACCCTGATGCTGGGAAAGATTGAGGGCAGAAGGACAAGAGGGCGACAGAGGATGAGATGGTCGGATGGCATCACTGACTCAATGGACGTGAGCCTGAGCAAGCTCTGGGAGATAGTGAAGGACAGGGAAACGAGGTGTGCTACAGTTCGTGGGATCGAAAAGAGTCAGACAAGACTTAGCGACTGAATAACAAATTCGAAGGTCATCATGTAATTTGACGAGTCATTCTGCATAAACTATCTTCAGAATTCTTAAAGACATGTCCTGCTCTGCTTCGGAACTGCAGAATCATTGCAAATTGCTTTGGCTCAGTCACTGCTGGGGCCCCCCTGCACCTCCACCGATCTGCGCTCCCACCCTGTTCGCCCCTGACGCCAAATCTGTGCACGCTGATCCCCACGGCCTCGTGTTCCCGGGCCTCTCAAGGCAGCTCTGGGAGGCAGATGCAGAGCCGGCCGTGTGACTGCACAAATGGCTGGCGCGTGGCCAAGTCAGCTCCGGACCCAAAGGCCAGCAGCTTCCAGCTCTTCGGGGGCAAATGTGGTGCTGACAGGAAGATGTTTGTTTGGCTTGTAAGTTGAGCTGGCCCACTGTGGAAGGGACGGTAAAGATGGACGCCCATGTGGTCATGGTGTGGTCAAGGCTCTGAACTTGGCTTTGACGGGCAACGCCACAGGCGTGATCCTAAGGGGGCTCAGCAGAGAGTTGACGGACGTGACCTGCGACCCTTTCCCTTTCTGAAATCATCAGACATCTGCTGAGTGAGCTGTTTGGGAACTGGTCCCAGGCCAATGTCACGGAGGGAGCAGAGTGTGGGGTGGGGGTGGTGGGTGTGGGGGAGCAGATAATCTCCAGGGCCCTTTTCATCAGTAACACACATGAGTCATTTTTAATCAATCAAAAAGAGGAAACGAGACCAAATGCAGTTAATGAAGGCTCGAGTACCACGCTGTGAAGAAACTTCCAGGAGTTGGGCAGGCAACAGTGAAACCTTGGAGACAGCTTAAAGGGCCATCAGCAGGGAGAGTGGTTAAGTAATTAAGGTCCCCTCCACACAACGCGATATCAGCAAGTTGATAGAAAAGAGCAAAGGAAAGCTATGTACGCTGACAGGGAAAGATACATGACATAGGGTTCAGTGCAAGAAAAACCTGCAGGATGGTCTATATTTGTTTCCTATGGCCGCTGTAACAAATTACCACCAGTCGGGCAGCTTAAAATCACACATACTTATTCTCTTACCGTCTTGGAGGCCGGAAATCTGAAAATAGTGTCTTCAGGCTAAGTCAAGGTATGAGCAGGGCTGAGTCCTTAGAAAGACTCAAGGGGAGAACTTTGTCCTTGATTTTCTGAGCCTCTAAGGCTGCCTGTGTTCCTGGCCATATGACCCCTTCCTGGATCGCTCCCAACTCTTGCTTCTCACATCTTCTGTTTCTGTGGGAGAGTACCCTCTGCTTCCCTCTGAGAAGGACACTTGCCTATGATGACCTTTAGGACATACCCGCGAATCCAGAATTATCTCACCATCATCTCAAAATCTTTAACATAATCACACCTGGAAAGTCCATTTCATCATAAACCTGATATTTACAGGTTCTGAGGATTAGGACATGAACATCTTTGCAGTGAGGGAGAATGTTATCCAGCCTTGAGGGTGGCGGAAATTGTGTTCTGGTTCTATGGATGTATCACAGTTTATTATGCGTCATAACGTAATGTATCACTCAGGGATCAAGGCGGGAAACAGAAGTCACTTGAGGTCTTTTAACAGAGAGGGCTTTAATACAGAAAATTCACAACACCTTGACTCTGCAATTGGAGCATGAAATTCAGCGGCCACAGACAATATAGAAATGAAAGACAGTGGTTGTGTGCCAATAAAACTTTATTTATAAAAACAGGCTGCAGGCTAGATTTGGCCTTGGGGGCTTTAGTTTGCCCTCAGGGTGATATCACACCAAACGGCCCAAGCAAATGGCATACTCCTCACTCCTCTGCTCCAAACCCCCTGAAGGCTCCTGGTCTGGCCACAGCACTCTTACCCCAGGGTCTTTGCACTGGCTGTTCCCTCTGCCTGTAACATACTTCACCTGGATACTCCCATGGCAAAACGCACCACCTACTCAGTAAGAGACACAGTTGCCGTTCTGATTTCTTGATCTCCTCCTCACCCTTGTCGTCGTTATTATTGTTTTCACTTTTTCCCAATATGATCAGCTCTTCGTATCTGAGGATGTGGAACCCACCAATAAGGAGGGCTTACTGTACCACACCATTTTATATGAGGGACTTGAGCATCTGCAGATTTTGGCACCCATGGTGGTCCTAAAACCAATCCCCTTTGGGTACTGAGGGACAACTGTGCAGGAATACCTCATTTTATTGTACTTTGAAGATATTGCACAAGATTTTTCACAGATTGGAGGTTTGTGGCCACTTTACACTGAGCAGGTCTATTGAAGCCATTTTTCCAACAGCAGTTGCTCACTTCATGTTGTCGGCTTAGTCCCTCAGTTGTGTCTGAGTCTTTGTGACCCTGTGGACTGTAGCCCAACAGGATTCTCTGTCCATGGGATTCTCCAGGCAAAAGTACTAGAGTGAGTTGCCATGCTCTCCTCCAGGGGATCTTCCCAACCCAGGGATTGAACCCAGGTCTCCCATATTGCAAGTGGATTCTTTACTGTTTGAGCCACCAGGGAAGCCCCTAGAGGTCCCACCGAGGTATAACCACTTCATGTGATATTTTGGTAATTCTTGCAATATTTCACACTTTTTCATCATTGTTATATTTGCTTATGGGGATCTGTGATCAGTGATCTTTGATGTCACTATCAGAGCTCACTGGAGGCTCAGATGATGGTAAGCTTTATTTTAGCAATCAGGTATTTTTAAGTTAAGGTACGTACATTGTTTTTTAGACATTATGCTATTGCACTCTTTATTTTTAAAATAAATGGCATTCAGTGCTTTTATTCATATTTTTGAAGTTTGTCTGAAATTTACAACTTGAAGGTGATGTAAGGTTTATTTTTGAAATTTACACAATCAAGGTTTAGTAACAAGTGTATGAGTAGAAATTTTTTTCCTTTCCAAATATAACTCAAAACAGCTTTTATCCCAGTTTATTTCTCCATTTACTGGATGCATTTATGGAAGGCACGCAAGTATTTTGTTTTCTATTTTAACAACTTAAATGTAGATAAGACATATAAATCTACTTCTGTTAATTAAGGAAACCAGCAGATTTTCAAATATTGCTACAAATTACTATTAGGGTTTCCCTGGTGACTCAGATGATAAAGAATCTGCCTGCAATTCAGGAGACTGGGTTCAATCCCTGAGTCAGGAAGATCTCCTGGAGAAGTAATAGCTACCTATTCCCGTATTCTTGCCTGGAGAATTCCATGGACAGAGGAGCCTGGCGGGCTACAGTCCATGGGGTTGCAAGGAGTCAGACACGACTGAGCAACTAACACTTGCACTTTTCACTTTCACTATTAGACCAGATACTATGCATACTTTGAGAAAGCCTCTTTTTAGGCCAAAAGAGTAATTTTTTTTTTTTTTTGAGAAGAAGAGGAAAAAGTATTTTTTTTAATTGAAATAATATTTGATTTACAATGTTGTTGTAATTTCTGCTGTACAGTAAAGTGACTCAGTTAACATATATATAGTTGTTTAGTCTGTAAGTCATGTCTGACTCTTTGCAACCCCATGGACTGGGGTCCGTTAGGCTCCTCTGTCCATGGGATTTCCCAGGCAAGGATACTGGAGTGGGCTGCCATTCTCTTCTCCAGGGTAATTATTTTGATGTCTTCTTATACTCAGTTAACTAAAGGCTGGCAACATGCAGAAAACTTGGGCTTTAAAAAATTGCTTTGCTGTTTTGAAATACACTATAATCATCTCCAGGCTATTATTTAAACCAGGGGCCTATTTCCTATAGGCCAAATCTGATCCGCCACTTGTTTTTGTAAATAGCTTCGTTTCCATAGTGCCTGAGCTACAACAGCAGAATTGAGTAATGACAACGGACGCCGTATGACCCACACAGCCCAGTATATGAACAGACTACTGTACAGTGTATACATAACTTTCATGTGTACTGGGAAGCCAACACATTTCGTGTGACTTGCTTTATTGTGAGATTTGCTTTATTGCAGTGGTCTGGAACCAAACTCACAGTATCCCCAAGGAATGCCTGCACTTATTCTCCCTCTGATGTCCTATATAACTTATTTATTGTGTTTATCATGTCTTGGCGATGTCCCCTCACTAGAGGATAAACCCCACTAGAGCAGGAATCTTTGGATCAACTCTCTACACATTTGACTGAATGAATGACAGTTCTCTGTGTGTGTGTGTGTGTGAATGCATATGTGTACGAGTGTGCATAGAGATATAAACACATATCAGGAAAGAGCCACACCAAACTGTTGGAGAGAAACTAGGGATTCTCGCTTTTCATCTCACATACTTTTGCAACAAGCATATTTTCTGTTTTAAAACACAAGAAAAGGCAGGAATGCTTCCCAAAGGCATAACATTTTTTTTTTACAAGAGCTCAGAATGGACCAATAGAGCTTCCATGGACCAACAGAAGATGTACAAAGGCAGAGCACTGAATTTGGGCATACATTTTAGTGAGGAAAAAACAGGATTTCTGAGGTAAAAATGGAAAAAATAACCAGGGTCTCTTTGTAATCTTTTTTATTTTTCCTTTGGAACATTTTGTTTTGTATTGGGGTATAGAATGTCTGGTCCATGAATCAAGGCAAATTGGAAGTGGTCAAACAAGAGATGGCAAGGGTGAACGTTGACATTCTAGGAATCAGCGAACTAAAATGGACTGGAATGGGTGAATTTAACTCAAATGACCATTATATCTACTACTGCGGGCAGGAATTCCTTAGAAGAAATGGAGTAGCCATCATGGTCAACAAAAGAGTTTGAAATGCATTACTTGGATGCAATCTCAAAAACGACAGAATGATCTCTGTTCGTCTCCAAGGCAAACCATTCAATATCATGGTAATCCAAGTCTATGCCCCAACCAGTAACGCTGAAGAAGCTGAAGTTGAACAGTTCTATGAAGACCTACAAGACCTTTTAGAACTAACACTCAAAAAAGATGTCCTTTTCATTATAGGGGACTGGAATGCAAAAGTAGGAAGTCAAGAAACACCTGGAATAACAGGCAAATTTGGCCTTGGAATGCGGAATGAAGCAGGGCAAAGACTAATAGAGTTTTGCCAAGAATATGCACTGGTCATAGTAAACACCCTCTTCCAACAACACAAGAGAAGACTCTACACATGGACATCACTAGATGGTCAACATTGAAATCAGACTGATTATATTCTTTGTACCCAAAGATAGAGAAACTCTATACAGTCAGCAAAAACAAGACCAGGAGCTGACTGTGGCTCAGATCATGAACTCCTTATTACCAAATTCAGACTCAAATTGAAGAAAGTAGGGAAAACCACTAGACCATTCAGGTATGACCTAAATCAAATCCCTAATGACTATACAGTGGAAGTGAGAAATAGATTTAAGGGACTAGAGCTGATAGATAGAGTGCCTGATGAACTATGGACGAAGGTTCATGACATTGTACAGGAGACAAGGATCAAGACCATCCCCATGGAAAAGAAACGCAAAAAAGCAAAATGGCTGTCTGAAGAGGCCTTACAAATAGCTGTGAAAAGACTAGAAGTGAAAAGCAAAGGAGAAAAGGAAAGACATAAGCATCTGAATGCAGAGTTCCAAAGAATAGCAAGAAGAAAGACTTCCTCAGCGATCAATGCAAAGAAATCGAGGAAAACAACAGAATGGGAAAGACTAGAGATCTCTTCAAGAAAATTAGAGATACCAAGGGAACATTTCATGCAAATATGGGCTCGATAAAGGACAGAAATGGTCTGGACCTAACAGAAGCAGAAGATATTAAGAAGAGGTGGCAAGATTACACGGAAGAACTGTACAAAAATGATCTTCACGACCAAGATAATCACGATGGTGTGATCACTCACCTGGAGCCAGACATCCTGGAATGTGAAGTCAAGTGGGCCTTAGAAAGCATCCCTATGAACAAAGCTAAGTGGAGGTGATTGAACTCCAGTTGAGCTATTTCAAATCCTGAAAGATGATGCTGTGAAAGTGCTGCACTCAGTATGCCAGCAAATTTGGAAAACTCAGCAGTGGCCACAGGACTGGAAAAGGTCAATTTTCATTCCAATCCCAAAGAAAGGCAATGCCAAAGAATGCTCAAACTACCACACAATTGCACTCATCTCACATGCTAGTAAAGTAATGCTTAAAATTCTCCAAGTCAGGCTTCAGCAACATGAGAACCGTGAAATTCCAGATGTTCAAGCTGGTTTTAGAAAAGGCAGAGGAACCAGAGATCAAATTGCCAACATCTGCTCGATCATGGAAAAAGCAAGAGAGTTCCAGAAAAACATCTATTTCTGCTTTATTGACGATGCCAAAGCCTTTGACTGTGTGGATCACAATAAACTGGGGAAAATTCTGAAAGAGATGGGAATACCAGATCACCTGACCTTCCTCTTGAGAAACCTACATGCAGGTCAGGAAGCAACAGTTAGAACTGGACATGGAACAACAGACCGATTCCAAATAGGAAAAGGAGTATGTCAAGGCTATATATTGTCACTCTGCTTATTTAACTTCTATGCAGTGTACATCATGAGAAACGCTGGGCTGGAAGAAGCACAGGCTGGAATCAAGATTGCCAGGAGAAATATCAATAACCTCAGATATGCAGATGACACCACCCTTATGGCAGAAAGTGAAGAGGAACTTTTTAGTTTCCTCTTGATGAAAGTCAAAGTGGAGAGTGAAAAAGTTGGCTTAAAGCTCAACATTCAGAAAACGAAGATCATGGCATCTGGTCCCATCACTTCATGGGAAATAGATGGCGAAACAGTGGAAACAGTGTCAGACTTTATTTTTGGGGCTCCAAAATCACTGCAGATGGTGATTGCAGCCATGAAATTAAAAGATGCTTACTCCTTGGAGGGAAAGTTATGACCAACCTAGATAGCATATTCAAAAGCAGAGACATTACTTTGCCAACAAAGATCCATCTAGTTAAGGCTATGGTTTTTCCTGTGGTCATGTATGGATGTGAGAGTTGGACTGTGAAGAAAGCTGAGTGCTGAGAACTGATGCTTTTGAACTGTGGTGTTGGAGAAGACTCTTGATAGTCCCTTGGACTACAAGGAGATCCAACCAGTCCATTCTGAAGGAGATCAGCCCTGGGATTTCTTTGGAGGGAATGATGCTGAAGCTCAAACTCCAGTACTTTGGCCACCTCATGTGAAGAGTTGACTCATTGGAAAAGACTCTGATGCTGGGAGGGATTGGGGGCAGGAGGAGAAGGGGATGACCGAGGATGAGATGGCTGGATGGCATCACTGACTTGATGGACGTGAGTTGAGTGAACTCCGGGAGTCGTTGATGGACAGGGAGGCCTGGCGTGCTGCAATTCATGGGGTCGCAAAGAGTTGGACACGGCTGAGCGACTGAACTGAACTGATAGCTGTTTAACAATGTTGTGATGTTTTCTGATATTTTCAGGTGAACAGCGAAGGGACTCAACCATACATATACATGTATCCATTCTCCCCGAAACTCTGCCCCCTCCAGTCTATCACATAACACTGAGCAGAGTTCCCTGTGCTGTCTCTGTTTTTGGTGTTAGAGTTCATGTGGTGATGAAGCCTTGCGTTAAAAAATGCCCTGATGAATCAAATGGCAGATTTCAGCATGGCAAGTAGGAGGAAAGGGCATTTCTGGAAGTCCACTTCTTTGTCTGTGGCAGGACCCCAGCTGGGTGTGCTATCCAGACTAGGGGTTGACCCTCCCAATGGGAGAGGAGTGCACAGGGGTACCTAAAAGATCCGCTGCTTCAGGAGCACTTGGCTGTTACCTGCCAGGCCAGTATCCTGGGGCTGTGTAGCAAAGTACCACGAACAGTGTAGCATTAAACAACAGGAATTTCCTCTCTGACAGTTCTGGAGGCCGGAAGTCTGAAATAAAGGTAGAGGCAGGGCCGCGCTCCCTCTGAAGATGCTAGGGCAGTGTCTAGCTTCTGGGGGCTCCGGCTGGCCTTGGCTCGTGACTAACCCTGTCTCTGCCTCCATCTTCACACAGCTTCCTCCTTCTACATCTTCATGCTGTCTTCCCTCTCTGCTTGTCTCTTGTGTCCAAACTTCCCCTTCTTGCATGGACACCAGTCATTTTAGACTCAGACCTTCCCTAAGGATCTCATCTTAACCCGCTTAAATCTGCAAAGACTCTGTTTCCAACTAAGGCCACACGGTGCCGAACTGGGAGTTAGGATTCCAGCTTTTTTCTTTTTCATGGCTGTGCTGAGTCTGTCGCTGAACGCAGGCAGCTGTTGCAGCGAGCAGGGGCTACTCCCTAGCTGTGGTGTGCGGGTTTCTCATGCAGTGGCCTCTCGTTGCAGAGCACGGGCTGTGGGGAAGCAGGCTTCAGTAGTTGCAGCGCTCGGGCTTGGTAGCTACAGCTGGCGGACTCTAGAGCATGGGCCTCAGTAGCTGTACTGCACGGGCTTAATTGCTCTGTGGCATGTGGGATCTTCCTGGACCAGGGATTGAACGAGTGTCTCCGGCATTGACAGGTGGATTCTTAACCACTGGACCACCAGGGAAGCCCCCAACATATCTTTTTTTAGGGGCCACAATTCAACTGGGAACAGAGGCCATGTCTTCCTCACAAGGCAGCAAGAGATAATATGTGTCTGTCCGTCTTTTGGGGAAGGGTGAGGGCTGTGTGTGCCGGGCCTGCCATGTGGAATCTCTTCCTGCAGTCTCAGATGCTGGAGCTACACTAACCTCTCTTCCCTACCTCCTAGTGGCCTCTGATCATGTGCACTAACCCACTGCAGTCAGGAGACAGAACAGGCTCCCACTGTTAATAAATTGTTTCCCAAATTATCGTGCCCCTCACATGCTTATCAGAAGGGCGCCTGTGATGGCTCTAGGGTGATTACTGGAGGGAGAAAACAGTCTCCAAGAGTTTTATTTTGCTAATATGTTAAAAGGAGAGAAGGGAATTCCCTGGGGGGTCCAGTGGTTAGGACTTAGCGCTTTCACTGCCAGTGCCTGGGTTTAATCCCTGATTGGGGAACTAAGATCCCACAGCGTTTTTCAGCAGAGGAGGGCACCCTCTCCCCTCTCAAAAGGAGAGGAAACTAAACCCCTCCCACGTATGAACCAGAACATTCTGACTCAGCACAGTTCAGTTCAGTCACTCAGTCGTGTCCGACTCTTTTTGACCCCATGCAAGCCACGCTTTCCTGTCCATCACCAACTCCTGGAGCTTGCTCAAACTCATGTCCACCAAGTTGGTGATGCCATCCAACCATCTCATCCTCTGTCGTCCCCTTCTCTTCCGCCTTCAATCTTTCCCAGCATCAGGGTCTTTTCCAACGAGTCAGCTCCTCGCATCAGGTAGTCAAAGTATTGGAGCTTCAGCACCAGTTCTTCCAATGAACATTCAGGACTGATTTCCTTTAGTATAGCGTGGTTGGGTCTCCTTCAGGAGAAGGAAGGAGAACCACAAAGGAAGAGGAAAGATGAGAGCTATGGATCCCCTGTGATGGGGATTAGTGATATGTTAGTATTCTTGCCTGGAGAATCACATGGACGGAGGAGCCTGGTGGGCTGCTGTCCATGGGGTCGCGAAGAGTTGGACACGACTGAGCGACTTCACTTTGACTTTTCACTTTCATGCATTGGAGAAGGAAATGGCAACCCACTCCAGTGTTCTTGCCTGGAGAAGCCCAGGGACGGGGGAGCCTGCTGGGCTGCCGTCTATGGGGTTGCACCGAGTCGGACACGACTGAAGCGACTTAGCAGCAGCAGTAGCAGTATCTGCCTCGGCTTCCCCAGTGGCTCAGCAGTAAACAATCTGCCTGCAATTCAGGAGCCACAGAAGACACAGGTTTGATCCATGGGTCGGAAAGATCCCCTGAAAGAGGGCATGGCAACCCACTCCAGTATTCTTGCCTGGAGAATCCCATGGACAGAGGAGCCTGGCAGGCTACAGTCCATAGGGTCACAGAGATTCGGACACCACTGAAGTGACCTAGCAGGCACACACACAGGATTCACCTGAGCACCAGCCAAACCCCACCTGGGTCCACAGTGAGGGCGTCCTGACCTGAGTTCTGCATCCACCACGGCGGTGCTCATTGTGCCAGGAAAACTCCTAATTGCTCAGGGTTGACGGTTCACTGAACTAATCCTCAGGACATCAGAGTTCTCCACGATCGCTGAGGGGGGCTTCCGGAACTCCCTGGAACCCAATCAGTTCCAATTTACCAGAAAAGGCAGGAATGTGGGCTGTGGATGGAGCAGGGTGAAAGGGCTTCTCGGCGGGAGAGCAGGCCTGGTCCACGGGCCGCCTCATGGAAACAGGCGTGGGTGCTGGCCACAACCAGAGGAGGAAGGGAAGGAACCCAGGTCTCATGGTCAATGGGTCTCCCTGTTCGATGGGGCTGCCAGGCCACAGGATCAAGCAACACCACCCTTTATAGTTAATTCTATCATTTAAAAACCACATTTCAGTAAGCTAGACAGAGAAGACAGATACTGTATGATTCCACTTGTATGAGGCCCCTGGAATAGGCAAATCCATAGAGATGGAAAGTAGACTCGAGATTCCCAGGGTCCTGGGGCTTGCGGGGGAAGGTGTGGGGATGGGGAGTTAGTTTTTGGTGAGCAGAGTTTATATCGGGGTTGATGAAAAACTCTTGCATATAGACAGTGGTGATGATTACACCTTCTCCAGGGTATCTTCCCAACCCAGGGATCAAACCTGGGTCTCCCGTGTTGCAGACAGAGTCTTTACCATCTGAGCCACCAGGGACGCCCTATATAATATGATGCATGCATTTAATGGCCCTTCCAAACGTCAACAATGATCAGTTTTGTTATGTGTAGAGTCTATCACACCGCGCTCATTCAAGGCAAAGAAAACAAAAAAACTAACTGGGTGCTTTCTGCACAGAAGCCAGAGTCCTTGAAAGGGGCCGTCATGGCCCCTATTAGCAGGGAACAGATGTGTGGCCCAGGGAAACCAAGCTGTCCATCTCTTGCCAAAACTTGGCCTCTGTTCACAGATGCCAAATAGAAACACAGAGAGAGTTTTGGGTGAAGTAGAAAGAGTCGCTTTTAAGGCTTTGCCAGACAAAGGGGGCTACAGGGAGCTGATGCCCTCAGGACTGTGTGACCCACCGTGAGGGAGTAGTACACAGTTATATAGTGTTCACGGAGCAGGGTGTGAGCAGCCCCGGGACAATTCTGTGACTGGCTGGCATCAAGGTGAAGTTTCAGGCATGATCAACCTTCTGGTTTCAACCAGTATAGGGTCTACCTTGCGGAGAAGGCAATGGCACCCCACTCCAGTACTCTTGCCTGGAAAATCCCATGGATGGAGGAGCCTGGTGGGCTGCAGTTCATGGGGTCGCTAAGAGTCGGACACGACTGAGCGACTTCACTTTCACTTTTCACTTTCATGCATTGGAGAAGGAAATGGCAACCCACTCCAGTGTTCTTGCCTGGAGAATCCCAGGGATGGAGGAGCCTGGTGGGCTTCCGTCTATGGGGTCATACGTAGTCGGACACAACTGAAGTGACTTAGCAGCAGCAGCAGCAGCAGCAGCAGCAGCAGCAGGGTCTACTTTGAGCTTCCTAGGTAGCCAATGCAGGAGACACAAGAGATGCGGGTTTGATCCCTGGGTCGGGAAGATCCCCTGGAGAAGGAAATGGCAACCCACTCCAGTATTCTTGCCTGGGAAATCCCATGGACAGAGGAGTCTGGCGGGCTACAGCCCACGGGGCCGCCAAAGAGTAGGACACAACTTAACGACTAAACAAAAATAACAACAGGGTCTGTTTCTGTGGTTGGCAGTTTTGATCTGGTGGGGGTCTGCTTCCTGTAAAAACAAGTCAGGAGTGTTTGTCAGGCCTTTACATCTTTCAGGGAACTGGGAGTTCCCTGATTCTGTTATGCGACAGAATTATACTCTAAACTGTTACCAGTTCTCCAGCCCAACAGCTATTCTTTGTTTTATGTCTTCGCATCTCCCAAGCTTTCACTCTCCAGTCAGCATTTCACTTCAAAAGAAAAGGACACAGGGGTTTGTACGCAGTTTCTCATCCCGTGGTTACCAGGCGTGCCGTGGGGCGAGATTCTAGTTCAGTCTCGCCTCCCTCACCCCCATCCAAGTTCACTGTCATTTCTTGGGGTCAAGCGGAGTCTGTGATTCACCTATAGAAACCGTCCCAGCCCCTGGCTGTGGCAGGTCCTATGAAAGGAGTGTCTGAACTTGAGTTATGGCAGGTGAGACAGTCCAGGTTCAGATTATCTGGCCTTGTTCTGATAATGGCCCATGTAGCTCTCAGCAGTCACATCAAGTCATTCTCACACGCCTGGGTCTCTCTCCCCACCGCTCCCGGTTGACTCCAGCACCTACACTCGGCAGCCACAGCTCCTGCCCTGAATCGAGGTAGCCAAGGGAGAAGCTTGAAAGCTGCATCTTGTCCAGACTCACTAAACAACCTTAGGCCAGAGGACCCCCACCCCCAGTCTGAGCAGTGAGGGTGAGGCAGGAGATAGCTGGGGCCCCAGGCCGAACAAAGGTCCATATAGTCAAAGCTATGATTTTTCCAGTAGCCATGTATGGACGTGAGAGTTGAACCATAAAGAAAGCTGAGTGACGAAGAACTGACACTGTCGAACTGTGGTGCTGGAGAAGACTCTTGAGAGTCCCTTGGACTGCAAGGAGATCAAACCAGCTGATACTAAAGGAAATCAACCTTTAGTACTCATGGAAGGACTGATGCTGAAGCTGATGCTCCAATACTTTGATGCTCCAATACTTTGGCCACCTGATGGAAAGAGCTGACTCATTGGAAAAGACCCCGATGCTGAGAAAGACTGAAGGCAGGAGAAGGGGGTGACAAAGAATGAGATGGTTGGATGGCATCACCAACTTGATGGACATGAGTTTGAGCAAACTCAGGGAGTTAGTGGAGGACAGGGAAGCCTGGTATGCTGCAGTCTATGGGGTTACAAAGTGTCGGACACAACTGAATAGCAACAACAGGCTGAACAGTTTCTCCCCTGTGGACAAAAACTCCATAATAGCAGGATGATGGAGGAGGCTGCACCCTGCCCAGATAACAGACCACATATTCCTCATTCCTGAAGCTAAGGAGACCTCCCCATACACATGCACGGAAGACCTTGGAGGTCAAAAAGGGGTGGGACATCACCTCACACTAAGTGATGTCAACTACCATAAGCCTCTGCACTAGAATTCATCTTGGCTAAGAGATGCATGTTCATACATGGAAGGATCCTGAGATATATGAGACACAGACTCAGGGCCAGGCAAATCAAAATGATTGGCCAAAGGAAACCCCAAAGAAATGCCCCATAACAGTAAATCAAACTATCCCAAGGGTGTTGACTCAATGCCTGTCTCTCTGAGCCCACCCGTATGTCTGTCCACACGCACTGTACTCACTTTTTCCTCCTAAAAAACACTTTGTTTCACTACTTTTCATCTTTGTGGAAATTCTTTTCTGCAAAACTGAGAAGCCAGGGCCCTTGTCACTGACCCCTGGTCCAGTGGCTAGGACTCAGTGGCCTCCCTGCCACGACCTGACCTCAATCTCCGGCCGGGAACCGAAGCTTTTCTTCAAGCTGCTGCAGGCCACCTGAGATCAAGGGGTCAGCTCAGGGGGCAGAAATGGTCCCTGACACCCTCCTCTCCCCATGTGTCTGACTGGATCCTGTATTAGTTTCCTAGGGCTGTTGCCACAAACAGCTACACGCTGGGTGGCTTCGAACAACAGAAGCTTACTCTCTTGCAGTTGTGCAGGTCAGAAGTCTGAAATCAAGGTGTCAGTAACTTATGGTTACTGAAGGGGAAGGGGGTGGGGAGGGATAAATGAGGAGACTGGGTCTAGCAGATCAAGCCACTGCATATAAAATAGATGAAGAACAAGGACTTACTGTATAGCATAGGGAAATAGATTCAGTACCTTGTAATAACCAATTAATGGGGAGTAATATGAAAAAGATTATACATATATATATAATATATATACCTATCAGAATCACCTTGCCATACATTAGAAACTAACACAACACTGGAAAGAAACTATACATATTTAAACTATGTATTTATTTTTGGCTACACTGGGTCTTCTTCTTTGTGCACGGACTTTCTCCAGTTGAGGTAAGTGGGGGCCACTATTCGTTTCCATCCTCCCATGGCGATGGCGTCTCTTGTTGCAGACTCAGGCTTCGCAGCACGCAGGCTTAGTTGCCCCACGGCACGTGCGCTCTTCCCAGATCAGGGATCAAACCCATGTCCCCTGCTTTGGCAGGCAGATTCTTAACCACTGGGCCACCAGCGAAGTCCTATACATTTCTTTATTTAAAAAAAGAAAAAAGAAACAAATAAGATGTCAGCAGGGCCGTGTGCCCTCCAAAGTCTCTAGGAGAGGTGTCTTCTTGCTTCTTCAAACTTCTGGGTGCTCCCAGCACTCCTTGGCTTGTGGCCATATCACTCCAATTTCTGCCTCCGTCCTCACAAATTTCTTTCTCTGTCTCAAATCTCCCTCTGTCTTTCTTTTGTAAGGACACTTTGTCATCGGCTTTAGGGCTCACCCAGATCTCAAGATTCTTCACTTTATTACATCTGCAAAGACCATTTTCCAAATAAATTCAGAGTCACAGGTTCCAGGGGTCAGGATTCACAGGTAACTTGGGGCAGGGGTGCAAATTTCACCTTACTATGGCACCCAAGCACATTCTCCATGAGGACCAGGTGTCTGCCTGAGCCTCATTGGTCCTTTGGGAAAATCTTGCTCTTTTAATGTCTCTTCCAGGTAGTGGCCCAAACAGACTCAACCTTCTCAGGATGTGGAATTCTCTTTGAAGGCCAACAACCCCAGAATTGAAACCTCTATCATGGGACTTCGCTGGTGGTCCAGTGGTTAGGACTCTGTGCTTCTACCACAGCAGGCACAGGCTTCATCCCTGGTCAGGGAACTGGAATCCCTCATGCCGCTCAGTGGAGCCAAAAGACAAACAAGCAAGCAAACAAAACTCCACCACAGTTCACCACCACTTGAATGTTCCACATGACATAGTCAGACCGACCACACAAGGCCTGGTGACCATCCAGGGTGCAGAGCTGAGAGGTTCCAGGAGAGAGCTGGGGCTCACAACCCACCCCTACAATTTCGGTGCAGCAGGAAAACGTGAAACAAAGCCATGAAGAGATGACGTTTGACACAAAAAGATGCCCATGCTATTGCAGATGGCGTATCGCCAGGGTGCATTTCCACTTCATTTTTCTCTGAAATTTGAATGGAATCATATGCTCCAGAATATGAGTTGTGCTTGTCTCTCCTGCTGGTGACAGTTTTTGATGATTTGCAACTCTACTTTTGATGATCTCAATTTTGTACAATGAAACTGTCAAAAGAAGTCTAAGATGTAAGAAATACTAAAACACGAATACAATGTGAGCATCAGGACTTTTTTTTTAAGTGTGAAAAGACATGAACAATTTCATCTGAATTGATAGGTGATGGCTGTAGCAGGACACAACTGGCCAGGGGACTGAAAAAGTGGACGCTTTCGAGCTGGGGACTTGCTGCCCCCTAGAGTCCATCGGGAGAACTTCAGCACCAGGACCAGAAAAGGGAAGATGGAAGGGCATGGAAGTCAGGCGGAAAGGCTGTCAAGTATGTGCTCTGATTCCTGCAAGCCCCCTTCCTCATCTCCTCCTTGAATATCTGGCCTGGCAGTGGTCCTTCAGGGTGCTTTTCTCCGTTACCTCAGTCACGGGCAGGGGCGCTGTCCACTCTGGGTCCCCTGCCTACTTCCCAACTGACCTGAGTGCCATCCCCTCAATAGAACTGCTGCCCAGCTGACACTGTAGAGAGAGGTTGCTCCAGCTCACCTCCCAGGGAGGTGCCTGGTCCAGAGTGGGCACCTCAAAGATAACTGGAGGCACAGGTGACCTCAGGACTGCATCTCTGGGGCCTCTTCCTTCTGGTCTCATCTCCTCTGTCCACCTCAGCCCATTCTGTGCAGACTAGAGGTTACCACACATGGTTCAGCAATTCCACTTCTGAGTATTCATCTGAAGGAAACAAAATCACCAATTCCAAAAGATATCTGCGGACTTCCCTGGTGGTCCAGTGGTTAAGAATCCGCCTGCCAATGCAGGGGACATGGGTTTGATCCCTGGTCTAGGAAGATCTCACACGCTGCGGAGCCACCAAGCCCGTATGCCACAATTACTGAGCCCTCAAGCCACAAGAGAAACCACCGCAGTGAGAAGCCTGAGCATTGCGACTACAGAAAGCCTGCATGTAGCAACTAAGACTCAGCACAGCCAAAAATAAATCAATAAAAAAAATTTTTAAGACAATAGTTTTTTAAAAAGAGAGTTGCACCCTCATTTTCACAGCAGCATTACTTACAGTTGCCAACACAGAAACAACCTAAGTGTCCATGGATAAAGAAAATGGAAGGTATGTACATATGCAATATTATTTGGCCATAAAAAGGAGGAAATCTTGCCATCTGCGACAATACGGGTGGACCTTGATGGCAATAATGAAATGAAATAAATCAGGGAAAGGCAAGTACCAAATGATCTCTTGTAGAGGTGGAATCTTTTTAAAAATGGACAAAGGATCTGAATAGATATTTGCCACAGACTGAATACTGTGTTCCCCCTAAATTCACAGTCGGAAATTAAAATATCCAAAGCGATGGTGTTAGGAGGTTGAGAAGTTGGGAAGTGATTAAGTCATGAGGATGGAATACCCATGAATGAGACTGTAAGAAGACACCAGACAGTAGGTGATCTCTTCTCTTTCTCCTTTCTGCCACGTGAGGATACAGGTAGAAGATGTGTGTGTGTGTGCGCGCGTGCGCACGTGCACACACATGCACTCGGTTGTGTCCAGCTCTTTGCGACCTCATGGACTGCAACCTGCCAGGCTCCTCAGTCTACAGGATTTTGCATGCAAGAATACTGCAGTGGGTTGCCATTTCCTTCTCCAGGGGATCTGCCCAATCCACGGAATGAACCTGAGTCTCCTACTTTGGGAAGTGGATTCTTTACCACTGTGCCACCTGGGAAAAGATGGCCATCTGTAAATCAGGAAGAAGGTCTTCACCAAGAACCTAACCATGATCTCAGATTCCCTCCGCCTCCAAAACTGTGAAAAATAAGTTTGCTGTTTAAGCACTCAGTTCAGTTCAGTTCAGTCACTCAGTTGTGTTTGACTCTTTGCAACCCCATGCACTGCAGCACGCCAGCCTTGCCTGTCCATCACCAACTCCCACAGCTTGCTCAAATTCATGTCCATTGAGTTAGTGATGCCATCCAACCATCTCATCCTGTCAACCCCTTCTCCTCCTGCCTTCAGACTTTCCCAGCACCAGGGTCTTTTCCCAATGAGTCAGTTCTTCGCATCAGGTAGCCAAAGTATTAGTTTCATCTTCAGCATCGGTCCTTCCAATGAATATTCAGGACTGATTTCCTTTAGGATTGACTGGTTTGGTCTCCTTGCAGTCCAAGGGACTCTCAAGTCTTCTCCAAAACCACAGCTCAAAAGCATCAATTCTTTGGCACTCAGCTTGCTTTATGGTCCAACTCTCACATCCATATATGACTACTGGATAAGCTCTTGGTTTAAGCACTCAGTTTACAGTAGATTCATTACAGCAACACAAACTAAGACAACGTTTCTCCAAATAAGATATACAAATGGTCAGTATGCATTTGAAAAGATTCTCAACATCACAAATCATTAAGGAAATACAAATCAAGCCCACAGTGAGATACCATTTTAGTATATCCACAAACTGTGGAGTCATCACCAAAATCAATTTTAAAGTTTTTTCATCACCTCACAAAGAATCATCATACTCTAGCATTCAGCCATATCCCCCTTTAATTATACACTTTATTTATTTTGGGGAGGGGCTGCTTTCCAGGGGGCTCAGTGGTACAGAATCTGCCTGTTAATGTAGGAGACACAGTTTCCATCCCTGGGTCAGGAAGATCCTCTAGAGGAGGAAATAGCAACCCATTCCAGTAGGCTTACCAGGAAAATTCCATGGACAGAGGAGCCTGGTGGGCTGCAGTCCATGGGGCTGCAAAGAGTTGGACGTGACTGAGCACACACACATTTATTTTTTTAATTTTTGAAAGTTTTTTATTGGAGGAAAATTGCTTTACAATGTTGTGGCAGTAGCTGCTGTACAGCATCATGAATCTTGCCCATGTATACATATATCCCCACCTTCTTGAGCCTCCCTCCTTTCCCCTAATTATACAATTTAAATGGATGAATTATGTGATGCGTGGATTACATCTCAATAAATGTGTTAAAAAAAAAAAACCCTTCTAGGCAAAGGTCAAAGAAGTTAATAACAGACTCACTCTTATAAACTCACTCACCCCCAGGTTAAAGTGTTGCTACTCCCTGACTTTAGCTTCCTTTTTGAAAGTAACCATCAATTTGCGTGTGGCAACTGTTGTCTTGCTTTTTGTCAGTTCCACCACCTGTATATGGAGCCCCCATGATATTTTTTCATTTTGAAAAACCTGAGTGTCACCCAGACAAGGTCTAGTTCCATCCCGTTCCAGCTGCCCATGTTGCTACTGAGAATTCAGACACCAGGACTTTCATTTCTGTTTCTTCCTTCTCTGCAGGTTTGAAAGTCTTTCCTTTAATCCTTCATGTTCGGAAACACATGCTGACTTTGTCCAGTTTGACAGATAGCTTCCAACATGGCCTCTGGGGTGATTCGGTCATGAGGGTGGAGCCCCCATGAACGGAACTAGTGGCCTCATAAAGGAGACCCCAGAGAGGTCCCTTGCCGCTTCCACCATGTGAGGACACGGGAAGATGATGCCGTCTATGAAACAAGCAGCAGCCCTCACCAGATACTGAATCTGCTGGTACCTTGATCTTGGAGTCCTAGAACTGCAAGAAATATACTTTCTGTTGTTTGTAAGTTGCCCAGTCTATGGTATTCAGTTACAGCAGCCCAGACGGTCTAAGACAACCTGTTTCCAATTCTTTCGTGTATATAACTAGGAAGGGAATTGCAAAGGTATTTAACAGAGAAGGCGGGCATGAAACAGCCCTGATTTTCAGGTAGTGAGGAGCACGGTTTCAGGTGTATGACGTTAAAAATCCCTCTCTCCTTCCTGGAAGAGTGTTGCTGTGATGGCAGCTTGTGGAGGTGTTAAGGGGTGAGGGAGGGTCTGGGGAAGGAGGTGGGAGGGGAGGCCGGCTGTAACCGCCCCCCACAGAGACGGTCACTCCTTCCCCGTGTGCTCCTGGAGAAGCGCTGTGTCACCGTCGTGCGTGTGTGTTCGTCACTCAGTCGTATCTGACTCTCTGCCACTCCCCTGGACCGTGGCCGGCCAGGTTTCTCTGTCCATGGAAGTTTTTGAGGCAAGAATACGGACACTGCTCATTTGCATTATTTCTTTGTTTTGTGGGTGCTGATTGTAGGATTCTCAGAATTTGAGCACCACCTTGGGTTGTGTCTTCTTGCCTCCAACTTGCTGTGACAATTTACCCTAACCCCTCCTTCTATAAGTTGTCAACAAACTGATATGAAACCATAGTTTTTCTGGTTGTACACCCGACGTGTGCTCATTACAAAAGAAAAGGAAAATGTAGACCAAGAGGGCAGAAGCTTTCTCATGGCCTGTCACTCGGACCATCGGTGTTGGGATATGTGATGTTCAGTTCTAGTCAATGCGCTCATTCTCTAAGGAATCTGGGAAGGCCCTCTCCAGCACAGCACTTTGTCCAACCTCTTGCATGCCTGCCTCTCCAGCGCTAGTGGGAGCTCTTCTTTTTCATGGGAGCAATTCACAAAAAGCAAATCTATTTCTTGACCCATAAACTTTCATTCAAAAATGGTGACAGCTTTGAGTCCCATAGGAAAAAAAAAAAAAACTGACTACATTCTTTTATAACTTAGATTTCCTACTTTACTGTTTAGATCAGGGTCAGCAAACTTTTACTACATCAGATGGAAAGTACTTTAGGCTTTGCAGACCTAAAGGTCTTCATCACAACGACACCTTTGCCATCAGAGAGTGAGAGCAAACACAGACCATTTGTACAAAAAGGGAATGACTGGGTTTCAGTAAAACTTTACATGCAGTCCTGGGAGAAGCCTCAGATTCGGCCTGAAGCCTGTGTAAGTTTGCCTGATGCCTCCGATGGTAAAGAATCTGCCTGCGAGGCAGGAGACCCAGGTTGGATCCCTGAGTCAGGAAGATCCCCTGGAGGAGGAAATGGCAACCCACTGCAGTATTCTTGCCTGGGGAATCCCATGGACAGAGGAGCCTGGCGGGCTCCAGTCCACCAGGTAGCAGAGAGCTGGACACCACGGAGCACTGAGCACTTTCACTTTCACTGTAGTTTGCCAACCCTGGCTTAGATTGTTTCCAGTATCTGTGCTCATTCTCAGCACAGTCAACGTAGAGGAGCAGTCACACAGATCCGCCTTCTAGTCTTTTCTTTCGCAGTGAATGACTGACGTTGATGAATGAAGCAGAGGAAGACGGTGTGGCTGGTGGGGTGAGGGTGGGGGCGGGCACAAGGAATGGACCAGCATCCCCTCCCATCACAGGGGTTATCACACAGAGTGGTTCCAACCCTCGGGGTCACTGCGCAATGTCCAGACACATCTTTGGTGGGAGGAATGCTGCTGGGTGTGGCGAATGAAGGGCAGGGATGCTGCTCAACATCCCCCCAGGTGCAGGATGGCCTCTGCAAAAAATGATCTGGCTCCAAACATCAACAGTGCTGAGACTGAGACACCGTAACTTAAACATAAGCATGACAATTTAGAAAGCCTGTTTGGGGACTTTCCTGGTGGCCCAGTGACTAAGACTCCATGTTCCCAGTGTAGGGAGCCCAAATTCAATCCCTGGTCAGGCAACTAGATCTCAACATGATGCAATGCAGGAGACCTGGATTCAATCCTTGGGTCGGGAAGATCCCCTGGAGAAGGAAATGGCAACCCACTCCAGTATTCCTGCCTGGAGAATCCCATGGACAGAGGAGCCTGGTGGGCTACAGTCCAAGGAGTCACAAAGAGTTGGACATGACTGAACGACTAACACTATGTTGTACCTAAAGGTTCCCACATACTGCAACAAAGATCAAAGATACCACGTGCTGCAACTGAGACCCAGCGCAGCCAAATAAATAAAAATAAATATTTTTTAAAAGAGCCTGTTTTCTTGAGTTCCATTGTATGACTTTCTTGTGGAAATGTGATACATGCAGATGAGAAAGTATTTGACAAAGGAACACAAAGATGCAACAAGAATCACAAGCAAGCATTCCTCCCACCTCAAGTGACTCCACCCTAGAGACAGCTTCTCTCAACACGTTTTTGTTTATCCTTTTAGAAATTTTAACAGGAATCATTTCACACCCTACACGTTATTTTGATTTATTTTCACTTAAAACTTCATGGGAACCAGTCCACGTGATTCCTTTTCACAATGAATAGTTGTTCTTTGAAGAGTTTTCAGTTTCGTTCTTAACACGACACAGAGTTTTACATTCCATCCGTTCATTCTGCAGCTCTCTGGGGTGCATGTGGGCTAAGCTGCTTCACAGCCCTTGCTAAATTGAGGCATGCGGGACACCACTGCCCACTGTAGACAGTGGGTGGCATAATTTCACAATTGTTTGATAGAGGCTAAAAGGTGAAGGGAAGTACAGGGAAGATGAATAGTCTAAAAGCTGCTAGAGAAAGGACGAAGAAGAGCAGCGGGAAAAGGAAGCATGAGGCAGGATATCAGACACTTATATCCTGAATACAGGGCCACTGGAGGGCCTGGCCTAAGGGCTACAAGTTTGGGCTGGCATTGGTGGAGGCGGGGAAGGCTGCAGGAGGGCTGTGTGCATGTACGTGCTTACTACCGTCAAGTATACCATTCAAGAGACTCCACGGGTGGTCCAGTGGTCAAGAACCTGCCTTCCAACGCAAGGGACGCAGGTTCCATCCCTGGTCAGGAAACGAAGTCCCCCACGTGCCACGGAGCAGCCAAACCTGAACTGTAATTTTTGAGCCCACACAAATGGTGGAAGAAAATGGGTCAGGATGTGGAGACGTTTCTGGGACTCTGATGTAGGAGCTCCATGGGAAACTCCAATGAGGGCTACAAATGGACTTGGAGATAAAAGAATGGAAGGGTTGGCAGTGTGGATGCAAATCGAGAGGTTTCAACCAGCTTGCTGGGAGGAGATCGTGGGTTTCGCGGGAACGGCTCCCACGTCTGTGGGGACAGCCGGACCACTACCTGCAACTGTAAACCCACACGCCACTGACGGAGGCCCAGAGGCCCCAGCGAGGAGGGGAAGTGTTGGCAGGGTCAGGGGAAAGGGGACAAAAGAGAGGCTGTTTACACAGGCCTCGGGCAAAAAGGCCACGTTTCTTTAACCTAAAAGCATCGTGGGGGACTTCCCCGGCGGTCCAGTGGCTAAGACTTGGAGCTCCCAATGCAGGGGGCCTGGGTTAGATCTCTGGTCAGGGAACTAAGACCCCACGTGCCAAGGGGCACCTACGGCCACGTACTGCAACTACTGAACCTGCGTCCCACAATGAGAGCGCCCACACAGCCAAAAGCTAAATGGTAGATTTAGAAAATGATGAATATTTTTTCGAAGATCAAAACTTAAGAATAATATAAACAAAACGTAAGTGCCATGGGGACCGCTCCCCCTCCCTGGTGTCCTACCACAGAAGGCTTGTAGACAGGAAGTGCCAGATGTCAACAGAGGCGCGGCCCACAGGAACCAGGAAGACTGCCTGGGCCCACACGGCATGGACGGGAGCCAGCGCGCGGGCTGCACCCACTCCCTGCGCCACAGTCCTGAGTGGAGTGTAGACAGCAGCCACAAACCCCTGTAGGTGTGCCCCCAGCACGGCCACTAGGGCTCTGGACTGCATGGAGAATTTCCACTTGAGGGCCAGCTCCTAACCCACTGTCGGTTATTCAACAGAACCGCCAGGTGACTGAAGGACATGAAGCCATCTTGTAAGTGAAATACAGTTGACTCTTGAACAGCACTGGGTTAGAGGCTCCACAATCAAAAATCTTCACAGAATTTACGCCTCCATACCTACAAGTTCTGAAATGTGGATTCTTCCAACCAAGGACTGCTTCACGCTACACAGTATTTGAGCTTCCCTGGTGGCTCAGTGGTAAAGAATCCGTCTGCAATGCAGGAGACATGGGTTCAGTCCTTGGGTTCAGAAGGTCCCCTGGAGGAGGAAATGGCAACCCACTCCAGTATTCTTGCCTGGGAAATCCCATGGACAGAGGAGCCTGGTGGGCTACAGTCCATGGGGTCACAAAAACAGTCAGAAAAGACTTAGCAACTAAATCATCACGTAGTATTTACTACTGAAAAAGATCATGTATAAGTGACCTGCAGTTCAAACCCACACTGTTCAAGGGTCAACTGGTCACAATGTCTGGGAGGTTCTGAGGCTCAGGACCAGCTTTTCAGAAAAAGCTGGGACCACACGCGCCTTCTTCGGCCCCTTACAGAAAAGCCAAGGCTCCATTACAAAACAGTTTTATTTGTTAAATTATCAAATGAGATTATCATACAAAAATAACTATATGGCTAGGCTAAGTGCATAAAGTGCTCAAGTTTTAAGAACCTGGGGGGTCGCTGCAGGTTCCCTGCCCCCTGGAACAAGGGGCACAGGACGTGCTTCCTTCCCCATGGGGTGCAGGAATGTCCTTGCTTGGGGTGGGGACGCACTCTGCACGTGGACTCACAGCTCGGCGTGGCCCAAGGGGCTCCTGACCTCTTCCTGAGTTTCCCCGCCAGTGGCCTCCTTGGGATTAAAATACCACCGGCTGAGGGCCTCGGGGCCCTGGGCCTCTTCCCAGATCTCCTGGTTGATTAAGGCTGCCTCTTTACTTGCCTCGGCGGAAAGTTCCAGAACCTGGTCGACGCTCCTGCATCAACAAGAAGACGACGGAATCTTTTCACCACCCTTACCAGCTTGCCCAAGCGCCTATGAGGCTGCCACATGGGGAAGACAGGTTCAGAGTGACTTTCCTTGGGCTTGTGGGAAAGCATGGGTGAGTAAGATTTGTCTGAGCAAAACTCAAACAGCAAAGCCCCTAGAACAGGACTGGCCAGGTGTGAGGGAGAAGAGTCGTTTACTCGACAAATATTTAAGGAGTACCAACACCATCCTAAGGGCAGGAGGCAGAGCAGTGAATGGGGCACCGTCCCAGGGATCACATGACATAAACAGAGGTGGGGAAGCCGGCATAAAACGTGCTTTCCCGTTCGTGTGTTTTCTATTTACTCCTGTGACCCTGGTGACCTAGAATCCTTTGGCCTGTCTCATTTCACCCCAGGCACACAGAGGGAGGTGATGCCACAGCAGGTGGTATTTGTCATGAGGACCTTTCAAACTTTTCAGGCACCTCGGGAAGTACATTTGACATCATAAAGGAGAAGAAAACTAGATTCTCTTTTGGAAGAGGTGGAGGAAAGCCCCATGATTAGCAAAGTCCCGTGGGTGGGGGCAGGCAGGCAGCTTTGTGGGACTGGCCATCGGCTGTATGGACCTGGGCCCTGCTTACACAAGGATGCCTGTTCGCGAAAGCCATCGTTACCAACTGTGGCTTTTCTACATGTATTTAGACATTAATAAGAGGTTCCAAGATCTCTCAAAGCCCCTATTCTGAAAAGCACATAAAGACCAATCCAAGGGTCCCTGATGTGCTTATCTTACCCTGGGGAATGATTGCCCCTTTCTATTTTGGCTGCTCAAGAACACACACAGGGGACTTCCCTGGTGGTCTAGTGGTTAAGACTTCACCTTCCAATGCAAGGGGTGTGGATTCAACCCCAAGTTGGGGCACTAAGATTCCACATGCCTCCGTGCCAAAAAACGGAAAAACATCAAACAGAAGCAATGTTGTAACAAATTCAATAAAGACCTTAAAACCATCCAAATCCAACAACAAAAACAAAAAATTTCTTAGAAAAAGAACACACAGTGGGGTTTTCTCGGGTTGGAAGAATCTTGCTCTCTCCCTGCCTTGCTGGACCTTTGTACCCTTGGCCCCTGCAAATATCAGAGCTGCCCACCCTCCAGGGCACAGCACACCCTCCACAGGGCAGCTGCCAACAGCCCCTCTCTGCCCAAAGGGGAGGTGGCAGGGAGGGGTGCTATCTTTTTCTTAAACTATTTTCTGCAGTACCTTCGGAGCTCCAGGTCCTTCTTCTGGATCACATCCCTGAGTTCCCTCAGCACATCAAAGACCTTCACACTGTCTTCTGAGCTGCCAATGCCAAGTTCTCCCAGCAGATGGCGTGTGGTCATCAATTCCCGCTGCAACTCGTCTGGAGGGAAAAAGGGGTCGCCAATGGAAAATCCCATGCATGGAGGAGCCTGGTGGGCTGCAGTCCATGGGGTCACTAAGAGTAGGACACGACTGAGCAACTTCACTTTCACTTTTCACTTTCATGCATTGGAAAGAGAAATGGCAACCCACTCCAGTGTTATTGCCTGGAGAAACCCATGGACGGGGGAGCCTCCTGGGCTGCCGTCTATGGGGTCGCAGAGTCGGACACGACTGAAGCGACTTAGCAGCAGCAGCAGCAGCAACCATGGTTGCAAGGCGCCCCAAGCAATGGACACACGAGCTGGGCGGCCAACTAGATTTTCCTCCTTTTGCTGGAATGCTGTTGTGTGATGCCAGAATCGTGAAAGGCTCGAAGGAAGGGCAGTGAAAGAAGATGTTTGTGCACTGGCACTGCCTCCGGGCCCCTTTGCTGAGATCACAGGGGTCTGAGATGGCGGGTCAGGTGTGTCTGCCGTCCAGGAAGTTACGGAAACACACCTGAAAGGACATACTGGTGTCCGCACTACAGAAACGAATGGGTAAGGCAGAGAAGAGCTGGGCGAGAAGTAACTTAAGGACACACCCACGGTTTCCAGTCCCCGGTCCCACCACTTCTGCACTCCTCCCCACCCAGCCCCATGTGGAGAGCCGCCTGCAACAGCACTGGGTCCCCACCTGCTCGAGCAAAAGCAGCATCTCTGAGTCTGGTACACATCCCAACACTACACGTCACAACTGTACGTTGCAACATTTGGGGACCCGTGTAAGGGTTCTTATAAACACACGTCTTCGTTGCTGAGAGACTCAGCTGTGTCCTCCCCAAAAGCCACGTTCAGGTCTTAATCTCAGGTACCTGTGAACGTGACCTAACTGGAAATGAGGTCTCCAGAGATGTAAATGAGTTAGAACGAGGCCACTAGAGAGGGGCCTAATCTAGCCACTGGTGCTCTTGTAAGAAGGGGAGAGTTTAGACAAGGAGTCTCAGAAACAAGGCCATGTGAAGACAGACAGTGCCGCAACACTGTAACAAAAAACAAGAAGCAAAGCCAAAATAAACCTAACAACAATAGGGATTTCCCTGGCCGTCCAGAGGTTAGGAAACCACCTGCCAATGCAAGGGACAGGGGTTCCATCCCGGACCTCCAGTTGCCTCAGGGCAATTAAGCCATACGCCACAACTACTGAGGACCGTGCGCCTACAGCCCGTGGTCAGAGAGAAGCCTGCACACAGAAGCGAGAGAGCAGCCCCCGGCTCGCGACAACTAGAGAAAACCACGAAGACCCAGCGCAGCCAAAAAGAAAATAAATAATTAAATGCAAAATGAATAAAACAAAAGGAACAGCTGGGAAAAAGAGAGAGAGAGAGGCAGAGTTGGGAGAGATGCTCCACCAGCCAACACCTGCCAGAACACTGAAGCTAGGACAGCGGCAGGGATACGTTCTCCACCAGAGATTCCAGAAGCATCCAGTCCCAATGTGGCCCCCTCAACTGGGAGGGCACACGATCTGTTGTTTTCAGCCACCCCGTTTGTGCTATTTCGTTACAGAAGCCCTAGGAAGCTCTAACCGTGCCCAAGCCCAACTCCTCCCAACTATCTAAGGAACTTAGGCATGGAGACCGAGAGTTACAGATTAGAAACCTGGACATGGATGATGGTTTGACAAGGCTCATTTGTCAAGGTCCTGTGTCATACATATACTATTTCACATTGGAAAAGGCTTGATTTTACATCAGCTTCAAACAAAACACATTCAAGTGGCTCACGAGAGCTCAGCTTAGAAATTACCAAACCCTATGCCGTGTGAATCAGCAATTTCACTCCTGGGCATTTATCTAGACAAAACGTTAGTTCAGAAAGATACACGCACTCCTATCTTCATGGCAGCACTAGTCACAATAGCCAAGACACAGAAGCAACCTAAACGTCCCCCAACAGATGAGTGAATGAAGATGACGTGGTACATACATGCAATGGAATACTGCTCAGTCAAAAAACTGAATGAAGCATGCCCTGCAGCAACATGGACAGACCTAGAGGTCATCACACTCAGTGCAGTAGCCGGACGAAGACATGTATCATACGTTACCCATTATGTGTGGGAAATAAAAAAAGAAATGGGTACAAATGAACTCATCTACAAAAGAGCAACAGATTCACAGACACAGAGAACAGACTGTGGTTACCAAGCAGCAGTGGGCTGGGAGAGAGATGGAGTTAAGTTTGGGATTCAGTTCAGTTCAGTTGCTCAGTTGTGTCCAGCTCTTTGCGAACCCATGGACTACAGCACGTCAGGCGTCCCTGTCCATCACCAACTCCCAGAACTTGCTCAAACTCATGTCCACGGAGTTGGTGATGCCATCCAACCATCTCATCCTCCTCCTCCTCCCGCCTTCAGTCTTTCCCAGCATCAGGGTCTTTTCCATTGAGTCAGTTCTTCTCATTAGGAGGCCAAAGTATTGGAGTTTCAGCTTCAGCATCAGTCCTTCCAATGAATAGTCAGGACTGATCTCCTTTAGGATCGACTGGTTTGACCTCCTTGCAGTCCAAGGGACTCTCAAGTCTTCTGCAACACCACAGTTCAAAAACATCAATCCTTCAGTGCTCAACTTTCTTTACAGTCCAACTCTCACATCCATACAGGACAACTGGAAAAACATAACTTTAACTAGATGGGCCTTTGTCAGCAAAGTAATGTCTCCGGCTTTTTAATATGCTGTGTAGGTTGGTCATAGCTTTTCTTCCAAGGAGCAAGGGTCTTTTAATTTCATGGCTGTAGTTACCATTTGCAGTATTTTGGAGCCCCCCCAAAATAAAGTCTCTCACTGTTTCTATTGTTTCTCCATCTATTTGCCATGAAATGATGAGACTGGATGCCATAATGGTAGGAATGTTGACCTTTAAGCCAACTTTTTCACTCTCCTCTTTCAGTTCTTCTTCACTTTCTGCCGTAAGGGTGGTGTCACCTGTGTATTAGAGGTAACTGATCTTTCTCCTGGCAATCTTGATTACAGCTTGTGCTTCATCCAGCCTGGTATTTCGCATGATGTACTGTGCATATGAGGCTTCCCTGGTGGCTCAGAGGTTAAAGCGTCTGCCTCTAATGCGGGAGACCTGGGTTCGATCCCTGGATCGGGAAGATCCCCTGGAGAAGGAAATGGCAACCCACTCCAGGATTCTTGCCTGGAGAATCCCATGGACGGAGGAGCCTGGTGGGCTACAGTCCATGGGGTTGCAAAGAGTCGGACACGACTGAGCAACTTCACTAACTTCACTGTGCATAGAAGTTAAATAAGCAGGGTAATAATATACAGCCTTGACGTACTCTTTTTCCAACTTGGAACCAGTCTGTTGTTCCACGGCTGGTTCTAACTGTTGCTTCTTGACCTGCATATAGATTTCTCAGGAGGCAGGTCAGCTGGTCTGGTATTCCCATCTCTTGAAGAATTTTCCAATTTGTTATGATCCACACAGTCAAAGGGTCTGGCATAGTCAATAAAGCAGAAGTAGATGTTTTTCTGGAACTCTTTTGCTTTTTTGATGATCAGACAGATGTTGGCAATTTGATCTCTGGCTCCTCTGTTTTTTCTAAATCCAGCTTGAACATCTGGAAATTCACGGCTTACATACTGTTGCAGCCTGGCTTGGAGAATTTTGAGTATTACTTTGCTAACGTGTGAGATGGGTGCAATTGTGCAATAGTTTGAACATTCTTTGGCACTGCCCTTCTTTGGGATTGGAATGAAAACTGACCGCTTCCAGTCCTGTGGCCACTGCTGAGTTTTCCAAATTTGTTGGCATTTGAGTGCAGCACTTTTACAATATCATCTTTTAGGATTTGAAATAACTCAACTAGAATTCCATCACTAGCTTTGTTTGTAGTGATGCTAAGGCCCACCTGACATTCCAGGATGTCTGGTTCTAGGTAAGTGATCACACTATCATGGTTATGTCAGTCATGAAGACCTTTTCTATATAGTTCTTCTGTGTATTTTTTCCACCTCTTCTTAATATCTTCTGTTAGGTCCATACCTAACAGAAGTCCTTTATTGAGCCCATCTTTGCATGAAACGTTCCCTTGGTATCTCTAATTTTCTTGAAGAGATCCCTAGTCTTTCCCATTCTGTTGTTGGCCTCTATTTCTTTGCACTGATCGCTGAGTAAGAAGTTTGGGATTAGTAGATGCAAAGATACACAGAATGGTTAAACAGCATGGTCCTACTGTACAGCACGGGGAGGCATATGCAGTAGCCTGTCATTAGCCATAATGGCTGCTAAGTCCTGTCAGTCAGGTCTGACTCTGTGCGACCCCATAGACGGCAGCCCACCAGGGATTCTCCAGGCAAGAACACTGGAGTGGGTTGCCATTTTCTTCTCCATAGCCATAACGGAAGAGAACATAAAAAATGACAGTATATATACATATACGTAGAGTGAACTGGGCTCCCCTGGTGGCTCAGCAGTAAAGAACCTCTCTGCCAAAGCAGGAGACCTGGGTTCGATCCCTGGGTCGGGAAGATCTCCTGAAGGAAAAAATGGCAGCCCACTCCAGTACTCTTGCCCGGAGAATCCCATGGACAGAGGAGCCTGGTGGGCCACAGTCCATGGGGTCACAAAGAGTCGGACAGGACTGAGCACACACGCATGGCTCAATCACTTTGCTGTACAGCAGAAATTAACACAACAGTGTAATTCAATTATACGTAAACGAGGAAGGGAGGGAGGGAGACAGAGAGAACGTGAGAGGAAGGAAGGAAGGAGGCAAACTCTAGGGCAGCTGAAAATTTGCTTGAGAAAGAGACTTGCTCTAAAGAGAACCGTAGGGTCTTGGATGGTGCTCTTCACACCTGTCAACTTCTTCAAGTGAAGTATTAGATGGGAACGCCCTACGGGAAAGGTACCATCTCCGCTCTGCTTAGAAGACAGGACAAGGTAGGGGTGGTGGCCCTGTGGTTTCCCAGCTGCCAAAGCCCCTTACTAGATCTGCCCAAGGCTGAGACGGCAGGCTCCCAGCATGCCTTTCAGGACAGGAGATCACTGAAGGCTCATCCTACAAACCTGGGTTCAAATCCTAATGCAGCTCTGACTCAGGACCCGACCCTAAACAAATACCAGCCTCGCCGGCCTCCTGCAACCTCTGCCATTTGACGGGAGATGTACAATCTACTTGCGAGGAGGCCTATGACATGACACAGAGGGATAAAGGTACCCAGGACACAGGAGATGCCAACATGCACCAGTGGCTTGTCCTGCCCCTTGCCCAGCAGCCACCCCAGCTCTTACCTAAGAAGAGCTGCCTGTCTCCGTCCAGGTAGACCGATTTCACGGGCAGCTCATGCCGTGTGGTGTCCAGAGCCATTGCGAATGTCTTGTACTGTTCCCGAAAGCGGCTGGCCACAGCCTCCAGGGGGCTCAGCATCTCTATCTGCAGGCAGGGAAGGAAGAGCCTGTGAGTCCAAGCCCTGCACTCCCCTCCCTGCAAGCTCACCAGACGGCACGTGTGCAGGAAAGACTCAGCACTGTTGCGGGACTTCCCTGGGGGGTCCAGAGGTGAAGACTCCACACTTGGGAGTGCTTCCACTGCAGGGGATGCGGGTTCGATCCCCGCCTGGGGAGTCTCAGATCCCACGGGATGCATAGCGTGGGCAAAAGTAAAAGAAAACAAAAATAAAGAAACCGATTATTGCTGTTCAGTCGCTAAGCCGTGTCCGACTCTTTGCAACCCCATGGACCACAGCATGCCAGGCTCCTCTGCCCTCCACTATCTCCCAGAGTTTGATCAGTTTCATGTCCATTGAGTCAGTGATGCGGATACCGTCATTTAAGAAACTGGCAGCACCATTTAAAACATTTGATTAGACAAACCTTAATAAAAAAGACACAGCACCAGTCCTCTCAGGTCTCCCTGGGAAGCTCCCAAGGGTGTGGTGGGCTCTCCCGAGTCCCAGCCGGCCAGTAGCAAGGTGGCCCAGGCCTCCTCACCAGGAACATGTGTTGGCCTTCCAGTATGTTCCAGGGCTGAGCCTTCGACTGGGATCATACTGGACCCAGGAAGGCTGGGCCCTCCTGCTTCAGAGCATGGAGTTGATAGGCCTCCACCCACCAAGGCCGTGCCCGCCAACCCTTCTTTCTTCATACACGCTGTCTGGGGGTTGTAAGGATTCCTTTGCGTGATTATCTTTTCTTTTTCTTCTACTGTGAGGTCCAGGAGGACAGGGACCCCGTTTTCAGCTTGTGGGGGGGCCACAGGGAACACTCCCAAGCATGTGCTAGGTGTCACGGGCTGGACTTGTTCTCACAAACTCCTTGGTTGATACCCCAGCTCCCAGCACCTCAGAATGTGACCTGACTTGGAGACGTTACAGAGGTAATCCAGTTAAGGTGGGGTCATTAAGCTGGGCCCTGATCAGTATGACAGGTGTCCTCGTAAAAGGGGGCAATGTGGAGACTGACGCTCACGGGGAGACGACCAGCTAACAATGAGACACAGGGAGAAGATGGCCGCCGACAAGCCAAGGACAGAGCCTGGGACACTCCTTCCCTCGCGGCCCTTGGATGGAACCCACCCTGCTGACACCCTGACCTCGGATGCACATCCTCCAGAATGAAGGGAGAATAAGTGTCAGTTGCTTAAGCTGCCACCCCTTCTGTGGTCCTTTGTTATGGTGGCCCCAGGACACACACACACTGACTGAGGAGCCCCATTTCCTGGTCGAGCCTTCCTAGGTTCCCAGGGTTCACCGTGACCTTCCTTGACATGGACATTCCTGTCCATTCAGCACCAAGCCTGGATCTCCCACCAGCACCCGGGCCCACCGGGGCTGGCCAGAACATGTCTCACTTTTTTTTTCGGCCACGTCCCATGGCATGTGGGACCTTAGTTTCCCAACCAGGGATGGAATGCGTGCCCTGTGCACTGGAAGGTGCAGTGTTAACCAGTGGACCGCTGGAGAAGCCTCCCAGGGCCTGTGGGTGTTAAGAGACAGGCCCATTTGCAGGTTGGTTCTGACATTACCGTCACATCCGCTGATAAACTGCCGCACAGAAATACCCAGTGGTGTCAAAGGCCGAGCACAGAGTTGAAGCCAAATGAGGAGGGACACTCACAATAAAGGCTCTCTCCAACCCCCCCAAAGGACTGATGCTGCTGGGACGTGAGGCTTGGAGGCCGTGGTCGCCCCTGACCTGTGCATCCAGGAAGTCCTCCAGCTCTTTCTTCTTCTGACAGAGGAGAAGCCTGCGCTTCAACTCATATGCCTTTTTCTGGAGTTTCTCCTTCTCTTTACACAGTATTTCCAGGTTCTTTTCTGCCTGTTCTTCGAATGCAGACAGGCCATTCTCCATCTGGGAAATGCAAAACAAAAGTTCAGGCCAGAGGGGACCTTGCCTCCGTGGCTGACAGCGGCCACCCTTCCATCTGCGACGCACATGAAAAGAGGCTCCATCCTTACCTTCACGGTCAGCAGGGTCAGAAGGAGAGTCTGGGACTCCATCATTTCCAGTGCTTGTGACACATCCTTCAGGAGAAGAAAAAGATACTCCTGGTTCCCCAAGAACTGGTGTGAATCCAGTTCTCTCCCCCTGGGAGAGAAGGGGCAGAACCCTAACCCATATGCACTATCTTCAAACTAGTAACCTGCCGCTTCTTGACTGTGTATCACCAGGCGGCCTCTGTTTTCTCACTTAGTCTTTGGGGCCTCTGTGAAAGGATGAGGGTTCTCTTTGGTCCCTTTCTGGCAGCTGGGTGGTCTAGTGCCAGCTGGAGGGCACCCACGAACCCGGCGACTCACCAGAACCAGGACTTGGGGATCCCCCGCGGGCGAGACCACAGCCCAGCCACCCTCCCTGCCATGGTCGGGACCTGGCCTGTAGACCACCCTAGTGCGGCGCTAGAAAACCAGAACCCAATCTCGTTTTTCACATGGCCCTGAATTTTTATCTGCTCCCAGAGGTGTGTACTTGGGAAGATGAAACTCTGTAAATCCTCTAAGAACGTTGTGGGTTTTGTCCTGAAAGGCATAGCTGGCTTGTTCACTCCTGGAGCACGGCATCGAGGGGCATCTGGCACATGCAGGAGCTGAATCAGGTCTAGTCAACCTGCAGTGGCGGCTGCCCTCTCGTTCCAGACACTTACTGGGCTCTTTTCACTCGCGGCAGAAGAGGATGACAACTCGGCTTTCTGTGACTGTTTTTTTAATTGCGGAGTCTTTCGGATCACACTTTTATCTAAGATGAAGAAAAGTGTTATCCATAAAGGGAAAAGACACAAAGGGAAAAGACACAGGCCACCCAATGTTCACTGCAGCACTATTTACAAGAGCCAAGACACGGAAGCAACTGAATGTCCATTGACAGATGAATGGATGAAGAAGACGTAGTATATATCTGGGGCTTTCCTAGCAGCTTAGATGGTAAAGAGTCTGCCTGCAATGCAGGAGACGTGGGTGCGATTCCTGGGTTGGAAAGATCGCCTGGAGAAGGACATGGCAACCCACTCCAGATTTCTTGCCTGGAAAATCTCGTGGATGGAGGAGCTTGGCGGGCTACAGTCCACGGGGTCGCAAAGAGTCAGACGTGACTAAGTGACTAACATTTAGTATATATCTAGTATCTATACTATACTAATAGAACACATAGTATATATCTACAATGGGATATTATTAGGCCAAAAAAGAATGAAATGATTCTATTTGCAGCAACATGGATGGACCTAGAGATTATCATACTACACGAAGTCAGGACAGAGAAAGACAAATATCATTATGGTATCACTTAATGTGGAATCTAAAAAAAAAATGAACTTATACACAAAATGGAAACAGACCCACTGACACAGAAAACAAACTTACCAAAGAGGAAAGGTGAGGGGGATAAATTAGGAGGTTGGAATTAATATATAAAATAGATACCCAATAAGGACCTACTGTACAGTAAGGGAACTATACTCAGTATTTTATAATAACATATAAGGAAAAATAATGTGGAAAAGAATCTACATAATCTTTATATATATATATATATATATGAATCACTGTGTTATATATCTGAAACTTACACAACATTGTAAATCAACTATATGTTAAAAAAAAAAAGTGTTTCTATGGTGAGAAGAGCAGATTTTGGAAGCCCTCAGGGATGCACTGCAACCCCCAGGGGGAGAATGGACCGGGACAGTGAACGACTTACCATGAATGGCGGAGAGATCCAGGTCAGACAAGGCAGTGTCATGCCCTTCCAGCAAGGTAGACTGCAGGTTGCCTTTGTCAACTCCACTGCCATCTATGGGACCCAAGGAGAATTCCCAGGAGTCAGCACAGTCAGCGAGATGTGGAAGCCAGGAAGCAGGAAACTTTTCTCTACAATACCACCTGCTTCCAAAAACTCAGTTTCTTGCAAAGAAGCAGTAGAGAAGGCTGAAAAACCTTTGGAAATTCCCACCCACCAACTTGAATATATTTTAAAGTAGAACTAGAAAAGAGAGGCATTCTTTACGACCAAAAGACACAAATAAGCCTTTCTGCTTAGCTTAAATAAAAGATGCTGTGTACATATGAACGTACAAAACAGAAACAGACCTAGGACCTACTCTATAGCACAGAGAACTACACTCAATAGTTTGTAAAGACCTATAAAGGAAAAGAATCGGGAAAAGAGCGGACACAAACGTGTATGTACGATTAAATCACTGGGCTGTGCGACTGAGACTCATACAACACTGTAACCCAATCATCCTTCAATACAAATATAAAAATAGGGAATTCCCTGGCAGTCCAGTGGTGAGGAATCCATGCTCTCACTGCTAGGGCCCTGGGCTTGACCGCTGGTTGCAGAACCAAGATCCTGAAAGCTGTCTGGTGCAGTCAAAAATGAAGAAAAAATAAACGTATAACTAAACAAACAAGGTGCTCTGCTCAGAGAATTCTTCAGACAACAGCACTGGAGTGGGTAGCCATTCCCTTCTCCAGGGGATCTTCCCAACCCAGGGATCGAACCTCAGTCTCCTGCACTGCAGGCAGATTCCTCACTGTCCGAGTCACGAGAGAAGGCCGCGAGTCTAACAGCATGCAATACACACGTTCTGCCCTCTGCTCTTGTTCTCTCTTTCTCTTGTAGCTTCATTTTTTAGCCTCTATTTTAAAATGTGAAATTACACCTTGTACTGTCTAAAATGGGCACTTGGTGAACTGCAGGTTTCAATTAAACAAGGTTTCCAGAAGGCTGCAGAATGAGCAAATAGTATGTAAAATACAGTCATGTTAGCAAGTAAACAGAAAACTCTTCAATGAGGAACTATGCAGTTGAGGAAACAAGAGTAAAGGGACAAAAAGTATAGATGCTGGTACCTTCTGTGTTCCAATTTTTAGAAAATGCTCATTAGAAAAACAAAAATCTATCAGGAGCAGTTGGCTGCCTCCTAGGCGAGGAACGGGAACTAGAGGCAGGAGATGGTGACTTTCTCTGTTTCCACTGGTTGAATGTTCTGTCATCTGCATGTACAGCATTTCCATTAAGGAAAGTACTTTCCTATCAAGCCATACAATGGAACTCAAGCGGTCCCTATAAATTGTCATGGCTATGTTTAAATTATAATTCTGTCTTGGCACTACTGACATGGGGGGCGCAGATCATTCTTTTTTGTGGGGCCATCCAGTGCTCTGAGGGTGTCAATCCCTGGCCTCCATCCGCCAGCATCTCATACCACCCCCTGCAATAACCCCAGCTGAGAACCCTGGGTTATAAATGTGGCAGGCCCAGTTTTGACCCCTCTGACCATGCCAGCTTTCCCAGCTTCACACATGGCCCTCAACCCATCTGCATGAGAAAAGACTAAAAGGCTGGCTCCAGCTCCATGTGCCTGCTTCTCAGTCGTGCCTGGGTCAAGGAACAGAATAATTTCTGACAAACAGCTAGAATAGGATCAGCAAGTTGTAGCCTGCAGGCCAAATCCGGCCCACCTCTTGTGTTTGTTAATAAAGTTTTATTAGGACACAGACATACCTATTTGAGTACACATGGTCTGTGGCTGTTTTCACGCTGCGAAAGGCAGAGTCAACTGTTCGGTAATAGAGGCTGTCTGGCCTGCAAAGTCTAAAATATTTACCACTGGCTCAGAAAAGTTTTGCTGACCCTTGATCTAAATAATAAAGCAAGAAATCTAAGTTGTAAAAGAGCACATTTAGTTTTCTCCTATGGGACTCCAAGTTTATTGCCATTTTGAATGAGGGTTTGTGGGCCAAGAAAGTTTTGCTTTTTGCGAACTGCTCTTCTACAAGAGAAGAGCTGCCCGCTATCACCGGTGAGGCAAGCACATGAGGAGTTGGGTGATGTGCTACTTTGGGGAGGAGCCTTCCCCAACTTCTAGAATGAGCACACTGACTAAAACTGAACAGCAAATACACCAATAATGACCCTCTGAATGGTAGGTCATGGATGAGCTTCTGCCCTCCTGGGCTACATTCCCCCTTTTCTCTGGTCACATGGCATGTGGGATCTTAGCTCCCCGACCAGTGATAAACCTCGTGCCCCATCCCCCGACCCCTGCCCCTGCCCGGCACTGGAAGCTCAGTCTTAACAACTGGACTGCTAAGGAAGTTCCCATTACCCATTTTTTAAATAACCAACACATGACACGTTTACAATCAGAAAATGTGAAAGTTTTTCGTATCGCTCTGGAGAAAGCTTTTAGAAGACGATCCAACCCAAGACAGTGAGAGGCAGGAGGATGTGGCCTCATACCCTCTCTGAAAGTCCTGCTCTCAGAGCTCTGGTGGGAAACGGCCACGTGAGCAAGGGACTGGTGCCACAAGGGAGCACCATGGCGGCAATGTGGCTCTTCTCTGGGGCCACACAGGAAGGAAGGGACCGGCCCCCTCATTCCTCTGCCATCCCCTTCAGCTCCTCACACATCCCAGATCAGTCTTTATGCTGAAACTCTCTGCCTAGTTCCTTTCCTTCATGCTCCCCATGAAAGAAAGGGAGTTTTAACCCAGCGTACTTAGAAACAAAATTCCCCACCATGCTCATCACCCTCTGAGCCTCGGAGCTCTTTCACACCCTCCCTGCATCTTTACCCACCTTTACTCTTTTGGAGCTGGCTGGATTTTGTTCCACCTTCAGGCGTCGTCCCACCGGCCTTTAATGCATCTGCTGCAGGAGCCTATTAGGGGAATATATGACCTTCAGGGGACAAGACACCTTCCTTCCTGCCGTCTGCAAAGCCTGCATCTGCTCTTACTTGGAGGCAAGGGGATAGACTCAAGGAGTTCCGACACTTAATTGCACATATACAGGATGAGGGCTTCCCAGGCGGTAGTGGTAAAGAACCCGCCTGCCAACGCAGGAGACGTAAGAGAAGTGGTTCATTCCCTGGGTGGGGAAGATCCCCTGGAGGAGGGCATGGCAACCCACTCCATTATTCTTGCCTGGAGGATCCCATGGGCAGAGGGGCCAGGCAGGCTACAGTCCACAGGGCCACAAAGAGTCGGACACGAGTGAAGCAACTTAGCATGCACGCCCACACGTAGAGGATAAATGTTAAGGATACCCTCATATCCGTTGAACATAGGAAACTATCAAAAATTTGCTGGCGGTGATATCTGACGTAGCAGATTACAGATGACTGATTTTCTATATACTTTTTAGTACTGCCCAGTTTTATAGAGAGAACATATTAATTTGGTAGTCAAAATAAACAAAGCTTCTGTACAGGTCTTACTCTTCAAAAACTATAAAAAAGGAAGCAACACTTGCAGCCGGCAAGCCGTCACAGTAATATAAAAGCAAAAAGAAAACCTTGTAAAGGGTGAAAATATTTAAAAAAAAAAAAAAGTGAAAATATTTTGATGTACAGACACCACTCCTATTCAGCCTCCCAACAGAGGTCTGAGAAAAAGAAATAAAAGGCAAGCAAGTCGCAAAAGAAAAAAAGAAAACTCCCTTCTTGCAGATAGGATACTTCACGCAGAAAATCCCAAAAGAGGTTTAGAAGCACTGCTAAAACTAGAAAGTAAGTTTAGCAAGATTGCAGGATACAGGCCCAATATAAAAAGATACTTCTATCAGTGACCAACTTTGCGACCCCATGGACTATAGCCCACCAGGCTCCTCTGTCCATGGGATTATCCAGGCATGAATACTGAATGTGTTGCCATCTCCTCCTCCAGGGGATCTTCCTGAACCCAGGGATCAAGTCTGGGCTTCCTGCACTGCCGGTGGATTCTCGTACCCCTAAGCCACCTAGAAAGCCCCCCAGTATGCTGGACACCTAAAACCAATACAATGTTATACATGAATTATTTAATTAAAAAAATTAATCAAATCTCATCACAGAAAGAAACAAAAGAAAGAAAAGACAATATCTTGTATAATAGCATTAAAAACCACCGGTATAAACCTTACCAAACATGGAGAAGATCTGTATGCTGAGAATTACAAAATACTGATGAAAAAAATCTAACAAAAACAAATAAATGGAGAGGAATACCATGTTCACGGATTGAAAGACTTGGGTGTTTTTAGGATGTTATTCTCCCTAAACTGAGGCACAGGTTCAATACAATTAAAATTCCAGAAGTTTTGGTAGGAAACGGCAAGATAAGTCTGAAATTTGTACAGAAAGGCAAAGGAACTAGAAGTACCAGTTTTGGAAAAGAACAGGGGGGAGAATTCACAGGACCCAACTTTAAGACTTACTACAAAACTATGTCATCTGCGTAGTGTATAAATGGCCAAAGGACAGACACAGAACAGTGGAAAAGAACAGTCTAGAAATGGTGTATACATGTAGAGTCAATTGCTTTGCAACAAAAGTGATGAGACAATACAGTAAGGAAAGGAGAGTCATTTCAACAAATGGCGCTGGAATATGAGGACGTCTATACACTTAAAAATGAACTTGAATTCCATCATCAGTGCAGATACAAAAATTAATTCAAAATGGATCCCAGACCTAAACGTAAAACCCAGAACTATAAAACTCACTGGAGAAAACACGGGAGAAAATGTTTGTGATCTTGGCTGAGGCAAAGGTTTCTTAGATAAGATACCAAAAGCACATTCCATTAAAGCAGAAATTGATAAACTTCTTCATCGAAAGTGAGAACTTCTGCTGTTCACAAGACACTTAAGAGAACAGAAAGCCAAGTCACACACTGGAAAAAAAATATTTGCAAATCACCACAAAGGGTTGGTATAGAGGACATAGAAAGAGCTCTCACAACTCAAGGATGAGAAAAAAAAAAAAACCTAATTTTTTTAAATGGGCAAAAGATTTGAATGGACACATCACCAAAGATATAGGAATGGTCAATAAGTACAAGATGCTCAGTATCTTGAGTTGTTATGAAACCACAGTGAGATACCCCTTCACACCCACTAGGATGGTGTCATCTTAAAAGTAATGACTCTCCTCTGTGGCTGCAGCCTCTCTGGATAAGTCGGGCAGTTTCTTACAAAGTCAAACATACAATCCCCTTATAATTCTCCCCTCTTGGGAGAAATGCAAACACATCCATGCAGAATCCTGAACAGCAATGTTTAAGGTGGCTTTATTCATAATTGTCAAAAACGGGGAACAAACCCAATGTCCTTTGCCAGGGAATGGCTGAGCACACTGTGGTCCGTCCGTGCAGTGGAATGTCCATCACCCAGCACAGGAGCCTGCACTAACTGTCCGGTAGCAGCCAGTCTCCAAGAGGCTGCAACCTGGATGGTGCCTTTTAAAAGGTCTTCTTGAAAAGCCGAGCTACAGGGACAGAAAACAAATCGTGGTTGCCTGGGATGGGGAAGGGCTGGTTCCACCAGAGCACAAAGGGCCTCGGGGGTGACAGACTTCTCCATCTTGACTGTGGTGGGTTTGTGACTGGATGCACTGGTCAAAACTCACAGAACTGTGCGTTGAAAAGAGTGATGCTTCCTTTATGGAAACTACACCTTAATTTAAAAGATGAAGAAAAAGAAAATGGAGAAGCTCTTAAAAATCGAAAATACTATATAAGCATGCAGACACATGGGGGTGCTGTAACCAAGCTGTCCAGGGAATTTTAAAATTATGAAGCGTGGACTGTTAGCCTTTGTTGAAAATTACTTCCATAATGTAAACCACAGACTCTGGGTCCAGATGTGTCATTTTAGGTTCCTCAGCTGTAAACACGCCACACTCCAGTGCGAGATGCTGACGACAGGGAGGACAGGCATGTGAGGGGGTGGGGTGGGGGTGATGGATGGGCAAGCTCTGTACTTTCCACTCAGTTTTGCTTTGAAACTCAAACTGCTGTAAAAAAATTAAGTCCATAAAAAAGAAAAAATCAGTCCAAGAAGCTATCAGTTGGCACAAAGGTATCTCTTCCTTCAAGCCAGGTCTTAAATCACGTTAATTAAGAAAGAACCTGCCATTCACCCTACCAGAATAAAAGAAAGGCAGTAGAAATAAATATTCAACTAAACTTTACCAAATCTTACGAGTTTTTTCCAAATCATAAACAAAGATTTGGAAAATGGGGTAACACAAATTTTACACACAGTGGCTGTCCAGACACACCGAAACAAAGTGTCATTGGGTAATCTAAAGACTGGTTTCATTAAACATCACACAAGCAGCTTCTCCAACTATTAAATGTTTTCTGCTGTCATTTTCGATGGTTTCATCATTCGTGTGGTGTAAGTCACTAAGCCCTTCCTGTAACACTGGGCGATTCAGGCACGTCATTTTTCCCCACAGTCTTTCTCTCACGCCCTACAGGTATTTTTTATGACACCAGCCAAGGCCAGAGAACTGTGTGCCAGGCATTAGAAGGCACGGCTTCGGGACAGAATCCAGAAAGGAATTACTGTGTTGAGAGACAGGAACAACTTTATGATTCACTAGAGCTCATGGCTTTGCAAAAGGGATTCTCAAAGTGATCAGCCACCCACAACAGAGATCCATGCATTGGCACGAAGGGCGTGACAGTCCCAAAGCCAAACTGGGCCAAACCCCCGAAATGTTTCCTTTAGGACCAGGCTGTGTCTGGCTGGGGCAACTTGTCTGAGGACTCCAAGTTCAGAACTGTTTCAAATGTACATTATACATTACCTTTCTGGGGGCTTTCTTTTCATACTGCAAATACCGCGACTCAACTATTCTTCCACCTGTAAGGGACACACAATTGGTTTATACTAAGACTACAGCATGGAGTGTTAAGGATCCACCAGGTACCCAGGATGCCCACATCCCACCCCGAAAGCGGGGCACTATCAGCCCTCCCTGCTCAGCCTTGAGCATGTATGAGACATCTATTGTATGCAAGAACACGTATGAGATACCTCCTGCATATAAGGGCTTCCCAGGTGATTTAGCTGTAAAGAATCTGCCTGCCAATGCAGGAGGCGCAGGAGATGGGGATTTAATCCCTGGGTCAGGAAGATCCCCTAGAGAAGGGAACGGCTACCCACTCCAGTAATCTTGCCTAGGAAACCCCATGGACAGAGGAGCCTGGCAGGCTAGCCCAAAGGGCCACAAAGAGTACCCCCCACATACACACACACACAGTACCCAACACACACACACACACACACACACACACACACACTGTACCCAACACACACACTGTATGCAACACACACACACTACCCAACACACACACTGTACCCAACACACACACACACACAGTACCCAACACACACACACACACTGTACCCAATACACACACACTGTACCCAACACACACACACACTGTACCCAACACACACACTGTACCCAACACACACACACACACACACAGTACCCAACACACACACTGTACCCAACACACACACACACACTGTACCCAACACACACACACTGTACCCAACACACACACACTGTACCCAACACACACACACACTGTACCCAACACACACACACACTGTACCCAACACACACACACACACTGTACCCAACACACACACACTGTACCCAACACACACACACACTGTACCCAACACACACACACACTGTACCCAACACACACACACACTGTACCCGAGTGCTTGAACTAGAGAAGAGCCCATGCAGCAGCGAAGATCCAGGACAGCCAGAAATGAATAGGTAAATACAACTATTTTTAAAGAAAACGAAGAGCATGAATACGTGCCAACCGTCAGAACAGAAAGTGGACTCGGGGTGGGGCAGGGAATGGAAGAAAGAGCTTCCAAGCCGGCCACCTGGGAATTCCCTGGCGGTGCAGTAGTCAGGACTCCAGGTTCAATCCCTGCTTGGGGAAACTGAGATCCTGCAAACCCTGCCGCTTGGCCAGAAAAAGAAAAAAGGCAAAGATGGCCACCTGTTCACCTTCTCCTCCCGCCCCAACTTGCTCTGTGTGCTGTGGCGCCAACTGCCCTTCTCCCACCCAGGCCCGCCTATGACCCAACCATGGGACTGCCTTTTACAACCCCCAGACCCACTGCTAGCTCAGGACTGCTCCCCTGAGACTCACTCAGCACCAATCCCCCTCTGGAACACAGCCATATCCCTTGGTGAAAGTCCAGCCCCAGGCCCCTTCCACACCCGACCCCAGGATGCTGGAAGCAGAGGGAAGAAGCCCATGTGTCCCCTCCACCCTCCAGGGGCTCTCACTGCACACCCAGCGCTCACCCCCAGTCCTCTGCTCTGACCCTCCACCTCCTACCCCAGGCCATCCCTCCAGCCAGCTGGTGATACCTTCCCTACTTCACTGGGAAAACAGCAGCAGTCCCAGGAGGTCCTCCCATCTGGGCCTCTAGCTGCCTCCCAACCTCAGGGCCATAACCTGGGCTCCCCCATGTGATGGGAATTGCGTGCTTGGGGGTAAAACGAACCTCCAGCTCTGGGGACTGGGGCGTAGCCCTTACCCAGTTAGGCAACTGTCCTGGCAAACCTAGTCCCCCAGCCCCACCCTATACTGCCCCATTTCCCCTCCCCAGGGGTCACACCGTTCATTCTCTCTCCACTCCAACCCCCGCCCCCTCCCACTTCTCTGCTCCCCTTTACTGTGCCGGCTCCTCCTCTCCTCCCCGCTTTCCTGGAATCCCCCCGCTCCCCAGTCTGGCCCTCACAATCACGAGGCCACTGAAGAAATTCCTTCCTGCCAGCCCCCTGAGATGCCCCAGCTCCGAGCCCAGCGCTCCTCCTGAGGCAGCAGCAGTGGGCAGCACACTGGCCACACCCTTCTCTCTGACGCACTGTGTCCCCAGGCTCACCGCCCTGCGGCAGCTACAGCAGGCTGTCTTGTGGGTCCGAGAGCTGTTGAAGGCTGAGTGCCTCCAGGCCCCTTGCGGGTCCCGTGTCCCCTGTTCCTCAAGCTAGCAGGCGTGCCCCAGGCAGGGAAGAGCTGTGCCTGCAGGGAGAGTGGGCTCACTCAGTCAGTCAGGCAGGAGGCACCGAGGATCCAGGTCAGAGCAGGCAGCGTCCAGGGTAGAGAATCAAGCCACACCTGGGATCTGCTGCCTGGGGTCCAGCAAGGGACTGGGGTGAAGCACACTCCACTTCCAGGTGGAGGAGACCATAACGCGCTGGGTCTAATACCATCAGCAAAGGAGTTGACTCACCTAGGAAGGAGATTCTGGGTTCCCTGCACAATTCAAAAGCAGTTTCAAGTTGCTAGAAAACTAGAATGCACCTCTTGTTCTCAACAGCAGTGGGTTTTCCAAAGAAGCAATGTTACAAGGGGATATAATTTGTGTCCAAGAACTAGACCATGTGTAAATAGGACAGATATCACAGAGCAGATGATATAAACCTCCAGTCACTGGGGAACTAGGATTCTGCTCCAAATTCTCTGAGAGCCACACTGACGCAGGGCATAAAAATACTTCAGCGTAAAAGAGGCTTGAGCTGCAACGTGGGAGAACCTTGGGTCTACCACCCAAACTGGGTACCGCCAAGAGTCAAGGAGGGCTGTTGACGACGACCCCAGACACACAGGTGGACATCAGACAGGTGGGTACCCCCGAGAGACTGACCCACTTATTCAGAAACAAACTTTGACGTTTTATAACAAATTCAGCTCAGACTCTCCTCACCCACTCTTTTTTTTTTTTTTTTCCTCACCCACTCTTACAAGTGGGTGTGTCCTGGGCACAACCAGAGACCCCCATGGCCAGATAGGCCCACGGCCCTAAACAAACCCCCCCCCAGTCCTGCTACACCCTTGGCTGCAGGGCTGGGTGACTAAACTCAGGGTCCCCAAAGGTGTGACTAGAAACAAGGAAAGCCCCAGCTCTCCTGCTCTGACCCGTTTTTTCCTTTTTCCCCAGAAGCACTTACTAGCGGCGGGGAACGGGGTAATCACTTTTGCTTTTTTCTGGCCGAGCCAGCAACATATAGGATCTCAGTTCCCTGATCAGTGCCCACTGCACTGGAAGTTCCACAGAAGTCCCAAAATCACTTAATTGCAGTGGATTCCGTTTCAAAATAGACTCTCCAATGTTACTCACCTTGTGTTCTTCCTTTGCTCCTAGCACCCCTAGCAGTACTGGGGCCCACTGCAGGCGGCTTCCTAAAAGAGAGAAACGGGGCGGGGGGGGGGGGGGGTCTTGTTAATGCAGGTGGATTAAAAGCTCTGGGAAGCCACCCAGGAGGCTGGGCTTCCTTGGGACAGCCTTGTCCCAGCACCCACCCCCCTTGCCCATCTCTGCAAGGTGGGGCCACCTCCATGGGACAAGGGACACTGAGTCCCAGCCTTGTCACCTGGGGAAAACACCCGAGAAGAGCAAGCTTTCTGTTGGCTGTGCCATGTGGCATGCAGGACCTTAGTCCCCCCACCAGGGATTGAACCCAAGCCCCCCGTGACGCAAGTGCAGAGTTTTAACGGCTGGACCGCCAGGGAAGGCCCAAGATGGAGCGTTTTCGTCGAGTCTGAACGATGTCAACTTCATTAACCCACCGGGCGTTTGTGTGCCACCTGTACACCACTGAGGACACATGGTGAACACCAGTCTGCACCTCTTCTCTGAGAGGCATAACCAGCAGCTTCCTATCAGGCAGGTGTGAAGGGGGAACGCCCAAGGCGGGGAAAGGGCTGGGGGTTGGCGGTGAGAGACAAGCACCACTAGCTCATATCCGTGAGGAAGGACATTCCCAGACAGCAACCATCAGGGTCAAGGGCACAGAGAATGATGCGGAAACTGGAATCAATGAGCCCACGTCTCAGGAGTAAAGAATCCACCTGCCAATGGAGGAAACGTGGGATTGATCCCCGAGCCGGGAAGACCCTCTGGAGGAGGAAATGGCAACCCACTCCAGCATTCTTGCCTGGGAAAATCTCATGGACGGGAGGCCTGCAGTCGCAAAAGAGTCGGACACAGCTTAGCAACTAAACAGTAAGAGCCCTATGGCTTAGCTGGAGAAGGCAATTTGAGGAGCGGGTGAGGGATGGGAAAACACTGAGTCCCAGGAGCCAGGCGGGCAGGAGGCACTTGATAAAGAGTCAGACGAGTAATTCAGGAGTGCTCACAGACTCCTAGGAGACATTTGGCAGTGTCTGAACCCCCGTGACGGTCACAACAGAGGGGACTGTTATCGGCCTAGTGGGGGAGACCAGTGCTCAGCACCCTGCAACACACAGGACGGCGCCCATCACAGAGATGACCCCGCTCCGGATGTCAACACTGCCAAGGTTGGGGGACCCCTGATGCGGTGAACGAGTGACCGGCAGCGTGGGAGGCAAGGCTGCTGCAAAACGCCCGTCAGAAAATGACAAACCCTGATGGGAGTTAGGGCGAGAATGAATACATGTTTGCGTATGGCTAGGCCCTTTGCTGTTCACCTGAAACCATCGCAACACTGTTAATCGGCTACACCCCAAGACAAAATTTTAAATAAAAAATGAACCCTGAATATTATTCAACCCTAAAAAGGAATGAAGTATTGGTATGTGTTGAAACAAATAAATCTCAAAAATGTTGTCCTGAGTCAAAGCAGCCAGGCACTTAATGTCATGTGCTGTGTGATTCCACTGATAGGAAATATCCAACAGGCTAATCCATAGAGACAGAAAGCAGAGCGCTCAGGAGAGGATATACATATGTAATTATGACTGATTTGAGTTGACGTATGGCAGAGACATACAGCGGGATGCCAGGCAGGGGTCTGGCCGCTGTCAATCCCGACGTCACGAGACAGGCTCCACTGGCGACAGCGGTGCTGGGCCCCTTGCTCAGCTCAGTGTAGCCACTTTCCGTGTTATGGGTTCTGATCCAAGGTGAGACCCAAGCCAAGGCTGGGGGTGCCTCCAAGCCACAGTGGGGAGAGGCAACTTAACAAATTCTGGCTGGGCGCCAGGCGCTCTGCTCCTTCATGGAATGTTCCCAACCCGGCAGACACCTAACTGTTGGCCTGCTTTCTCTTTGTTTTCCAGACAAGGACCTGGGATTTATACAGGTCACCCCTAGGGAGTCTCAGAGCTAGAAAGGGACAGAGTAAAGACTCCCTCTGGGCTACTCAGGTGGTGTGCTAGTGGTAAAGAGCCTGCCTGTTAATGCAGGAGGTAGAAGAGACGAGGGCTCCATCCCTGGGTTGGGAAGATCCCCTGGAGGAGGGCATGGCAACCCACTCCAGTATTCCTGCCTGGAGAATCCCATGGACAGAGGAGCCTGGCGGGCTAGTCCACAGAGCCTCAAAGAGTCAGACATGACTGCAGAGACTTAGACAGAGACACACACACACGGATTCCCTCTGGGGTCTGCACCAGGGCTCTGGAGACAAAGCAAAGGGACTTAGGCCAAACCTGCAGGGACCTGGAGGGTGGGGGAAAAGGTGGCACTACACCTGCGCCCAGCCTCAAGCACTTCCCCCGAACTTCAGAGACGATAATGTCAATCTCACAGTTAGGACAAGGGGCTGTGGAATCAACACAAGTGACTTCAGGCGGCCCACTAAATTTTCATGCACATAGGCACAATAAACTTTGGTGGAATACACAAAGCCTTGTGAGACATGGAGTATTTCCTGTCATATCAATAAACAAAAACATCCCAGTCATCAATGATTCCAGCCCTCCAGGGCACGCAGGAAGAGACAAACACCTAGGCAACCCAGCAGCCATTAGGCCACAGCCACTCCATATGGGGAGCCCTGAAGAACTCAGTGCAGGATGCTGGCCCTAGATAGTTGAGATGAATATGAAAGGAATGATTTCAGTGAGCCCAGAATCTTGCATCTTTTACATATAAAAGCGCTAGATTCCTTAATTTGAGACACCTGGTTTTCTTTAATTCACAATAATCTCTTGATGTTCAGGCTATCTGCCCTTTGTTACCTACCAACTGTTGAGTCCTTCCCCCAGGCCACAGGTTGGAGGCTCTGCACCAAGGCCATAGATACCAAGCTTAGAACCAAGGTCACCTCTGAAATTGACTGAGCCCCTTTGTAACCATTGCTAAAAGCCCACCCACCATGATCATCACCAGCAGGCTTCCAGACCCCAAATTAGGGAAAAACACCCAAAGCTGTACTCACCCTAAGGTGCCCTAACCAATCACCTAACGCCAACCTTCCAGCAGGAATTTTCTTGGTCTTAAGGCTATAAAACTTGGCTATTAATCCATGAAACCTGTCAACCCACTCGCTGCATTGGCAGCGCCCTCATTATCTCTGCTCTTTGCTCTTAATAAACTCACTGCCTTCTAAAATGCTGTCTGGAAATTCTTTTCCTGGAAATTCTTTTCCAACTGGAACTCAGACTGCCTCAACACAAACTTTCATCTAACTTGACTCCTCCCCGTCCCTTCAGAGCAGTTTTCTCACGGTTAGTTGAGATGCTGTCTCCCAGGCTTAAGTCCTAAAAATTTCCGCTGAATAAAACGTAACTCTCAACTTTCAGGTTGTGACTATTTTTTAATTTGACACCTGGAATCACACTTGGCAAGGGGTAAGTATTCCACACCTGTCTCTTGCTGTGTGAGCCTGGGCAAATGATCCTTCCTCCCTATGCTTCCATCATCTCATTTGTAAATGAGGAACATAGGATAAAAAAAAAAAAATGTAGATGAAAGGAGATATTTCAGCTGTCCACTACAAAAAAGATTAAATGGAAGAACTACGGGATCACCTTCAGTGGCGAGGCACGGCTCTAAACGCTTTTAAACCTCACACTAGGCGGCGGCGTGATCAGCCAGGTTTCTCCAGGGAGGAAAGCGAGGCAGAGAGAGGTTAAGTCGCCCACCGGAGAACACCCCGGAAGGAAACTTCTGACCAGGGCCTCGAACTCGTCCTCGGGTCCCGCGCCCACGCTCCCCAGCATGCGCAAGGCCTCGTCCCACCCCCCAGAACCCGCGCATCTCGGTGGTTCTTGGGGAGGGGCTCAGATTCGAACTCACCCCGAGGACATTTACCTCCCCAGCTCTGCGGCCCCTCCGTCCCCGGCCCTCGACTACAGCCCTCCAGCTGACACCCGCAAACCCAGGCCCGCAGCGCCACAACTTACCCAGCGCCCCGCCCCGACGAGTCCGCCATCTTCCCGCCTTCAACTCAAAGGCCTGCCTCTTAAGTCGAACCCCCCGCCCCCTCCCGGACCAGGCCATATCGCGACGCCGCAAGAGGGGTGACCGTGAGTAGAGCGGTCGCCTCCTGCGCGCGCGTCTCTCTGGCCTCCCCTCACACTTGGTTTCGCTCACCAGCGGCAGGGGGCGGGGGCACGGGCGAGAAGTCGGAAGCGAGGGGCGGAGACTCGCGGCCCTCCGCCCCCCGGCGCTTTGCGTCACGCCCCCCGGCGCTTTGCGTCACGCCCCCCCCGGGCCCGCCTCTCCGGAACCCGGAAGCCCGAGCGCGCGGGGGAGCGGCGGGCGCGGCGGGGCGGAGCGGCCAGTCTAGCAGCGGGCTGGCGGCCGGGCGGGGACCTGGCCGGGGACCGGCGGCGCGCGGCGGCCGAGGCCCAGGTGAGTGCCTGGCGGCCGCGGGTTGAATGTTCTACCTCGAAGCTCGCACCGGCGGGCTGCCTTGCAGAGAAAGACGGGACTAAGGGTTTGTGGGGAGGGGTCTCGCGAAGGCAGGGGTCGAGGGGGCGGGAACGAGCTTGAGGGTCTTGGAGAGTTTGCAGGAGGCGGAGTGGGAACCGGACGATAAAGGAGAAAGTTGATGTGATGGGCCTGGTGAGGGAGTTTTGGGGCGGGTGTGAGGGCAGATCTTGTGGCTTGAGCAGCTTCTCTGAAGAGGACGTGGCTTAAGTGGTAGTTGGGGGGTCGCAGGAAACGGGGCTGGGAGAGAGAGCGGCAAGGAGGCGGGGTTGAGAGGCCCAGGCTGGGGGTTGAGAGGAGCGAGGCCGGTGGGGGAACAGCCGGGGTGCGTTGGGAGGAAGAGGTGTAGGACGGCCTGGGGGCGTCTGCTTACGGTGAAGAGGTAGACGGATGGTGCCTGCGGGAGGGCAGCGCCTGCGACTCACTGGGTGCTCAGTAAATGTGAGGGGCTCTGGACCCACTGGTGCGGTGGCCGCCGGCACGAGGGGAAATGGGGGATGGGAGAGGAGGCAAAAAAGGGGTAGAAGCCATGCCGAAAACTGAGGTCTGGTCCAGGGAGAAGCAGGGGAGGAGGGGAGGACGGGACTAGAGAGGCCCCGTTCAGATGTTGGCGGACACCCCATGGAGATTTGAGGAGGGGACGCGTCTTCCCCTCTTGATTCAGCCTGTTACTGATATCACCCGCCAACTGCTGGGTGACCCAGGCGAGTCCCAGCGCCTTCTGAGCGATATTCAGAACTTGAAAACCCAGCACACTCCTTCTAAGACTGGACTGCCTGGGGATTCTAGGGAGCAAGGAAGGAGCTCTTGGGCCCCCGCGTTGGGGCCGGAACTGGGTTTCAGAGGCGAGGGGGTGGGTGTGCACACACCCACATGTGCTAGGCTGTCACCACCTCCTCCCAGTTGCATCCTTGGACTTAAATGGGTAAAATGACATACAGGAAATCTGTTCTCCAGCGGCCCAGAGCTCAACCCAGGACAGGCACAGCCTCTGGCCGGCGCTCTGTAGACCAGCAATCTTTAAGGGAAAGCCTCTCCCACACCTCTGTCTGAGGTGGGAGCTGCTGGGGAACATTGTGCCTTACAGTTGAAGGGTACCAGCTCCTACCTTCCTGAGGTATGTCCTAGTCTTGGAGTCCCCAGACCCTCAAGGCATCCGGGAGCATGGAAGGTGACATGGCCAGCTGGAAAAGTTGTCTGATGGGCCTGGCTCTGGCAAGGGCCTTGCACTGAACAGTTTGCCTGTTTGTTTTTTCATTTGACTGCATCACACAGCATGTGGCATCTTAGTTCCCCAACCAGAGATTGAACCCAGGTCCCCTGCATCGGGAGCTCGGAGTCCCAAGCTCTGGGCCACCAGGGAAGTCCCTGCACTAAATGGTTTTGATCAGCATTCATTTCTTTTCTTTTCCAACCCTGGGGATCCTTGTCTGGAATCTGCTAGAAGGGCTAGAGAGCCTGGATTTATAGCATGTTCAGGACAGGAGTCTGGATAGCTTGAATGTGAAGAAGGCCATGGAAAGATAACCACCCGTTCACTTCCAAAATGTTCTGGCCCTTAGGGAACCTTTGTAAGCCAGACTCTCAGCCTTGTTTCCCCAGAACACATGATTAGAGCCCACAGTCATGCCTCCTGCAGGTTTTGCGTTTGGACTTGCCCTGGCCGGGACTCCCCCGCCACCCCACTGCCCCATCCCCCCTGCCCTCTCCCTCTCCCTTCATGAACTGGACCCAAATCTTCTGGTTCCAAAGAACTGCTATTGTCTCCTTCCTGTACCAGGAGTGTGGCCAGGCACACTCTCATGGAGGGTCCTGCGTTGGGGGTTCTAACCTCCAGTCAAATCTCTTTGTCTTTCTCCACTTGCAAGACGAATGGATTGGCCTAGTCAGTGTTTCTCAACTTTGAAACCCAAACCTTGGCTTCTCCAGCACGCAGCCTCCTCTAACTTTATGCAGCCCCTGACAGATGAATCCCCCCTGCAGTAATCCCATTTTTCCATCCTACAGTTTATATCTCAAAATAATTATTGTACCGCTCCCTTATCTTCCATGTAGAAAATTGCAGTGCCAAACATGCTTTCACACGTCGTACCTGTTCCCAGGGTTTCAGCTGCATCCTTCTGGCTGAAAATCCCTAGGTGAGACCCTCTGTTGAGTCCAGGCCTGTGACTCAGAGAAGCAGGTGGGGACTTGGGGATCTCCCTTTTCTATTTGACTGTAGGATCTGTTCTCTATCCCTGGGAGAGGGGGGCTTGTTAACCTGCTGCTTCCCATTCCTTGTCTTCCTGAAGTTGTGTGTCTTGGGTGGGTCCAGAGTTCAGTAAAGCAAGGGCTGACTGTGTCAGACGCTGTGGACTGAGTGCCAAGGATGAGCCCTCGTGCCCTAATGGAGGGACATTCTAGTGGGCCACCCTCCCCCACAGGCATGATGGAGTTCACAGTAACTGGTCAGTTCAGTAGCAGCGATGACACAAGAAGTTGTGGGGACAGAATCAGCAATGACCAGCTCAAGCTTCAGGGCATGGGGGATTCCAGCAGGTTTCCTCAGAAGAGATGGCTGGCCGCAAGCCAAGCCTTGAAGGATACGGAGGTGTTGAACCAAGCCGGAAGAGGGAACCACATAAGCACGTCCCTGTGTGGCTCTTCACGGAACATCTTCTGTGATAGACACTTCCATACCCAGCTCTCTTACTCTGCCAGGCATCAGCAGGGAGACTGTGGTTCCCATTTACTAGATACAGAAACTGAGGGTCAGGAGTATGCTGACTTCAGAGATGGCTCCCCATGCTTTCCAGAAGTGTGGAGGGTCTTTAGAAAGCTCAGTTTGCTAAAGCCCCAATTGTTGGAACGGTGTCTCGACTGCAACCCCATTGACATCTGGGGCCGGGTCATCCTTTGCTGTGGGGGCATTACAGGCTGTGGAGCAACAGCCCAGGCTTCACACAAGATGCCAGTAGCGCATCCCCACCTCAAGTCACGACAACCAAAGTGTCTCCAGACATGGTTTGTGTGCCCCCCCCCGGACGGGAGCTCTCCAGTAAACGCTGGTTCCTGCCACCAGGCCTGCCATCACTTCAGTGACTCTTTGGTGTGTGTTGGGCTCCCAGCAAATTGCTGCTAAGAGCAGGCGTGGGGAAAAGAGGCCAGCAACTGATTTCTGCCGTCCACCCAGTTCTTAATCTGGAGTCCCGATAAAAAGGAGACACCACTGGGAATGCACCAAGGCGGGGTTGGGGAACGTGCCCTGAGAATGTTGCACGGAGGAGGAAGAGGAGGTGAGCCGGAGCACTTGTCATCCGCCGGCACAGCAGATGCCATTGTCTTTGTCTCCTTTGTCTTCCCACTGACCTGGATTTCTGCAGGCACCATCCTTGTCTCAGAACAAATGGTTGCTTTTCTTCCGAGATTAGAGGTATTTGATTCTCTTCTCAAAGAGCTACTTTGGAGGCAGCCCCAGATGACTGTGGCTCTCGAAGCCACGTTATCTTCTCCCGTTTGCCCTCCTGGCTCCAGACACGGGTCCATTCTCAAGCACAGGCTAACTTTCGCTCTCCGTGCATCCTCCTATGCTTGTTCCCCGACCTTGACACTGCTGCTTTAACTCCGGGGGCAGAAAGGCACATTCTGGGGCCATCCAACCCCTTCTGAAGGCCGCCTTCCCCCAGCCCCCATCCACCGGCCCTTTGTGCCGCCAGCATCCCCAATCAGCTGTGCCAGGCAGCCCCTGCTCGGCCTCCCCGCCGAGCAAGACAGGCCCTTCTCTCTGCCCTCGTCCCAGAGACGGAGAAACAGAACAAAGGGCTCTGTCTGAGCACGGCCGGGGCCCCCAACAAGCCAGCCCGCTGCCGGCTGCAGCTCAGAGACCCCCGCTTCACCTCGTTGCCAGTTTCATTTTGGCCCCCAAAGGGCCCCAGAGATTAGGCATGTCTCAAAAACGCAGCCGATGGATGAGTTTGGGTTCTACTCATTTCCTCGTCAGGCTCTGAGCCTGAGTCCCGATGATAAATAAAAGTAGTGATTCAAGGGTTCAGCCTGTGGCTTAGTCGGAGCAATGAATAAGCTGTCCTGGTCTGACTCATTGGTTTACATCCCAGCTCTGCCCTGTTTCTTGAGGTTGTGTGTGTAAGGGGGAAGCCAGCTCCGAGCATTTAATGACTGTCACTGCCGCCTGTGCGCGTTTCCTGGGGCCACCGTAGCAAAGTGCTGCAAGCTGGGTAGCGCACGCAATGGAGGCATATTGTGTTGTGGATCTGGGGGCCAGAAATCCAGATCAAGGTGTGAGCAAGGTTGGTTCCTTCCAGGGGCCATGAGTGAAGGGTGCACGCAGGCCTCTCTCCCCGGCTTGTCGCTCGCCGTCTTCTCTCTGAGTCTTCACTGCACCTTCCTTCTGTGCGAGTCCATGTCCAGTTGCCCCTTTGGATCAGTGCCCATCCTAGTGACCTCATTTTAACTGAATCACCTCTTTAAAAGTCCTGTCTCCAAGTGCAGTTGTGTTTTGAGGTCCTTGGAACAGTAGGACTTCGATATAAAGAATTGTGGGGGGCAGGTGCATGCTCAGTGGTGTCTGACTCTTTGTGACCATATGGAGTGCAGCCATCCGGGCTCCTCTGTCCATGGGATTTTCCTGGCAGGAGTACTGGAGTGGGTTGCCATTTCCTCTTCCACCGATCTTCCCAACCCAGGATTCAAACCCGAGTCTCCCACATTACAGGCAGATTCTTTATTTCTGAGTCACCAGGGAAACCCTATGGGGGCCAGCAGAGGGTTGGCGGGGGACACAGTTCAGGACACTGAGTAGGAGACAGGTTTCATTTTTTATGAAATGAGTTTAATAAGGGAAATTTCATTTAATAAGGGAATTTTTGATAGATAGTCATCCAGATAGAGAAAAGTTCGCTCAGTTTTGTCTCATTCACTGAAATAAACATTGTAGGGGAGATGGGCAGGTTGGCCACGTCACCTTTGGCAGTGCCCTCTTAGGGAATTTTCCAGGTCTTGCATGTGTCCTTATACTTGGAGTAACTAGAGAGAGGCAAGAACATGACTCGGAGGGGGGCGGATCTTGTGGGACTTTATTAGGGATGTGTTTAGAGCCAGACCTGGGAGACCGTGTTTGCCCACCCAGGGGCTAGCCAAAGTTTATAGCTGAGGTATATGGGGGTCCCTGTCCTCAGTTTTGCCGGAATCAAGAGGGGGAGTCCAAAATCAACTCCATTCATGGAACAAAGTGACTTTGGGACCAGCTGCTTCCACAGGTGATGAGACGAAGTTTCTGGAAGACTTGAAAATCATTCCACAAGAAATGTCGACAAGCCTGGGACAGATTTGGCGATCTCAGGTGTGCTGAGCAACAGGAGTAGCCCTGGTCTCTCTGCCTGAGCACAGGTGTCTGGCCAGCAGTCATGCCCGCTAAAGTCAGATCCCCAGCCTGGTGAGGGCTGTGAAGTGCCTGGCACTGGGCGGACTTGGAACCTGGGCCTGGCCTGAAGTGGCTGATGAAGAGGAAGACTTGGAGCCCTGGCGTGATCATCTCCCTCCAAGGCCACTGCTGCTGCTGCCCCCTCGCAAACGGGGTGAAAACAGCATCAGCATCAGGACCAGGAGGGCTTTGCCAGGATCTTCCCCCTCATCTCTCAGAGCGTCTCCATCCCATTCAAGGGTAGACAGAACCTGGGGAGCCAAGCAGAGAAGACTTGGAGATCTTTGCATCTCAGGTCCCATGGGTGCACCAAGGGGCTTTCATTTCCTGGCGAGTGTGCCAGGGTCCAAGGCCACTGCTTGGGAAGATGGCCAGAGTCCCTGGCTGTCATGTGGAAATGCTGTTTATCAGAACGATGACACACAGGACTTCCCTGGTCAACCAGTGGTGACGACCCCCCGCTTCCAGTGCGAGGGGCGAGAGCTCAGTCCCTGGTTGGGGAGCCATTATCCGGCATGCCACGTGATGCGCACAAAAGCAGGCGGCGCCCAGTGTTAGGGCACAGCAGCCTGGCCCGAGACCCACAGGGCGGGTCCCTCTCCTCCTGGGGGTCCCGGATTAGCAGGCGGCGCCCAGTGTTAGGGCACAGCAGCCTGCCCGAGACCCTCAGGGCGGGTCCCTCTCCTCCTGGGGGTCCCCGGGGAGTCTGCCCCCGGATTAGCAGGAAGAGGAGAGGATGAAGATGGGGAGGCTAAGGAACACGTGTCTAAAAGTGGAAAGAGTGACCTGACCGGGACAGGTGACTCTAGGCCCCAGCGGCTCAGGCAGTTACCCAACCAGGCCGGCTCCCGCTCTCTCCCTCTCTTGCTGCCTCCTTCTGTATCTTGTGTAGTCAGATGAACGTGGACTTGGAATCATGTGAGCATCTTACATGCCTTTGAGGCCCTGGAGAGACCTTAAAGTGTGCAGGCTTTTGGTATTTTATTTATTAAAAGCATTTTTTCTCAGCCTTGGCACTGGTGCTGACTGGGGCTGGATCATAGACTGTGGTGGTGCCTTCTTGCCCATCAGGGTGTTCAGCAGTGACGCCAGCCTTCACCCACCAGTTGTGAGTAGCAGCTCCCCCGAGTTGTGACAACCAAAAATGTCTGCACGTATGTCAGGTGTCCCCTAGGAGAAGAGTCACGCCCCCCCCCCGACCCCCACCATGACGGAGCTAGCACTGCAACCCCCAAAGCCCTACCTGAGGCTCTGTGAAAGTGAAAAAAAAAAGTGTTAGTTGCCCAGTCTTGGCCAACTCTTTGCGACCCCAGGGACCATAGCCCACCAGGCTCCTCTGTCTATGGGATTCTCCAGGCAGGAATACTGGAGTGGGTTGCCATGCCCTCCTCCAGGAGACCTGCCCGAGCCAGGGATCGAACCTGGGTTTCCTGCACTGCAGGCGGATTCTTTACCATCTGAGCCGCCAGGGATGCCGGGTCTGAACTGCCTGTAAACACCAAGCAGGGTTCCCTTGTTCCCTGGGGGCTACTTGGCCTGCTCTCAGGCAGGGCCTTTGTGTGTTGTCGCCACAGCTCCGCCCGTATTAGTCTCTGAAGGTGGCTTTCCACTTGGGCACAATGACAGATGGACTGTGTGATCGGAGGGTGGGGGTCGCCAAGGGCCCCCAAAGACCTGCTTCCCAGAAGACTTTCTGAGTCTTCACCAGCCCGCTGGTCTATAGGGAAGGACCCAGATCCCAGCCCCCCACAGGGCCTCGCAGGTCTGCCTTCCCCTCGTAATCAGACCCCACCTGACCCAGGGACCTGACCCAAGCCACCGTCAGTCCCCCTGACCCGTCACACCTGCAGGGGCTGCAATACCCCTCACCGCCCCACTGCCCCCCCACCCCCCCCGCCGCCCCCGCTCTGCCTGCCACCCTAGGCCTGGCTGATCCTTCCCTGCTGTCACTGTGTCTTGGTCCTCTCTGCCTCCAGCCCCCCCAGGGCTCCCTGTCAGCCTTGCAGGAGAATCTAGACTCCTTCCCGCATTCGCAAGGCCCTGTGGGATCTGACCTTCCTGACCCCGGCCCCTCCCCCTCCCGCCTCGGCCCTGCCAGCCACACTGGTCCCCTTGTTCCGAGGCCAGCCCCGGCTGCCCCTGCCCTTGGAGCTCACCGCCCTCGCCTAGGCTGCCATCGCCACGCTCACCCCATCCATCCCCTTGCACTGCGCAGGCCTAGGCAGCTCCATCCACTGGGCACTCCCCTGTGCAGCCCCCCGGCTGGTCCAAAGTGACCACCCTGCTCTGGTCAGTGTCCACCCCTGTGGCAGCACCACTGACATCTAGGACCAGATCACTGTCTGCTGTGGGGGACGTCCCGCATGTTGCAGGGTGTTGAGCAGCGTCCCAGGTCTCCTCCCACCAGATGCCAGAAGTCTCTCCCCTCCCCACAGGGGTAACAACCAAAAACGTCTCTAGCTTTTGCCAAGTGTCCCGTGGGGTGGGGCAGGATCACCCCCTCACCCACCCCACAGCTGAGAGCTGCTGCTTGAATACGCTGCGCTTTTTCTTTCCTAAAGCACCGTTGCTGTTGGAAATGCCTCTCTGCTAGTGGGTTGCTCTGTCAGGTTGCCTGAAGGTCAGACCTCATTGCCACTTTCTAACTCCCTGTTTTACCGGCTGCCTGGCCCAGCCTGGTGGGGTGGGCAGCAGAGAAACATTTGTTGACTGGATGGATTTTGAAAGAAGGCATCCTCTTTGGGGATGTAGCAGCAGGCTCCAAGAAGGATCAGCCTCAGGGAGAGATGAATGGACCACGTTGCCCCAGCATGGGCCTGGGAGAAAGAGCTTTTTTTTCTAAGACTCACAGACTGGTTGGGCCAGACTGGAAGGCTAAGGGACGAGTTAAGAGAGAAACGGACAGTCACGAGAGGGTGTTTGGGAGGGGCTTCTCCGGGAGTTTTTAAAAGAAGCGGAAGAAAGGTGGTGGCCCTTCCTGATCACAGCCTCTCTTGGGGAACTCAGCACCTTGTGAACATGACACCCTGGACCTGTGTCCTGGGGCTTCTGTAAATTGGCACTACAAGCCTGCATGGCTTAAATGATAGAAATTGATTCCCTTGAAGTTCTGGAGGCCAGAAGTCCCAAACTGGAGCATCAGCAGGTCCGTGACTGTCTTAAGAGACTCCGGGGGTGGGTGGAGGACCCTTCCTTGCCCCTTCCAGCTTCTGGGGGCTCCATAGCCTCTGGACACATTCCCCCACTCCTAACTTAAGCCCTAAGCTGTCTTACAACTCTGAGCCACCAAGACTAAGAAACATGCTTCTTTCGTAGCTGTTTCTCGGCAGGTCCATCTCACCAGTAACTTCATGTCATCATTTCCTTAAAAAAAATCCCAGCAGGCTCAAGGAAACACGCCTGGAAAAGTGGAAACTCGCTGCCTCCAAAACAGCATCCTAACTGATGCTGCTGTAACCCTGGCCTCCTCCTTTTAGCTTGAGGATGATTTCATCCAGTAAACATGTGGCTTCAAATTATGGCCTTATATAAACGAAGCAGCTATGCTACACGTTCTAGAGGCCCCCATCCGCCTCATTTTCCAGTCAATTCCGAATCTTTCGCCAAGCCGATCGGCAGAATCTGGGCTTTTCCATGCCTTGGCCGGACTAGAGAGAGCGGGTCTTTCACCTTTGTCACTTGCCCCCAGGGCTGGACTGTGGGTCGCCTCCGCCTCTTCCCTGCACCTCCTTTCTCTGAGAAAGGCCCAGAACTGAGGTTCACATCTCCTCAGAGCCCAGAAGGGACACTGATACGGTGTTTGCCCAAGGCCTTTCCATTTTTCACCATTCAGGTGTTTCAGTGGGAATTCTTGTTATTGTGCCCTGAAGACTGGCTGTTAGTTAAGAGGGAGTGAATTCCCAGAGTCTGCAGCCACCACCTCTGTCGAGTTCCAGAACATTTCCATCACCCCTAAAGTGAACCTGATGCCCATCAGTGGTCAGTCCTGATCCCCTCTCCCCCAGCCTCTAGCAACCACTCATCTGCCCTCTGTCTCTATGGATTTGCCTGTTCTGGACATTTCATTGTCGACAGGATCATCCTTGGTATCTGGCTTCTTTCACTCGGCGTGATGCTTTGGAGGTTCGTCCGCCTTGTAGTTTGCCTTAGAGTGCCGTTCATTTTTATGGCTGCATAATATTCCACTGGGTGGATGGACTACATTTTGTTTATGCACTCGTCCTTTTTTTTTTTTTAATACCATGTCTGTATTTTTGGCTTTACCGGGTCTTCATTGCTGCCCACGGGCTTTCTCCAGCTGCCGCGAGCAAGAGCTCTTCCTTGCGGCGGCTTCTCTTGTCGCAGGGCACAGGCTCTAGGCATGTGCGCTTCCGTAACTGTGGCACACAGGCTCAGTAATTGTGGCTTGCAGGCGCTAGAGTGCAGGCTCAGTAATTGTGGCGCACGGCCTTAGTTGCCACACTGCATGTGGGATCTTCCTGAACCAGGGATCGAACCCTTGTCCCCAGCATAGTAGGAGGTTTCTTAACCCCTGGGCCACCGGGAGAGTCCCTCCACTTGTCCTTCGATGGGTATTTCAAGTCCACCTTAGGCTCTTTAATCCAGGAGTGTTAGAGTCTGCAGTTTGACTTCGATTTGTTGATGAGCGCGTAATTGTCCGCCAAGTTCCAGGTAGACAGATCCTCTCAGTTCAGGGATGAGTTTTCCTTCCTGTTCACACTGCGTGTGCTTCCATGAGCATTGGTCAGAAGGCAGAACAGGCTTTTAACTTGGGGGCATTGGGAGCTGTGGTTTGAATCAAAGACAGACATAGGTTTTCAGGACCTGCCATGCCCGACACACAGCCACAGTGGACAGTTGCTGCTTTGCTGAGCTATCCCTCCTGGGGACCCGGGGCCCCCAGTTCCTCAGCCCCAGACCTGCTTCTTTTCATTCCAGACACAGTCTGGGGCTTCCTGGGGTGCAGGTTTCACATGCACTTGGGACAAGACCTTAAACTACAGTGTGACTGGCTTCCAGATCTCAGGCTGTGTTTAGACTCTGTGCGGAGGGCATGCTTCAAAGCCAGAGAAATCAGCTGAGGGCCTCAGTGAGCTGATGTCCACTGCTCAAGGACATCCCCCGAAGCTGTGGTCGTCACAGCACCACAACAGGCAGGTATCAACAGCCCAGAGGCAGACCCACGCGTGTGTAACGTAACTTCACTAATCTTCTTTAACAAAGAAGCTCCCTGGTCAGGGGAGAGACAGATTCTTTAAGAAAAAGCAGGAAAACACTTGTTTCATTCTTTGAAGCTCATCTGGATCCTCCTTTCAGCTCCCACACTGTACTGGGTTGATTGGTGTCCCTGTAAATTCATGTCCCACCCAGAACCTTAGAATATGACTTTGATTAGAAATCAGGTCCTAGGACTCCCCTGGTGGCCCATTGATTAAGAACCCGCCTTCCAATGCAGAGAACGCAGGTTCGATCCCTGGTTGGGGAACTGAAATCCCACATGCCGCGGGGCAGCTGAGCCCAAGTGCCTGAACGACTGAGCCACTCTGTGCTCTGGAGCTCAAGCCACAACTAGGGAGAAGCCCACGCACCACAAAGAAAGATCTCGCGTGCTGCAGGGAAGACCCTGCATGCTGCAGCTGAGGCCCGACGCAGCCAAAAGTGGATAGACAAATAAACATTAAAAAATAATGATAGTAAGGTCTTGGCGGATGTAATTAAAGATCTCACAGAGTCTGCATCCTGAATCCAGTATCTGATGTCTTCATAAGAAGCGGGGAGGACACGGAGACAGAGAAGGCCTCCAAAGAAATCGGAGTGATGCACCTGGCAGCCAGGGAGGCCCGAGGGTCGCTAGGAGCCAGGAGAGACACAGGAAGGTTTCTCGCTCGCGATCTCCAGGAGGAACCAGCGCTGCCCACGCCTTGATTTTTGGGCTCATCCAGAAAGGCAGGACAATACGTCTTCTTGTTTTAAGCCACCTGGTTTACAGTCCTTTGTTAGAGTAGCCGTAGGAAACTCACACCCTCCAGTATAACTTGCAGATGAATGAAGGCTTAAACGTGGCAAGCAAGTCCAGGCAGGGAGAAGAAGACAGAGTGTGGGTCCATGTCTGGGAGAAGAGCAAGCTGCCCACATCATGGGAGAAACGACCCACAGATGTATCTGCTCAGAAAATGTAGTCTCTGGATCAAAAAACAGCATACACGGAAGTAAATTGGTATGGGCTTCCCTGGTGGGTCAGCGGTAAAGAATCCGCCTGCCAGTGCAGGAGACACAGGTTCGATCCCTGGTCCAGGAAGATGCCACGTGCCATGGGGCAGCTAAGCCCGTGCGTCACAACTGTTGAGCCTGCAGTCTAGAGCCCAGAAGCCGCAACTACTGAGCCCTGCTCCACAGCCAGGGAAACCACCACAGTGAGAAGCCCGCACACGGCAACTAGAGAGAAGAGAACAGCCTGCAAAGCAGTGAAGACCCAGCACAGCTAAAAAATAAATGTTTTCTTTTAAAACAGTAAATTGGTATGAATTAAGTTCATCAGATATCGCGAAGACATCATACCCTTCCTATACAAAGAGCTGCTCCAAAACAGTAAGCTAGGTAGGCATGGTTCAATGGGGGGCAAATGGGCGACCGACATTAAACAGCTTCCATAAACAGAAAAATCATTAGTGAATACACTTAATCCTCCAAAAACCAGCCTGACAGTCAGAGGATTAAATGTGACAAAGCACTCCTTTGTGCCCACGGATAGCCACAGGTTGAGAAAAATATTAATCCTCGATGCCAGTGAGGCTGCTCCGGGCCGACCTCTCTCTTTGGCAGTGGGGGGAGGCCTCTCCGGAAGTCAGTGGGGAAGAGGGAGTCAAGGGCCTTCAAAGTGAAGCTGTAGAGGGGATCAGATCAGCCAAGTGTTCAGGTTAAAATGGTACCACCTAGAGAATGGGGCAGGGCGGTTCTGGATCTACGAGGGTACACCGCATTGGGGGCAGAGCTTCCTAGAGTCTGCTGGAGGGGTCCGAGGGACATCCCAACCTGAGAATGAGGACAGGAGACACGGATGACACTGGAAGGAGGCAGCGGGGTGGTGCCTGCCTCTGTCTGAGCGGGAGGGGAGGGCAGGGACCCAGCCCCTGGCAGTGGCCTGGTCAGTGATTCTCGGGCTTGTAGCCCGGGCTATGGGAACCAGACTTCCCACTGTGCGCTGGGGGCTTTGGGCAGCTTTTCCATGACTGATGGGGCCCTGCAAGGTCTGCCCTGTGAGCCTGGGCCCGGCTGAGTGAGAAGTAGCCAGAGCATGTCCAGGAGCTGCTTCCTGGTAGCCACCAACCTATCCAAGAGGGGCTCTGCTGTATGGGGTTGACGGCCAGGAGCGGAGGGCTGGCCGGAAGGAGGTCCCAAGGGGCTGTGTGCTGGGACACTCACACCTAGACCGATATTGCCAGGGGCTCCCCTGCAGCGGCCCGGGTGATGGAGGCAGGGGTCCCTCAGGGGTCCTCCCATCCTCCTGGTGAAAAGAGAAGCTGTTCTGGGGACAGCAGACAGGATGTGGTCCGTGGGAGGAGCAGGGAGCAAACACCTTCCGGTGTTTAGGGCAAGAGGTGGGGTGGGCGTCCCTGGGCAGGAGCTTAGCCACTGAACGGGGAGCACAACAGAGTGGATGGGCCCCAGCAGTAGGTCCAGGTGCCACCTGGTCCCCAGGGCTGCCGAGCAAGTGGGCAGGACCAGGAAAGTGACTGGCAGGAGCTTGGTAGCATCTTTGGGAAGGGGAGCTGGTGTTTCAGCTGTGTAGGGGGATGGCAGGTGGAGGTGTCGGTCGGGGGGGATTGGGAGGGCGGCGGGGACAATAGTGGGTGATGGCTGACCAAAGCAGGGGCGGTGAGGGGTGATGGCTGACCGAGGCGGGGGAAGGAGCAGGAAGGGCTGGCTTCAGGCTGCATGGAAGTGAGGCGGGAACTCAGAACTGGATCCTGGGCTAGAGAATTTACTAGTGTGTCTTGTTTTTCAGACAAGTGAGTTATTTCAGTGGGAGGGCCCTCCCCCTGGGGAGGGGAAAGGGAGCCACTCTGAGAGGAGAGTGTGGGCTCAGCTGAGGCTGACTGGGTGCTGGGAGGGCCCCACAGGCAGGTGCAGGGGGAGTTTTCCCAGGATGCGGGTGTGGTGGGGCCTGGAGGGGCAGCTGCTTTGGGCTGGGTCAGGCGGGCCCTGTGGGGGCTCATGCAAGGGGCCCCAGCTGGCGTCTGCCCTGCCCCACCCCTTCTCTTTGGCCCGCCTGTTCCCCTGCAGCTCCAGCGGTCAGCGGGCGCCTTGAGCAAGCCTTATCTACTTCCTCCTGGCCTGGGGGTGGGGTGCGCATCAGCCGGGCCTGTGACTGTCCCCACAACCTCCATTCTCTGAGCATGGGGTCTCCTGCGCCTCTCAGCAAGGGGCCCAGAGCAAAAAAAGTCCCCCGTGGGGCTCCAAGGGTGCCTGATGACCAGGCAGCCCTGGCGGATGTGGGCCACGCAGCCCTCAGCCTATCCAAGCATCATCCAGACCCTGGTCAGCCCAGGTGGCTTCTCGCTCAGCCTGGTGTCTGCTGGGAGGAGAGAACAGATGCACCCACGTGACCTTTCTGTCACTTGCAGCCAAGCTGCTTGGGCTTGAGACCATCCAGAGCCCTCCCCGCCCTTGCCCCATCCTTGAGCTGGATTGACACCCTGGAAGTTGTGGGGCACATGGGTCACATTTCCACAAGTGTGTGCCACAGCGGGGCAGGCTCTGCCTGAAGCCCTGGGCCATGTGTCTACGCTCACATGAGCGTGGGTATATTCAGATGAAACTCTGTTCGTACTCATGTGTCTGCATTTGTGCGTGCACAGGTGTGAGCATGGCTGTATGCGAGTGCGTATTGATGCCTGTGTGTCCGCGTCCGCACACGTATGCTCACATTCATGCTCGGTGTGTGTTCACGAGCACACACATGCATTCACATGACTGTCATTAAGGTGCAGACCTGCAGTTTGCACTCTGACCTGTCTCACCCGCTCAGAAGTGCACAGATGCCCAGCTTCCACAGCCTTGTGGTGCTCCGCAGGAACATCCTGAGGTTAGCTCTCATTGTTTCTGGGGGACAGTCACGTGGGCGACACCTCTGAACACAGACAAGCTCATAGATTCCGAGCCGTTTTCCTTGCGGTGGCATCCGAGGAGCGTGGTGACAGGGCTCAAGAGTTGGGCATTTTGGAAAGAAAGCAGGAAGTTCCAGAAAGCTGCATTCCTAGGGAACTGAGTCCTTTCGCAGTTCCACATACTTGTTTGAAAACTGCTTTTTTTTCCTTAACTTTTTATATTGGCATATGGCCAATTAACAAACAGTGTTACCATAGTTTCCCCTGAACAGCAAAGGGGCTCAGCCATACATAAACAGCTTTTTGTAATATTTATTTTGTGTTTAATTATTTGGCTGGGCCAGGTCTTAGTTGTCATGTGGGATCTAGTTCCTCAACCAAGGATCAAACCCAGGCCCCCTGCATTGGGGTCGGGGGCAGGGACGGGGTAGAGAGCTCGGAGTCCTAGCTGCCAGACCACCACAATGTCCGTGAACAGCCTTATTGGCTATACAGTGGTACCCTACACGCTATAAATGGCACTGATTTGAAGTGTGTAATTGGATGAGTTGTGACATGTGAAGCACCCAGGAGCCCACAACTACCATCAAGATAAAGAGCGCATCCATCGCCCGAAAAGTCTCCCCGGCTCCTTTCTCCTCCCTTGCTGTCACCCTCCCTCAAGCAGCCAGCGGTCAGCTTTCTGTCTCTGTAGATTAGTTTGCATTTCCTAGCAATTTCTGTGCAATGTGGGGTTTAAGGATGCAGACCTCCATACACACGCGCAGTCAGAGTCCATGTATCACTTTACAGGTGGACATAGCACTCCACCCTGGGATCCAGCCAACCGCAGGTCACGTCGTACTCGAGTCCATAAAGTGTGGGCTTCCCAGGTGGCCCAGTGGTGAAGACTCTGCCTGCCAGTGCAGGAGACACAGGTGCTGTCCCTGAGTCAAGAAGGTCCCCTGGAGAAGGGCGTGGCAGCCCACTCCAGTGTTCTTGCCTGGGAAATCAACATGGACAGAGGAGTCTGGCGGGCAGCAGTCCATGGGGTCACAAAGCGTCAGACACGGCTGAGTGACTAAACATGCCAAGTACATATATAGTGAAAAAAATCTGCATATAAGTGGACCCCCGGAGTTCAAACCCATGTTGTTCAAGGGTCAGGAGTATGCGGGATCATGTGATATGTATATACTGCTTTGAAATTTTTATTGAAGTGAAATTCACATCACATTAAATTAACATACAGCACTCACAGAACATTAAAGTGAACGATTCATTGATACTTAGCATGTTCATAATGTGCAGCCATCACCTCTGTGTAGCTCCAGAGCTTTTCCATCACCCCAAAAGGAAACCCTGCGTCCTTCAGCAGTCTCTCCCCATTCCCCCACCTCACTCCCCAGCCCCTGGCAACCGCTGGCCTGTGATTTTGCCCATTTCTGTGGATTTACCCATTCTGGACATTTCCTAATAGACGGAGTCCTGTAACACGTAGCCTTTTTTCATCCAGCGTGATGTTTTCAGGGTTCACCCACATTGTAGCAGGGACCATTCCACTTTTTCATCAGCTGATGGGAATTTGGGTGTTTTTCCGCCTTTTGGCTAATAGGGTTGTTGTGAACGCGTGTGTACAAGTGTCTGTCTGGATACCTGTCTTTAAGTCCTTGGGGTTCACACTAGGAGTGGAACTTTTGGGTCTGTATATATTCCTTTCCATCTTCAGTCTTCCACTCAGCACTCAGATTCCAGGATTGGTCTGTGTTGTTCTGTGCTGTTGGGAGGGTCAGAGGTCGGTCCATTCTCACAGCTGAGTCATGTTCATTGTGTGGCCGGTTTATGCGTCCGTTCACCTGTTTGTGTGCATTGAGGGTGTATCTAGTCTGGGGCTTTTAGAAACAGTGTCAGTGAGACCATTTATGTACAGTCTGTGTATGAACATCTGCTTCATGTTTCTGGAGTAACTCCTAGGAGTGGTTCCATTGCTAGGAGTGGGTCACCCTCTAGGCATATATTAACTTTCAAGGAAACTGCCAAAGTGTTTCTGTCATTTCGTCATTTTTCTGCAGGATACTGTGGCATTTTGAGGAAAGACGCTTAGCAATGTTCACATCCATTTATCTGCTGATTCTGCCTGAGTTAACTGATTCCAAGGAAATCCTCAAGAGTTCTACACAGCATTGTGTGTCCAGGAACTCAGAAATCATGTTTCAGAGCATATTTCATGGCATGGAGACATGTTCATTTGTACTAACATATCCCATTAAGAGCAATTCAGGCTTTATTAAAACATGTAACATCTGTTGAATATTAAGCTGGAAGGAAATAGACCAAAGTTCCATAATAATCTGGGGGAAAGCTTAGGAAATCAAACGTCCCCGTCTCCGCCAGCCTCCCTGCGGGCTGCCGCGACCTACCTGCCTATTTGTGGCCGCTTCATTACGTCTAGTTTGTTGAGCCTCACCTGTCACCTGCCTTCCCAGCACTGCTGTGGGACTCATTTTCCCAGAGTCCAGATCATCACAGCCTCTGGTGGCCCCTCTTGTCCGCAGGGCTGAGTCATGCAGACATCAGCCTACTGTTTCCACAAAGGACTGGGGAAAAAGTATGTTCAACTTTCCAGGCCTTCAGGTTACTAGTCTCTGTTGTAGCTGTGTTGTTAAAACACAGGCAGATATCGACAGTATGTTCGTGAATGGGCAGAGCTTTATTCCAGTGAGACTTTTTTCTTTTTTTACAAAAATAGACAGTGGGCCTAGCACACTCTCATCCCTCCTTTGCCTTCCTGTTGAACGAATTCCTCTTCATCCTGTAGAACCTCTCTTAGATGGTACCACTTCCCTAAAGCCTTCTGTGGCTCTCGGGGACAGTAGTTTCTCACGCTCATGGTTGATAACCTCTCACATCTATTTGCGTATCGGCATCTCCCACTGGGCTCTGAGCCAAGGTCTGGTTCTTCTTTGTATCTGCAGCCACACTTGGGTGGCACACAGTGAGCCCCACGTGGCCCGCTCTGCATTCCTGCCTCTCGCCTCAGACACAGCGGTGAGCTGTTGCCAACATTGACTGCCTTTTCTCTTTTCTCAAAGTGTCTTCAGGAGCAAATTTTTTTTCCTAAATAGGCTGTTTCTGGTGGGGTCATCCTTTAAAATATGTATCTGACCGCATCAGGTGTTACTTGAAGCACACCTTTTGTTGGGGCGCATGGGCTCCAGAGCCTGTGGGCTTAGCTGCATGTGGGATCTTAGTTCCTGGACTGGGGATCAAACCCACATCCCCTTCCTTGCCAGGTGGATTCTTAACCACTGGACGACCGAGGAAATCATTTTAGGTTTCCAGAAAAGTTGCAAAGACCAAACTGGGAGTCCCCTGAACCCCTCACCCATGTTGCCTGAGTGTGAACACCTCACAATATCAGGGTACAATTGTATGGCTAAGAAACCGATGCCAACACACTGCTATTCACCAACCATCTGACCTTACTCAGACATCACCAGTTCTTCCTTCACGTCTTCTCTCCAGTCATGACCCTGTGCAGACAACCCTGGGACGTTCAGTCATCACAGCTCCCCAGTTTCCTCGGGCTGGGGCGGCTCCTCAGTCTTTCACAGCCTAGGGGAGAATTGACCAGAACTCCCGTAGGAGGCCTCTGATCTGGGTCTGCCAGATGTTCTCGGCATGATGGGAATGGAGTTGTGGGTTCTAGAAGTGAATGTACACTGAAGAGTTCTCTGGAACAAGTTTCTTTTTTTTGAAGGGGGCACTCCCTGACTTTATCCTCCTCAGTGGGGTTTCGAGGTCCCTGAGTTTCCGGGCAAGGTCAGTCTTGCTCATCCCGCCCTTCCTCTCTCTGCCCCTCTTGTGTTTGGGGGACATGACCAAGGCACATGGGGCCAAGTCTTCATCTGCTTGGGAACTTGCCAGGCGAGTTTTTGTCAGAGAGGAGAGGCCAGGAAGGACTGAGCTGAGAGATGGCTGTGGCCCCCGGACTTGAGGGTTGAGAGGCTGGTAGGGAGGGATACGGCCTGGGATGTGGACAGACTCCAGTGGTGTCGCTCTGCGGGAGCCACGAACCTGAAGTCAGGGTCACGTTGAGGACAGACGAGACTCCTTGGCCTTTCTGGCTTCAGGAGAGCCCGTGGATCCAGGCCGTGGGCCTGAGGCTCTGTCCGGAGGTGGGTGTCAGTGTTGCCCCCGCCCCTGCCCTGCACCCCCTCTGACGGTGCCACTCCTCCCTTCCAGCTCCAGGACGTGCGCCCCGAGCCCGGGAGGCATGCTGAGGCCAGGCTGCCGGCAGGATGAGTGTGAACGAGGCGGGCAGCGCCGGCCGCCGGGGGCAGGCGTCTTACCACCTGCACATCTACCCGCAGCTGGCCACCAGCGAGAGCCAGGCCCCACCCCTGGCCTCATGCCGCGTGCCGGCCACCAAGGACAGCACCACGTCCGACGTCATCCAGGACGCCATCGCCCGCCTGCAGCTGGACGGCAGCAAGCGCTACGTGCTGGTGGAGGTCAAGGAGACGGGTGGGGAGGAGTGGGTGCTGGACGCCAGCGACTCGCCCGTGCACCGCGTGCTGCTGTGGCCGCGGCGGGCGCACGACGAGCACCCGCGGGAGGACGGCTACTACTTCCTGCTGCAGGAGCGCGACCCCGACGGCACCATCAAGTACTTGCACATGCAGCTTGCGTCCCAGGCCACGGCCACTCGGCGCCTGGTGGAGCGCGGCCTCCTGCCCCGGCCGCAGGCAGACTTTGACGACCTGTGCAACCTCCCCGAGCTGACGGAGGAGAACCTCCTGAAGAACCTCAGGCACCGCTTCCTGCAGCGGAAGATCTACACGTACGCCGGCAGCATCCTTGTAGCCGTCAACCCCTTCAAGTTCCTCCCCATCTACAACCCGAAGTACGTGAAGATGTACGAGAACCAGCAGCTGGGCAAGCTGGAGCCTCACGTGTTCGCGCTGGCCGACGTGGCCTACTACTCCATGCTCCGGAAGCACGTCAACCAGTGCATCGTCATCTCGGGCGAGAGCGGCTCGGGCAAGACGCAGAGCACCAACTTCCTGATCCACTGCCTCACCGCCCTGAGCCAGAAGGGCTACGCCAGCGGTGTCGAGAGGACCATCCTCGGCGCTGGCCCCGTGCTGGAGGTGAGTGGGGGCCGGTCGGCGGGAGGGGGCCTTCACGTGCAGACTCCATGCTCGTTCAGATACAGCGCGGCAGCGGCCATGGAGAAGGCAGTTACGGTCACAATTCCTCAGAAATAGGAGGTTCAGCGTGCCCCGGGCAGGGCCACACGGGGAGGCACCGGGGTCCGTCGGAAGCAGCGAGAGCCAGGGGAGGGTGCAGGCAGGAGTCTGTGTCGTGGTTTTCATGGAAAAGGTCCGGTGAGTCAGGGCAAGCAGGCTTAGGAGAGGCTGGTGTGGATAATTTCGGAGTTTGGGGGCGTAAGGACTGGCCTAGTTGAATGGTCTCCCCTGGGGTGATTCAGGGCCTGGGGAGAGCAGCCTTGAGGGTGAAAACATAAAAACAGAGGTAGCAGGGGGATGATGTGGGCTCTGAAATGGTTGGTTTATGTTTGGAAGGCATGCTCGTAGGAGGGTCCTTTCTTCTCTCTAGGAATCCCCGTGGGGTCAGCCAGGCCCCAGGTGTCAAAGCCCCAGATATAGAAAATAACAAGTCCTGATGGATGCCTCAGGGTCCTCAGTGTACTCCTGATGTCTGGAGGGGTGGCACTCTGCACGCTGCATCCCAGAAGGAAAAGGGTGGCGTGTCCAAACTGAAAAGTTTGTGGCAGAGTATTTCTGGTGGGGGTGGGGCTGTGGGGTAGAAAGAAGCCAGCGAGGTGAGGGCAGGCCTGGTGGCTGGGGACCAACTAGAGGAGGGGGCCACCTGGCACCCCAGCCTCCTGCGCCTTTTCCAGCGTCCGCATAGGCCAGATGCCGCAGGAGTCATGGCTGTGTCGCTGTGGATGAGCCTTCTGGACACGGGGGCCGTGGGAGTGGTCCCAGTGGCCCTCACCCTCGGGGTCTTCGGACAAGATGCTGCCATATCGCAGAACGTAGCTTAACCGTCGTCTCCTGGTGAGAGCCAGGGCCACATGGGGGCCCGGGGGCGTGCACCTCTGGGTTTGGGGTCTAAGACCCTGCTTTCTTTCTTTCTAATAAGATTTTACAACGATTAAATAATTTCAAGTATGAAACTTAACCTTAAATAGTTAAATTTTACTAAATATAGCAACATTTTGGGTTGACCCAAAAGTTCATTTGGGTTTTTCTGACGTTACAGGAAAAAAACCAACAGATCGTGCTGTGTCTTTGAGCAGTTTCAGGTTTATAGAAATACTGAACAGGTGGTCCAGAGAGTTGCCGTATTCTCCCGCCAGCCCCCAACACACACACACTTCCCCCTGTCATTAGTGTGTTGTGTTGGCCTGATGTATTTGTTTGCTACTGGTGAGCCAATATTGACGCAGTATTATTAACTACAGTCCACGGAGGGCATTAGGGTCCAGCCAGCACTGCACATGCTGCGAGTTTGGACGGATGCACAGGTCATGTGTCCACCATGAGGATCACACAGAGTAGCTACACTACCTTAGAAGTCCTCGTGTCCTGCCCGTTCATCCCCCAGCCTCCCTTCAGCTCCTGGAAACCACTGAGCCTGTTACCGCCTCCGTGTGTGTGTGTGTGAACACCTAGTCATATCTGACTCTTTGTGACCCCAGGGACTGTAACCCACAGGCTCCTGGGTCCAGGGCATTCTCCAGGCAAGAGTACTGAATTGGGTTGCCATCTCCTACTCCAGGGGGTCTTCCCGAGCGAGGGGTTGAGCCCGCGTCTTTTGTGTCTCCTGCATTGGCAGGGGGCTTCTTTACCACTGCACCACCTGGGAAGCCCCACCGTCTGCACAGTTTCGCCTTTTCCAGGCTGCTGGATGGCTGGAATCACACCGTTTGTCGTCTTTTCAGCCCAGCGTCGCTTGCCTAGGACTACATGCTGGTCCTCTGCATCTTTGCTCGGTTCGAGACCTCATGTCTCCATGTTGCTGAGTGGCAACCCCTGGGTGTGCCACAGTCCATCCACAGAACCCTAGACCCCCGCCCACCCCGAAGCCTTGACCTCTGGCTTCTAAGTAGCCAGAATTCAGTGAAATCCCATCTAGACTGTGCCTGCTGAGTACGTTTCAGTTCCTCTTCCTCTCTGACGATCTCTGAGATCATCAACCAGAAACTAGCCGGGGCTGTCCAGCCGGGCCCCATGCCAGCACACATGGCCTGTTTCTGTCTTCTCCTATGCACGTAACGTAAAGATTCCTTGGTGGTTGTTGTTTGTTTTTTTTTGCACAAGCGTGTTTTAAAAACTCCCAAGTGATCTGGCCGCAAAATAGACATTTTTCTCTTCAATACCGTGTTCCCTGCGTGCGTTCCCTCCTCTCATCCATTCCTTCCGCAAACACGTCACGTGCAGGCGCTGTTTTCGGCACTGGGCTGTGCAGTGGCCAAAACCGACACAAAGGCCTGCCCACAGGGAGCTGCGGGCTAGTGGCAAGGAGGCAGGCGGAGAGAGAAACAGTGGGCCTCGAGTGTGAGCTATGAGCCAGTAAGAACGAGTAGGCAATCCAATGGTTAAGATCTGTGCTTCCAGCGTAGGGGGCATGGGTTCAGCCCTTGGTTGGGAAGCTAAGATCCCGCATGCTGCATGGCATAGCCAAAAGCAAGCAAACGAGAAAGAAGAGAGAGTGAAGTGAGTCGGAAAAGGAAAAGCAGATGTTGTGCATTAACACCTGTCTATGGAGTCTGGAAAGACAGTGCTGAGGAGCCTGTTTGCAGGGCAGCAGTGGAGACGCAGACCGAGAACAGACTTGTGGACACAGTGGGGATGGAGAGAGTGGGACGAGTCGGGAGAGCAGCACTGAAACATATGTATTACCGTATGCAAAACAGGCTGTGGGAATTTGCTGCAGGACCCAGGGAGCTCAGCGCAGGGAGCTCGGCGCGGTGCTCTGTGACCGCCTAGAGGAGCGGGAGGTGGGAGGGAGGTTCAAGAGGGAGAGGACATATATATACCTGTAGCTGATTCGTGTTGACGGATGGCAGAAACCAGCACAATATCCTAAAGCAATTATTCTCCAATTACAAAGAGACAAGTTTTTTTAAAAAAAGAACAGTGATGGGCTCAAGGAAGTGGGTAGGGAAACGAGGCGAGAAGGTGATGTGAGCCAGGCCTGGAAGGAGAACACAGCCAGAGCAAAGCCCGAGAGGCTTGGACCATGCCTGGCGTGTGGAAGGAAAGTCGAGTCCTGGAGGGCATGGGAAGGGGTCAGAGTGGAGTGAGAAGGGGCAGAGCAGGAGGCAGTGGGGACAGGGAGGTGACAGGTCATTCAAGGGCTTGCAGGATTGTGGGGTGGGTCCCGTGTCTTATGGGAGCTATGGAGGGTATCCTAGCTTCAAAAAAAAAATTTACTTCATTGTGCCACTCATGACGTGGGCTCCTGGTTCCCCGACCATGGATTGAACCCCGCATTGCGGTGCAGAGTCTCAACCACTGGGCCCCACTGTCCTCACAGCAGTGGCCGGATAAAATGGGGACGGCAACAAGAGAGCAGACCCAGCATTTCCTGAGCGTGGTGATTTGCCAAGTGGACCATTCACCCCTCACAGAACCAGGCGGGCGAAGGGCGGGCCACACCAAGGTGTGATGAGGATGCCAAGCCCCAGGTTCAGTGCAGCACGGCCGGGGAGCAGGATGGCTCAGCCTCCTTGCTAGATGAGAAGCATCTCGGGCACCAGAATGAGGTTCCTAGCACCGCAAAACACAGGCTCGTTGGCATCAAAAAGAGGAATTCCCTCCCTCCAACAGTTCCGGAGGCCTGGAATCTGAAGCTAGGTGTGGGCAGAGCCTCGCTCCCTCCAAAGGCTCTAGGAAAGGACGCTTCCGGGGCTCCGGGCAGGCGCTCCTGGGCTCGTGGCCACATCGCTATAATCCCGGTCTCTGTCATCACGCCGCCTTCTCTTCCCCTAAAGACACCAGTCACTGGGTTTAGGACCGGCCCCGGTCCAGGATGACCTCATCCTAACTAATTACGTCAGCAGAGACCCGTTTCCATATAAGGCCACATTCACAGGTTCCGGTGTCAAGATGATATATACAAGCCTTCTGTGGGGGGACACAAGTCAGTCCACAGCAATGCCTTGCCAAGTGACAGCTGACTGTGTCACATGCCGTCCTCCCCAGGGGTCATCCTGAGGACCCCTCCTTCCTCTGCTGGCCTCCATGCTCCTCCCCTGCTGTTGCCCCAGAGGGTTCTGGCCCTTTCTTTGAGGGCTGTTAGTCACCTCCATGGCGGGTGTCTGCAGCCTGGTGAGTCAGATGCCTCTGACCTCGCCCGGCTGCGTCCCTCGAGCCTTGAGAGTGTGAGCCAGAGAGGCTAAGTTTCTCCAGGGGTTTTAGGAGGGAGGAGCCCATGCCAGCTTCCAAAACAGGCTTGAGCCAAAGGCACGTCACGGCCGTAAGTGTGCTTCCTGAGGCGACCATCTGGAAAGGGAGAAGGTGGTTTTAGTGTCGAGCTGAGCTGTGCAGCCAGAGGACCGCTGACATCTCAGGCCGGGTCACTCCAGGCGTGGGGCCATCCTGTGCGTTGCAGGGTGCTGAGCTGTACCCCTGGCCTCCAGCCACCTGATGCCAATAGCACCCCATCCCCCCAGTGGCGACAACCGCAAAATGTCCCGGCATCACCAAGTGTCTCCTCTGGGTGAGAATAGCTGCCTTAATCACAGCTGGTGGTCCCACGAGACGCAGGCACTGTTCGTTTCAAGTGCTGATGGCTTAGAATTGTCCCTCAGTCCATCCCGACCATCCTGGGCTAACTTGAGAGTTAACGTTTTCCCCACTGCGATATTCGATGTGTAGTTTTGCTCCTTTGTTCTTGGCCGTGCCTGGTCTCTATTGCCGCTCAGGCTTTCCTCTAGTTGCAGTGAGCAGAGGCTGCTCTCTAGCTGTGGTATGCAGGCTCCTCACTGCGGCGGCTTCTTTGCTTGTGGAGCTTGGGCTCCAGGGTGCAGCGGATTCCGTAGCTGTGGTACCTGGGCTCAGCAGTTGCGGCTCCCAGCCTCCCAGCACAGTTTCAGTAGCTGTGGCACACAGGTGTAGTTGCTCCGAGGCCTGTGAAATCCTCCCGGATCAGGGGTTGAACCCATGTTTCCTGCTTCGGGAGGCAGATTCTCTACCACTGAGCCAGCAGGGAAGCCTGAGAGTTACTTGCTAATAACAGGAATAATTAGCTGTCAAGCCTTCGGGCCCCCAGGGTGTCAGGCTTCAGGTGCCACCATCGTCATCACCTCTCTGAGGACTCACAGCAGCTCTGCTCATTTTAAAGACCAGAAAACAGCCCCAGAGAGGCGTGCTGCTGTGTAAACGTCCCGGGGCTGCCATCCCAGGGCACTGTACTCGGGACAGAGTTGGAGGTGGGGCCCTTAAAACAACAGGAACGTCTTTTCTCGCATTTCTCGGGGCTAGACGTCTGAAATCAAGGTCTGGACAGGATGGACTGCTCCTGAAGGCCCCCATGGAGAGTCCTTCCCACATCTCTCTCCTGGTTTCTGGTGGCCGCCTCCCCATCTGTCTCTATCCTGAATCTCCTTTCTCTCTCTCTCTCTCTCTTTTTTTTGTTAACAAGTATTAATTTTTTTTATTTTAATTTTTAAAGTTTAACTGTGTGAGGTTTTTAGTGAGAGGGTAACTACCTTACAATATTGTGTTGGCTTCTGCCGTCCGTCAACGTGAGTCAGCCATAGGCATGCAGGTCCCCTCCCTCCCCATCCCACCCCTCTAGGCTGTCACGGAGCCCTGTCTCTGGGTTCCCTGAGCCATACAGCAAGCCCCCACTGGCTCTCTGGTTTGCGTATGGTAGTGTGTATGTTCCCACGCCACTCTCTCAAGTCGCCCTACCCTCTCCTCCCCCCGCTGTGTCCACAAGTCTGTTCTTTATGTCTGTGTGTCCTTTGCTGTGCTGCAGATAGGATCATCAGTACTCTCTTTCTAGATTCCATATGTATGCATTAATAGACGACATTTGTGTTTCTCTTTCTGACTTACTTCATTCTGTATAATAGGCACTAGGTTCATCCACCTCATTGGAACTGACTCAGATACATTCGTTTTTATGGCTAAGTGACACTCCATTGGATATATGTCCCGCAGCTTCTGAAACTATGGAATGCTTCACGAATTCACATGTCATCCTCGCACAGGAGCCATGCTGGCCTCTGCGTCGTCACAGCTGCAACATATGTGATGCGGAGGCAGGCACGCTCCTTTCTCTTACAAGGGCACTGCCTCATTGGGTTTAGGGCCTCCCCTAAACCCAAGACAAGCTCACCTCCAGATCCTTCCCTTAATTCCATCTGCTGTTTAGTCGCTCAGTTTTTTGTCCGTCTCTTGTGCCCACACGGACGGTAGCCCTCAAGGCACCTCTGTCCATGGGATTCTCCAGGCACGAACTCTGGAGGCGGTTGCCTTGCCCTTCTCTAGGGGATCTTCCTGACCCAGGGATTGAACCTGTGTCTCCTGCATTGGCAGGTGGATTCTTTACCACTGGGCCACCAGGGAAGCCCATTAATTCCATCTGCAGAGACCCTATTTCCAAAGAAGGTCCCACTCCCAGGCTCCAGGGATAAGGAGTTGGGCATATCTTTCTGAGGAATACGAGTCCACCCAGTACAGTCTGGGTGCCCCAGGCCACACCACAGGCAGCCACAGCGGGACCACACTTAACACCCACCCTGAGCCTGGGTGCCCTTCTGCATCTTTGTGAAAAAGATTTCCTCTCTCAGCTTGGCTGGGGCCACAGAAAGCCGACTGGGACTTTTTGTCAGCTCCCTGAAAGGAGAAGTGGAGTTGTTTCGAGGTTTGGGTGTCGCTGGGCGCCCCCGCGGGCGCAGGCTGCAAACTTGCTCTGCAGTTCTGACCAGAAAACAGGAAGGGGGCCGCATGGAAAGCCGGTTGCAATCAGCTGGTCTGCCTGCCCGCCACAGCTAACTGTCACTGTCACCATTTCACACGGTGTCGCTCAGCTGCCCTGCGGCCGCCCCGTGAGCCACCCCCGGAAACACGGCGTTCACGCAGGGCTGCTGTTCCAGCTCAGAAACGCTGAAGGTGCAGAAGACGGGCTAGCCGGGCCGTGCAGCCGGGGGCCGCGGCCCACGCCGTACGCCCTCTAAGAGCCTGGCGACTCGGTGACACAGCCCTGGCACTGGCCGCACAGCCCACCCGGGATGTGCCCTCTGCCTTGGCATCGGGGCTGCAGTTGGGGGCGGTGCTCAGGCTCGAGTTCTCTCTGTCCCTACTGAACTGTAACACTCGCCACTAATATTCGCCAGCGCGCATGGGGTTTTAATTTCGAAAGCAGAAATGAAACGAGGATCCTTGCCGGCTAGACTCTTTTCCCAAACGGCCAGAAGCTGGGATTTCAGCGCCTCCATGTAGCCACCGTGGCCTGGCCCACACAGAGAAGGAAGGCTGGGAGATGGCCCCCCAAGCTGTTGGGTACACCTGGGGAGGCCAGTGACAGGACAGTGGGGCTCTCGGAGCTTTCTCCTGCCCCTGAGCCCCCCACCCCGGGGACCCTAAAAGAGCATGTCCTGGGACTGCGCCAGCCTGGGTCCTGAGCACCAACCTCCACTGAGGGCCCCACAGACCCAAAATCACCTGACCCCAGACTCCTCCAGCCTCCCTCCTACCCACCCATCAGCCACTGTTGGTCTGTCCCCTGGCAGCACCTGCCAGCTACCTGGGCATGTCATCCTGAATCAACATGCCGCCCATCATTCACCTTGACCTTTCCTCATACGGATACCTGCACAAACCATGTCCTTCCCTCCCGCAGGGCAAGGATGGGCCAGTCCTTGCCCATCATTGGGGGCACATGGGCAGAGCCACTCAGCTGGAATGATAGAAGGTTCCAGAGCCAGGGGTGTACCTCTGTGCTTAGGTTTTTCTGTTTGAGAGCTTTGTTAAGATATAATTCGCGCATTTCCAGTGACCAGCTCAGTGTTTGTTTAGCATGTTCCCAGTGTTGTGCCCCCTTCACCTCTAGTACCAGAACATTTCTGTCACCCCAGAGGAAACCCCATCAGCAATCACTCCCCATTCCCCCGCCTCCAGCCCCTGGCAACCACTGATCTGCTTTCTGGCCCCGCGAGTGTGCCTGTTCTGGGCGTTTCTGGACGTTTCATGGGGCCATGCAAGTTGTGGTCTCTGTGTCTGAGTCCTTGCACTCAGCTTAGTTCTTCCCAGCTTTATCTGTGCTTCACTGGCGGCTCCGACGGTAAGGAATCCACCTGTGATGCAGGAGACGCGGGTTCAATCCCTGGGTCAGAACGATCCCCTGGAGGAGGGCACTCCAGTGCTCTTGCCTGGAGAGTCCCATGGACAGAGGAGCCTGGTGGCCTGCAGTCCATGGGGCTCACGGGAAGGCAGACACGCCTGAGCAGCAAATGCGCGCACGTCCTTGCTGCGGCGTGTGTCAGTGCCTCATCCCTTTCTCTGGCTGAGCAATAGTCTGCTCTGCAGATAAGACCACATTTGTCTATCTTTCACCAGCTCTCTCAGCACTTCACTCCTTTGTCTGACTCTGCAGCTGAGTTTTCTCCTGGGCCCTGGGTCCCCTCCCTGCCCCAGCCAGGCCAGCATCCCCCTCCACCCATAACAGGAGGGCAGAGGGTACTGGGCAGACATGGAGGTGGTCCCACTGGAGACTCTCGGGGTTGACTGAGCCAAGCCCGGGAGGAGAGCGGAGCCCTGGCCAGCAGCCTGCTGCAGGTATGCAGGCCTCGGGGGCGTGCTGAGGGCTGGATGGGCACCAGCAGACACACCTAGGACGGCACCCATCTGCATGGGCCTGCCACATCTGCTAAGAGCCTGGTGGCCAGAAGGCATCTGGCATTTGGGAGCAGTGGGGAGTGAACGCGTGGGGCAGGCCACCAGGGGCCTCAGAAAGCAGGCCAGGTTCTTGAGCCGAGGCATCTGATCAAAGTAGACAGTCCAAGGGCAGGAAGAGACAGGGTCGGAGATGGCTGTGTGTGCTGCCTGTGGCTTCTCCCAGAATGCTGGTGAGGACTGTGGTCTGGGGGGCGGGCTTCATCCAAGGGATGTGCCAGGAACATAGAGCGCCCTGGACCCCAGTGCTTGTCGGGCCTTAGAGGTTGTCCAGTCACGTGGGGACCTGCAGCAAGCTGGGGCACCTCCTGGTCTTGCTTGTTAGCTACAGGAGGAGGTGAGTCTGCCAGGAAGACTAAATGTTGAGAAAGGGGCATGTGGCCACGGACAGATCTCTGGGGACCATTCTGGGGGCATGGGCCACAGCATAGAGGACACTCGGGATCGGGACAGAAGGAGGGAAATCACTGGTGTCGTGCACTGTGCAACCCCCCTGCCAAACCCACAAAGGGGCCAGGGCATTCAAAGCCAAAGGAGTGTCAGGGCTGGGAGCCTTTATCTGGTGTGTGTCTTTCTGTCTCCAGGATCATAGGAACGCAGAGGCCAGATTGTGTCTCCTGTATGTACAAAGGCATTTGGGGGTGTTTCCGTGATCTGCTGATGGGGAGCGTCAGATGTCAGCAGGCAGCTAACTGGGTGGGGAGATGGTGGAATTAGGCTTGGGAGAGTCTAGGGCAGCAATCTGGGGCACTCCAGGGCGAGATGTGCCAGCCAGACGTCCCCTGACCCCACCCAGTGGTCAAGGCTCGGCTGGCCTAAGGCTGGCCTTGAGGCTAGGTGGCTAGAATGTCAGTGATGTGAACATCAGGGTGGGAAGAAGGGGAGTGAGAGCCAGGCCAGGGTGGACACCCAGGAAGGTGGGCATAACAGGGAGACAGGCAGGGGCGGGGGGCAGGGGGGACTGTGAGGCCAGGAGGCTGAGCCACTCAAGAGCCTGCGAGGGAGGCCCCGGCAGGGTGGCCCCTGGAAGCAGGCAATAGGATGTCTGGCAGCTTCTGTCCCCCAGCGTGGCCTCCCCAGGATGTTGAAAGAAGTCACCAAGGGGTCCCTGGGTTGGCAGAGCAGGCTGAGGGAGGGCAGGAGCAGAAGCCACTACCGAGGGTCAGGGGGGACGGCAGCAGGGCCTGTCCCACAGAGGATGAGAGGGTGAAGGAGGCCTCGTGCGGAATCAGCCTCACGCCTCACAGATGGAAACACCTGGGGACCTAGGCTCCACGTCTGAACCGTTGACATCGGGGATGGGGACCATCCCCGTGCACTGTCAGCTGTTGAGCAGCATCCCTGGCCTGATGCCAGTGGCACTCCCTCCCTCGGTCAGGCGGTCATAAACGTCCCCAGACATCACCAAGTGTCCCCTGAGGGGCAGAATCTCCCCAGTTGAGAAGTTGTAGGCGGACTGCGGGCAAAGATTGATTTCAGGGTTAACAGATGTCCGGTGCCCAGATGGGTTGAGATTTGGGGGGGCTCCGTGACATTGTGCCGTTATGGTTATACGTCACCCCAACTCTGTTCAGTTCTGTCTCGTCCGTCCCCTCAGCGCGGGGCGGGTGGCAGGCGGAGATGCTGTTTCCGGCTGGCGATCTGCTTCGTTCCTGGGAACAGGCGGCTGGTGCTGCTTCCCGCCCTGTGGCCAGCCACAACCAGGAGAACTGCCCACCCATCAGCAGAAACCTCGTTTCTTTCTCTTTTTTGTGTGGCCACATTGGGTCTTCACTGCTGCACGCGCACGGGCTTTCTCTAGCTGAGGCAGGCGGGGGCTACTCTGTAGCCGCAGTGCACAGGCTTCTCATTGCAGTGGCTTCTTGTCGCAGAGCATGTGCTCAGTAGCTGTGGCGCACGGGCTTAGTTGCTTTGAGGCACGTGGGATCTTCCCGGACCAGGGATCGAACCCATGTCCCTTGCATTTGCAGGCTGATTCTTAACCACTGGGCCACCAGGGCAGTCCCTCCTCCCATCTTCGTTACCAACAGCAAAGCTCATTCGGATACAAGGGTTGGGTTTTCCATCCAAGTTTGTGCTTAGGGCAGTCTTCAAATGTTATTTGAAAAGCTGCTCGTCAATGCAAAAAAAGAAAAAATGCAGTCACCCATGTGGTGACCCCCCAGAGCTGAGAAGTCACACGCTCCCTGCAGGGTTTCTTGCAGGCAACTGTCATGAAAGGACTTCGGCAGATTTCTGGTGCGTTTCACGCTAGTTTCTCTGCACTGGAATTTCATCACCCGCTCCCATCCCTGTCCTCCTGGGGGTAACTTTCTGAACTTCACAGGAGGCGCTGACTGTGGTTCACCTCTTCTTTAAGCAACTCCCCAGCAGGAAACAAACCAAGACCGCCGTGGTGGTTTTCGCTGCCGGAGAGCACGCAAGGTTATCTGCACCGCCACGCCCCCCACCGCTTGGCAGAATTGTGACATATTTTATTGTAGCTTTTGGTTTCACCTCGTGTACTTGGCTGTTTTCATATATTGCTTCAGTTTTTTAGTATCATTTTCCTATCTTTCATTTCACTGGAGGATTTCCAGCCACACCCTGGGCCCTGAGGCCACCTGCATCCTGCCTGCAGGGCAACATAATCTGCCAGGCACAGTGGGATGAAGACAGCAAGCAAGACCCCAGTGCTTCCCAGCCCTGCCCTTCCCCCACACCAGCCCCTGGACCCTCCACAAGCTGCTGGGAGAGCCAGCGTGAACTCACTGAGGCTGGCGGGCCAGGCCAGCGGCGTACACTGAGGGCCACAGCACCCCTGGAGGAAGCTAGCCTCGGGGTGCCAGATGTGTGCCCAGAAGGAGGCCCTGGAGTTCACGGCACGCGGATAGTTCAGCCAGAGAGATGAGCCTGGGGACAAGCTTCTCGTCGCCCGGGCTTGGGGGTGGATGTGTTCCCAGCCCTGGTGCTTAGTACGTATCAGCAGGCGTGGGTGTTCCCAGCTCACCACAAGGATGTCACAAGATGTGGAAGATGGCGGGAGCCGCGTTGAGGAACCTCTTGATTGGAAGGAGGGATCCGAGGCAGCGTGACAGCCTGCAGACTGCCCAGCTGAGAAGTAAGGCCACACCAGAGCAGGAGGGGGTACAGAAAGATGAGGGGTTGTCTTTGGGGGTGTGGAGAGGATCAGGGTGCCCTACAGCTGTGATTGCCTGTGCCTTTTTGTCAGGGGGCCCCTGGAAGTGTCAGGGAGGGGACAGCCACCTGGAAGACACAGTCCACAGGCACTCTCTGCCGCTCCCATGCCTGGCAGACCTGCAAGGCTGCCTCTCTGGCTTGCTGCCTGAGAGTGCAGAGCCCTGATGCCTTGCAGTCATCTGAGGCTATTTTAGACCAAAGTGAAAGTTATATTTTGGGGAACATTGCGTCTAAGAGAAGAGTGAAATTATGGGTGTATTTTAAGCACCCAGAAAGGCCTCCTTGGAATTTGCAAAAAGAGTTGATTAAAAGGCGAAGCATAGCTCCGGGCCTGGGACACCCCTGCCACAGCCACAGCCCTTTCCGAACGTTCTGGGCACTTTGCTATACCAGGGCTGGTGGAGTTGGGTAGTGGGGGTGGGGGGGGGGGGGGTGGGGCGCAGTGAGAGTGTCTGCCCACCGTCCATCAGCCCATCAGCTACATCTGCCTTGCTCTTTGGGGCAGGGATGCGGCCAGGCATCAGGCAGCCACAGGGCCTGGCAGCCGATTTCTTTCCTGGTGATTATCCAGGATGGAGCAGCTCCAGGGCTCTGTCCCCAGCATCACTGGGTGGTTTCCTTCTGAAAGTCTGCTTCTGTGTCATTCAGCCACTGCTGGCCGCAGCCAGCCCCCAAGGCCAGGCCCAGCAACACCTCAGTTACCTGAGGCCCATGGAAGTGACCTGTCTTTTGGAAAGGCCAGGAGGTCAAGCTCAAGGCTCTCGGTCCACCACCCAGCCACTGATCAGTCCTCTGACCCCAGCTCATAACTTGACCAGCTCCTCCTGGGTGGAGGGGGAAATGGCCACCCTCTGGCAATGCTCAGGTGCCTGGGCTCAAAGTCTTCCATGGTCTGAGCTGCCAGGAAATGTTCAATGTAATCCTCACCCGTTTACGGAGAGTAAGTCACAGCCACCTATGAGAATTTACAAAGTTCTACTTAGCCCTTCCTGAGGGTCCAGGGATCTCTAGGGCAGCCGATTTTTTTAAATTGAAGTTTGCCTGGTGGCTCAGATGGTGTAAAGATTCTGCCTGCAATGCAGGAGACCTGGGTTTAAACCCTGGGTCGAGAGGATCCCCTGGAGAGGGGAATGACAACCCACTTTAGTATTCTCGCCTGGAGAATCCCGTGGACAGAGGAGCCTGGCAGGCCACAGCCCATGGGGTCACAAAGAGTCAGACATGACTGAGTGACTAACACTTTCACTTTCTTTCATAGTTAATTTAGTTAATCTCTGCTGGGACAGCAAAGTGACTCAGTTGTACACATATAGACTTTTTTTTTTTAACTGAAGGATAATTACCTTACAGAATTTTGTTGTCTTCTGCCAAACATCAACAAGAATCAGCCATAGGTACACATATGTCCCCTCCCTCTTGAACCTCCCCCCATCCCCCTCCCCATCCCACCTCTCTAGGTTGATACAGAGCCCCTGTTTGATTTCCCTGAGTCATACAGCAAATTCCCATTGGCGCTCTGTTTTACATATGCTAACGTAAATTTCCATGTTACTCTCTCCAGACATCTTACCCTCTCCTTTTCTTTTTTAAAAAATTTATTTTCGGTTGCACTGGGTCTTCATTGCTGCACCCGCGCTTTTCTCTGGTTGTGGCGAGTGGGAGCTACTCTTCGTTCGGAGCGCAGGCTCTGGGAGCGTGGGCTCAGTGGTGGCTGCGCACGGGCTTGGTTTTTAATATCCTGTTCTGTTCCAGTTCATCACAGGCTGTTGAATATGGTTCCCTGTGCTTTACAGTAGGACCTCGTTGTTTATCTGTTGTATGTATAGTAGTTTATATCTGCTAATTCCAAACTCCCAGTCCTGCCCTCCCCCACCCCACACGCCCCTGGGCAAGCACAAGTCTGTTCCCTGTGTCTGTGAATCTGTCTGCATTCTGTAGATCGATTCATTGGTGCCATATTTTAGATTCCACATATAAGTGATATCATATGGTCTTTCCCTTTCGGGCTTACTTCATTCAGTATGCTCATCTCTAGTCGAGTCCATGTTGCTGCATACGGCATTAAGTCGTCTGTTTCTGCGGCTGCGTAGTGTTCCGTGGTGTATCTGCACCGCATCTCCTTGTCCAGTCATCTGTCGGTGGGCATGTAGGTTGTTTCCATGTCTTCGCTGTTGTGAATAGTGCTGCTGTGAACATAGGGGTGCATGTATCTTTTTGAATTAGAGTTTTGTCCAGGGATATGCAGAGCAGCCAGTTTTTTAATTTCTTAGCAGAGTCGAAGGCTCATTTCTCAGCCAAGGCTGATTCTACCACCAGGGGACATTTGGAAACATCTGGAAGTTTTTTCTCTTTAATATTTATTTATTTGGCCGCATCAGGTCTTAGTTTTGGCACACAGGATCAGTTGCTCTTCTCATGTAGGATCTTAGTTCCCTGACCAGGGATCGAACCTGAGTTTCCCACATTGCAAAGCAGAGTCTTAACCACTGGACCACCAGGGAAGTCCCTGGAGATGTTCTTTTGTTGACCAAAGGTGCTGCTGAACATCCTACGATTCACAGAACAGCCCTTCTGTGAAGAATGATATGTCCCCGAAAGCATGTATCAGCCGAGGCCAAGACACCTGCTCAAGCTTAGGGGCCTTTAGGATGTGCAGTTGAAAATCAGGCCTGGGGTTCTGGACAGGGTCTTTCAGGGGGCCATGTGGATCCAAGAGCCACTGCCTGCACAGAGCTGCTTGATGGAGGTATCAGTGTTGGTGAGGGTGTGGGGGCGGAGGAGGAGTGGGGAGAGACGGTGACAAGGACGCACAGCCCTGGAGGAGCGTCTCCACTTCTGCCATAGAGCCTGGACCAGTTCCCCCTCAGCACGTGACTGCACGCCTCCCCACAGAATCGGCCACCTCCAGGGCCTCTGGGAAAGAGCTGACTCTGTCCAGAAGCCCAGCTCGGCTGCATAGGTGCCATGTGGCCTACAGCCTGCTGCTCTCCCCTGCCCAGGGCCTTTGCACATGCCCTACCCTCCTGCACCATCATCTGGCTAGGTCTGTCCCCCAGGCTTCCTGGGAGAGGCAGAGGAGAGCTCCAGAAGGTCCCGAGGCCAAGCAGGGTCTTTGCCCAGCACCAGCACAGTGCGACTCCCAGCCCCACACCCTGAGGCTCTGAGAGGCCCTCCAGTGCTCGGGGCCCATTCACTTCCTGCAGCAGCCCCAGATTTCAGCTGTGGCAGAGCAGGGAGGAAGCAAGCACAGTGATGCGGTCATGGCAGTGCTGAGGCTGAGGGGACACCTCGTGGGGATCCAAGCCCTCCTGTGCATGGGTGGCCTTCGACACCCGTTCCAGAGCTGCCCCTTAAAGGAGATGGGAGGGACTTCACTGGTGGTCCAGTGGTTAAGAACCTGCATTCTTAACCTGTGTTAAGTTTTGATACCTGGTTGGGGAACTAAAATCCCATGTGCCGCGGAGCAGCTGAGCCCGCACACCATAACTACAAGCCAGTGAAGCCAATTAAATATTTGAAAAAAATTTTAAAAAGATGGGAGACACTGGGGAGAGGCCTCCATGAGAGAAGCGAAGGCTGGAGCAGGCCTGTGATGAAAGATCAGAGGGAGGATTGCACCAATCCAAAAAAAGAGGTGACTAGAAGCACTTTATCCCAGAGCACAGGGGACACTGGAGGGCCTTGGTTGCAGTGGTCCTCCTGGACTCCGGTTAGCGCCAGCCGTGGCCCCCCCCCCAGACCCAAGGAAGACGGAGAGACCCACCAAGGCAGGCCTGGCTGTTACTCCTGCTGCCCCTTTCCAGAGCAGAGTGGACACAGTGGAGATTGCTCAGCCGTGAAGAGGAATGCCAACTCAGTGCACGTGAGTTTGAGCAAGCTCCAGGAGATGGTGAAGAACAGGGAAGCCTGGCGTGCTGCAGTCCTCAGGGTCGCAAAGAGTCAGACACGACTGAGTGACTGGACAACAGCAACCGAAGAGGAATGCAACCCTGACCCATGCTACAGGGTGGACGACAGCATCGTGCTGAGCGGGAGAAGCCAGACGCACAGGGCCACGCACTTCCGGCCCCGTCGACATGAAGTGTCCACGACAGGCAGGTCCAAGGAGGCAGCGAGCAGATGAGCGGTCGCCCGGGGCCGGGGCAGTGGGCAAGGTTTCCTGTGGGGTAATGAAGCGCTCTGGGACGCGATAGAGGTGACGGCTGCCTGACGCAGCAAACCTGCCAGGTGCCACCAAGCCATACATTAAAGCGGTACGTTAACATTTACCACAATTGAAACCCTGAATATTCGTTGGAAGGACTGAAGCTTAAATATTTTGGCCACTTTATGTGAAGAGCCGACTCACTGGAAAAGACCCTGCTGCTGGGAAAGATCGAGGGCAGAAGAGGGTGACAGGATGAGATGGTTGGATGGCATCACTGACTCAATGGACGTGAGTTTGAGCAGACTCTAGGAGATGGTAGGACAGGGAAGCCTGGTGGGCTACAGTCCACGGGGTGGCAAAGAGTCAGACACGACTGGGCGACAACAAACACGTCTGGAACGCTCCCCGTCAGGTCCCACCATGGGCTTCTGGTGGCTCAGTGGAAAAGAAGCCATCCGCCAATGCAGGAGACGTGGGAGACACAGGTTCACTCCCTAGGTTGGGAAGACTCCCTGTAAAAGGAAATGGCAGCCCACTCCAGTATTCTCGCCTGGGAAAGCCCATGGACAGAGGAGCCTGGCGGCTACAATCCATGGGGTCACAAGAATCGGACATGACTGGGCAACTAATTAACAACAGGTCCCGCCACATCAGCCTCTTGGAATCCTTCCCATCGATCTCGAAGTTAGCAGGCAGAAGTGCAGCCGTCCCAGATCCGGTCCTGTTGGCTCTGGCCTCTGGAGTGGCCCCCAGGGCACCCGAGCTCCATCTTCCCGGGGCCCCACGCAAGCTGCCGATACCAGCAACAGGACACAGGACCGGCTTGAGGTTAGACCTGAGCCCCTTTAGGTAAAATTTCTCCCGCAAGTGTAGAAGTGCTCCAAAATGTTTCATCTAGCCACTTATCTTTAACATCACCATTTCCACCCAAAGAACGTTTCATTTCTACGTGAATTGGCGAAACCCTCCCCCAAGACTGAAAGATCATAAAATCGGCCAGAGCATGTTCGCAGTGGCTGTTCCTGTGGAATGTCTCCTGGATTCAGCAGTTTACACTTAAGCCCTGGTATAGTAGTTTACCCCAGGGGTGTGTAAACTGGTTCGTAAAAGGCCACATTAATTAGCATTTCCAGATTTCACAGCCGCTCAGTCTGTTTCGCAACTACTTAGCTTGCAGCTACTCACCCTGCATCACAGAGCGAAAGCAGCCGCAGACAGGATAAAATGAACGGTGGGGCCGTCTGTCAATAAAACGTCATTTACAGAAACAGGCAGTGGGAGAGAAGCATCGAAGATACCCATATTGGGGGCTTGCCCAGTGGCTAAGACTCCAGGCTCCCAGTGCAGGGGGCCTTTGTTCAATCCCTGGTTGGGGGACTAAAGATCCCACATACCGCAAGAAGATCTGGTGCAGCCAAATAAAATAAATACTTTTTTAAAAAAAAGAACAGATACCCAGATTGAAGGACATCCCAAAGTATACTCACCCCATCCTCCTTAAAACTGTTAAGGTCTCAAAAATAAGCCTGAGATACTTGATATGGGGGGGCTGAATATAACGTGATGAAATGAAAATTGCTCAGTCACGTCCAACTGTTTGTGACCCTATGGACTATACAGTCCATGGAATTCTCCAGGCCAGAATACTGGAGTAGGTAGCCATTTCCTTCTCCAAGGGAACTTCCCAAGCCAGGGATTGGACCCAGGGCTCCCGCTTTGTGGGCAGATTCTTTACCAACTGAGCCACCAGGGAAGCCCACGTAACACGTGATACGAGGATAGAAAACAGCGTTGCGGGGGAAATGAGGACATCTGAATGTATGCAAGCTTAGTTTCGTAATAATGCATCAGTCAGTATCGGCTTCCCAGGTGGCTGAGCTTTAAAGAACCTGCCTGCAATTCAGGAGATGCTGGAGACCCGAGTTCAGTCCCTGACTCCAGTACTCTTGCCTGGAGAATCCCATGGACAGAGGAGCCTGGTGGGCTACAGTCCCTGGGGTCACGAAGAGTCAGACACAGCTGAGCTCCCACGCAGGGTCAGTCGGTATCGGTTTGTTCACTTTTTCTGGCAGCTGTGCCATCGTTATATTGACAGTAGGAGACCCTGAGCGTGGGGCCCTTGGGAACCCTCTGTGATATTCTTAGAACTTCCTAGTAAATCTAAAACCATTTTAAAATTAAAAGGTTTTTAGAGAAAAAGAAGGATGTCGAGCCAGACGTGGCTTGTGTGTGTGGAGGGAAGGGGGTCCATAGACGATCCCCCACAGGCCAGATCTGTCGGTCAGACAGGCTCCCTCCCTGTCCATGAGCTGCGCAGAGCAGGTCTCAGGCGGGACCCTCACACAGTGAGCATCGCCCTGACGCGTCCCCAGCCTCCCGCGCTGCCCCATGCCGTCAGCTGAGCGTCGTCGGTGGTCTTCGGTGCTCTCCCCTGTGGCCTGCGTGCTCGCTGTCGCCATGTCCTGCCGTCCCTTCCTCTGAAGCATTTCCTGCCAGTGCCCGGGCTCTGGCCGGCGGCCCCGCTGGTGTGCGCAGGTGACAGTGTCCCGCAGTCAGGGTGGCGTCCAGGGCACCTGCTCCCCGAAGGGCCCGCGCCACGACTGGGGCCCAGCCACTGAACTCGGTTCCCTAAACAGCGCCTTACCTTCCAGGGCTGTGAGGAGTCACAGCTGGAAGGCGGCTCTGGATGGTGATGTTTTCTCCTCCTGCACCTGTTCCTGCATCATCCGGGGGCCTAGTTTCTGCTCACTTTCCCTCCACCTTACTGTGCCTGGCTGAACAAGGCTACCAGGTGGGGGCACGCTGGGAACTGGACCCGTCTGGGATTGGGGTGCAGGTGGGGAGAGGCTGCTGTCAGTGAAACCCTGGACTATGAAAGTTTCCCATCTCTTGGGGCTAAGTATTAGGAAAGCAATCTGATTAAGTATGCATGCTAAGTTGCTTCAGTCATGTCTGACTCTTCCAACCCTATAGACTGTAGCCTGTCAGTCTCCTCTGTCCATGGGATTCTCCAGGCAAGAACACTGGAGTGGGTCACCGTTTCCTTCTTCAGGGGATCCTCCTGACACGGTGATCGAACCTGAGTCTATTGTGTCTCCTGCACCACAGGCAGATTCTTTACCGCTGAGCCACTGGCGGAGTCCCCTGATTAAGTATACTGAGCACGAAGCTCTTTGCTCTGCCCTGCTTCTAATTGTCAAGACCCTTACTCTAGATGTTCAGCAAAGAGGGAAGGGTGTAACTAAGTGTCCCCTTGCTTTATTTCTCCCTAGAGAGCCTTCACTCTCATAGTAAACCCTAGAGCAGTAGTTCTCACCCTTCCAGGGATCAGAACAGCCTCAGGCTCTGGTTTAAGAATTTAGATTCCCTAGCCTTTCTAGAAATCCCGCAGGTCTGGAATGGGCCCAAGTCTGCGTCTTTAACAAGTCCCTACAGCCCATGCTTGGATTCTCAACTTTTCCTCGCCTTTATCGCAGCCTACCAGAGCAGTATGGTAGAGGTGACTCATGGGGAAAGGCAGAGGAATCTTGACAGTTTTCTTTTTCCTCCCTGTTGTAAGGTGGGGGGAGCCTCAGGAAGACAGCTTTCCTCACCCCAGGTATGGAGGGTGGACCCAAGGGTAGCCAGTGGGGGTGGGGGGTGGGGGAGGGACCCTCCCATTCCCCCTCCCTGTCCCCGAGGGTTTGGAGAGAAGCTATAGGGCCTGTAGGGAGAGTGGAGCGATGCTCTCAGACTCTAGTCTCTCCCTCCAGCCCACCCTTGGGAGCTCACCTTTCCTCACAAGGGCAAATGCTTAGTTTTACTGCATGGAACATATTAAGAGAGTCCTTACTGCTCTCAGCAGCAGCACTGTGCAGCTTGAGATTTGTGAAAATGTTAGTTGCTTGGTCATGTCCAACTCTTTGTGACCCCATGGATGCCCACCAGGCTCCTCTGTCCATAGAATTCTCCAGGGGAGAATACTGGAGTGAGTTGCCATCTTCTTCTCCAGGGTATCTTCCAGACCCAGGGATCGAACCCAGGCCTTCCGCATTGCAAGCAGATTCTTTACCATCTGAGCCACCAGGGAAGTCCTGATTTGTAGAGAAATTCATACAGGGAAGCAAAGGAAATTGGCCATTTCCTTTTCCCTGGAATAGGAAATGGCAACCCACTCCAGTATTCTCACCTGGGTAATCCCATGGACAGAGGAGCCTGGCAGGCTCCAGTCCGTGGGGTTGCAAAAGACTTGGACATGGCTGAGTGACTAGCATACACGCACAGGGAAGCAGACATCATCCTAAAAGGAAACGTTCCATAGTGAGCCACCACCCACTGACAAAACAAGCCCTCCATCACACCTCCCCCGCACAGCTCAGCCTAAGTGTGACTCCTTCCAGCCCACCAGGCCTGTTGGGTCCTCCTTCGCAGATCATCCCACCACACAAATACAAAGTAAATCAGTTGCAAAATGAGGTTGAAAAATCTTGCAAAAGGTGCATGATTGCAGGAAGTCATCAGAAGTGACCCGGAGAATTGCTCTGACCTCCAGTTACTCAGCCACACCCATGAGCAGCAGATGGGAAAAAGAGCCACGGATGGAAGCCTGAGCTTCCAGAGGGAACGAGTCCATTGTGTTGCTAACTTTACATAGGTGCACTCTGCCTAAAGGGAGTGTTCAGCTGGTTTCTCCAGGCGGAGTTCAACTCTATGCTTTATGAACGAGACACACCGAGACCAAAGTAGTTCAGAAAGCTAAAAATGAAGGGACAGGCACAGATGTAGCAGATAGATAGAAACGGGATAGAACACAGCTGCAATTTTGATGTGTAAAAGGGAGAGCTGGGGCCTCTGAACATTGTATGATGAAGAAGATTCACCATCATGCCAAAATCCTCAGTTTACGCTCAGGATATAATCATTGTCAGTATCTATGCATCACAACACAGCAGCTGCTTTTACAAAGCAGAAATTATAAAAGATACTGGGAGAAATAGATGAAAACATAAGATAAGGTTCCTTGCTGCTGCTGCTGCTGCTAAGTCACTTCAGTCGTGTCCAACTCTGTGTGACCCCATAGACGGCAGCCCACCAGGCTCCACCGTCCCTGGGATTCTCCAGGCAAGAACACTGGAGTGGGTTGCCATTTCCTTCTCCAGTGCATGAAAGTGAAAAGTGAAAGACTCCTTGAGTAGACAGCAAATAGACAGGGCTGTAAGATGCCCAGACCTCACATTTAGGCAGATCTTTTGGCCATACCACAAACCCTTCACTCCATTATGAGAATAAATCTTAAGTATTTGTGGAAGTAGTCATCCCTATGTCAAGTCGCAGAGAAAGGATCTTAGAGCTTCCAAAAGTAGAAATACCATCATCAGTTAGTTCTGTTTATAATACCATAAAACTAGAATTAATTTTTAAGGCCCTTTCATATGGAAATTTGTTATAAAGAAAAAATGACCTCTGTTAACTCTTAGATGAAGGGGAATCTCTAAACCAAAATTGGTGGTAGTTTAGTCACTCAGTTGTGTCTGACTCATTGCGACCCTATGGACTACAGCCCACCAGGCTCCTCTGTCTATGGGATTCCCAGTCAAGGATACTGGAGTGGGTTGCCATTTCCTTCTCTAGGGGATCTTGCTGACTCAGGGATCGAACCTGCATCTCCTGTGTCTCCTGCATTGGCAGGCAGATTCTCTATTGCTGAGCCATCAGGGGAGCCCGTAAATCAAAATTATAGATATTCTAAAAACCATTCATTGAAACTGTATAGTGTCAGAATCCATGGGATGTATTTAAATCAGTAACAGCAGGACAATTCGTAGCCATAAATACTTTATGTCCATAAATAGGAATAAATGAAAGTAAATGAATTAACGTCCCAACTCAAAAACCTGAGAAAAAGAACCAAGTACATCGCAGAGAGTGAAGTATTAGTTGCTCAGTTGTGTCTGACTCTGTGACCCCATGGACTATAGCCTGCAGGCTCCTGTGTCCGTGGAATTCTCCAGGCACGCATACTGGAGTGGGTTGCCTTTCCCTTCTCCAGGGGATCTTCCCGACCCAGGGATCAAACCCAGGTCTCCTGCATTGCAGGCAGATTCTTTTACCATCTGAGCCACTGGGGTAGCCCAAAGAGTGTCAGATGGATAAGACAAGCCCTCGGGAATTCATCAGCTCCGCCAGTATTTTTGGTGCAGTAAGAACCAAGCAAGACCATCCCCCATCAAAGCTTAATTTGTTCTTTGTTCTTTCTGTAACCTAGCACATGGTTTCGTTTATAACCTAAACCAAAATTTAGTGAAATACAAGGTACAATAGCTTGTTTCATGTTTGGCTTCTTTTTTTCCCCTAAGATTCCATAACCCCACCTCCCCCCACCCACCCGCTGGCACAGCCACCGTGAAACTTCAGCCCCTGGCAAGAATCTGTCCCTCTCAAAGGGCCTTGTGCTGGGCCCAGGAACCCTTGGTGTGTTTTTCTGTGTTTCTGTTCACGTCTGTGGCTGACAGCCAGTGCCCTTCCGGGTGAGAGCGACAGCGTCTGTTAGGAGCTGGGGCCACGGAGCGGGAGTCAGCGTCATGTCCCGTCAGCACTCGGCTCTCTTTACATACCTGCCACCTGCCCGTCTGTCCGTGCAGCCGGCAGCTGGCTAGAGGGAGCCTGCTGGGTATCCCAAGCCCTGTGGGCAACAGGGAAAGAACAGAACCCAAGCTAAAGCTGGGTGTCAGCCGGGCCCTAAAAACCCTCCACTTCCTCATCTGTGCGTCAAGGAGCATGAGGTTGGGGGTGATTGCTCTACTTCCTGCTCTGCACCCACAGGCCCAGTGAGCCTGCAGCTGTCGCCTGCATGGGCTGACCTGGTCACTGGGGGGTCCAATCTTCTGCCCCACAGCCACCACCTCTCGCCATCATTGCCACCCACTTCCCATTGTCATCTCTTTTCCCAGCCATGCCACACAGCACGTGGGATCTTAGTTCCCAGACCAGGGATCAAACCCTCGACTTTTTGCACCGGGCGTAGAGACTGCCAGGGAAGTCTCCCACTGTCCTCCCCTCCCCTGGCTCCGTCTCCCTCCAGCCATTCCCTGCACAGCAGCAGCTCTGTGGGAGTCACATTGGCCATGCTTCCCCTTCCCCACCTCCTACCCCATCCACTCCCATCCTCAAGGAGCAGGCTTGTCTGTCCCCTCCCACGCAGCCCCTCTGAGCCTGTGACTCCGCTGGCCCCTCCTGCCCTCCGTGCTTCCTGGTGCCACTTCTCTGTGTCCTTGCCACGTCTTTGCAAGGAGACCAGTCAGCTTAGGCGACTCGGGCCCTCTGATGAGCATCTTGCATGTCAGAGTGTTGACGTCCTCTCCCTGCCTCAGCACTGCCCTGGCCCCTTTTGGAAGAACGAGGCATTTACCCAAGAGCCCCTAGTACAGAGGCTGACACACCTTTCCTGTAGAGGGTCCAGGTGTCAGTGTTTTCTCTGCCGGAGCAGTCCCCCACCACAGCTCAACCCTGCCACAGTCCAGAAGCAGACAGACTGCCTGTAAACAGACAGGACTGGGCGCCGGCAGAGCCTTACTCATGGCTGTTGAAAGTGGGATTTCCTGTCACTTTCATGTGTGGAGACGTACTGTTTTGATTTTTTCAAGTAACATCTGGGACTTCCCTGGCTATCCAGTGGTTAAGACTTGACACCTCCAGTGCTGCGGGCACAGGTTCACTCCCTGGTCGGGGAACTAAGATCCTACACGCCAAGCAGTGTGGCAAAAAAAAAAAGAAAAGTGACTTCCATTTTTAGCTCGCACACCACACAGAAACAGGTGGCTGGCCATAATTTGCTGACCCTGGTGGAGGTCCATGTCTCAGCCTGACCCCCCACCCATTCCTGAGCATTACATAGGCATCCTCCCCGTGGCCACGCACATTTGTGTGCAGGGCATCTGTGACTGCTTCACGCTCCACCGGCAACCCCAAATACTTACTAGATGGCCCTTCACAGGACAGGTTGGCCCACCCCTGGTTCACACAGAGGGTCACCTTTCGTCCTCGAACGATCTGAGAAGGCAGGGGTTTACCCCTTCATTTTACAGAAGAGGAACTTGAAACTCATGAGCAGCAGACTAATTTGTCCCTCTTGGCGCAGCCCCCCAGCCCGGGACCACAAGACCCGCTGGAATTCCCTGTCGACGTGGAACTGTTCTCCTGGGCTGCTCACCAGAGGTAGCCGTCTACCCCGAACACACCCGGGGGCGTTATTTTCCCGGCATTTCCACACAGGAAACCCCCAGGCTGACTGGATGCCCCCCCCCCCCCGCCCCCGCCGGGGGCTGTTTGCTCAGTAGACTCAGCCGAGCACATTTCCTGGGCGCCCGGGGCCAGGGGCCGTGGGACGCCTCCCAGGTCTCCTGCGGACGTGAGGGTCGCTTGTGTCCCCAGACAGATAGGACCACGTAGAAAGTTACGCCTGGAACTTGGAGAGCACTTGGGAAAACAACTGGAGTTCCAGGGCTAGGTCCCGGTCACTCTCGGGTGTTGCTCTCTGCAACCCCAGCCACGGCTATAACAAGGGGGCTCGTGGAAGCCAGGCTGTCTTCCAGCCCCGCCTCTGGGCTTCACGGTAGCCTAGTGTTTGCTGGAGTTGTCTTACCGTTCACAGCCTCTCCTGGCGCCACAGGTCACTCCTCTGTCTTGGTGTGTGACCTGGACTGGACACAAGATTTGGAAATCCTGTGTGGAGTGGCTCGTGGTCTCAGGGTGGGGAACAGAGGCTCTGCCCTGACCTGGCATTGCAGGGGGCAGGGCAACGTCAAGGTCATGGGAGGCAGTGGGCAGCCTCCAGGAAGTCCAGAGGCGGTGACGTCCCAGCCACGGTCAAGGTTAACGTGCAGAATGTCCCTGTCGGAGCCCCACCAGGGAGGGGATCTCTGAGACTAGAATGGTGCCAGGCACACGGCCACCAACCAGTACATTGTTGTCAAATGAATAAATGAAACCACGTATATACAAGCACCACATACACTTGGGAAGGGGCCAGGGGAGGGGGGCCCGGGGGAGGGGTCCCCATGGCTAGATCAGGAAACAGAAAGCCAGCCCCACACAAGATGAATTCACTACAGCGATTGAAGACAGTCATGGGTATACCTGAGGGGCAATGGAGTTACCATTTTCAGGCCACCTCTACTTAGCTGGAAGGACCACCACCCTGCAAGGGTGAGGCTGGAGAACTCTCCAGGAGAAATCCTTCCCCCACCCCGACCCCCCACCCCCGACTTGAGACTCACCTATCAACACAGGAGATAGCAAGCACGCTTGCCTTGGTGACCTCATTCCATGGGGCTTTTCACTTTTGAAATCTGAAAGCAAAACATTGTTTGCCTAATGCAGTCCGTTGAAGCTTGTCTGGTTTTTGTGTGGGATGTACAGAGGCCAGGTGTGAGCTTGGGGCTGGGGCATCTGCCTGCCTGGTTGCCAGACCTTGGGTGAGGCGTCTTGAGCCAGGGCAGGCAGACACCCTAAAAAGCCCCGGGTCGACTGGCCTGGCTCCCAGCACCAAGAACCAGTCTGGACCAGGGTCTGAGGGGCAACAGCCAGGGGGTGGACTCACAGTAGAGGCCCTGGGTTCCAGCCCATGGCCACGTCACCCACCTGTTCTTGGACTTCAAGGAGGTCAGCTGACCTCTCTGCTCCTGCGTCCTCATCAGAAACGGGGAAGGCCAGGTCTGTCCCTTAGAGGAATTCAAGCAAAAGAAAAAGGCACAAGCCTGTAGCAAGCCTGACATGTGGCTGGCACATACCACAGGCAATTACTTAATGTTACATCGCCATTCTTCCTAAAATATTGACCATGCATTCCAACAGAGAGAAGACCCACCCTCTTGAGATAGCCAACACACTTTCTAGAAATTTCTGGCTATGTAGGCTGCTCAATCTTGAATATCTTTGGTTTAAAAATCCTCATTCAGGCATTTCCCTGACAGTCCAGTGGTTAAGACTCCATACTTCCAACTGCAGGGGTCATATGTTCAATCCCTGGTCAGGGAGCTGTTAATAAGATCCCACATGCTGAGCAGCATGGCCAAAAATTTAGAAGAAAAAAAAATTAATAAAACCTTTTTGAGTCTCGCAGAAGAACCTCAAAGACAAGAGCAGTTAGAAGACAGCCAGACTTCCCCCAGCTGACAGCATCCCTGGCCGGGGTGGAGGTGGCTACCTGGGGAGCAGAAGGTCAGAGAAGGCCAGGGCGCTCCTGCTTCGTTCATTTAAACCTAGAAACCGTGACTGGAGGTGGGGTTGGATTAATGCATCCTCTCTTTATGGTTTTTTTTCCCTTTTATTGGGTAAACTTTTAGCATGGTTCCATATGTCTTTTTCAAAGCATATACTTTATATTAGAAACATGTCCAGCGGTTAAGACTCCACACCCCCAACTCAGGGGGGCATGGGTTCGATCCCTGGTCAGGGAACTAAGATCCCACATGCAGCACGGCATGGCCAAAAGAAAAGACATAAGGGAGGAAAACAAGGACAGAGAAACGTGTCTTTTATTTTATAAAGGGAAGGGAAACAGCATTTCTGAGAAAGTAGAGTCCTCTCCCAAATAGAGTTTTGCCAGGGCTGTGGATCGTCTGGCATGCCAGGAAGATAGCACGAGCTTGTGGCCTCCCCCGCCCCAGAGCCAGCTCACATCGCATCACTGCTGGCACCCGGGTCCCACTTCCTCCCTCCCCTTTATCTCCAGCCCCACATGATCCACCGGGCACACCAACCACCCTTGTGCTTGGAGGCCTTGCACACCCCTGGCCGGCCCCGGGAACAGCTACACAATAGCTCCCCTCGTTTCGGGTGCCAGGCCAGCATTTCCTCCTCCTCCTCCAACGGACGTATAATAGCACCAACCGGATATTTTTAGATCAGCTTTGAAAAGTCGCAGTGTGTTGAGACCGCATACCAGACGCATGAGGTCACCGCGCTGGTAATCGCAGAACCAGAGAGCCGGTCCCAAAGACATCCCCTCTGGTCCCCAGGATGCTGGGCCTGGATGTTTCCTTAAAACTCACCAGAGACATGTCCGACATTCATAAGGGACCACCGTGGCTCCTCTGGGTGGAAATGTGCATTTCTGGGGTGTCTCTGTGGCAGGCCTTGAACCCAGCCACCGCAGCGATTCAGGACTTGCCCCTGGAGGGGTGTCACTCGGGGTCAGGCACCCCCCTCGCCATCTGTTTGTAGTTAGGACAGGCAGCACTTTGCATGCTCGCTCGTGGGAGCTCATTTTATCACAAAGCAGGCCTGTCCTCAGCTCAGACACCACCCTGCAGGGTCTGGAAGGAAAGGAGGAGATGGATCTGCCGTCTGCTTTTCCCAGAGCTGTGGCTCAAGAGCCCGTGGGGTTTACCCCAAAGGCTGAACATAAGGGAAACAGGAGATTAAAACCTGGATAGACAGTTTTCTTCACCAGGGGGCCCATCAGGGCCTGCAGCACACATGGGGGCCTTTATTACAGGAAGGAGCCCCAGACAACCTGCTCCTACAAACACCTTTTACCTTCATCTGTGCTTCTCAATCCCCAGCAATGCAGCTGTCGCTGGGGACTTCTCTTATTTATTTGACTGCATCACGGCAGAGGATCAGATGATTAGATAGCATCACCGTCTTGATGGACTCGAATCTGAGCAAATTCCAGGAGATAATGAAGGACAGGGAAGTCTGGCGTGCTGCAGTCCATGGGGTCGCAAAGAGTCAGACACGACTTAGCAACTGAGCAACAAATCAGGTCTCAGTTGCATCATGTGGAACCTTTCATTGCGGCACACGGACTCCATAGTTGTGTCACTTGGGCTGCCGTAGTTGTGGCACGGAGGCTCCAGAGCCCTCAGGCTCCGTAGTCACAGGGTACAGGCTTAGTTGCTCTGAGGCATGTGGGATCTCAGATCCCCAGCTGGGGATTAACCCCGCGCCCCTTGCAGTGCAAGGCAGATGCTTAACTCCTGGACCAGCAGGCAAGTCCCTGCAGGGACTTCTCGGGTTGTCCCACATGCTGCCGGCCTCTGGCAGGTAGAGACCAGGGATGACCTCGATACCCTGCAGTGCGCAGGACTGCCCTACCCCGGAGAGTGATCGCTCCCTGAGTGTCAGCAGCGCCGAGGCCGGGAACCCTGCACTGGGTTCCACAGACACTCGGGAGGGCAGAGCAGATGGCGGCCCGGGCCCCAGCAACTGGCCTAGAGCTCAGTCACGCACATCCAGACCCTGTGAAGAAGAGAAGGGGGCTCTGTGGCCGCTGTGTGACTCTGGAAAGCACCTTGTCAGGCTGGATTCCACCACCACATGGCCAGGTGAAGACCCCTCCCCTCCCCTGCAAGGTAGTCTCAGTTGTGTCCGACTCTTGGGGACCCCCGTGGTGTGTAGGCCGCCAGGCTCCTCTGACCATGGAATTTTCCAGGCAAGAAGACTGGAGTGGGTTGCCATTCCCTCAGCTAGGGGATCTTCCCGCCCCAGGGACTGAACCCTGGTCTCCTGAATTGCAGGCAGATTCTTTACTGTCTGAGCCCTGAAGGTACCCCCTTTACAACTGGGCCTGGTTTCCTCCCTGGGACCTCCTCTCCCTCAGTCACTCGTCCCCTGCTTGGCAGTCTGGTGGTTGGTTCAGGTTCTACAGCGAGGCCCGGTTCTGGGGTCTGGAGCCCCAGGGGCAGCAGGAGCAGGAAGTCACGCATCCCGTGACCTCGTCATCCAGGAGCATGACTGGTGCATGAGCCCAGCGGGGGCTGCTGCCCGGATCGCAAGCTCCACTGAATGGAGCCGTTTTCTGAGGAAGTGTCCCTAGCCTTCCAGCAGATGCTTTTTGACGGGGCTTCTGCCTCCAGGCATCGAGTCGGAAGCTCCTCAGAGATTGACCTGCATCCATCCTGCCTGCCAATTGAGCGCTTGGAGAAAATCCGAACTCCTCTCGGTGTCTGCCTGAGAGCCTGGCCACCTCTCTCCACCCTGCCCTTGTCCCCCACCCCACAGCAGACCTTGGCAGTGGCCTTCCCACCTCCTCCCAGCTGTGGCCTTCCTGCCGGGCTCAGCCTCCTCTAAAGGGAACAGCGTGAGCCTGATACCTTTTTCGCTATTGCCAAGCTTCCCTTTCCTCGTGCGACACCCCCGCCCCTATCCCATCTCTGCCTCTCTTCCCTCCTCTGCCCAGCCTCACCACCCTCACTTCTTTCGGCCTGTCACTCCCTGAAACAGGGACCACCACTGCCCAGGTACTTCTCCTGCCCCAAGTTCCCCCAAGATTCCACCGAGCCCTCCCCTCATCTGGGTACCATGTGGGAAAGAGGTGACACCAGGAACCTGAGTAGGGGACAGACGGTGTTCTCTTATTTTCATCTGGATGGTGGTCACATGGGAGACCCCGGGGGGCACTGCCAAGCCATGGGCTCTGAGCACAGCGCACACTTCCTCTCTGTCTTGGGAATGAAGCCCTAATTCACACCATGACGAGGTTGGACCCCAGAAGCATCATGCTGAGTGAAAGAAGCCAGACACGAAAGGCCACCTAGTGTGTGCCCCCACTTAATGTGAAATGTCCAGACCAGGCAAATAAATCCCGAGAGACAGAAAGCAGATTGGTGGTTACCAGGGGCTGGGGAGTAACTGCTGAGGAGGATGGGTCTCCTTTTGGGAGGATAGAAATGTTCTGGAACTAAACAGAGGTGATGGTTGGACAGCGTTGTGAATGTACTGCGTGCCACTGAAGTGTTCACTTTTGAAACTTAGTTTTATGTTATGTCATTTTGACCCTAATTTTTTTTTAAAAATTGCTGTCAACCAGCTTGTCATGCCATGGTATTGCAAGACCCTCCAAGAAGGGACGAGTCCCCATGTCTGCTTCCTCACAAGCAGGCTGGCGGCTGGCCTGGAGCTGGTATCAACCCAGGGCCCAGCAAACTCCTTCTGGAAAATAAATATTCTGGATAGTAAATATTTTCTGGCTTTGCAGGCCAGATGGTCTCTGTCATAGCTCCCCACCGTCACCGCACAAAGACAGTGGTAGGTGGTCGATAAATGAACAGGCCTGGCTGTGTTCCAGGACACTTCATTTGTGGATGCTGAAACTTGAATAGGATTTTTACATGGCAGGAAATATTACTTTTCTTGGGTTTTTTGGTTGTTTTTTTTTTTAAACCATTTACAAATGTAAAAACCACTCTTGGCTCACAGGCAGTACAAAAACACACAGTAGACTGGATTTGACCACAGGCCAGAGTTTGCTACGTGAACAGTTATTACTGAAAAAAAATTCCTACAATTGGTGTTTCCAGTGTCCAGGACTTAGAACTTGAGCCCCTCCTACACCTCAACACAGAGGTGAAGAGCAAGCCCATAAGATGTGTGGGAAGCCCCTGTGGCTCAGTGGTAAAGAATCTGCCTGCCAGTGTGGGAGCCGCAGGAGATGTGGGTTCGGTCCCTGTGTCGGGCAGGTCCCTCGGAGGAGGAAATGACAACCCACTCCAGTACTCTTGGCTGAAGAATCCCATGGACAGAGGAGTCTGGTGGGTACAGTCCATGGGGACTCAAAGTCAGGCGCGACTGAGCGTGCGCACACACACTTGGGACGCGCTGGGCTGCCTACCTGTGTGTTTTCCAGGCGTCACCTGGAGTCTGTGAGTGGCTTCCAGTGAACCATGGTCCACAACACCCTGAGGGAGCCTCCAGGCTGAGGCCTGTAGAAATTTCATCCTCACAATCTGAAAACCTGCTTTTGTTTTCCTCGCAGGCTTTTGGAAATGCTAAAACAGCTCACAACAACAATTCCAGCCGATTTGGGAAATTCATCCAGGTCAACTACCTGGAGAGCGGCATCGTGAGAGGGTGAGTCAGCTGGTGCCTACGCTGTGCACTCCACCGTTGGTCTGGGGTCCTGGGCTTCCCTGCGGCGGGGACCCAGGACTGGGTCAGCAGGGAACTGAATGCTGAAGTCATGATCTTGCAGGCATTTGTGAATCATGAAGGGAAACGAGTATGATTTTTAGTCATTGATATGAAAGTCTGAGAGGTGGCAGGAAGCGTGGGTGGGGGAGGAGGGCGGCACCTTCATAACCAAACCTACCTGCCACGGGGCATCACCTAGGGCATTGAGGCACCCACTAAGTTAAGTACAATGAGCTAGAGTTCCTAGCATGATGGGATTTGTCAAGAGCAGGCGGGGGCCCACCAACCTATTTCCTGATCTTGATGTTTCTGATTCCATGGGTCTAGGAAGAGGTGATGTGGACTCTGGCATTTGCCAAATGTGCCCCTTTAGCTGGAAGGAGACATGATGCTAGGTAGCAAAGTAAGGCAGTTGTCCAGTTGTGCTGAAAGTAGGTGGGTGAGTGGGATGGAGGGAGGGATGGACGGGACGTAGACTGATGGATGGATTCCAGGGTGGGTGGGTGGATAGAAGGATGGGTAGATTCATAGATGGGTGGGTGATGGGTGGGTAGGTTCATGGATGGATGGATGGGTAGAAGGTTCATGGATGGGTGGGTGATGGATGGACGATGGATGGGTAGCAGGTTCATGGATGGATGGCCAGAAAAATGGATGGGTAGGTTTTTAGATGGATGGATGATGGATGGGTAGATTCATGGGTGGATGGATAGAAGGATGGATGCGTAGATTCACGGATGGATGGATAGAAGGATGGGTGCGTAGATTCACGGATGGATGGATAGAAGGATGGGCGCGTAGATTCATGGATGGATGGATGGATGATGGATGGGTAGATTCATGGGTGGATGGATAGAAGGATGGATGCGTAGATTCACGGATGGATGGATAGAAGGATGGGTGCGTAGATTCACGGATGGATGGATAGAAGGATGGGCGCGTAGATTCATGGATGGATGGATGGATGATGGATGGGTAGATTCATGGATGGATGGATAGAAGGATGTATGCATAGATTCATGGGTGGATGGATAGAAGGATGGCTGCGTAGATTCACGGATGAATGGATAGAAGGATGGGCACGTAGATTCATAGATGGATGGATAGAAGGATGGATGCGTAGATTCACGGATGGATGGATAGAAGGATGGGCACGTAGATTCATAGATGGATGGATAGAAGGATGGATGCGTAGATTCATGGGTGGATGGATAGAAGGATGGGTGTGTAGATTCACGGATGGATGGATAGAAGGATGGATGCATAGATTCATGGATGGATGGATAGAAGGATGGATGCGTAGATTCATGGGTGGATGGATAGAAGGATGGGTGCGTAGATTCACGGATGGATAGATAGAAGGATGGATGCATAGATTCATGGATGGATGGATAGAAGGATGGATGCATAGATTCACGGATGGATGGATAGAAGGATGGATGCATAGATTCATGGATGGATGGATAGAAGGATGTATGCATAGATTCATGGGTGGATGGATAGAAGGATGGCTGCGTAGATTCACGGATGAATGGATAGAAGGATGGGCACGTAGATTCATAGATGGATAGAAGGATGGATGCGTAGATTCATGGGTGGATGGATAGAAGGATGGATGCGTAGATTCACGGATGGATGGATAGAAGGATGGGCGCGTAGATTCATGGATGGATAGAAGGATGGATGCATAGATTCATGGGTGGATGGATAGAAGGATGGGTGCGTAGATTCACAGATGGATGGATAGAAGGATGGGCGCGTAGATTCATGGATGGATGGATGATGGATGCGTAGATTCACGGATGGATGGATAGAAGGATGGGCGCGTAGATTCATGGATGGATAGAAGGATGGGCGCGTAGATTCATGGATGGATAGAAGGATGGGCGCGTAGATTCACGGATGCATGGATAGAAGGATGGGCGCGTAGATTCATGGATGGATAGAAGGATGGATGCGTAGATTCACGGATGGATGGATAGAAGGATGGGCGCATAGATTCATGGATGGATGGATAGAAGGATGGGCGCGTAGATTCATGGATGGATGGATAGAAGGATGGGCACGTAGATTCATGGATGGATAGAAGGATGGATGCGTAGATTCACGGATGGATGGATAGAAGGATGGGCGCGTAGATTCACGGATGGATGGATAGAAGGATGGGTGCGTAGATTCATGGATGGATGGATGGATGGATGGGCGCGTAGATTCATGGATGGATGGATAGAAGGATGGGCGCATAGATTCATGGATGGATAGAAGGATGGATGCATAGATTCACGGATGGATGGATAGAAGGATGGGCGCGTAGATTCACGGATGGATGGATAGAAGGATGGGCGCGTAGATTCACGGATGGATGGATAGAAGGATGGGTGCGTAGATTCACGGATGGATGGATAGAAGGATGGGCGCGTAGATTCATGGATGGATGGATGGACTCACTGGTAGAGAATAAATGAGAGGATGGATATGTAGACTGATGGATTTGGATGAGTAGGTTCGTGGATGGATGGATAGATTGATTGATGGATAGTAGGTTCATGGATGGGTGGATAGATTCATGGATGGATGATGAGTGGGTAGGTTCATGGATGAACAGATAGGAGGATGGAGGGGTGGTTTGATCCGTGGATGGATGGATGGGATCATTGGTAGATGGATGGATTCATAAATGAGTGTATAGACTGATGGGTGGTTTGGATGGCTAGGTGGATGAGGAGACAAATGAGTTCATAGGTGGTAGCTGGATTGTGAAGTTGACTGCCAGGCGGAAGTTAAAACAGATTTACATTTTGTGCCAGAAATGTGAGTTCCTTACGTGAAGGTACAGTTACTTCAACTAAATGTGCAACTTTGAAATTGTGTTCCCAAAAAACGAAAAAGAAATTGTGTTTATTTGTATTCTGTGTGATGTTATGCTAATAAAAATACCTGCCAGCCTTATGCAATGAGTTAATGTTACAAGGAATTATCTATTTGGTCATACTGTGATTTCCACAGTTGATACTGTAGGATTTTTTTCCTCTTAAGATGTACGTTCTGGGTAGTTTCAAGTAGTTAAAAAAATATAGTTGCGACTTAATACTGCATAGTGTTTTGGATGTTTGTTTAACATGCAAAGGTCTTATGAGCCATAAACTATTTCACAGTGGGGGAAAAAAAAGACATTTCGGCACAGTCCATTGGCTGGTGACTTAAAGGAACCCTTCCCGCTCCACATTCTGGTGTGAGGGTTCACAGTGGCGGTGGGATTTGCAAAGGCTCCAGGTGATGCTCTGAGCAGTAGAATAAGAATCCTTAAATGTTAGATGCGGGGAGATCCAAGCAACAGGCCCATAGAGGCTGCGCGAAGGCTCATGTGTTTCAGGAAGGCAGAGGTCCTCCAGGAGGATCGATTTCAAAATATCCGGGTTCTTCTGTCCATCTAAATCTGACTGGGATTCCCCCACTGGTCCAGTGGTTTTACGACTCTGTGCTTCCACTGCAGGGGGACAGGTCCAGTCCCCAGTCAGGGAACTAAGATCCTACTTGCCTCATGGCGTGGCAGAAAAAATAAACCTAAACCTGACTGATGATCATCTCAATTGATGGTGCAGGTTCAAGACAAGGACAGAAATGTTTTCTTCCCAAATCCTTCAGCCTCTGGCTTCTTTCCTTTTTCTGTCTGCCCAGGCTCTTAAGTGATGTAGGGAGAGAGACCCTCGCTAAAGGCAACATCTCCTCTGGCCCCTCAGCCCCTCAGGGACACTCAAGAGTGGGCAGTTCTCCCCATGGCCCCTGCCTTCCATGGGCCGTCCAGTAGTCCCTTCCCAACTGCCACTGGGCCCAGCATGGTCTCTGTATGGGCAGAACCACTTTCCTGCCCCCATTTGCCCCGCAGGTTTCAGCCCTTTCTCCAGAAAGACCTTCACTCTTTATTTTATTCTATTCTGTCCCGCTCTTCTGTGCTTCGAGGCTTATGGGATCTTAATTCCCCAACCAGGGGTTGAACCTGGGCCACAACAGTGAAATCAGAGTCCTAACCAGGGACTCTGTGTCAGGGAATTCCCCCTCACTCCTTATTTTAAATCTGGTTTTCTCCCATGGGTCCATATTGTATCTGCCACATTGCAGAGCCTCTGACTAGCAGGGGAAGCCCATGGTATCCTACTAAGTAGAAGACGCAGAAACCAACTGTTTTTCATTCTAGCGGTTCCCTTGGGAGCAGAGACACCCAGAGGCTGCCTCACGTTTTCCTGGGTCCCGGACTGGCTCTGCAGGCCAGAAGCCGGAGCCTTTGCTGCCAGTGGGGGCCTCGATGCCCCTGTTCTCCACCCAGATCAATCCTTCCTGTGCTCTCCATTTCATGTCCCATGGCTGCTGAAACAGAGTATCACAGACTGGTCAGCACACAGCAATAAGAGCACAAAACAATTATTCTCTCGTGGTTCTGGAGGCCAGAAGTCCAAGATCAAGGTGTGGGAAGGGCCATGCTCCCTCCAGAGGCTCTAGGCGAGGATCCCTCCTGGCCCCTTCCAGCTTCCGGGGGCCCCAGGTGCCCTTGGCTCTAGCCCCATCACCCCAGTCTTCGCTCCAGTCTCCATGCGATCTTCTCCCCTGAGTTTCTCTATGATCTCCTCCTCTGTCTTCTGGGATACTTGTCCCTGGATTTAGGGCCCATCTGGACCATGGAGGAGGATCTCGTCTCTCGAAAAATAAGGTGAGAGTGTTAGCTGCTCAGTTGTGTCCAACTCTTGCGACCCTGTGGACTGTAGCATGCCTGGCTCTTCTGTCCCTGGGGTTTCCCAGGCAAGAATGCTGCAGTGGGTTGCCATTCCCTTCTCCAGAAGATCTTTCCCATCCAAGGATCGAACCCGGGTCTCCCCTACTGCAGGCAGATTCTTTACCGGCCGAGCCCCCAAGGAAACCCCATCTCCAGGTCCTTCACTTAATTTCATCTGCAAAAGTGTTTTTTCAGAATCACAGTCACACGTTCCAGGTGGACGTATCTTCTGGGAGCCACCGTTTGGCCCAGCACATAGCAGGGCTGGCCCTCAGCGAAGCAGCCAGCCTGCCCTGCACACCTCGGCTCTTGGCAGGCTCAGGGCAGCTGTAGTCCTGGGTCACTGGATCTCACAGATCAGCTGCAGCATCCTGTCTGTGGCCTCGGATTCAGGAAAGGAGGTCCTGCCTCAGCCCTTGACGGTGGCCTGGCCACGCTGGGTGGAAGGAGGTGCACTTCCCGTCCAGGGAGTGGCTGCCACCAGCTTGCAGGGAGCAGGCCCAGACCTGGTTCTGCTTTTGGGCAGGTGACACTTTTCGATGCCGCTTCCCGACAAGGCCAAGGTTCAAGGGCAGTCCACCCCTCCCCCCAGTTCCCCAATTTGCAAGGCCTCGTGTTCCTGTGGGCTCAAGGGCTCAGTACGGAGGGGATCCCTGGCTGTGTGCAAGATCACCCCTGTAGGGGCCCAGGCTTCACGAGTAATCACCAAAGGCTGTGGCCTGTCAGATGACAGCTCGGTGCCCTTGAGGGGTCACTGTCCTTGCCCATGTGGCGAGACAGCACAGAGAATTGGCCGCAGATTGAGATGGAAACGTGAGTCTAGGACCAGAGGCAGCCTTCCTGCCCAGGAAAACAAAACTGCTGAGAACTACAAGTTACTGGTCAGAGGAGGGAGTGGAAGAAAATAGGAGTTTGAAAGAAGAGAGGACACGCGCATGCTGAGCCTTTGGAAACCCACCCCATGCGGGGTGTGTGCGCAGGCATCCATTCAGCGTGTGTGTGCGCTTGCGCAAGGCTGCAGCCGGAAGACTGCCGTCCTGGAGACAGTCTGGAAGCATTCAGCAGGCCTGGGACCTGGGCCCTAATCCCCAGCTCCCTCTTCTGTATCACAGGATGAGGGTGACCTGCAGAGCCGTACAGCTCACATACCTGGTGATAGAGGATCCCATGAGAGTCAGGTCCCCACCAGGCCACCCCCCTCCTGTGAGGTCCTGGACAGCACGTTAACACCTCCTCCATCAGTGGGAGCCACAGTGCCCCTCCCGGAGGGCATTTAAATCCAGTGTATTTAATCTCAGCAAAACAGTGCCTAGAACCTCGCAGTAGAGCTCCAAGAAATGTCTGAAGTCTCTATTAGCATTGAGGGTGTGGCTGTGTGAGTACCTTGTTCCTACCCCAGGACCAACACAGCCTCAGGGACACGGGCCCAGCACACGTCCATCAAGTGATAAACAGATAAACAAAATGTGTATCTAGACATGTAGACAGGGAGAAGGCAGTGGCACCCCACTCCAGTACTCTCGCCTGGAAAATCCCAGGGACGGAGGAGCCTGGTGGGCTGCAGTCCATGGGGTCGCTAAGAGTTGGACACGACTGAGCGACTTCCCTTTCACTTTTCACTTTCATGCATTGGAGGAGGAAATGGCAACCCACTCCAGTGTTCTTGCCTGGAGAATCCCAGGGACGGGGGAGCCTGGTGGGCTGCTGTCTCTGGGGTCGCACAGAGTCGGACAGGACTGAAGTGACTCAGCAGCAGCAGACATGTAGACTGTTGTGCCGATTTGCTCAGTCATGTCTGAGTCTTTTCCACCCCATGGATAATCTACCAGCCTCCTCTGTCCATGGGATTCTTCAGGCAAGAATACTGGAGTGGGTTGCCATTTCCTCCTCCAGGGGATCTTCCTCACCCAGGGACTGAACCCACGCCTCCTGCATTGACAGGCAGATTCTTTACTACTGAGCTACCTGGGAAGCCCTTACTTAGCCATGAAGAAGAATGAAGTTCTGATGCATGCTCCCAAGTGGCTGAATCTCAGAACCATTGAGTTGAGTGAAAGAAGGCAGATTCAGTATCCAGCCGACCCTTGTACAACGCAGGGGTTAGTCAGAAATCTGCAGATGGCTTCGAGTCAGCCCTGCATATCCGAGGTTCCTCCAGTTCCCCAGTTCCTTCATATCTGTGGTTCGGCAGCCGTGGATTCACCTAACCGCAGATCATGTAGGACTTCGGCATTTGCTATTGAAAAAAATATCCACCTATCAGTGGATCCACAGTTCAAACTTGTGTTATTCAAGAGATAACTATACATACTAAATGAGTGTTTTGGTTTTTTGAGTTTTTTTGTAACTCTAGAAAATCCAAAGTAATCTTCAGCGGGGTTGGTCCGTGGCTGCTCGGGGGTGGATGGCAGGGAGGAGTGACAGAGGCCCCAAGAGTCTGCTCGGGATTAAGGGCGTGTTCGTTGTCTCGGTCACAGTGGTGAGCTCTCAGGGATTCGCATGTGTCACAGCTCATGCAGTCGTACACGTTATATCTGTTGTGCATCAGCTATACTTGCTAAAGCTGGTTTTGAAAATTGCATAGAGATTATGAAAGGACCCAGTGAAAAACTCATCTGGGTGCATGCTTTTGAGTATGTATAGTTGATCATATGTCAATCATCAGTAAAGCTGTTTTAAGAAGAATAGAAAAGTGAATCTATTACCTTGTGTATCGATTTTCAATTGGAGAAACACTTCATGGCTGGGGAGATGGTGGAAGCAGGGTTCAACTTTCCCGTGTTATTCGTGAGTACATGGGTCTAATCATTTCAATTCCTGCCGCCTGGGGGGCCATCCCGAGTGATGCCAGGTTGGGCTTCCATACAACTGTCAGCCCACATCCGGTGTGTAGGGCAGAAGTGGCCAGCCCAGGACCCTTATTTTTATAGATTGTAGTAGTAGGGTGAGGTGGATTTACGACAATAGTGTTTACCTTAAGAATGAAATCGTATTTACGACATTTAGGTTGCTTGTTTACGACACTCAAGAGCTATCACCCTTTCGTCCCTGTGTTTACCTTGGGTCCAAGGGTGTTAATTTGCAGCTGGCTTTACCACAGTCATGAATCATTCTTGTTCTTCAGGGAAACAACATTAGCATGTAACACTTGGTTCTTCTTTTTCTGCTTGATGACAGAGCGGTTGTCGAAAAGTACCTGCTTGAAAAGTCTCGCCTGGTCTCTCAGGAGAAGGATGAGAGGTAGGGGGATATTTCCTTGATGATCCCTGGTGTCGCCTTCTTCCCTGTGAAAGAGAAAAGCAGATGTCCTGAGATGGGGAGTATCTACAGGAGGCCTTGATGGATCTCCTAGGAGCGTGAGCTTTGCCACCTCCTCCTGCTTATTTTTGTGCCTCCCTGGGGTTTTTCCCTGGAGTAGGCGCTTGGGTGTCTGCTGAAATGCGGTCAGATTAGCATCATCTCTGGTCCGCCAGTGAGTGAGAGATGCCCACCCTCTGAGGAATCTATTCACTGGAGAAGCTCGTGGTTTGATTTTTGGAGTTAGGTTTTTGTGTTTTTTTTTTTAAAAAGATCATAAGAATCGACTTATTGTCTCCAATTTGTACATAATCGAGGTGCTTTTTCCTCCCTGACTTGGTCTCCAAAGCAATATTAGTAGTGGTTTGAAGAGTAGCTATCGCTCGGCCTCCAAAAACAACTTTTTTCTCCTAATTTTGACCTACAGGAACTACCACGTGTTTTATTATTTGTTACTTGGCGTCAGCGAGGAAGAGCGTCGGGAATTTCAGCTCAAGCAGCCTGAAGATTATTTCTACCTCAACCAGGTAAACAGCCTCGAGCCCCAACCACAAACGCGGCCTGTGTTCCCCACGGGCTGTTTACGCTCTGCCAGGGGGTCAGAGGCCGCCCGCCTTGGCCCTCTCCAGCCCCCAAACCAGCTCCAAGGAGGCCCAGAGCGGGGCGGCATAAAGGAGTCCATTCATTCCCTGCCTCCCCCCGGCCCTGCCCCATCGGTTCCAGCCAAAATCATCCTCACACACCACCCTTCCCAGCCCAAAAGTACCCAGAGCACTGCTGACTTTGTTTTTCAGCATAACTTGAAGATCGAAGACGGAGAGGACCTGAAGCACGACTTTGAAAGACTCAAGCAGGCCATGGAGATGGTGGGCTTCCTTCCTGCCACCAAGAAGCAGTAAGTGGGTGGGCCCAGCCAGGCACCTCCCCCTAACTGGAGGTACCAGTTGCTCGGAGACCTGACCTCCCCCGGTAGGAACCTCGCTAAGGAGAGTAGCCCGAGGAGTGATGGAGGACTGTCCCCATTAGCCACTGGGAGATGCCAGTTAGAACCGCAGGGCAGGACTTCCCTGGGGGTCCAGGGGCTAAGACTGCGCACGCTCCCAGGGCAGGGGCCCCAGTTTGGGGCACTAGATCCCACGTGCTGCTACTAACACCAAGTGCAGCCAAGCAAATAAATGAATATTAAAACAAACAAACAAACAGGGCTTTTCAAAGGTCATTCATCATTTAAAAATCCTTTTCTTTTTTTTTCGACCACACCCTCGCAGCTCGTGAGATCTTAGTTCCCGGACCAGAAATCGAACCTGGGCCCTCAGCGATCAAAGTGTGGAGTTTTAACCACTGGACTACCAGAGAATTCCTCTGTCACTTAAAAATCTTAATTTCTTCATGAACAGACTAGAGATTTTGTTAATTAGCAGAAAAGCTACACTATCTCAGTAGAGGCAGAAAAAAAAATCTAAGAAAAGAAAATTTACTCAGGTATATTTACCCAAAACAAAAAAAAAACCCACAAGGCTTTTGCCCAACAACGTGGGTACACTTCACATTACAGAGCCATACGGCTAAAAACGGCCAAGAAAGTGAATTTTATATGATGTGTCTTCGACCACAGTTAAAAATTATTTTAATTCTTCAAAACCACTCAGAGCATTCTCCACACCTTCCCGGGTGACCACGACACCCAGAGGGGACGCCTCTGCCCAATATGCTGCCAGGAGGACACCACGGGGCCAACTCCTGTGGACAACCATTGGGCAGCTTTTACTGCCGAGGCATGTACACAACCAAACGTATACACATGCTTGGCCAGCAGCACGCACAGGAATGCACACAGCAGCCTTGTCTATAACAGTCCCCAACCCCAGGAAACCCTCCCAAACGCCCACCAACAAGAGATTAAATAAATCAACACATTACAGTATATCCCTGCAGGAGTCGGCACACTTTCTGGGGACAGATAGCAAATGTTTTTCAGCTTCACGGGCCACACAATCTCTGCGGCGTGTTCTTTGCATTCTGTTTTCTTAACAACCCTTTAAAAGCTTAAGAACCATCCTCAGCTCAGGTGCTGTGCAGAAAAAGGCCCCAGTTGGCCAGATACCAACCCTGCACAGCAGTGGTTCCCACTGGGGTCCTGCTTGTGCTCCCAGGGGACACTTGGCCTTGCCTGATGACACTTTTGGGTGTCACACTGCAGGTGTAGCCGGAGGGGCCAGGTGGGTAGAAGCCAGGTACCAGCAGTGCCAAGGCTGAGAAGTGGCAGCGTTAAGAATAAAGAATGTGGGAACTTGCCTTGGGAGCCCAGTGGTTACGACTCCACTGCAAGGGACCCAGTCTCTGTCCCTGATCAGGGAACTGGCATCCCACGCACCAGGCAGCTTGACCAGAACAAAAGAAAAGTACATGAGTAAATCTTTTCAAAAAAGAAAGGAATGAACAGGGCTACATGCAGTAACACACATGACTCCCCCACCTTACACCTTTTCAGCGGCAGGCCCAATGTAAGTACACGTGATTTCACCAAAGCCACGTTCACAGATGGCGTTAGATGTCAGGACAGCAGTTCCTCTTTGGAAGCTAGGGAGGGTCCAGGGCCTGAAATGTTATTCTATTTTTTGGTCTGAGTGTTAGTCACAAGCATCTCTACCTTTAGTGACGCTTCATCAAACTCAACACCTGGGGATGGAATTCCCTGGTGGTCCAGTGGTTAAGACTGCACACTTCAAATGCAGGGAGTGCAGGTTCGATCCCTGGTCAGGTGACTAAAATCCCATATGCCTCACAGTGTGGCTGAAAAAGAAAACAGCATCTACACTTGGGGAACTGTGTGCATTTTTGGGGGGGGGGGGTGCGTATGCATGTGATGCCTCCATAAGAAAATTTTTAAGCTCTCCCAAACCACCAAAAAAAACAATAGAGCTATGTGCCTCCAAAGTCCTGTTTCACAGAGAGTTGCCAACAGAGGAGTGGTCGTCTTTCGGATTTCTCGTGTTCTGACTAGAATGGGTGCTTTTACGAATACAGCCCAGGTCGCTGGAAACTTGAGCGCAGTTCACTGGAAGCTACTGCTGTCTCGAGACTGGGGACGTGCCCCAACCTTGGCTCCTTCTCTCCCCAGGATTTTTTCCATCCTCTCGGCCATCTTGTACCTAGGCAACGTCACTTACAGGAAGAGAGCCACGGGCCGAGACGAAGGCCTGGAGGTTGGGCCCCCCGAGGCGCTGGACACGCTGTCGCAGCTCCTGAAGGTACTGTCCCTGGGCCTCAGCCACAGTGGCCGCCCACTGAGGCCCAAGCTTCCTGCACTGGCTGAGCCTCTGTCCGCTGCTTCCTCCCCCGCCGTCCCTGCTGTGTCCCTTCCTCATTTCTTTTCTTTTCTTTTTTTTAATCGAGCTATGATTGATTTTACCTTCAGACAGACAGCATACATGATTCAGTATCTGTATCATCTGTTGCCAGATGGCCACCACAAGAAGGCTAGTTAATGCTTGTCAGCTCAGTGACCGTGGGATTCGTTTCCTCTTGTGATGAGAACGTCCAAGATCTACTCTCTCGGCAGCTTTCATTTACACAATACGGTCATATTAGCCGCAGTCGCCACGCTGCACACTACATTCTCGTGACAGTTGACGACGAAAAGTTTGTGCCTTTGAGCCCCCTTCACACGTTCACCCACCCCCCATTCCTGGCAGCCACCAGTCTGCTCTCTGTATCTGTGAGTTTGGGAGGTTTGAGGGGTGTTTTCTTCTTGGTTTTTTTTCGATTCCACATATGAGGGAGATCATGCAATGTCTTTGTCTGACATATCTGTGAACACAATACCCTCAGGGCCCATCCGCTCCTCATTTCTTTCTTTTTTTTTTGTAATTGAAATATAGTTGATTTACGATGTTGTGTTACTTTCAAGTGTACAGCAAAATGATTCAGTTCTACATCTGTTCTTTTCTAGATCCTTTTCCGTTAGAGGATGTGGAGCATAGTTCCCTGTGCTGTGTGCTATGCAGTTGATTATTTTATTTATAATAATGTATATACTTTAAAGCTCAGTCGGTAAAGACTCTGCCTGCAATTCGGGAGACCTGGGTTCGATCCCTGGGTTGGGAAGATCCTCTGGAGAAGGAAATGGCAACCCACTCCAGTGTCCTTGCCTGAAAAATCTCATAGACAGAGGAGCCTGGTGGGCTGCAGTCCACGGGGTCGCAAAGAGTCGGGCACGACTGAGCGACTAACGCTTACTTACTTACACTTACATTTGTATCATTTTTTAAAGATTCTGCATATAAGTGATATCATATGATATTTGTCTTTTTCTGACTTATTTCACTTAACATAATACCCTCAAGGACCATCCCTTCTTCATCTCCTTTTATTTTTTTTTTAATTGAAATATAGTCGTTTTACAATGCTGTGTTGCTTTCAGGTGTAGAACGAAATGCCTCAGTTCTATATATATTCTTTTATAAGTTACTGCAAGATACCGGGTATAGTTCCCTGCGCTGTACGCTATAGAGTTGATTGTCTGTTTTCTATATGTGTGTATACTTTAATCCCAAGCTCCTAATGGATCCTTCTGTCTGCCCCTTCCCCTTTGATAACCATAAGTTTGTTTTCCATGTCTGTGATGCTATTTCTCTTTTGTAAATATGTTCATTTGCATCGTTTTTTAAAGAATCCGCATGTAAGCGATGTCACGTGGTATTTGTCTTTCTCCGTCCGACTTACTTCACTTGGTAGGAAAATCTCTCGGTTTCTCCTTACTGCTGCTAATGGCATTATTCCATGCTTTTTCTGGCAGAGTACCGTTCCGTGAACATTCACACCACATTTCCTTTACCCGTTTTCGCCTGTTGATGGACATTTAGGTTGCTCCGTGTCTTGGCTGCTGTATTAGTGCTGCTGTGAACATTGGGGTGCAGGTATCTTTCTGACCCATCTTCCTTCTGGGAAGGACCATCTCCCATCTCAGCCCCTCGCTGGAATGGCCCATCAAAGCTTTTTATATATTTGTATAACTGAATCAGTTTGCTGTATATCTGAAACTATCTTAACGTTGTACATGAACTATGATTTTTTTTTTTAAACCATCATTTGATCAGCAAGGTCGGTTTGTGGTTGGACCATCCCCTTGTCCACTTGTCCTCAACCCCGGGAGCACTGGACAATGTCTGGAGTCGTTTGGGGGGTACTAGTGTCATCTGGTGGAGAAGACAATGGCACCCCACTCCAGTACTCTTGCCTGGGAGGTCCCATGGACGGAGGAGTCTGGTGGGCTGCAGTCTATGGGGTCGCAAAGAGTCAGATACAACTGAGCGACTTCACTTTCACTTTTCACTTTCATGCATTGGAGAAGGAAATGGCAACCTACTCCAGTGTTCTTGCCTGGAGAATCCCAGGGACGGAGGAGCCTGGTGGGCTGCCGTCTATGGGGCTGCCGTCTATGGGGTCGCTCAGAGTCGGACACGACTGAAGTGACTTAGCAGCAGCAGCAGCAGTGTCATCTGGTGGGCAGGGGATGCCATTTAACAGAATGCACAGGACAGCCCCCACAGCAAAGTAGCATTATTCACTCAGTCATTCCAGCTCTTTGCAACTCCATGGACCATAGCCCGCCAGCCTCTTCTGTCCATGGAGTTCTCCAGGCACGAATACTGGAGTGGGTTGCCGTTCCCTTCTCCAGGGGATCTTCCCAACCCAGGGATCGAACCTGGGTCTCCCATGTTGCAGGCAGATTCTTTACCACCTGAGCCCCTGGGGAAGCTCAAAGAAGGACCCAGCCCCAAATGCCTGTGATGCCGAGGCTGTTTTCTGAACCTGTGTTCCATTTGTGGCTCTTTAAAGTGCGCCTGCATGCAGGAGCCCCAGCTCCCGTTGTGCTCATGGGAATGAGTGAGTGCGTCTGTCAGGAGATGGAGACAGCTCCCCTGGCCCAACTCTTGGCTGCCCATGGACAGCGCTTGGCAGTCAGGGAGGAGCAGTCTCCTCGCTTAGCCCTCGCACCCAGACCAGGAACCCACTCCAGCAGCGACAGCTATAAACACAGGCAGCACCTGGACCAGAGGGCTGCAATGACACCCAGGCCTGTGTGACCACAGTCTAGGCCATTGAGCAAGCCTGTGGGTGTGAACATTCTGAGGCACACCAGTGTTCCACACACTGTGGGTTGGCAGCCCTGAGGGTGGGCTCTGGGCCCACTTCCTGGCCCAGCTGCCGGGGGGTCCTTCTTCCGCCCTCCTCAGGCCTTGCCTCAGTGACACGCGGGATCTAGTCAATAAGCTCTCCAGCTTTTCTCTCCTCTTTTTTTTTTTTTTAAGTTTTTATTTATTTATTTTTAATTGAAGCATACAGTTGGCTTGCAGTGTTGTGTTTCTGGTATAAAGTGATTCATGTGTGTGTGTGAATATATATCTGCATATGGGCTTCCCTGGTGGCTCAGCTGGGAAGGAGTCCGCCTGCAATGCAGGAGACCCTGGTTCGATTCCTGGGTCAGGAAGATCCCCTGGAGAAGGAATAGGTTACCCACTCCAGTATTTTTGGGGTTACCCTGGTGGCTCAGTAGGTAAAGAATCTGCCTGCAATGTGAGAGACCCAGGTTCGATCCCTGGGTTGGGAAGATCCCCTGGAGGAGGGCATGGCAACCCACTCCAGTATTCTTGCCTGGAGAATCCCCATGGACAGAGGAGCCTGGTGGGCTACAGTCCATGGGGTCACAAAAGAGTCAGACACAACTTAGACTAAACAACAGCAGCAACAACATATGTGCATATGTTCCTTAAAAATTCTTTTCCTTTATAGGTTATTACAGGATATTAAATATAGTTCCCTGTGCTATACAGTAGGACCTTGTTGTTTATATATTTTATATAGATTAAATGTATCTGTTAATCCTAAACTCCTAATTTGTCCCTCCCCACCCCTCTTCCTCCTTGACCATGAAACAGGTGAAGCGAGAAATCTTAGTGGAAGTTCTGACCAAAAGAAAAACAGTGACCTCCAATGACAAGCTCATCCTTCCCTATAGTCTCAGCGAGGTGAGTGCTGCCCTGGGTTCTCATGGGGTGCCCAGGCCCAAAAACATAGGTGTGCAGGGTGGGGATAGGGAGAGCCTTCAGAAATAGCTGGCATGGGTGGTCATTTTCCTGCCCCTCATTTGACCTCCTCATGGCTCAAATGGTAAAGAATCCACCTGCCAATGCAGGAGACACAGGAGGCACTGGTTCCATCCCTGGGTCAGAAAGATCCCCTGGAGAAGGCTGTGGTAGCCCACTCCCGTATTCTTGCCTGGGAAATTCCATGGACAGAGGAGCCTGGCAGGCTACAGTCCTTGAGGTCACAAAAGAGTCGGATACAACTGAGCATTTAACAGCACAGTTTGACAGAGGAGAACCTTGGAAGCTCAAACCAGCTTATACAGCTCAAGGGGCAGAGCTAGAGCCACGTGTCACGGTCTCTGTGTCGAGCTGTTTAGTGGGCACGCTGGTTCTCACCAGCAGAGGACAGCCACCTGCAGCTTGCAAGCCAAACCCGGCCTGCTTCCCGCTTCTGTCAATAAAACTTCATCGGCACTTGACCACGGCCATTCATGCACATGATGGTCTGCCGCAGTGGCAGAGCTGTCCCGCAAAGCTGACCATGCTGACTCACGGGCCCTTGCCCGAGAAAGCTTGCTGACCCCTGGGTTAGAGCGTGACCTTTACAACCGTTGTGTGGGTCCCTGCGTGTTGATAAGACGCCTCTCTCTAGCCTTTGCCCCAGTCTCAATGTTTTCTCTGAGGCATGTTCTTCTTGCGTTTTTACACCTCTAGACTTGCAGGTTGGGGAGCATCAGGAAAGTACCTAGCCCCGGGGGCAGGGGCGTATTTTTAGCTCATGGGAGAAGCTGCTCAAGCATCTAAAATGGATACCTAGACACTTGGAGCCCCTGTGGGCAAAAGGTGCTCAGCCGTGGTATGTGACAGGTGCCACAGGTCACTGGAGCCCACAGCACAGCTGTTCCCTGGGGGCACTGAGCTGAGTGAGGGCGATAAAGGCCAGGTACAGGGCAGCATCCTACACAGCTCCATTTCCACAACACCAGAGGACCTCATTATCTAGATCTTGATAGCAGGCTGAGTAAGTCCTGTCACAACTTAGGTCTGAGAGCATACAAAGAAGGAATTTCTTGTAGGTAAATTAGACCCCAGTGAGCCTTTTTTAAAAATTGTAAACATCAATCACCACTTTTTGGCACACAGTGGCCTGGCCCATGGTGCTCCCAGAACCGCAGGGGTTGAACCCAGCCCAAGCTCCTGGTTTATTCTCCCACAGCGCCCTCCCTGAGCCCATGTGCCCACCCCAGCAGTCCCCAGGGTCCTCTGAGGAGCAGGCTGTCCCATGAGAAAGACTTGGCCAGACCCCAGGCTGCCAGGTCAGAGCTTCATGCTCTGGTGTGCAAGGGCGTCCGAGTGGACAGATAGCAGGCAGAGTGAGGAGGGGAGGTATCAGAGGAGCTGAGTGTTTCAAGTCACCACCTTGACCTCCCCGTGCACAGACCTCGGGGTCACACCTCGGCAAGGTGTGACCCCCCAAAACTCTGTGCCCACAGGCCATCACCGCCCGTGACTCCATGGCCAAGTCACTGTACAGCGCGCTGTTCGATTGGATCGTGCTGCGGATCAACCACGCTCTCCTCAACAAGAAGGACATGGAAGAGTCTGTCTCGGTGAGGGCCACACCTCCTCGGCTGGCAACCTGTGACCCTGGCTGCAGTCGGTCAGGCGTGAGGCCGGTTTCTCCCCTCAGCAGCCCCAGGGAACCAACAGGATGCGGTTCTCGGGGCCCAGTGCAGAGAGAACAGGGGACTCTGGGACTTTCCTGTTGGCCCAGCGGTTAAGACTCTCTGCTTGCACTGCAGGGGGCATGGGTTCCATCCCTGGCTGGGGAACTAAGATCCTGCAGGCCACACAGTGCAGCCCCAAACAGAAGTCAGAAACACAGGGCTCTGTTTAATATTACAGGTTGTATCTACTCAGTGTTATGTGCCAGCCTGGATGGGAGGGGGGTTGAGGAGAGAAGAAGAGGTGTATGTGTGGCTGAGTCCCTTCGCTGTTCACTTGAAACTATCACATGGTTAATTGGCTGTACCGCAATACAAAATAAAAACTTTAAAGTTTGAAAAAAAAAAATTACAGGTTCTAAGACCCTTAGCATCAGACAGGTCGCTCCCAAGGGAGTACTCACCAGTAATAACCATTCCCGCGATCTCCCCCAGTGCCTGTCTATCGGAGTCCTCGACATCTTTGGGTTTGAAGACTTTGAGAGGAACAGTTTTGAGCAGTTCTGCATCAACTACGCCAACGAGCAGCTCCAGTATTACTTCAACCAGCACATTTTCAAGCTAGAGCAGGTAAGGAAATACCGGCTTATTCACCCGTCCAGTCCTAGGAGGAAGGGAATGAGCCAGAACCGGGATTCCCCTGGGGACCTGATTTGTCATCAAACCCGCCCCAGAATTTTTCTCTGCAAAAAAGGGAGAGTCCGGGAACATTCCCACCCAGCCCCAGATGAGGCAAAAGGCAGGGATATTTGACGCCGCAGGTCGGTGTTGTACTTTCTGTCTGCTCAGACGTGAAAGTTGATTCAGTGGGAGACAAGCTGAGTTGCCTTGTAAGGATTTGCTTCAGTCAACAATGAAGATATCCCATGTTATAGGTGTTTTCACTTCAAAATAACCAGCCTTCTTTACCCAAGTATTGTCCTTCCTATGATGGATTCTGACGAAAGAAAGCTGATGGGTTTATACACATGTATATGTGAGAGTGTGAGTGTTAGTCCTTCAGTCGTGTCTGACTCCTCAGGACCCCATGGATTGTAGCCCACCAGGCTCTTCTGTCCATAGAATTTTCCAGGCAAGAATACTAGAGTGGGTTGCCATTCCCTTTTCCAGGGGATCTTCCCAACCCAGAGATCGAACCCAGGTCTCCTACATTGCAAGCAGATTCTTTACTGTCTGAGCCACCAAAGAAGCCGCTATATTTAGCTAATACTTAGCTAATTTTATTATTATGTCTGTTAGCTGAAACTCACATTTCTCACTTGAAATGTGGCTGGTCCAAATTGAGTTGAGTAGGAAGAGATAGCGGACTGCAAGGACCTAGCGCAGGGGGAGAAAGGCATTTGGGGGACTTCCCTGGCAGTCCAGTGGTTAAGACTCCACGCTTCCTGGGCAGCCCGGCGGGGAGGGGCGTTGGGGGAAGAATGGATACATGCGTATGTATGGCTGAGTCCCTCTGCTGTGCACCTGAAATTATCACAACATTGTTAATCCGCTGTATTCCAATAAGATAAAAAGTTGTGTGTTTTGTTTAATAAATAAAGATAATTTCCATAATCATTAAAAAAACAATCCACCTTCCTCTGCACGGAGTTCAGTCACTCAGTCGTGTCCAACTCTTTGTGACCCCCACGGACTGCAGCACGCCAGGCTTCCCTGTCCGTCACCAACTCCTGAAGCTTGCTCAAACTCATGTCTGTTGAATCAGTGATACCATCCAACCATCTCATCCTCTGTCATCCCCTTCTCCTCCTGCCTTCAATCTTTCCCAGCATCAAGGTCTTTTCTAGTGAGTCAGTTCTTCACATCAGGTGGCCAAAGTATTGGAGTTTCAGCTTCAGCATCAGTCCTTCCAATGAATATTCAGGACTGATTTCCTTTAGGATTGGCTGGTTTGATCTCCTTGCAGTCCAAGGGACTCTCGAGAGTCTTCTCCATCACCACAGTTCAGAAGCATTAATTCTTTGGTGCTCAGCTTTCTTTATGATCCAACTCTCACATCCATACATGACTACTGGAAAAGCCATAGCTTTGACTAGATAGAACTTTGTTGGCAAGGTAGTGTCTCTGCTTTTTAAAATGCTGTCTAGGTTGGTCATAGCTTCTCTTCCAAGAAGCAAGCATCTTTTAATTTCATGGCTGCAGTCACCATTTGTAGTGAATTGGGAGCCCCCCAGAATAAATGTCTGTCACTGTTTTCATTGTTTCCCCATCTGTTTGCCTTGAAGTGATGGGAATGGATCCCGTGATCTTAGTCTTCTGAATGTTGAGTTTTAAGCCAACTTTTTCACTCTCCTCTTTCACTTTTCATCAAGAGGCTCTTTAGTTCTTCTTCAATTTCTGCCATAAGGGTGGTGTCATCTCTGTATCTGAGATTATTGGTATTTCTCCCAGCAATCTTGATTCCAGCTTGTGCTTCATCCATCCTGGCTTTTCGCATGATATACTCTGTGTATAAGTTAAATAAGCAGGATGACACTATACAACCTTGACATACTCCTTTCCCTGTTTGGAACCAGTCTGTTGTTCCATGTCCAGTTCTAACTGTTGCTTCTTAACCTGCATACAGATTTCTTGCGAGGCAGGTAAGGCGGTCTGGTATTCCCATCTCTTTAAGAATTTTCCACAGTTTATTGTGGTCCACACAGTCAAAGGCTTTGTCGTAGTCAAAAAAACAAAGCTAGATGTTTTTTCTGAAACTCTTGCTTTTTTGATGATCCAACAGGTGCTGGCAATTTGATCTCTGGCTCCTCTGCCTTTTCTAAATCTAGCCTGAGTATCTGGAAGTTCACAATTCATATACTGTTGAAGGCTGGCTTAGAGAATTTTGAGCATTACTTTGCTAGTGTGTGAAATGTGTGCAATTGTGTGGTAGTTTGAACATTCTTTGACATTGCCTTTTTTTGGAATTGAAATGAAAACACTTTTCCAGCCCTGTGGCCACTGCTGAGTTTTCCAAATTTGTTGGCATATTGAGTGCATCACTTTAACAGCATCATCATTTAGGATTTGAAATAGCTCAACTAGAATTCCATCACCTCCACTAGCTTTGTTTGTAGTGATGCTTCCCAAGGCCCACTTGACTTCTCATTCCAGGATGCCTGGCTGTAGGTGAGTGATCACACCATCATGATTCTTTGGGTCATGAAGATCTTTTTGTATAGTTCTTCTATGTATTCTTGCCATGTCTTCTTAATATCTTCTGCTTCTGTTAGGTCCATACCATTTCTGTCCTTTATTGTGCCCATCTTTGCATGAAATGTTTCCTTGGTATCACTAATTTTCTTGAAGAGATCTCTAGTCTTTCCCATTCTGTTGTTTTCCTCTTATTTCTTTGCATTGATCACTGAGGAAGGCTTTCTTATCTCTCTGTGCTATTCTTTGGAATTCTGCATTCATATGGGTGTATCTTTCCTTTCCTCCTTTGCCTTTCGCTTCTCTTCTTTTCTCAGCTATTTGTAAGGCCTCCTCAGACAACCATTTTGCCTTTTTGAATTTCTTTTTCTCAGGGATGGTCTTGATCCCTGCCTCCTGTACAATGTCACGAACCTTTGTCCATAGTTCTTCAGGCACTCTCTCAGATCTCATCCCTTGAATCTATTTGTCACTTCCACTGTAAGGGGTTTGATTTAGGGCATACCTGAATGGTCTCGTGGTTCTCCCTACTTTCTTCAATTTAAGTGTTCGTCTTGCAGTAAGGAGTTCATGGTCTGAGCCACAGTCAGCTCCCCTGTAGGGAGCACGAGTTCTAGCCCCAGTCCAGGACCTGAGATCCTGCATGCCATGCTGCATGGCCAGAAAATAAAATTTTTTTAAAAGGCATTTTTGTCTCGTTTGTAAAGGGCTGTGTTTGTAATTTTTTATGTCAGTTAAATCACATGTCGTGATGTTGACATACATCATACGCCTTGGGTGTTTTGGGTTAAATTAACTGTATTGTTTAAGTTAACTTCGCCTGCTTTCTTTTCACATTTTTAAACATGGCTGTTAGAAAGTTCAAAGTGACATGGGTCTCTCACACTATATGATTGTTGGGACATTCATATAAGAGCAGGGGCTGCCCAAAATGACTGGCACATGGCCACACCCCTTTGCTAACACAGCATCTGTCTCCTTTCATGCTACAAGAGCAAAGCTGAGTCATGCAGACCCCATCTAACTCATAAAGCCTAATATATTTACCATCTGGCTCTTTACAAAGAAAGTTTGCTGACCCCTGGGTGATTTTAAGCATGATTTTTAAGCACTCTGGTGTGATACAGTAAGTCCCCTACATCATGAGCGAGTTCTGTTCTGATAGTACGTTCGTAAGTCAACCAAAGTTAGCCTAGGCACCTGGGTGGGTTTTCCAGGTGGTGCTGTGGTAATCTCCCTGCCAGTGCAGGAGAAATGCAAGTTCTATCCCTGGGTTGGGATGATCCCCTGGAGGAGGAAATGGCAACCCACTCCAGTTTTCTTGCCTAGAAAATCCCATAGACAAAGGAGCCTGGTGGGGGCTACAGTCCATCGGGTCACCAAGAGTCAGATGCGACTGAGCGTGCACACACACACACACACACACACACACACACACACACACACAGAGGTAAAGCATAAACCTGTACTGTTGCAGGTTTAGAATAATTTCCACACAGATAATACATTAAACAAATGCAAAAAAGGAAGAAAACATCTTTACTCTTCCAGTACTTTGAGAAGTACCGTAGTACAGTACAGCAGCTGGCACACAGGGCCTGGCGTGGAGTGAACCGGCAAGAAGCGTTACTGACTGGAGGAGGGGGAGGAGGTGGGAGAGGACAGAACTGAAGATTGTCAGCAATAGAAGGCAGAGGGCAAGCTGCACAACCACTTACAGAGGATGCGTGCAGGTGGCAGTGTACACCAGACACGTGAACTCACTCACACGATCGGACATGTGAACGCACAGTCACATCTTTGAAAGTTCACCACCTGAAGGTTCGTATGCAGAGGACTTACGGAAGATCTTTGAGAATATGCGTTCCTCTTCCCTGTTGCTAATTGCTTATTTCTCAAATAATGTTATGTATTTATTGATATATTTCTATTGCTCCATTAATACGCATTCTATGTTAATTACACATTTATATATAAATATGTACGTGCATACATAAAGTATTTTTACGTAGGACGTGTGCTGCGTAGATGTTACTGTGTCCATGAAACGATGAACGTAACAGATGCCCTTGAACCCCGCAGGAGGAGTACCAGAGCGAAGGGATCTCTTGGCACACCATTGACTACACAGACAACGTGGGCTGCATCCACCTGATCAGCAAGAAGCCCACCGGCCTCTTCTATCTGCTGGACGAAGAGAGCAAGTGAGTGTCCCTGCATCCGGTTCTGCAGCCCCGGGGCCTTCCTCGAATCCATTCCATCCCAGGAACTCCCAGGCTGCTCAGATTCATGTGGCTGCAAATCCTGACCCCACATTTGCCGTTCACCAGAGAAATATTAACACTCACAAGAGCTGTGAACTCAGGGACACACCCTCACCCTCCCAGAAGTCTTTGAGAAAGACTTGTGGGACCTGAATCTAGAAGCCGGTCACAGGCTTGGTGCAGCCTTGCAAAAGGCAGGGAGTGGAATCAGGGCCCCGGATATGAGATTGTCCACCAAGCCGGCCGGCCCTCGTCCACAAGACGTGATGAAGGCTGGAGAGGGTCACTCTCGAGCTGCTTTGTGCTTGGTCACTCAGCCAGAGTTCCTGAAATCGCAGGACAGCCTGAAACAGCAGAAATTTATTCTCTCACAGTTCTGGAGACCAAAAGCGCAAAATCAGCCCTGATGGGCCAAAACCAGGGTGTGGGAGGGCCAGCCTCCCTCCGAGGAGGAGACTTCTTTGCGTCTTCCACCTTCCGGGGCTTCAGGTGTTCCTGGCTTCTGGCTGCGTGACTCCAGTCTCTGCCTCTGTAGTCACATCATCTTTGTCCTTCTGCTTCATCTCCTCTTCCTATAAAGACTCCAGCCTATCAGATTAGTACCCCCTCTAATGACCTCATCTTTTTAGGGGAGAGTGGGGACCGCGTCATACAGTTCGTGAGATCTTAGTTCCCCAACCGTGGGTTGAACATGAGCCCTCGGTTGTGAAAGTACCGAGTCTTAACCACTGGAGTGCCAGTAAAGCCCCCCTAAAGAGCTCATCTTGACTTGACTGCATCCAAGGCCACAATTCGCAGGTTCAGTGTGCCAGGGCGTAGACATGTTTTGAGGGTTTTGGGTTTCTTTTAACTGTGTCGGGTCCTAGCTGCAGCATGTGAGGTCTTCGTCGCATCCTGTGGGGTCTTTTGTTGAGGTGCACAGACTCTCGAGTTGTGGCTCCAGGGCTCAGTAGTTGCAGCACGTAGACTGAGTTGTTCCTCGGCACATGGGATCTTAGTTCCCAGTCCAGGGATGGAACCTGCATCTCCTGCATTGCAAGGTGGATCCTTATCCACTGGAAAGTCTTTTTATCAACAACTTTTATCAGGCCCCTCATTTGCTGCCAACGTCCCCTCAGGCCTGGGGTGAATAGGGCTCACCAACTGCCTCAAGCTGAGTCCCATCCAGGACAGACACATCCATTCTAGGCCAGAATCCAGGGAGAAAATGTTCAGATAAGGGAAGGAGCAGGGCACTTGGAAGGGTTAATTGTCCCTCCCAGCAAACTCCTCAGAGCCAAATCTGGGAAAGGCATGCAAGGCAGGGCCAGGCTGAGCCTGGTCGGATTTGTCTTTGTTTAAAATCTTGCTATTTTAGGGGACCCCTCTGGCAGTCCAGTGGTTAAGATTCTGTGCATTCCAATGCAGGGGGCACAGGTTCAATCCCTGGTTGGGGAGCTAAGATCCCGCGTGCTTTGGGACATGGCCAAAAAATAAATAAAAATGGATGTCAAAAAAAAGAAAGTCCATGGTGAGCAAAAAAAAAATCAAGATTTAAAAAAATAGAATCTTATTGTTTTAGTTCATCATGATTTTAGAGGGGCTTGGGGGGCATCAAATTGGATTTTCTGAAATAGCGTGTGAAGATGTTGCTTATTTCCACAGCTGAGTGAATGGGCCTCTTGCTCTCCACACCCTGCCCCTGGCAATGATGTGCCCCTGGCAATGTGTGCCTCATAGCGACAGGGTCTCCCCCTCTATGCCCTGTTAAGCCATGAAACCCGGGCATCAGGGGTTCAGAGGCATACCTTGCTGCCCGAGTTTGCAGTGAGGCAGGGCGCAGGCTGGATGCCAAAGCTGGCTGCGGCATTTCCTTCCTGGGAGGCCAAAATAGCCAGATATAGCAGCTCCCTTAGTCAGGCCCTGCTCACCTCCCTGTTTCATCCAAATCCCAGCCCCTGCCTCTAACAGGGAGCATGGGCAAGACCCACTGCAAGAACAGCACCCAGCTACAGATGCACCTGAGACCAGAAGTCACCCCTGCCCTGGGATTATTCCAGGAACTGCCTGTGATGGGCCCCGGTCACGATCTTGCCTGGACCAGACTTTTACATGGGCCGGGGCCACTGGGGTGCCCTGCCTGTTTCAAGTGTGCTCCCCAGCCCTGAGGGCATCACTTTGCCCTCAGCCTCGCGCCCGGGCCACCGCAGCCCGAGCACCCGCCCGCCTCCTCTGCGGAAGGCCTGTGACCTGCCAGTACAGAGCAGGTGACCGGCTGCAGTTCCTGCAGCTAAAGGTCTCCCGTGCTCTTGCAGCTTTCCGCACGCCACGAGCCAGACTCTGCTGGCCAAGTTCAAACAGCAGCACGAGGACAACAGGTACTTCCTCGGCACCCCCGTCATGGAGCCGGCCTTCATCATCCAGCACTTTGCAGGGAAGGTGAAATACCAGATCAAGGTGCGTAGCCATCTGTCACCACTGTCAATCAAGTTGTGCTCCGCTCAGGGGATGGGAATGGGACCCCTGGGTACCGTGGAGGTCCTTTCCTTCGGGCGCTTGCTCTGTCCCCCCTCTTTATTGGTTTTGCTTGGCAAGGCTCCAGGGCACTCAGACCCAGTGTCAAACCCGTGGCCCTGCTTTCGAGGCCCCCATGGGCAGGAGCCCCCTCTCTGTCGTGGAGATGGGTCCCACTCCCCACCCAGCCTTTCCCGAGCTGACCCCAGGGCCTCAGCCAACACTAGCAAGGGACCACCCCCCACCCTTCTTACCCGTCGTCCCCACGCCAGGACTTCCGAGAGAAGAACATGGACTACATGAGGCCAGACATCGTGGCCCTCCTGCGGGGCAGTGACAGCTCCTACGTGCGGGAGCTCATCGGCATGGACCCCGTGGCCGTGTTCCGCTGGGCGGTGCTCCGGGCTGCCATCCAGGCCATGGCTGTGCTCCGGGAGGCTGGGCGCCTGCGGGCCGAGAGAGCTGAAAAGACTGCAGGTAGGAGGCTCCCTGTGTCACTGTCGAGGAGGAGGTGCTCAAAAGTCCATTGCAGAGTGTAAAGTTTCATCACATTTAGCACATTCCTGAGGTTGTGCAACCAGCACTACTGTCTTGTTCCCCAAACGTTTTTTTTTCTTTCGCACTAGTGATAAAGAACCTGCCTGCCAGTACAGGAGATGTAAGAGATATGGGTTCAGTCCCTGGGTTGGGTAGGTCCCCCGGAGGAGGGCGTGGCAACCCACTCCAGTATTCTTGCCTGGAGAATCCCATGGACAGAGGAGCCTGGCAGCCTACAGTCCATGTGGTCACAGAGTCATCCACGCTGAGGCAACTTAGCACACAATAGTTCATTACAAGATACTGGCTGTAGTTCCCAGTGCTATATAGGAGGGCTTTGTGGTTTATCTCATATAGAATAGTTTGTATCTGCTAATCCCAAGCTCCTAATTTATCCCTCTCCCCATCCTGTCCCTTCAATAACTGTAGGTTTGTTTTCTATGTCTGTGAGTCTGTTTAGTATATCAGTTCATCTGTGTTATTTTTTCTGATGCCACATGTAGGTGACACTGTATAAAATTTGTCTTTATTTGACGTAACTGCGTTTGGTATGATCGCCTTTAGGCCCACCCACGTAGCTGCACACAGCATTGTTGCCTTCTTTTTCATGGCTGAGCCATATTTCATTGTATAGTTATGCCCTGTCTTCCCTAGCCATTCATCTGCTGATAGATATGTAGGTTGCTTTCATGTCTTGGGTATCATAAATTAGCCCCCAAGCCTTTTGTTCTTGCAAAACAGAAGATTTGTAGCGGGATATATAATTTAACCTGCTCATCCTCACAAGGCAAGAAGGTGTGTTCCTGTTTTTCTGTGAGAACAGCCTGACACCCAGAAGGGCTGAGTGACTCTCCCAGGATCACTCAGCTCCAGATACCAGCCCCAGGGTTCCATTTTAGGAAAGGTGGCATGTCGGTTAAAGGAGGATTAAAAGGTTAAAGCCACTACATTGAGACGGTACCGTTTGGGCCACACAGGGTGGGCAGGGTGGGCTGGCCATGGGGGCGGGCAGCATGTGCAAAGGTCCTGGGGCATCTGTTTTAGGAAATAGATGGTGCTGTTTGGGGGGGAAATGGAACATTTCATGGTTCCCTGTTGTGCCCAAATTTGAGTGTCAGCGCCTCCCCCCGCCCGCCCCCTCTCTTTTTTTTTTTTAATCGGGTTGAAGTTAAGAAGCCCTTCAGCTCCAAGCAGCACTCACCTCAAAACTGCATGTGCTCTGTCCCCCCAGCAGGTCTGGACAGCTCTGGTGCCCAAGGTCACCTGGGAGAACCACAGAGAGGAGCCAGCACCCCGCCAGAAAAACTGTACCGGTGAGCGAGATCTTGATTTGTCCCAGCCGGAGCCTGTAGGCAGCCGCGTTGTTTAAAACGGTGCCAGAAACCCGACACCCTGAACCCAGGTCAGGGTTGACCTGAATAAGGAACCCGGCAACCGCTTAAATCAGAAACACCCAGACGCAGCGGCATCTGGTGGCTGCATTTCTGCACACAGAGAGGCCAACCTTGTACATCATCTGTTTGGGGGGATGTGGGCGGCTTAGTTTACAAAGGATCCTTTTCAGGGCCGGTTGTGACCGTTGGCGGGCGGGGCCGAAAGGCTGCTGGTCTCGCAGAGCAGCAAGCTTGATGTAAGAGCGCTTCCTCCCTTAGGCTGACCAGGATGTCCCAAACCCCGGTCTGCTAAGCTACTTTACTCTCAGTCAGAAACACAGATGCGTTGTTGCCTCTAAGATGACATGGGGTGTTCTGTGGCTGCCTAGTGATGGTCAGGGTTCCTCCAGATACCCCAGTTGGTACTGAGTGTAAAAGTGAGCAGGCTTGTGCTCCTAGGAAGGCAGGGTATAAAAGGTCATGCTCGATAGCCATCTGAGGCCATGGCAAAGCCAGGGCAGGGACCCTTCAGGCAGCTTGCGAGAGCCAAGCCAGGCACACTACACTGAGAAGGGACTAGGTGGACCAGACAAGGCAAGCAGTGTGTGCTGACCTGGGGGACAGCTGGTGCGAAGGCCCCAGGGCAGCAGAGTCCCCAAGCTCTTTCTTAAGACTCAGCAAAATTCCCAAGGAGCCAGCCCCTAAATTTTGAAACATGAAAAAGTCATTTTGTTTTTTGAGCACTTTGTAAGAAAACCCCCCTCAAGAGGTTCATGAAAGCTTATGCGTGGAGTTAGACATAGCTCCTAGGTAAGTGATCCTGTGCCATTTGTCTGAAGGCAGTGTGTCATTTTCCTCCTTTTAAAAAGATACATTTTGATTTTTTTTCTTCTAATTGAAGGATAATTGCTTTACAGTATTGTATTGGTTTCTGCCAAACATCAACACGAATCAGCCATAGGTATACTTGTGTCCCCTCCCTCTTGATAAAAAGATGTGGTTGTTTTTCTTTTTTTTTTAAAGATGCATTTGTAAATCAGCTTTTTCACCCCAAAGAAGGCGAAAAAGAAAAACACTGCCCCGTATTTCAGAGTGGCCCCTGACCCACTCGGTCTCCCCAAGGCCTGGCCCTGGGGCTACAGGTCTCACCCGCAAAAGCACATTTAGTTTATACAGATTCTCCCTTTCAGCTGCTCAATGCTAGATTTCTCATTTGACGGCTCTGAGGAGTTCGATATTAACGCTTTTGAAGACATCATTGCTTTCTATGAAAGCAAGAAGTAAGTAGAAGCAAGGGCCTTGGAACCCGAGACCAGGGAGGCACGCCCTGAGAAGCCATCATCCCAAGGCGCTCAGCACAGCGTTCAGAGCCAGAAGAGAGGGGGTCAGCAAGCCAGGGGGCGCTCTCGCCAGATTTGGCCTAATCAGGGGGGTGTGGGCTGAAGCCAGGGGCTTCATCGTCATTGTAGGGAGCAGGCGCTGCACTGGCCGCTCAGGGTGCAGAGGTGACCTGTGGCGCCTCTGTTTTCTTTGCTTGGTGCCTCCCTGGAGGGTGAGGGAGCGGAGGTGAGTGCGGCCATCCGGCCCTGGGCATGGTGCATGGAGCACAGGCAAGGGGCTGCCGCTCGGGGTCTTCCCAGGCCAACTGCTCAGGGCTTAAACATGTATTCGGGTAACTGCAATGAAGAAGTGTTTTTTTTAATCTTTTTATTTACTTAACTGTACCAGTTCTTAGTTGCAACATGTGGGAGCTAGTTCCTTGACCAGGGATCAAACCTGGACCCCTTGCATTGGGAGCGTGGAGTCTTAGTCCCTGGACCACCAGGGAAGTCCCTTGGAATGACGAAATTTTTTTAAAAAGAGAGACAGACTCCCAGATCATCCTGCAGTCATCACGCCCTCGTTTCTAGACATTCTGCCCTAGACATTTGTTATCAAGACATTGTTCGCGAAAGTCCCGTTTTCAGCGCATTCGATTTTTGTCCCTCAGCCATTGTCATTCTCACCTAAAATGTACACTCAGCCCTAAACCCACGGACCCAGAACACAGTTAATAAGATTGAATGCTGGGGGTAAATGTCTTCAGCTAGAGCTTCACCCTTGGGCCTCTGCCAGGCCACGCTGTGGTGGGGCCATCCTGGGTGCTGCAAGGAGTGGGGCAGCCTCCCTGGCCCCCACCTCCAGAAGCCAGTCGAGCCCCCACCCCAGTCGGAACAGCCAAGCACCACCCAGTTGTAACCCCTGTGTGAGTTCCACTTCATTCCTCCCAAGGCATTTCTCGAAGCCGACAGGAGGCAGACAGGGAGCCACAGAAGCATCACGAGAAGCCCACCCGCTGCTCCCCACAGAGCCCTCCCGGGCCTCCTGTTCTCAGTGACCCCTGGGTGCTTCTTATAGACTCCCACAGGCTCAAACACGAAGCCTTTCCCAGTGATCTGAGATGCCAGGTTGCAAATTCCGTTCAGCCCCACGTGTCTCCAGCCCCTCCCTAACCACCGGAGGAGGGCGGCGCCTCCTTGGGGTGGCCGAACCCTGACTTCTCCATGCAGGAGGGAGTGGCAGCAGCCTTCAGACCTTCCCCAGGTTGCATGTTTTGGCTCCAGTGGCCTGGAGACGGTCCCGACCGTGCCAGGGACCCTGAGGTGGCGGGCCCACTGCTCTAACTCCGTCTTCTCTCTGTCACTGCACCTCCTCCCCTCCCCCAGCGATTTGCATGACCAAATCATCCGGAGTATCAAAGGATTGCCCTGGCAGGGTGACGACCCCCGTAAGCTTCTCCAGTCCCTCAATCGGCTCCAGAAACCCCGCACCTTCATCCCGTGAGTCCCCCCCAAGGTTGTGGGCACCCCCCACAAGTGCAACGAGCGCCTCCCCGCCCCAGACACCCCCCCGCCCCCCGCCTTCAGGGGCTTCCCATGACATTGAATGAGCCTCTGCCCGTGCTGCGCTGTCTTGTGGTCCTGTCCTCACGCCGCCGTCGCTAAGTGGCCCTCGGCATACTCCCGCCCTAGTGTCTGCACCCCGACCCGAATCCTCGTCAGCCCCCCAGTGTCCAGCACAGCTTCCCAGCAATGCTCCTGCCACGAAGCAGCTGATTTTCTTCCCCCAAACCTGCCGAGCAAGGCTCGCTTCCCCCCAGCCCGGCCTTTGTCACTATGAGCTTATAAAGAAGCCTCAGAGGCAGGGTGTGCACACCCTGAGGTCCTTGAGGACCTCTGCGCATCCCATGACCCTGCTTTGTGGGTGTGATGCGGTAGAAAGGGCCGGAAGCTACACAGATGAGATTTGGAGCCCCCCCCCCATCACTGTTTGACCTGAGTGCGGTCAGCATTCACCCTCTGTCTGCAAAGCAGGGGTGACAGTTTCCATACCCTCCTACCCAGCAGGCAGCCACCTCAACCAGTGGGCACCAGCAGCTGCTTAGGGCTCAGGCAACCGAGAACAAAGCTTGTGCCTGCAGTGATGCCTGTTTGCAAAGTCATTTTTATGATGCCTCGTTCCACCCCACGGGGACAAACGTGAAACGACGCAAAGAGCCTCAGAGCCAAGCCTCTGGCAGATCCGCAGGGAACCATTTCCTCAGTGGGTCTTAGAAACTGCCCAGGCTGCAATTTTTTAAAAAATCTTTTCTTGTCTGCAAGATTCCGTAAAGTGTCTACGAATGTGTGGGCGCTCCCCACTCCCTTGGCCAAAAAGATCAGCTTTCGTTTTTTAACCTTCTGCCAGTTCAAGTCTATAAGGCACGCATACACCCAGGCCCTATCTCAGTTCTTTGAGAGGCAGACCCCTGACCTGGCCACGAGGGCAGGGGCTCCAGAAGGGTCTTCAGACCGCTTTAATGGTTCCCAACACCTAGCAAGTAGAGCTGGGACACCTGGTAGGCTCAGAGCTGCGTGGGGCCCCTCGAAGCCCCTTTGGGACGTCTCACTGCCATTCTGTGAGATCCACCAGATCCCCCCCGACACCCAGGGGCCCCTGCCGCCTCAGGGGCAGCCGCTGGCCCAGTGAGGCGGGTGCGCACAGTCCTGGCGAGGCGGCGGCCTCGTTGCACTTGTGCCTCTGGGCTCTGTCGCTCTCTCTGTTCTCGCTCCATCTAACCCGCCAGGCGTGGCTTGCTGAACTAACCCAGAGCCAGACACTGCGTTCCTTCTGTTCACAAAACCATTTTTAATATTTTGACAGGAAAAGTAAAGGTATCAAACAAAAGCAGATCATTCCAAAGGTAAACACACACAATACCGCCCAACACCGCCTCACGAGCAACTGGCTCGCGTCCTGTTTCCAGAAAGTGGGTTGGGGCGGGGGCTTTTACCTTCTCGAGCTTCTCTAATTCCTTCTCTTTCCTTCCCTCTCCCCTTTCCCCTCTGAAAAACTATCTCCTGTTGAAATGACACAGAGGGGTCTTTGTTTGGGTTTTCTAGAAGCAGGGCCTGTGATGTGGTCTTGGCACAAGTGGTGTACAGCGGGGAACTCCCAGGGGAAACCTGAGGTCGGGGAGGGCAGGAAATGGGCTCAGCCGGATCCCAGGGAACCCAGGAGTGGCAGCCGTACCACAGAGCTTATCTCACCAAGAGGCGATGGGACCCTCCTGTCATGTCCCCACGTTGGGTGTCTTTAGCTGCAAGCCAACCCCAAGAGGGTGGGATGGGCCTTGTCACCTCCTGGGCATCCAGGGAGACGAGGCCTGTCAGCCAGGGTGGTCCTGTTGGGAAGGGGGCAGCTGTGCGTTGCTGGCAGCCTAGACCCCAGCAGCCAGCCTTGGGTCAGGTGCACCCAAGTGCCCTCTCTGGTCTGCGCGTACAGCGTGCTGAGGGATTCTGAAATTAGAGCGACTGCTCAGTCCACTTGGTCTAGCCAACAGGTGGGACAGCACTAAGGCCCCCCACCTTGTATTGACAGTGAGGGCTGGCCCACAGGAAGCCTGGCCGGATGAGCACTCACAGCAATGGGGGGTGCTTGGCGTGCCTCGAGCTGCACAGAGGGAAGCCAGCACTCCGCAGCTCTTGGTTTCTGGGCACTCAGGCCACAGGCGGATGTAATCAGCCCTCTAGGAGGCGGCACCCTCTTAGGTGCCGCCTAGGTCGCAGCTCAGGCTCAGCCCCCAGTCAGGTCACCAGCGCTGCCCACCAGGCCCTCCTGCCCCAACCCCATCTCTGACAGCACAGCCCCCAGACTGAGCCTAAGAGCTGCCACCCCAGGGGGGCATTATCCTGGCTCTGGGGCAGCACAAGATGCTTCCCAGTGCCCCCTGGGGCTTTGGGAGGGCAGGCCAGACCCTGCAATTCTGTCCTAGAACCTGCTGGACTCCAAATCCCTGAAGCTGATTATCAGTATGACCCTGCACGACCGCACCACCAAGTCCCTGCTACACCTGCACAAGAAGAAGAAGCCGCCCAGCATCAGTGCCCAGTTCCAGGTGGGCGGCCCGGCGGGGTGGGAGGGGCCGCTGAGCTCTGCCTGGCACTCACGTGGCTGGGCCAAAACTCGCCCAGCACAGGGCGCTTCTCATTGTCCCCAGCGTTCTGACTGCAGCACCGTTTGCCATTTGGGGTGGGGTTATTCTCCGCGGTGAGGGCCATGCAGTGTGTCGTGGGCCGTTGAGCAACATTGCTGGCCTCCACCCACCCGATGCCGGTACCGTTGTCCAGACATGACTACCGAAATGTCTCCAGATAGTGCCAAGGCTCCCTGGGGGAACACAGTCACCCTTGGTGGAGAACCACCATCTTGAAAGAGTCATGAGTCAGCCTGTGAGTTAATGTGAACACTGCACTGTGGCCTGAGATCACACTTCCCTGTTTGCCCTGGTTGCCAGGAAGCTCAGGGACACATTTTTCTTTCTTTCAGTGGAGTCCAGTGGCCAATGAGGGCTTCCCTGGTGGCTCAGTGGTAAAGAATCCGCCTGCCAATGCAGGAGATGCAGGTTCAATCCCTGGGTCAGGAAGATCCCCTGGAGGAGGAAATGGCCACCCACTCCAGTGTTCTTGCCTAGAAAATCCCATGGACAGAGGAGCCCAGTGGGCTACAGTCATTGGGGTCGCAGGAGTCGGACATGAGTTAGCAACTAAACAACAGATGGCCGCAGGCTCTCACCATTAACTTTTCTGTTCCTTCCCATTCTCCACAATCTAAGTCTTTTGTTTCCACTTCAGCTTTTATGTGTGTATGTATATATATAATACATCATTTAGAAACTCCCACAATGCCCTTTTGGAAATAGCAGGCCAGAGACCAACATCACTGCAACCATGATCCCTTCTGAGGCTGACTTTTTTTTTTTCAATCAGAGAATTTAACATATGGAACTGGTTAAACAGGTACTAGAGGACTGAAAAGGCAGAAGGGGAACAGAGAGAGACCATTGAGACAGTAACCATGGGAAGGAGCTTGTACTTCTAAGGCTGAAGGAACCAAAGGAACAGTTTGGGATTCTTAGAATTTAGGCACTTGGAAGTGAGGCCCTGCAGAGCTCAACCTCTGATAGGAGGGTGGTCGCCAGCTGGTGCTGACATTTCCGTGGGGGCAGGAGGAGACGGGTTCTGTTACTAACCAGGGTTCCTGGCCTCCTTTGACATGTGATTTAAATCCCTAGAAAGAGTCAGTCTGATCCCACCACCTTCCCCACCCTTTTCACCTGAGACAGAGACATGGCAGCCCTCGGCCATGGGGACCCACAGCTCCCTTGGGGGCCCTCTGGGTTAGCATAGCCTCCTGATGCAACCTCCCCTGTCCCCTGCCAGCACAGATACACCCCCGCTGCTGCAGGAAGGTGACCGGATCCCCTTCCCTTGAAGGACGTGCCCCTGAGGGGGTCCCAGCCCAACACCTTCCCCCGTCTCTCTCCTCAGACTTCCCTGAATAAGCTCCTGGAGGCACTGGGGAAGGCAGAGCCCTTCTTCATCCGCTGCATTCGCTCCAACGCTGAGAAGGTGAGGGGCTCCCCCAGCTCCAGGGAGGCGAAAGCCAAGCCCAGGTCCGGAGATTGGCAGGCAGTGTTACTGTGTGTCTAGGGGTGGGGGAGTGCTGGGAGTCAGGTGGGTTGGTCAGGAGAGTGTCCACCTGGAGGAAGCAAGTGTCCACACAGGTTCCGAGGACTGGAAGAAGCTGGTTCTGCTATCAGCCATGGTTCCTGGCCTCGTTGGACACGTATTTCAAAAGTGTGCTCTAGCTAGCCGGGGGTGGCAGGGATCAGCAGGAGACAGCCGGGGCCATGTAGTGACCAGCCAGGAATAGAGACATCCTCTGGAACATGGGGGATTCCCCAGTGGCGCAGCTGTAGAGAATCCACCTGCAATGCAAGAAACCCAGGTTCAATCCCTGGATCGGGAAGATCCCCTGGAGGAGGGCACGGCAACCCTCTCCAGTATTCTAGCTTGGAGAATCCCATGGACAGAGGAGCCTGGCGGGCTACAGTCCATGGGGTCGCAAAGAGTCAGACATGACTGAAGCGACTGAGTACACATACGCTGGAACATGGAGGGGCCCCAGAGAAAGCTGGCTTGAGGACAGACAGGCCAGGGTGTTCTTCAGATATATCCCCAAAGCAGTCAGCGCAGAAAATGTGCCAGATGGGAGAGGTTGAGGTCAGAAAACAGGAGCCCAGAGCCTGATGCTTATCCTGAACTTCCTGGGAGGACAGAGCACCAGAGGGGCCCCAGCAGCCAGTTCAGCCCCTGCTGCCAGGCTTTCTTCACCCCAGAGGTCCACTGGCGATTCTGTGCCCTCAAGAACTTTGCTGGAGCCATTCAGGACCTGGGCTCTCTCCCGTGCATGAGCGGATCTCTAAGCAAGGACATCCTGGTGACTGTTCACCCACACTCTGTCTCTGCTCTTCCTGTTTCTGTTCTTCTTCCCTGCTCCTGGGATGTTCCGCTAACCTCCAGAGCCCAGCTTGGCCCTGCCAGGTGCCAAGGCTTCCATCACCAGGCGAGGACCTGGACTCAGGCTGCCTCCTCCTCCCCCACCCATTCCTGGTCCCCCAGCGACAGCATCTCGGAGGTTTCTGTCCCCACCCCCACCTTCCGCCAGCTGCAGAATCAGGCCCACCTGCCCCACCTGTTTGGATTTTGCCTCGACATTGGACAGCTCAGAAGACACTCCACCAACACCTGCTCTGGGCAGGAGCCATGCTCACGGCCTATTCTTTGCTGTTGTGCATCTGTCCTGTGCTCCTTAGGGTTCTGAGGAGCATTCTCTCCAGTCTTGGAGAGCCCACCAGATACCAGAAGCCCCTCCTACCCTGTCATGACATCCCTCGCCTCATGCCCTTCCCTTCCCTCCCTCCACTTAAAATAACACGCACCAGCGTGGTGTCCAGGCCCGCGAGCTCTGGGCTGAACGCTCACTGAACCCACCTCATTTCAGCCTCTCCTCCCCCTCACCCCCAACCCTCCAGCAGCAAGCACCTCCCTGCTGTCTGTGGCTTGGGCTCCCCTTTCTCCTCTGGGTCTTCACCTGGCTGCTTCCTGCCCTCCTCCCCTACCTGTCCTCTTCTCAGCTCTCAAGGCGTGGTCCAGGGTCCCCCCTCCTGTAACACCTCCCACGGCCCAGCCATGTGTTCTTTCTGCTAGATCCCCAGTACTCGTCCTGATCCCTGGCACGGGGTATGAGTTCAACATAGGTTTGGGAAGGGGCCTTTAGGAAATAAATCTTTGCACCAAGTTATCTTCAGTTAGGCAGTGAGAAGTAGTATCTGTCTCCCAGACAGCAGGGAATAGAGCAGATCAGATGCCATGTTTCCTAGAAGAGATGAATGCCTCAGCTATCACTGAGGCAAAGAGAAAAACCAGGTGCCCGCAGCTGCCAGGCTGGGGATAATTCCCAGACCAGCCCCAGCCCATGGGTGTGTGCTGACTGCATCCATATCTGTAGTCCAGAGGGATGGCAGTCACATGGGAATCAGCACCTCCTCCCAGGGCTGCCTGTCCCTAGCCACCTGCATACGTCTTCCCTGACCGCTCAATCGCATTTCAGAAAGAGCTGTGTTTCGATGATGAGCTGGTGCTGCAGCAGCTGCGCTACACAGGCATGTTGGAGACTGTGCGGATTCGGAGGTCAGGCTACAGCGCCAAGTACACGTTTCAGGTAGGATACACTCATGCACGCGTATGGCTATCTGGGACACTGGCCACCTCCAGAGAGAACACTTCTCTGGAGCCTGAGCCTGGCAGGTTACTTTCCATCAGAGTTTCTCCACCGTGATACTAATCCCCGAGTAGGGAAAATCCCCTGGAGAAGGAAATGGCAATCGACTCCAGTATTCTTGCCTGGGAAATCTCATGGACAGATGAGCCTGGCGGGCTGAAGTCCATGGGGGTCTACAAAAAAGTTGGACGCGACTAAGCGACTAACAACAGTAACAGTTGGTATTTATACCAGATCTTTCTTTCTCATAGTTGGGGGGTGGGGGCCTAGTTCCTCACAGGAGGCTTGTTAAACCAAACAGGGAAGAGGGAATCACACAAGCAGATCCCTGTGTAACTTGGCCCTTTATTGAGCATTCTCTGTAATAGGCACTTTTTTTTTCTTTCTCTAATCTTTACTTTTTTCTTAATATATATATATTTTATTGAAATATAGTTGACTTACAGTGTTTCAGGTACACAGCAAGGTGACTCAGTTATACGTATGCTGCTGCTAAGTCACTTCAGTTGTGTCTGACTCTGTGCAACCCCATAGACGGCAGCCCACCAGGCTCCCCCGTCCCTGGGATTCTCCAGGCAAGAACACTGGAGTGGGTTGCCATTTCCTTCTCCAGTGCATCAAAGTGAAAAGTGAAAGTGAAGTCACTCAGTCGTGTCTGACTCTTAGCGACCTCATGGACTGCAGCCCACCAGGCTCTTCCGCCCAGGCAAGAGTACTAGAGTGAGTTGCCATTGCCTTCTCCAAGTTATATGTATACACATATATTATTTTTCAGATTATTTTCCATTACAGGTTATTACAAGATATTGACTTGTCTCTGTGCTTGTAATAGACACTTTTATACCCAGCTCTTTTATTCTGCCAGCCAGCTGCAAGGGGGCCCTGGTTCCAGTTTTCCCAATATGGAAACTGAGACCCAAGGAAATGACTTCAGGGTCCCTGGGCTTTCTAGAAACCAGAGAATCACTAGTAACACCAAACTGGTGAAGACGAAATTTCAACAGATTTTCAACTATATCATCATTGACGGTTGGGGCTGGGTCATGCTCTGTGGGGAGAAGGCAATGGCACCCCACTCCAGTACTCTTGCCTGGAAAATCCGGTGGACAGAGGAGCCTGGTAGGCTGCAGTCCGTGGGGTCACACAGAGTCAGGCATGACTGAGCAACTTCAGTTTCACTTTTCACTTTGATGCATTGGAGAAGGAAATGGCAGCCCACTCCAGTGTTCTTGCCTGGAGAATCCCAGGGACGGGGGAGCCTGGTGGGCTGCCGTCTATGGGGTTGCACAGAGTCGGACACGACTGAAGTGACTTAGCAGCAGCAGCAGTATGCTCTGTGATGAGGGCCACCCTGTGCACCATTGCATATTGAATAGCATCCCTGACCTCCACCCATAAGATGCCAGGAACACTATTCCCCTGAGTTCTAACAACCCAAGGTGTCTCCATTTAACACCAAACATCCCCCGGGGTTAGCATAGCCCAGGTGGAGAACCCTTGGCTTATGCGGGGAGCTGGCAGCAGCTGTGTAGTGCTTGAGTGAGCACTGAGCCTGAACCTAGAGGTGGAAGCCCCTGGTCCCCATTCCAGCTTTACCTGCGTGGCCTCAGGTACATGGCTTCATTGTGGCATGCCTCCCTCTTCTCATCCTCAGAAACGGGAATATCATCTTTCTGATCTGCATAAACAGGAAAGGCAAATTGCTGAAAAGGGAGAAAATGCTGGTGTGTTTCACTCATGATTGGCTATTAAAAATTCAGCATAACTGTTTACTTAAAAGGGCATACCAGGACTTCTCTGATGGTCCAGTGGTTAAGACTCCATGCTCCCAATGCCCGGGGCACAGGTTTGTTCCCTGATTTGGGACATAGCATCTCACATGCTGCACAGCATGGCCAAAAAAAGGTCAGGGGGCATACCTTGGGAATTTTCCTTGTGGTCCAGTAGTTAGGATGCTGCTTTTCTACTGCAGGGAATGCGGATTCAATCCCTGGTCGGGAAACTTAGATCCCACATGCCATGCAGTGGAAAAAAAAAAAAGCATACTTCCAGCTATGGTTCAGCCCTCTAATGAATCACAGACTGTGAGCCCCCCCACAGTCAACTTCATCTTCTGGCTCTCCCCCAACAATGCCCCAGCCAGCAGGTCCTCGTGATGATGGTCACTCTCCCACTGACTGAAAGATCCAGTGCTCCATGTCTGCGACAGTCTTTCTTAAGCTTCAGACTATTTCAGAAAGTCCCAGATCTTAGTTTTGTCAACACTATTCATATCAATCCAAGTTGTGGCTTCGGAAACGCCTTGACCGGGGAGTTGCTAGAGCCCTGTTCTTTGTGGTGGCAGAAACCCTCACGTAGATTCTCCTTTCTTACCGAAAATCACCCAGGATTTCACGGAGCAGTTCCAGGTGCTTCTCCCGAAGAATGCCCAGCCCTGCAGGGAGGTCATCTCTGCCCTGCTGGAGAAGATGGACATAGACAAGAGGAGCTACCAGATTGGCAAGACCAAGGTCCGCAATCGCAGCCCTCGGAGGGCCCTGGCACCCATACCTTCCACTCCACACGGGGTCCTCACACAGCCCACACCACTCCCTGGAAAATAAGGGGTCTGCTGAGGAAGTAACATTTCTTGGGGTACAGCACGTTATTTCTTCCTGGAAGGCAGAGGGACAGACTTAAGGTGTCGGGCTCAGGCATCAGTTCCTCAGTTTCTCATTTGTAGGCTAGGAACTATCATACCATAGCACAGAGCGTTCAAGGGACTGGTCAGTAACCTTTGTGATGTCTCACAACTCCCCAGCAAGTTAATCACGTAGAGTTACCAGGTGACCCAGCAGTTCCTCTGCTAGATATAAACCCAAAAGAACTGAAAACGTGCAAACATTCTAGTACGTGTGCATTCATAGCGGCACAGTTCTAGTCACAATTGCCAAAGGGTAGAAATAGCCCGTGTGTCCATGAGCAGATGATGAATAAAGAAAACGTGGGCCATTCACATAGTGGAATCTTATTCAGCTCTGATATACACTTACGTGGATGAACCTTGAAAATGTTATGCTGAGTGGAAGAAGCCAGGCACAAAAGGTCCTCTGGTGTATGATCCAGTTTATATGAAATGTCCTGAACAGGTAAATCGATAAAAACGGAAAGCTGGGGCTTCCCTAGTGGTCCAGTGGTTAAGACTCTGCACTTCCAGTGGAAGGGATGCAGGTTCAGTCCTGGTTCGGGGACTAAGATCCAACATGCTGTGTGACGTGACTCCCCAAAAAATTTTTTTAAAATAAGACAGCAGATTAGGGGTTGCCAGGGGCTGAGGGAGGGGGATTAGGAAGTGACTACTAATGGATACGGAGTTTCCCCTGGGAGTGATGACATGTTTCATAGCTGGATAGAGGTGACCGCTGCACAAGAGCTTGAAAATACTAAATGCCACCAAATTATTCACTTTAAATGGTTCATTTTATGTTCTGGGAATTCTATCTCAACATGTATTTTTTTTTAAAAAACTTCCTCTTCGTCAGGTCAGTAGTCAGTACACCAGCTCGGTCTCGCTCACTGCCGAGTGGGCTGAGCAGACCTGAGTACAGGGGTGCTGGAGGCTCGCTGACCCTTCCTGTGCCCGCCCCCAGGTCTTTCTGAAGGAGACGGAGCGGCAGGCCCTGCAGGAGACCCTGCACCGGGAGGTCGTGCGGAAGATCCTGCTGCTGCAGAGCTGGTTCCGGATGGTGCTGGAGCGCAGGCACTTCCTGCAGACGCGGCGGGCGGCCATCACAATCCAGGTGCCAAGGGGACCCGCGGGGCGGGTGGCGAGGCTGGCCGGGGCCACGCGCACCCAGCCCCTGAACGCCCCCTCCACTCTCAGGCCTGCTGGCGGTCCTACCGCGTCCGCCGGGCACTGGAGAGGACGCAGGCGGCCGTGTTCCTCCAGGCCGCGTGGAGGGGCTACCGGCAGCGGGCAGCCTACCGGCGCCAGAGACAGAGCATCATCCGCCTCCAGAGTCTCTGCCGGGGGCACCTGCAGCGCAAGAGGTGAGCAGAATGGGCCCAAGCACCTCCCACCCAACCCCCCAGAACATTCCACCCACTCAACACTCAGGCGCTACCTGAGATACCACCTGGCCGGTAGAGCTGTCAGGATGTCCCTGTCTGGATGCAAGGAGGCTGAGGAGGGGCTGGCAGGTGGCACCTGTGGCAACCCCAGATCACCATTGGTAGCCCTCAGTCTCTGCTAGAGGACCCCCCCCTTCTCCCACTGCACCTGCCCACCCCAGCCACTGAGCAGAACCACCTGGGCTCAGAGGATCCAGGCCACTGGGACCAACCCTCAGGGGGCCCCCCGTCCCCATTCACAGGGAGTCCACCAGGCCAGGGGCTCCAGAGGAGTTCAGGGAGTTCCGAATAGATCCCTCCTGCAGCAAACCTAATAAAGGCCCCCCGACCCTGATGGCTCAGATGGTAAAGAATTTGCCTGCAATGCAGGAGACCCAGGTTCAATCCCTGGGTCAGGAAGGTCCCCTGGAGAAAGAGATGGCTACCCACTCCAGTATTCTTGCCTGGAGAATCCCATGGACAGAGGAGCCTGGCGGGCTACAGTCCATGGGGTACAGTCCATAGAGTCAGACCCGACTGAGCAACCAGCACTTTTCACTTTTTTCACTGAACCCATTAGGCAGCAGTGCCCATGACAACACGAGGCTATTCCCTCTCTCCCCCTTTTCCTGGCTAAGGATGGGGCCACCTTTCAAGAAGCATCTCTGGGGGCCAGGGTCTCACCCCTTGGCAGAGGGGGAGCCTGGCCCCCCAGCCCTGTACCTGCAGGTGGAACAGGGTTCCCCAATGCCCTGGGTGGATTTGCTCCTGAACCCACCTCCTTTCCTCCCCCGCCCCACCAGCTTCAGCCAGATGGTGGAGGAGAAGCAGAAAGCTGAAGAGAAGGAGAGGGAAGCCGAGCAAGCTGCGAAGGAGGAAACCGCCGAGGCCGGGCTGGCCCAGGCAGCTGGCCCAGAACCTGAGCGGGGCCTAGAACCCTCCACGGAGGGCGAGCCTTTGGACCTGGAGCCTGAGGTATGGCCCAACGACGGGGCTCCCCCAGCCGAGAGCTGCCAACCTGAGAAGGAGGTCCCGAGCGTGGAGAAGGCGCCCCCAACCCAGAAACATGCGGGTGAAGGTCGCGAGAAAGTGCCCCGCAGCCGAGAGAAGCGTGAGTCACGGCGACAGCGGGGGCTGGAGCACGTGAAGCTCCAGAACAAGCACATCCAGTCCTGCAAGGACGAGCACACCCTCAGAGAACTTTCTGGAAAGGCTGTCCCAGGGTCAGAGGAGAGCCTCCCGGAAGACACAAAGGAGGGCAGGGAAGATGAAAGCCCTTCGGATGCCAGGACTGAGATGGAGATGGCGGCCCCCAAGAAGCAGCCTCAGGTGCCCCCACAGGCCCCGCCGAGCAGCCCAGACTCGGGAGAAGCCCAGGCTGGGAGCCCCAGGCCCAGCCACGAGGAACGACCCACCAGCCTGGCCCTGGACACCAGGGTCGCCGTGCTGGGTCCCAGTGCCACCCCGGAGACCCCCAAAGACAAGAGCAAGCCAGGGGTCAGCCCCAGGGCCCAGGACAGGCCCGACAGTCCTGGAGGCTCCACACAGATTCAGCGGTACCGGGACCCTGACGCTGAGCGGCTGGCCAACGCCGTGGAGCTATGGCGGGGCAAAAAGCTGATGACCATGGGCAGCAACACCATGCTGAGTCAGTCCCTGGACCTCAGCGAGCGGCACCGGGCCGTGGGGGCCACCCTAACACCCACAGAGTAAGCCTGCACCCTCCTTTGTCCGAGCGAGGGCTGGGGGTGCTGGGGAAGTGGGGGTGGCTGTACAGCCATGCACAGCCTCGTACATCTCAGAAACACGTGCGTTTCAGTGCCCGAGAGCCGACACCAGGTGGGCAGCAGCCCCAGGGAAGCAGGGTGCCGGAGGGAAGGTTGGGAAAGACGAAGCCCCTGCCCAAATGATTGCTATTCACACAGAAAGCCTGCAGCCTTGTGGGGGGTGGCCCCTCGGGTTGAGGTTCCCCCAGCTCCAGCCTTGTGGGGGGTGGCCCCTCGGGTTGAGGTTCCCCCCTCTGCAGCCTGCCTGGGCCTCAGTTTCCTCATCAACGGGTGGGGGTGATTGCGCACATGCACCTAGAGGTTGCAGGAGCGGCTCTCGACACACTTGGACCCCTTCTTCTCCTTGTTCATTTGCTAAGTTGTGGCCAGTTCTTCACGACCCCATGGACTGCACCTCGTCGGGCTTCCCTGTCCTTCACCATCTCCCAGAGTTTGCTCGAACTCATGTCCATTGAGTCGGTGATGCCGTCCAACCATCTCATCCTCCGTCGCCCCCTTCTCCTCCTGCCCTTAGTCTTTCCCAGCTTCAGGGTCTTTTCCAATGCTTTGGCTCTTCACGTCACGTGGCTCCAAAGTATTGGAGCTTCAGTATCAGTCCTTCCAGTGAATATCCAAGGTTGATTTCCTTTAAGATTGACTGGTTCAATCTCCTTGCAGTCCAAGGGACTCTCAGGAGTCTTTTTGAACACCACAGTTCAAAAGCATCCATGCTTCAGTCCTCAGCCTTCTTTATGGTCCAACTGTCACATCCATATGTGACTACTGGAAAAACTGTAGACCCTGGACCTCTAGTAAGCTAAATATCATAAATATCAGTGACTCCAAGACCCAGCCCCTTGTCGCAGAGGCTGGCTTCTCCAAAGGAAAGAAGAGGTGAAGGAAGACACAGACCTTCTGCCAGGACAGGCTTTCTTGGCCCCGGGATGACAGGCCTCTGGGGCCGGCCCCATCTCTGTGGTGGGGGCCGTCCTGAACCCCGTGAGGTACAGAGCAGCATCCCCAGTTTCCACCCACCAGATGCAGGAGCACCACCCCTCCCCCAGGCCCGACAGCCCCCCTTGTCCTGCTCCCCCTTGTCAGTAAAGGCCGCATTTCTGTGATCTCACAGGGAGAGGCGCGTCTCCTTTTCCGCGAGTGACGTCTCCAAGCTCCTCCTGTCCCCATCCCAGACCAAGACTCAGGTAAAGCTTCAGGCGGCGGTTCCCACCCCTGAGGGTCCAAGCCCACTTCCATCTCCGCTGCCCTGGCACCACCAGAAGCGAACAGTGGATAGAAGGCACGGCGGCACCGGGGGAATCCCTGCTTTCCCTCTATCGAGGCCGCCAGCCTCTGCTCACCCAGCCCCGCTCCCCTACAGCCTTCTGCAGAAACAGATGGGGAGCCCAGCACGAAGAAGCTGGCCATCCAGAAAAAGAAGTCGGCCGACGCAGCCTCAGGGGCGGACGCCAGCCTGTCCCCAGGCTCTGCCGAGTCTAAGTAGGTGTAGGGCTTTGGGGGGAGGGGCGCTTGGGTACACCCAGCGTGTCCGGGGCCTTCAGGCTCACATTGGTCTCATCTCCTAAGCCAGTCCTGCTCTGGCCGCTGCTGCTTTTTTTGGCCACTTGGTTTGCAGGCTCTTAGTGGACTGACCAGGGATTGACTCTGACCCCTCAGCAGCGAAGGTGCCGAGTCCTCACCACTGGACTGCCAGGGAATTCCCATAAGCCAGTTACACTTAGGAAGCTCAGTTGGGGGGCATTTACTTGGCAGTTCCATGAAGAGAAACCCACATGGAGCACAGACTGTTGCCGCATCGGGGTGAAATGATTCCCACTGAAGCCTGGAGACAGTGTGGGCCACCCCCCCTGAGGCCACAGGCAGTGTCCTTTGGCCATTTATGGAGTAATTCCCGGGCTTCCCAGGTTGCACCAGTGGTAAAGAACCCACCTGTTAATGGAGGAGACATAAGAGACTCAGGCTCAATCCCTGGGTCGGGAAGATCCCGTGGAGGAGGGCGTGGCAACCCACTCCAGTATTCTTGCCTCGAGAATCCCATGCACAGAGGAACCTGGTGGGCTCCAGTCCATAGGGTTGCAGAGTCAGACACGACCAAAGCGAGTCAGCACGCACGAACAGAATCATTACTGGCTCCCAGCACCCCCATCCCCATGTCAGGGAACCCTCCAGGTCTTTGAATTGCAAAATCTGGGTTACAGCTTTATCCCCAAAAAGCCCCTGCCACAGAGATGTAGGTGGTTCACAGAGCAGAGAGGTTGGGCCCTGGGACTGGGGAGCTTTGATCCAAACACTGAATGCGAGCCTGAGGATAGTGAGGAGTGGACTGCAGTGGGAAGAGAGAGCCCCTGACTCTGGGGAGACCCCCACCGCCAAAACAAAGTACAGGAAACAGGGACACTTCAAACAACAGGAACGTACTCTCGTTTTTCTGGAGGCCAGAAGTGTGAAATCAGGGCGTGGGCAGGGCCGTGTGTTCCTCCAAAGAATCTCAAGGAGGGACCCCTCCTTGCCTCTTCCCGCTTCTGGGGGTGGCAGGTGCTCCTCGGCTTGTGGCTGCACCCCCTACCCCAGTCTCAGCCTCCATCTTCACATGACACTCTTCTCCTCTCCCATTTCTTCTCCTTTTTTTTTCTGGCTGTGCTGGGTCTCGGTTGCTATGCTCAGGCTCAGTAGTTGCGGTGCATGGGCTTAGTTGCCATGAGGCATGTGAGATCTTAGTTCCCCAACCAGGGATCGAACCTGTGTCCCCCGCATTGGAAGGCAGATTCTTTACCACTGAGCCACCAGGGAAGTCCCTTTCTGTCTCTTATGAAGACAACTTGTCATTGGCTTTAGAGCCCATATGGGGAGTCCAGGATGACTCAGGATCTTAAGATCCGTTGTTCAGTGTCTTAGTCCATGTAGGCCGCTATAACAAAACACTACAGACTGAGCTGGAGGCTGGAAGTCTAAGATCAGGGTGCCAGCAGATTTGGTATATGGCTCATAGAGGCCTTTTCACAGCGTCCTCACACGGAGGAAGTGGCAAGGGAGCTCTCTGGGGTCTCTTAAAAGGGAACTAATCCCATTAATGAGGGCGCCACCCTCGTCACCTAATTACCTCCCAAACTATCACAGCATCCCTCTCACCATCACACTGGGAGTTAGGCTTCAGTATACAGATTTAGGAGGACACATTCAGTCCATAGCACGTGGTCATATCTGTAGAGACCCTTTTCCCAGATGAGGTCATGCTCATAAGCCCTGAGGGCTAGCGCATGAACAACTCTTTGGCGAGTGGTCATCATTCGCCCCATCACACATCCAGCATCCACAGTATATGATTTGGGGTTTATTCTTTGAGTCCCCCCACGGAAACCTTGTGCCTATAAAAATATCTTGGGGGAGGGAGGAGAGGGGGATTTCTTTTTCTCTTTGGCTGTGCAGGCTCTTTGCTGAGGCACATGACCTTCCCTAGTTGTGGCTCAAGGGCTGCCTAGCATGAGGGCTCTGTAGCTGCAGCGAGTGGGCTCAGCTGCCCTGAGGCATGCAGGATCTTGGTTCCCCAACCAGGGACGGAATCCACATCCCCTGCACTTAAAGGCAGATTCGTAACCACTGGCCCACCAGGGAAGTCCCCAGTTTTCTTTACACGTGAAAATGGGGTCACACTGTGACATCTGCTCGGTATCTCTTCACCCGACTCCCCTGTCAGTTCACACAAACCAACCTTATTTGTAATGGGATCCCCTGCCAGTGGTAGCCAGTGAAAGGGCTATTTCTCATTAACAGCAGGTTGACCCTTCCTTTGGCCTCAAATCTGCCTTCATTTCCTGAGACTTAAGCAGAGCCCCCTATTTTCTCCTATAGATCCGCGTTTAAGAGACTTTTCCTTCACAAGAACAAGGATAAGAAATTCAGCCCGGAGGGTGGAGAAGAGACAGAGGGCGCCATCCCCGGGCAAGCCATCCTGGAAGCCCCAACCACAAAGAAGAATCTAGAAGGTTGGTGACTCCCAGATTCAGAGACGGAGAGCAGAGCCCCTGGGTCCACTGAGGGTCGTCCCAGGCAGGGACCTGAGTCAGCTGTGGGCCAGCCCTGGTCACACGGTTTCAGGCTGGTCCCCATCCCCAGAGGCACTTTTTGGCTACAGAACTCAGTGTGCTGGGCGTGGGGGCCCTAGTTCCCCATGCTGGTGACCGCGTCCTCCCCAGAAACCCACCACGCCTACCAGCCTCTCCTGCCCCCTTCCCCCCCAGTCCCCTCCAGCCACCAGCACCCTTATGCCACAGGTGAGAAGCACCCCAAGGAGCCAGGAGGCAAAGGGAAGAAGAACCGAAACCTCAAGATTGGCAAAATCACGGTGTCAGAGAAGTGGCGAGAGTCCGTGTTCCGCCAGATCACCAATGCCAATGAGCTCAAGTACCTGGATGAATTCCTGCTCAACAAGGTGGGCGGTGGGGGCCCTGGGCTGGGAACGCTGGGGGCGGGGGCCCCACGCAGAGCGGCCCCAGACCAAAGCCCTTATCGTGTGGGGACAGAAAGGCCAGGTCCATGGTTACAACACATAGAAGGTTCTGGAGATCACATGCTTCTGTCTGTGTTTGGCATCTGCTGGTTTTCTACAAAACCCAGCTAGGATTCCCATGAGATCACTTGTAGCCTGCAGTCGTCCTGTTCGGTACACATACTGACACACCGGCAAATGTGTGCCTTACTACAAGGCCTGCACGGAGTGTGAGGAGCCGGTCATACCCGAAGCGTCTGATTCCGGGACCTAGCACCACCCTTCACCCGCTAAAGTCGTCCAGAGTACACGGGCGTGTCACGTGGGCTGGGCGCCCGGCAGATGCATCTATTTCTGCAGTCCCTGCCCAGAGTGCTTGAGCTCTGCCGATTGCAGACACTCGGTTTGCTGTCTCTCGGCGCCCCTTGGGGGCACTTTGCTGTTTTCTCCGCGTGAGGAAGCACTGGCCTCCAGAATAACCTTCTAAGTGGAACAGCAGACACACAAGTGCCACCAGGCTGTTCCTAGGTCCTGTGGCCTTTCCTCGCCCTACCACTCAACTGCAGCTGACTGTGCACAAATTACTTTATCCAGAACGCTTTTGGGGACCTCCCTGGTGGTCCAGCAGTTAAGACACTGAGCTCCCGCTGCAGGGCGCCCAGGTGCAATCCCTGGTCAGGGAGCTAGATCCCACACGCCACAACTAAAACCCAGCTTGCGTGCATGCTCGGTTGTGTGCGACACTCTGCAACCCCGTGCACTGTCGCCCACCAATCTCTGTCCAGGGAGTTTTCCAGGCAAGAGTGGGTAGCCATTTCCTTTTCCCAGGGATCTTCCCGACTCAGGGATCCAAGCCAGTTCTCTTACATCTCCTAAATTGCAGGTGGATTCTTCACCACTGAGCCACCTAGGAAGCCCCCAAGACCCAGCACAGGCAAATTAATTAATTAAAAAAAAAAATTTTATTTTTAAAAAATGCATTCAGTGCAAGGCAATGATTGAGCACTTACTGTGTACTAGAGGGGCTTCCCAGGTGGCGCTAGTGGTAAAGAACCCACCTGCCAGTGCAGGAGGTGTAAGAGATGAGGGCTGCATACTTGAGTCAGGAAGATCCCTTGGAGGAGGGCGTGGCAACCCACTCCAGTATTCTTGCTTGGAGAATCCCATGGGCAGAGGAGCCTGGCGGGCTACAGTCCATGGGGTCGCAATTGACTTGACTTAGTCACGTGTGCAGTAAAGGTGAAATCAGGTGTGTTCACACCTCAGTTTCAGGCAGCCCCACAGCCAACAGAGCAGCATTTGAGAGCTTCAGAGGGAGCCATCAGGCTGATAGGAACAATAAAGGGTTAAGACACCCATCAAAGGGGGAGGCATCTTGAAATGATCAGGCTATGTGAGGCAGCCCCAGTCCTGGGCTGTGGCCAGGAGTAAGCACCTGTGCCGGGCAGCAGGAAGGGCCCCATTGAACCAGGGTTTCTCAGCCAGAGCTGAGTCTGCCCCTAGGGGACACTTGGCAACATCTGCAGATGGTTTTGGTTCTCACAACTGGGAAGTGTTTCCAGCACCGAGCTGGGGAAGCCAAGATTGCTGCTCAACACCCACAGTAAGTGATCCCAGAGAGACCAGGGTTGACAGGAGGGCCCGAATAGTTCCCAGGGGAGCCAGGGAAGGACCTGGGACAGGGCAGAGCAGTGACCACCCAGACGCCTGGCTCCAGGCAACGCGGGGTCAGCGGGTCTCTCCCTCCCTCTCCAGGTGAATGACCTGCGTTCCCAGAAGACTGCCATTGAAAGCTTATTCATCGAAGCCACCGAGAAGTTCCGGAGCCACCTCAAGACCATGTACTCCTTGCCCGTACGTGCAGCCCAGCCCCGGGGAGGGGCCCCGAGGCTGCCCCCACCCCTCCCCAGCCCGGACGCCGCCATCCGTCCGTCCTACGGGAGAGTCACGGCTTGCATTCCCACAGAACGGGGAGATCCACGTGGGCTACAAGGACCTCACGGAGAACTACCAGATCGTCGTGAACAACCTGGCAGCCGAGCGCGGCGAGAAGGACACCAACCTGGTCCTCAACCTCTTCCAGTCACTTCTGGACGAGTTCACCCGTGGGTACACCAAGAACGACTTCGAGCCTCCCAAGGTGGGTGCAGCCGCTCTGGGTGCGGGAGGGTCCCTGTGCCGGCACGTCACTGGGGAGGGGGAGTATCCCCAGGGGGCCCCACGCAGACCTGGCTTTTGTGCTCTCTCACAGCAGAGCAAAGCTCAGAAGAAAAAGCGGAAGCAGGAACGCGCTGTGAGTATGTGTGTTCTTGCGTGCATGGGGCTGTGTGTGTGTGCACGCGTGCACGCACCCAGGGAAGCATGCGTTTTCCCACCCAGCCCTAAGGGATCCCCATCCTGAGATGCCATGGGAGGCGTCCCCACCAAGTGGCGCCCCGGTGCCTCCGGGGGTCCACCTGCCCACGCAACCCCCCCCGCCCCCGCAGGTCCTGCAGCACAATGGGCACGTGTTCGTCAGCTACCAAGTGAGCATCCCCCAGTCCTGTGAGCAGTGCCTCTCCTACATCTGGCTCATGGACAAGGCCCTGCTCTGCAGCGGTGAGTGCCCCTCCCCTGCCCCGCCACACCCCCTGGCCTACCCCCAGACACCCGCCCCACACCCTCTGACCCCCGACTGCATCCCCAGCCCCTCGCTGTGGGGCTTCACCCCAGCTACAGGGCCAGTCTTTTCAGAACACCGCCCCCAGACTTCCCTGGTGGTCCACTGTTTAAGACTCCGCCTTTCCAATGCAGGGGGCACAGGTTTGATCCCTGGTCAGGGAAGTTCCACAAACCACAGGATGTGGCCAAAAATAAATACACAGAAAAAAAGAACAGTGCCCCTCACCACAGGGCAGTGAGGCCGCGCCTCACCCACTCATACCCCACTGCTACTGTCATGCTGGGCCAGAGGCCAGTCCTCAGCTGACCCCAAGGCCTCCCCCAGCTCCGTAGCCAGGTCCGCTTGAGCCATATTTGTTCTTGTTGCCCTCACTGCCTGAACTGCCAGCCCCTCCTCATGTGCCAGGCAAAGCCAGTCAGTCCCCACAGGGGCCCTGAGAGACAAGTGCAGCCCAGAATGACCCAGCTGGCCCCCAGTCGGGCAGCCAGGAGGTGACCAAGCCTGAGTGGGAACCCAGCCATCCCCTGGAAGCCCAGGCCGGGTCAGACAGGCCTCTAGCACATCTGTCTTCCTGCCAGAACCAGTCAGGGCTGGCTTTCCTTCCAGGCCAGGGTAATTTCCTCTCCCCTCAGCCCGTGTGAGGAGCAGCCTGCCACCTCACGTCCATAATAAATGCCCAGGTGGTTGTCATTGTCCCGAGACCCCGGGACAGGCAGCCGCGGGACCCTGAGTCCCTGAGGCACTGTTGGTGACCACCCTCTCCCGCCACCCCCGCCATGACCTCCTAGTGTGCAAAACCACCTGCCACAAGAAGTGTGTGTACAAGATTCAGACCTGCTCCATCATGTGCTGGAAGAAGGTGAGCCTGCCGAGGCTGGGAACTTTCCAGAACACCCGAGGGAGGCCGTCCTGAGAGATGTGGGGGAAAGGTTGGCCATCAGGCTGGAGCGCAGAGCTGGCGGCGGGGGGCAGGTCCTGTCAGCCCCCGGGGTCCCCCCAAAGCTGGGGGCGGGCTTGTGTGTGCATCTCAGACCCCGGCCCCATTCCCCCGCCATCAGGGGCAGGGAGACCCCTCCCCTGCACACAGGGGAGGTGGGGTCCTCAGTGCTGCGCTGCAGCACTTCACTTAGAGACCCCTTGCCAGCGACCATCAAGGGACCTCCACAGCCCAGCACCTCTGGCAGGTCTGCAGGGGAGAATGAGGGGCAGGGAGGGCCAGAGGCCACAGAGGCGGCCCAGGGGATGACAGGGAAGGCAGCCAGCCCAGGCCTGACCTGTCCCCACTGCCCATCACAGACCGAACCAGGCGCTGAGTCGGGCCACTTTGGCGTGTGCGTGGACAGCCTGACCAGCGACAAGGTCTCAGTGCCCATCGTGCTGGAGAAGCTTTTGGAACACGTGGAGATGCACGGCTTGTACACTGAGGGCCTCTACCGCAAGTCGGGTGCCGCCAACCGCACGAGGGAGCTCCGGCAGGCGCTGCAGACAGGTAGGTGCTGGGGGAGGAGGGTGGGCTTCCACCTGGGGCTCCAGGCTCAGCCCGCCTACCTTCCTCATGCTCACTGGCCCGTGCGCCCACCCTGCAGACCCCATGGCAGTCAAACTGGAGAACTTCCCCATCCACGCCATCACCGGGGTGCTCAAGCAGTGGCTGCGGGAACTGCCCGAGCCCCTCATGACCTTCGCCCAGTATGGTGATTTCCTCCATGCCGTCGGTGAGTCCCCGCCACTGTGGCGAGGGTGGGCAGTTGGTCGAGGGCAGGGGCCAGAGGCTTGAGCCTCTGCTACAGCCGGTCAGGGAGGAGGGACCCCCATCTCCCCAGGTGAGAAAACAAGGCGTTGACTGGGCCCAGGACTGCTCTACGGCCCTGCCTCCTTGCCACACACACTGCCCCGAGCCCTACACAGTGGGAGGCTGCAAGCGCCCTGGGGCCCATAGAGCGGGGGCCGTGGGTCTCTGACACCCGGGACCCTCCTAGAGCTCCCAGAGAAGCAGGAGCAGCTGGCTGCCATCTATGCTGTCCTGGAGCACCTGCCAGAAGCCAACCACAACTCCCTGGAGCGGCTCATCTTCCACTTGGTCAAGCAAGTGCCCGTGCCCTAATTGCCGGCTGTCTGGGGGGTGGGGTCCCAGCAAGAGCCATAGCATTCTCTGGGCTGGCGTGCCCTGGTGGCTCCCTGCCAAGGCATGAGCCTGTGTTGGGGGGTCCAGCTTTTTTGTGGACCTTTTTCTCCACCCTGCAGAAGCCAGCGTTTCTCACCTCCCACCTGCGGCAGCACTTTCCCCACAGTGACTCCCCAGCCTCTGGACTCTGGTTTGGTATCTCCCCGCAGCCACCCCCTAACTGCCGCTTGCCACACAGGGTGGCCCTGCTCGAGGATGTGAACCGCATGTCACCCAGCGCGCTGGCCATCATCTTCGCGCCCTGCCTCCTGCGATGCCCCGACAACTCAGACCCCCTGGTCAGCATGAAGGATGTCCTCAAAATCACCACGTGAGTGCCAGGACCGAGCAGCCCCCACCCCCAACACACACCCAGAGCAACCCAGCCAGGGACCCCACAACTGAACAGGACAGCCCGCTCCAGAATCCTAGGATGGCCTAGCCTCGGTAGCATGTAAATGTGCCCGCAGAGAAAAACCCAGAAGCACATACCCCAGGGGACTTCGTACTCCCAATTCAGGGGGCCCGGGTTCGATCCCTAGTCAGAGAACTAGATTCCATGTACTGCAACTAAGACATAGTGCAGCCAAACACACACACACATGCACACACATGCACACGCACACACACACACACACACACACCCAGGAGGACTTCCCTGATTCCTCAGTGGATACAGAATCCACCTGTAGTGCACGAGACACAGGTTCGGTCCCTGGGTGGAGAGGGTCCCCTGGAGAAGGAAATGGCAACCCCCTCCAGTATTCTTGCCTGGGAAATGCCATGGACAGAGGAACCAGGCGGGCTACAGTCCATGGGGTTGCAAAGACTCAGACACGACTTAGCAGCTACACCACCACCACCACCCCAGGAGGTGTCCTGAGTACTGGGGTCCTACATGGACTTCATTCGGTCTCCCTACCCTTCCTTTTCTTCTGAAGTCATGTAGAAAGTCATGACTAAACCCAAATTCCTGACAAAGTCTAAAAGTGTTCTGGCTGCTGTGATGGGCAAACAGGGCTCTTGTGACAGACGAGGCCAAGAAGCAACTGGGCCTTGTGAGGGCATCCTGAGGCTGACACACGTCCAGACCCAGGAGGAGGCCTGGCAGCATCTTCCCTCCAGTGGCAAGAGCATCACTCCTGAGCTTTTTTTTGAGGGTGAAAACCCAAAAACCAGGGAGAAATCCCTCATCCCCAGTCCAGAGTGAGGGACAGATGGTGAACTCCACATTCCCAGCCTCTGGGAGCAGTGGGAACTGGCAGCAAAAAGGAGCAATTGTCTCAAGGTTCCTTCTTCCCACCAAATGATCTTCAGAATTCTCAGAAAGTTCTTCAGGAGGATGGACTTCCCTGACAGTCCAGTGGTTAAGACTCCAAGCTTCCAATACAAGGGGCTCAGGTTCGATCCCTGGTCAGGGAACTAGGATCTCACATGCTGCACAGTATGGCCAGAAAAAATTAAAATGAATGAAAGAGAAAGGACTCAGAAGGGCGTCAGCAGACATCCATCACTAAGAAGATACTGTTTAGGTGGTAAGTTGTAAAAGTAAGAACTTGTCACCCAGGGTGGTGTCACGAGGCGAACACAGGCAGGCCTGAGGGCTATGCCTGACCATGAGTTCCCCCAGGCGTAAACAGCAGCTGGCAGGCAGAGGGGAGCGCCCACTGAGGCCTTACACTACGCGGCAGCCATGTGTGTTGACAGATTGTCTTCCAGCCTGTTCCAGCACGTAACTTGCTACTGTTTTTATCTGTGATCGTGGCAATAGGAGACCTGAGTCATGACTGCCTCTCCATCCAAACTGACCCCATCCCATCCCGCCCCACCCTCCCTGCCCTGGTGTTGACCATTGCCCCGACCCGCAGCCATTCCAGGCTGGCCCTGACCACTGAGCAGAGGTGTCTTGGGTCACAACTGACTTCTAGAGCCCTTGGGGCCAGCTGCCTACAGCCCATGGGGTAAATGGCTCACATGGTACTCTACTTCCTCCTTCAAAGGAGGAGGCTTATTAAGACGGATTCAGGCTCAGAGAGGTGGGGTGAGGTGCACGAGATCACACAGCGAGTGAGGCAGGGCCACGATGGGAGCCACAGCCTTGCCTGTGGCCCTGCCTGCTCTCTGGGTCTCGCCCTCAGCCACCATGCCCATATTGGGCCAGCATCTCCCTAGATGTGGGGCCCTCACGTTGGCCATCCCGGGCCGGTAGCTGAGCAGCCTTCTCCACAGGTGCGTGGAGATGCTGATCAAAGAACAGATGAGGAAGTACAAAGTGAAGATGGAGGAGATCAACCAGCTGGAGGCTGCTGAGAGCATGGCCGTTCGAAGGCTTTCTCTGCTGCGCCAGAATGCTGTGAGCTGTGCTGGGCGGGGCTTTGGTGGGGCGGAGCTGGGCGGGGGCGGGGTTTGGGCGGGGGCGGAGTCTCACTTGTCTGCCCAGCGCACACTTCCAGCACACATCCTTGGCCACAGTCAGCCTGACCTGGGGCCTCGTGGCAGCATGGTTAGGGGCCGATTCCTCACCTCGGCCAAAAGACCACCATCCTAGACCAGCCTCAAGGTCGGCTGTTCCTCTCAGCAGTGGGGGAGAAACCTGTCACCTACTTGGTAGGGCTCTTGGTCATTCTCCAGCCACAACCCTAGGCCCCGCCCATAGGGAAACACCCACAGCAGAAGAGGCTTGGGGTGGGGGGGCGGATAGGAGGATAAGGGGCCAGTCTCAGGCTCCTGTGGGAGGACCCTGTCCTTGTCCCCACAGTCAGACATGCCTTATGCCCATGACTAACACTTAAGCCCTGGTCGTGGCCCTGTGTGGTTACCCTCTCTTATCTCTCTCCCAGCCATGGCCTCTCAAACTGGGGTTTTCGTCTCCCTATGAGGGGGTCCTGGTATGTACACCTACGGTCCGCCCTCCTCACATGTCTCCCGGTGCGGTGCATGCTGGGGTTCCTCTCGGCCCCTAGGGTCCTCGTAGAATAGGTCGAGCGTGTCCTAACCTCTGAAAGTGCATGCTGGGGGAACTTCATTGCCTGCTGATCGCCTGTGCTGAAGACAACTAATGAGCCAAGTACTGGCCATTGGGTCCCCGCATGATCCCCAGAGAAGCCTCACTAAGCCTAGACTTCCCTGTCAGAACTAACCTCCCCCAGAGCTGCTCGTACCACCCCCTCCCCATCTGCAAGCACTGATCTCCCACCCACCCAGAGTGGCTGGCCAGACACGCTGCATCTTCCTGCAGATTAAGAACCCCAAGGCCCGGGGGAGCAGCAGCAGTGGCCCAGAGGAGCTGGGGGTGCTGCAGGAGGAGGAAGCAGCCGGTGGCGATGAGGATCGGGAGAAGGAGATCCTAATCGAGCGGATCCAGTCCATCAAAGAGGAGAAGCAAGTGTCTCTCTGATCCCTCACCACGCTTAGCTGCCCTGTCTGGTCTCCGGCCACTGGCCCCTGCACTAGAGGGGGTCTGGCTGTTAGGAGGTTGACGGGCTAGGCTCAGCCCTGTGGTCCAAGGTCCATCTCTTGGGGTACTGCTGTCCTATAACACAGCCTAGGACTGTTTAAACCCCCCACTTGGCCATCATGGTGGTCCACGGGGAGAGGAGAGGCCACAGGGACGATGCCTGAACCTAAAGTTGACCTCAGCTAGGGTGATCCAGCAGTTTATTATCCAGTCAGGGTGGAAGTATGAACAGAGATGCAGTTGACAAATTATGCCAGGAGATTGGGTGTAATCCGGGCCACCTGGGCATCCTGTTCTTAGGAATAGGCTGGGGCACTCCAGACAGAAGGGACAGCATGTGCTAAGGTCCTGAGACAGAAACTCCTCACTAGCTGAGTCACAGATGCCTGGTTTCTCTCCAGTCTGACCCTTTGCTCACATGAACTTCACTGAGCCGGGGCATCTGGGGTAAGGTGTGGTTTGGGATGCTAGGGGGCAGAGAGTCCCATCGAGGAGCAGAATAACCTACTCTGTCCCCTATTGGCCTGGCACTTTTCCACGGGGCAGTCCTTCACTATGGAGCAGTCTTGGACACTGTGACCCCTTCATCCCCAGGGAGGACATCACGTATCGGCTGCCAGAGCTGGACCCGAGGGGCTCCGACGAGGAGAACTTGGACTCAGAGACATCAGCCAGCACCGAGAGCCTGTTGGAAGAGCGGGCTGGGAGGGGGGCCTCGGAAGGTCAGTATTAAGGTAGCGTCTGCTTTTTTCCTTCCCACGTCCACACCCAGCAGGCCCCCGGGCGAGGGTCCATCTTCCGGTCCTGAAGCTGCAGTAACCCTGCCATCTGTCTCTCAAAAGGGCCCCCCGCGCCTGCTCTCCCCTGCCCCGGCGCGCCCACCCCGAGCCCCCTCCCTGAGGCGGCCGCCCCTCCTCGACGAAGGCCGTCGTCCTTCATGACGGTCAGAGTGAAGACCCCCCGGCGGACCCCGATCATGCCCACGGCCAACATCAAGCTTCCGCCTGGCCTGCCCTCCTATCTCCCTGGCCGAGTGCCTGGTACCCAGGAAGCTGCCACCACAGTGAGGCGCCGAGAGCCACCGGCCCGCCGTCCAGACCAGGTACACTCCGTGTATATCACGCCAGGCACTCACCTGCCCACTCAGGGCCCTCAGGAGCCCCTGGACAAGGATGACCGGCCGCCTGGGGCCAAGCGGAGGTATTCGGATCCCCCAACCTACTGCCTGCCCTCTTCCTCGGGCCAGGCCAATGGCTGAGGGCCCTCAGCTGCCAGCATCCACACGTCCAAGGATGGCCCAGTCCCCGAGCTGGGCTCCAGAGCTAGCATTCAGCGATCTGAGAAGGATCAAGAGTGGAAAGCTCCAAGAGTGATGTGAGGTGGGCACTGGCTCCAAGTGAGTTTAGGCGGGGAGAGGCCGGCTGAGGCCTGGCCACCCTTGCTGAGCCCCCACGTCACATGGAGGCGCCCGATCAGAGCACCGAATCATGGCGGGCAGCCCGGCATCTCCCAACTCCCCTTTTGTACGTTTTCAAGGTCACTGTTTCTTTGTGCATGGTTTACATAAGTTTAAACTGTAACAGCCTTAACAGAAGACCAAATTGTTTTTATATGTGTATGTACAAACTTTTATATTAACGCCCTGCATCTCCCTTATAACCTGGATGTGAGTCTTCAGAGCAAGCCCACACAGCCGCCAAGCTTCGGAGGCTCAGACCCACGCTGAGGGGGCCAAGGGCTAGGACTCTGCATGAGGGGTTTGGACACTTGTGGCCCCCGACTGCCCCGTACTGTGTCCCGGCCAGTGGCTATCTGGCCCATTCAAGGGAACAGTGGAGCCTTCCGTGGTGATCAAGACTGTTGGCTAGAGCCAGGACACAGGGTGGTAGGCAGCCTCCACCCCAGGCGCCACAGACCTCACATTATTCCAGGGATACTCGAATGTGGCCATCACTCCTCGGTCTGTTGTGCCCCGGACAGAGAAGACCACCTTGGCCCTGCCCGCCCCATGTGGCAGAACAGGAGCCCGCAACTCAGGACCGTTCACGGGTGGGGAGGGCAAGGCCTGGGCTGTATGTCTCTGCAAATCTACAGTGAGAGTCTGGGCAGCTGCACAGAGGGGGATTCCCCTCTTAGGCTCAGCCCACTCTCCCAACACCTGGACCCACGGCGCCAGGTCTGGGACAAGAGACACCCACAGGCCATGTGAAATAAAGAAAAAGTGCCTAAGATGCGTCTGCGTGCAGTTCCTACTCAGGCTCCAGGTTGGCGGGTGGGGGTCAAACGTGCAGCCTCAGCCAAAAACAGCGATGGTGCAGGGCAAGGATTGAGCCCCTTTGTCTGGGAGGACTTCCATAGTTCCTCCAGCCAACTCATGTTGTAATCTCACGTAAGCGAGGTGGGCTTATTTTTTGGCTGTGCCATGCAGCATATAGAAGGCTAGTTCCCTGACTAGGGATCAAACCCATACCCCCTGCAGTGGAAGCTTGACCGGACCACCAGCGGAATCCCTGGAAGTGCTTTTTATTGATCCAGAAAGCTGAGGAGGCAGGCAGCTCATGGCAGAGTCACATGAAGTGAGGAGAACCTGCTGTCCTGGGAGCTGCCTCCTGTCACAGCTAGCCCCTCCCCAGTTGGGGCTTAAATGTCAGCTGAAGGGGCCATCTGCCTTGGGAGGTGGGGAGTCGGTCCTGGGGGACCCACTAGAGCCTGAAGCAACAGCACCACCACCATCGCCACCAACAGAGAAGCTCCCAGGTTGCAACCAGATCGGCAGTTGTAACTGGTTGGCAGATAGGGTTTGTAGGTGTGGGGGAGTTAGGAGACCATGACAAACCTGAGTTTAAGGGACGCATGCTGAAGAGTTGGTGGTCTAGGCCAAGGCCACACAGCTGGGATGGGGCGGCCGGGGATTCAGACCCTGCCCTGTCTGGCTCATGCATGTGTGGATGTGTGCTCAGTCATGTCCGACTCTTTGCCACCCCATGGACTGTAGCCCACCAGGCTCCTCTGTCCATGGAATTTCCCAAGCAAGCATACTGGAGTGGGTTGCTATTTCCTTCCCCAGGGGATCTTCCTGACCCGGGGGTCGAACCCCCGTCTCCTGTGTCTCCTGCACTGACAGGTGGATTCTTTATCACTGAGCCACTTGGGAAGCCCTGTCTGGCTCTAGAGACGCTCCCCGGCACTGCCCTCCGGCCCGCCACCCCATCGATAACCTGAGTTTGAGTTTAGACTCATCCACAGTACTTACAGGGCACCAAGACCACTGATGTAACCTGAACACAGGTAACCTGAAGGATGAGGAGATAGTTGAGGGATGTATGCCAGGCTTCATCCCCAGTGATGTCCCCATCCTCACTCGGAGGGCCCACAGAGGGAGACTCGAACAAGGGGCCTTGACTTCTTGAGGAGGCGGGTGGGGTTCTGTCCACCGGGGTCTGGGCGTTGAGGGTGACCCAGCCACACCTCACGCTCCCAGCTTTAGCTCATGTCACTGCCAGACTAACCGTTTCCCAGTAGCGGAAACAGGTCCAGAAAAAGTTAAGAAACTCGCAAAAGGCTACGACGGGAGATGGAGTCAGGGTCAGGGCTGGGACCGGAAATAATAGTTCCTAAGTCTTTGATTCCGAAGTCCCAGGTCAGGGCCTCTCCTCGTGAATTCAGAGAAGACTCCCTGGATGCAGAAGGGCTCAGAGTGGGAAAAACTCTGGAAGGAGTGGAGAGAGGGGTAGGAATTTTGAGGGGGGTAGTAATGGGCACTTCACGCTTTGCATGTGGGTCTTCTGGCACCGAAGGACTTGATCCTTTCAACCTTTCCGGAAGGGTCACGACGCTCGCAAGAATAAGCAAGCGATTCATCCCGGAGTAAATGCAGACGGGATGGTGTCCCGCATTGAAACAAGACATTACTTCCGCCACCCTAAACGAGAACAAGAATGGGACAGCAAACAAACAGGGCACTTCCGACCGGAAGGAGGCCACGGAAGGCACTTCCGCCATCTCTTAAGATGGCGCCGGCGGAAGGGGCGGAGTACCACTGGGTGGTGATGGCAGCGTCGAGGCTGGAGCTGAACCTGGTGCGGCTGCTGTGCCGCTGCGAGGCGATGGCAGCGGAGAAACGGGACCCGGACGAGTGGCGTCTAGAAAAGGTAGGGAATCCCGTGTTTCCTCGTAAACCCCGAATCCAGGAGAGTAGCCCCCGCACCTAGAGGCCACCGAGCCCGACTCCTCCGCCCCGCCAGCCAGCGTGGCCACGCCCCTTCCGGTTGGTTCCGGCCACGTCCACCTGCTGCTCTCCCGCCTTCTCCCTGAGGCTCAGCTGGTCCCTCCTCCTGATACTTGGCTCCTCCTGTTTCAACCCCGCCCCCATCCTGGCCTCGCCCCTTGTTGGCTCTGATCTCTCTGAGCAGGATGTAGGGATAGGGGGAGGACTGGGCTGACACCCCACTTTTTGTCCGCAGTACGTGGGAGCTCTCGAGGACATGCTGCAGGCCCTGAAAGCACAGGCGAGGTGAGTGCAGGCGGCCACGAGTGGTTCAAAATTGAGTCTCCTACTGGAGACCAAGAACCCTGGTCTCCAGTTCCCGCTAAGAACCTCCCCTCAACTGGGCACCGTAGGCTTTCCTTTTCCTCTTCTCCCCTTCCAGCAAACCGGCTTCGGAGGTGCTCAATGAATATTCTCGGAAGGTAGATTTTCTGAAGGGAATGCTGCAGGCAGAGAAACTGGTAAGCAGGGGCCCCTCTGCCTGGTCAACCTTCATGCTCACCTGGGGCCTGCCCCTTTGGTGACTGCTGCCTTCCCGCTTCTGCAGACCTCCTCCTCAGAGAAGGCACTAGCCAACCAGTTCCTGGCCCCTGGCCGAGTACCCACTACAGCCAGGGAACGGGTCCCCGCTACGAAGACAGTACACCTGCAGTCACGGGCTCGGTACACCAGTGAGATGCGGAGTGAGCTGCTAGGCACGGTAGGGCTCCCTCCCTCGTCCCTGGAAAACTTCAGGTGGGGACAAGAATTTGTGCATGGAGGTGGCCAGAACAACACTGTCCGGTGCAGGGACTAGGATACCCAACAGACAGGACCTGGACCATCAGACAAGGCTTCCCAACAGACAGGCATCGTGGCCAGGGCTTTACTAGATGAATAAGAGTTTCCATACAAGGCAAAAATGGCATATCTACGCTTAAAAGCCCGAGTTGGCCCGAAGCAAGGTTTGGCCCCGCCTCACCACACATCAGTGAGTTTTTTTCAGCTGTGAAATAGGGTGACAGATATCTCTATGAGCACTTTCTGTGGATCTGAAAAATACCCTTCAAAATATGAACCCTTGTTTTCAGTTTATAGATGAGGAAACTGAGCCTCAGAGGTCACAGGACTTGTCCAGGGTCCTGATTGAGGGTGGGGCGTTTCTGAAAGCAGAAAGGACAGGTCTGGGGCATGGCATGGTTGGTGATTCTGTGCCTCTCCTTTTTTCCCACAGGACTCTAGTGAAGGTGAGACAGCATAAGCAGAACAGGACTCAAGGCCTGGGACAGATACATATCCTTAGTGCCCCACATCCCTCATGCCTAACCTGGCTCCCACAGGGTGTTCGCAGCCCAGGGAAACTGTGCCCAGGGGCCTTTCCACACTTGAAGGTGGAAGGCTGGAAGGGTGTCAGGAAGGGGCCCTAGAGGAAACAGAGTTGGGCACTCCCAGCCCAAGTCACTACGGCTGGCTAGAGAGAGGACCCGGGGCCGGGGTAGGGGTGCCCGATGAGGAAGACTTCTGCACCTGCTGTGCGACAGACAGAAGGGGAAATGGCATTGTGAGTAGCAGACACATCCTGGGCAATGGTCAGGAAGCTGGAAAACAGCAAAACAATTCTTCCTTTTTGCCTGCTTGGCTTGTTTTGCTTTCAGAGCTCAAAATGGATGTGAGGAAGAGAACGTGAGTATCTTCAGCCCTTGGGGAGCACTGCAGGGAGAGGGGAGTTGGACAAAGGTTGGACCACTAAAGCACAAGATGAGCATTTAAACCACCAATCAGGGGATTCCCCAGTGGTCCAGTACTTAGGACTGTGTGCTTTCATTGCCAAGGGCCCGATTCAATCCCTGGTTGGAGAAAAAGATCCTACAAGCTGAGCGGTAAAGCCAATAATAATAATAAAATTAAAAAAAAAAAAAAAACTAACGAACAGCCACTTCTGAGGATGCTTTTCCCAGAAGCCAAAGCGAAAAAGGAGAAACAGCCCCAAGCAGCACAGTAGCTAGAACTATAACCTCTAGGTCCCTTGAAAACATGTTGGTCTCTTCCCTGTTTCCCCCACCCCAATCTCATACCCACTGGTCTACCCATCTGTGGGGTCAGTGGGGCGTCAGGGCCCACACCAAGGGATGAGAAGCAGTCAGCAGCCGAGCTAGACCTCGTCCTGCAGCGACACCAGAACCTCCAGGAGAAGCTGGCAGAGGAGATGCTCGGCCTGGCCCGGAGCCTCAAGACCAACACACTGGCTGCCCAGAGTGTCATCAAGAAGGACAACCAGGTATGAGGACTCTGGGAACCCTGGAGCCTCTGGTTTGGGGCATCAAAGAAGGCTTCCCAGAAGAAGGTCCCTATGGCTGGGACTGAGCTGGATGAATAGGAGTTTGGCAGAAGTAAAAAAAAGGCATTCCCAGAGGAGGAAACAGCACTAGGAAGGGCCAAGAGATACAGATTCACCCCAGTGCAGTAGGAAGAGGTGACACTTGGACCCAGTCCTGTTGACACTCCCCCTGCCTCACCCACAGACGCTGTCACACTCACTCAAGATGGCCGACCAGAACCTGGAGAAGCTGAAGACGGAATCCGAGCGGCTGGAGCAGCACACACAGAAGTCAGTCAACTGGCTGCTCTGGGCCATGCTCATCGTCGTCTGCTTCATCTTCATCAGCATGATCCTCTTCATCCGCATCATGCCCAAACTCAAATAAAGACTTGGCCTGGCCTGTGTCACCTGTGCCCTCTCTGCCCTCCACCCTGTCCCGGGATGATACCTTTTGGGGTTGGCAGCGTGATGGGAAGGCGCTTGGAGCCCCATGAGAGCTACAGAGAGTACATGACCAGGAGAGGAAGGAGGGCAGGCAGCTGGGGGAGGTGAGTCAACAAGCCTGCCTCCCATTTCTGCCCCCCCACCCCCCCAGGTACCTACTTCACACTGGACAAGGCAGGGCCCATAGAGGCCCCAGAACTCCCAATCTGATGGAGTCAGAGCCAAACACATTCCTGTGGAGTCAAGGTAAGGTCTGGAGGGTTGGGGAGGAGTGGGCCCATGCCTGGAGGTCAGCCTATAGGAAGGGTTGAAAAGTTGTCTGAGCTGTGAACGACGCCAGGATTCTTGGCCTCCGGAGGAGATGAATTCGATCCAGAGCCACTGACAAGGCTTGATCGCTCAGAACTTTTGTGTAATAAAATTGTATAAATATAAAAGAGAGAAAGTTTCTGACATAGACATCAGAAGGGGGCAGAAAGAGTGCCCCCTTGCTAGTTTTTAGCAAGAAGTTATATACCTATTAGCAAGCTGCTAATTAGAGAAAAGGAAATGTCTGAAAACTCACTCAAAACCAGGCCCCTCACCCACAACATGCATTTTGAGATAACACTGGCACAAGGTGAGTCATCCCGGGCCATACAGCAATTGACATGGGGACTTCCTTGGTGGCCCAGTGGTTAAGATTCTATGTTTCCAGTGCAGGGGGCCCAGGTCCAGTCCCTGGTCAGGGAACTAGATTCCACATGCCTCAACTAAGACCTCATGCGATCAAATAAATTCTTTTAAAAAAAAAAGTGACATGAATCTTGAAGAAAGGTAGATTTCCAAGCAAATACACAGTTGCATTAACAGAGCTTAAGAGAACATTTCCATGAGTAAAACATGCTGGTTTGTTGAGCCATTACCGGTTCTGAGTCTTAGGCAGAACCTACTTGATGAAAGACAGAGTCTAAGGTAAGTACATAGTTCATTAACATAGCTTAAGAAAAACATTTCCGTAAGAAAAACGCATTGGTTAGCTCAAGGTTTGAGAAAAGTTAATTTCAGATGGAACCGGTTGTCCTCTTGGCAACACAAAAATTTTAAAGAAACCTTTTAATTTTGCATAGAGAAGAGAAAATGTCTGACACTTGCAACCTCCTTCCTCCATTTGGGGATCCCTAGCCTTCCTGCCTATTACCTTCTCAGGTGTCAGTGCTGGGCTTTCCTTGGGATTGAAAGTGATAATTCAGAGACAAGGCTTAGCCCAGCCACAGCCGAAAATCTCAGGACATTGCAGATGCTTCACACAGTCACTCAGCAAACACAAGAAAATCAGTGGCAACCCTGCCCTGCCCAGGTCATAGTCTGGGTGGGCACTGGAGTTGGGACTCTGGAAGGGATCATGGAGTATGAGTCCAGAGGAATTATGGGTCCTGGGTTCTGCTTATCCCCACTCCAGATGTCAAGAGCAAAGTCTGTGAGAGGGGTGACTGAAGAAGCTTGATAAGCAAGGGTGGACAGAAGGTGCCTGTCCCAGACCATCGAGGCATGAGCACTGTGGAACATGCATGGAGTTGTCCACGTGGGCCCCACCCCCACTCCATCAGCATAGGTGTAAAACCACCATTAATAGCTTTTAAAATTCCGGTGGCAGTTTTTAAATCTTTATGAAAGTTCTAGTGGCAACTTTTTAAAAATAGACCCTAACAAGGAGGCTCATGCTTGTGACTCAGAGATGGTTCAGTATTAGGAAGCATGTTAATAGCCATATTAATGCATCAGGAAGCAAAACCATAGAGTGAAATGGTACCTTGTACTGTTCACAGCATCCCATTACGCAAAGTCTCAATTAAAAATAATGAGCATTTCCTCACTGAATGGAAAAATCTCAAGCCAAAGGCAGTGTTGAGTTTAATGGGCAATTCTAGAAGCTTTACCGTCAAAGTGAAGAAACTAAACTGAGGTGGAGTGGAGGGATACTCACAGTCCACCCATCTCCTCCAATGATTTGATATTGTCTGGAGGTGCTAGTCAATGCAACTAGAAAACAAAAAGAAATTGAAAGAAGTAAAATGACTCACAGATGATAAAATTACTTGTCTATATAGAAAGATCCAAGCAAACTAACTAAAACAGCTATTTCAGTAAGAGAATTTAGTAAACCAACAAGAGGATTAATGAATATTTAAATTAATTTCCTATATGCAAAAAACAAAGTTGCAAAATATATTGGAAGATCCCATTTATAATAGTAACAGCAAAGATAACACTATCTGGTTAAATTAACACCCTTAATATATAAAAAGCTCCTAAAAGCCAAAAAGAAAAAAGATTTGTAGGAAATAAACAGGAAAACAAATACAAATGGTTTCTGAATTTTTTCACTCAGCAGATTAGGCAAGATTTAAAACTATTAGGCAAGATTTAAAAGTACAAGTACAGGAAACTGTGATGCCATTAAGGTTGCAAGGGTTGCGGGAAAACCAGCTGATTAGAGCATTATTGGCACAAGCTCCTCGATAGTTGATGCTGTTCAGTCGCTAAATTGTGTTAGGCTCTTTGCGACCCTATGGACTTCAGCACACCAGGCTCCTCTGTCCTCCACTATCTACCAGAGTTTATTCAAAGTTATGTCCATTGAATCGGTGATGCTATGTAACCATCCATCCTCTGCCACCCTCTTTTGCCTTCAAACTTTCCCAGCTTCAGAGTCTTTTCCAAGTCAGTTCAATCTTTTTGACAGTATCTTTCCAAATTAAAATACACAGGTCTCTTTCCCCCGTGGATTCTGGGAAGTTTCACTTCTAGGAATTTATCCTACATAATCCTGCATAATTGGCCAAAGAAATGTGCCCTTGACTTTTTTTTTCTATAGTATTGTCCACAGTGAGGAAGATTTGTCATTGACTTAGAATCTCTCCAAAAGGAGATATAATTAACTGTGGCCTCTGGGAATAAGGGTGGGTAAGAAATTCACTCTGCGCTACGCTTCTTTTCTATGTGAATTCTCTAAACATCCCTCCAGTGCTTATTTAAAGAACTATTTTAAAAATATAACCGCTGAGTAAATAGATAAGCCGGTGGGGTTGTTCAGTCGCTAAGTCGTGTCGGTCTCTTTGCGACCCCACGGATTGCACCACGCCAGGCTCCCCTGTCCTCCACTGTCTCCCGGAGTTTGCTCAGACTTCTGTCCATTGAGTCGGTGATGCTGTCTAACCATCTCATCCTCTGCCGAAAGTTCTCCAAATAAACTGAGGGTCAGAAAGGGTGAGTTACCGGCCCCAAACGCAGCAGCTAGCTGTCTCCCGTCAGCCTCACCGCCAGGGTGTGGGTCCACTTCCGGGTTCCCCGGCCCGCCTCCTCACCGCCAGCCCCGCCCTATATATGCCGAGGCCCCTCCCCTGGCCCGCGGAGCGGCCCAGCCAGCGGACTCCAGCCTGTGGTTAATGCACCACACGGACTTCGGGAGCGGACCTAGAGTCGGAGCCCCAAACGCTGGGACAGGTGACCCCAGGCAGGAGTGGTTCGTGCGGCCCGTCACCGGACCGGAGATCCCAAGGGTCTTCTCGGGGGCGCTGTCCATGGGCTCCGCCTAGCCCTGCGGGAGAGATTGCGGGCCGCGCCGGGGTTAACGCGAGCCAATCCTGGGCTGCGCGGTACGTAACGGATTATTTGCGGAGCGCTCTTCCGGGTACGCACCCGGCGGCGGGGTCTGGGGCTCTCTGAGGCCAATGGCGTGCGTCTATGCAAATGAGGGCGGAGATGGAGAAAGCGTAGCGGGTAAAGGAGTTGGCCGCTCCGGGAGCCGCCTCCCAGTGAGTCCTCCCACCGTCCCACCTCCAATCATGTCCCCCTGCTGTGTCCACAGTCCGCCCGCCGACCATCCCCGCCACGCGCGGGTCACGACTCTCCCCGCAGGACCCGCACACCGGCCCGGGGACGCCGGAGCGGCGCCGCCCCCAAGCCGATGCCCACCCGAGAGCACCCCAAGACCCATGGCTCCCGGGGGAACCTGCAGACCCGTCCGCCTGGCCCTGGTCCTCCGGTGAGTCTAAAAGGGAGGAGGGTTCCCAGGCCGAGCCCAGGCATAGGATTCATTTCCCCCTGTTTAAGGGATGCCGGCTAACCTTCGTTAACTCCAAATCATGATTCCTGTGCCTTCTGCAGCGGTTGGTGTCTAGAGGCCTCAAACCCAGCGCTCCCCCAACTGTGTACCAGCCCCATCCCGGAGCCCACAGGACAAAGCCCAAGAAGATTGTATTTGAGGATGAACTCCCCTCCCGGGCCCTCCTGGGCACCAAGAAGTCTACTAGAGCCGTCTGCGAGAAACATATGCCTAGGCCCCACCCCGTGCCTGACTATGAGCTGTGAGTGGTTCCTAATTTCTTGAAACAGGGAAGGGGCACTGAGGCTGGGGCTTTGACAAGTGAATAAGAGTTTGGTGGTTTAGTCGCCAAGTCGTGTCTAACTCTTAGGACCCCATGGACTGTAGCCTGCCAGGCTCCTCTCTCCATGGGATTCTCCAGGCAAGAATATTGGAGTGGGTTGCCATTTCCTTCTCCAGGGCATGTTCCTGACCCAGAAATCAAACCTGGGTCTCCTGCAGATTCTTTACCAACTGAGCTACAAGGGAAAAGTAAGAGTTTACCAAATAGTAAAAAGAGAAGAAGGGCATTTGGGGCAAGGAGCCCAACAGAGACCAAAAAAAAAAAAAGCAAATTACACTGATTGTGGAAAAGAGTTCTTTCCACTCATACTCTGACCCCCTTTCAACCTGGTAGTAAGTACCCTCCAGTGAGCACTGTGAAGGATCGGAGCCGCTATGCTGCAGTGTTTCAGGACCAGTACCCAGAGTTCTTGGAGCTCCAGCAGGAGGTGGGCTCTGCACAGGCAAAGCTCCAGCAGCTGGAGACCCTGCTGAACTCACTGCCCGGACCCCGAAGCCAGGTCAGCACCAGGTGGAAACCCTCATCCCACATCCCTTGCAAGTGGCCTAAGCCTGGCCTCTGGAAGCCCAGTGGGTTCAGATCTCTGGGCCTCTTCCTCCTCCAGGCTGGGTGGGCACCACATCACATGGGCCAAGGTCAGCCCTTGACAAGGTCCCCCTTGTCTGAACCTCAGTTTTCCCATCCCTCCTTGGGTCCTGTGCTCCCTGAGCACCCGCTTCCTTCTCCCCTGGCAGAAGGAGGCCCATGTCACTGCCCGTGTCTGGAGGGAATTTGAGAAGAAGCAGAAGGTGAGTGGTACCTCTTGAGTCCTACAGCCTGGCCTTTGCACCCACCCTCCACATACTCACACTCCCATGAGGCTGGGCACTTGTGCCCAGTTTCATGGAAAGAAAACTAAGGTTCAGAGAGGAAAAGATGAAAGCTCAAGCAGCTTGAGAGGCATAGGCCAGACTGCCACAAAGACTTCCCTGGATCTCGCCCTGCTCAGGACCCCAGCTTCTTGGACAAGCAGGCTCGCTGCCATTACCTGAAGGGCAAACTAAGGCACCTCAAGACACAGATCCAGAAATTCGACGACCAAGGAGACAGCGAGGGCTCTGTGTACTTCTGAGTGTCCTGGCAAATAGAGGGAACCATTGAAGTGGCGGGCCCTACCCTGCCCTTCCTTCTCTTCCCTCCTGATCTTTGCTGTTACTGTTGCCCTGCCTGGCGTAGCCATGCCTGATTTTAAATGCCTTCGCCTTTGAGGCCTAGATCTGATGGCCCCTTCCAGCAAGGCTTCCCAGAACCTCCTGCAGGACCTCCATGGAGACCCCACATCCGAGTCCATCCCCTGGAAGTGGGTCCTGCTCTCCATTCCAGTGGAATAAACATTTATTAAATACCTACTGCCGCTTAAAACTCCTGATTTCACTCTTCACCAAAAAACTGTTCTTCCATTCTCCCGAGGAAAAAAAATCAAGAATCTGAGAAAGGGACTTGGCCAGGATCTCTGGGTGGACTGTGAACCCCACTCTGTCCAGGGGGCTCCCTGTCCTCCAAGAGTCTCAAATGGCCTCCAAGAGTCTCCAAGAGGAAGAAGCTGAGGGGTCAACCACTAGTGCCACCTCCTCAGCCAGGAGGGCCCCCTAATTTCCACCCCGTGCCAGGCTCAGGGTAGCATGGATAGAGTACAGGTAGGTCCAGGCTCCATGTGAAGCCCAATGATGGTAGCCCAGGAGCTTTCTTTGAGCCTTGGCCTCCCAGAGTACAGGGGCAGTTAGGCAGGCTGCAGGCAAGGAAGGCAGTGCCAGCCACTGGGTCACAGAGAGGCCTCAGCCCCAGGATCAGTCCTCAAGGAACACATGGCCTCAGGAATTCCTGAGAGCTCAATGTGATAGAGCAAGGAGACGGGGCTGGACCCCGATGGGTGTCCTGACAACCAGGGAGGCTCAACATGTCTTCTTCCTGCAGAAGAGGGTTGGGTGTTGTACAAGCTCAGCAATCTGGCCTGGACAAGCATCCACGTCTCTGACCGACTGGAAGCAGGATGGACACCATGGTCTTGGTCAGTCCACAGATGTCCTGTGAATCTGAGAAACAGCACATTGCTGTCCAGCCCAGCTGGAGTGGACATTCGCTTATGCACAGGACCTCTCAGAAAACACCTACCCAGAGCAGAAACCAGCCCAGCTGCCAGTGGGAGAGCTTCATCCCATTCCAATTTCAGTCCCCTTCTGGGACAGGGCACACCCAAGAGACCTTCATTCATTCGTTTCCATCTTCCCAGATGTCCTCTGAGATGGACATGGGGGAGACTAGGGTTCCAATGGGGAACATTTTGAAGGCCTGAGGCTGCTTTATGGCTAAGCCCTAGCCCAACCTACAAGGCGAGACCCAGGTTCTTCCCTGTTTTCAAAGGAGCATGTTTGATAAATCTGTCTTCACTTGACAAGACTTCAGTCAGGGCCAAGAGGTGCCACCCACCACCACCATCTGGGCCCTTTCTACCCACCCCCTAGAGCCACAGTCCTGGTATAAATTCCATGGATGCCTTTCCCACTACAGAACTGGGCCACAACCTTCTGAGGCCAGGATGGCAAGCCCCCTGGTGCCCTGCATCAACCCATATCACCTCAATTAAGTCCACATTTCAAGGTCTGACCTTAGAGGTCTCCATCTTCTAAATGCCAATTTCTAACAGTTTTTTTAATTACATGTAACAAAAAAAATTTAAACTGGCTCAGGCACAAAAGGGGAAGTCTGGGCTCATGGAATGGAAACACCCAAGGGTTTCAGATCTATGGCTTGATCCAGGGGCTCCAAAGGTATCCTGCGAAACTGGTCTCCTCCTTGGCTCTGCTTTATCCTAATTTCCAATCCTGCCATTGAATCTCACTGGCCAGCTCTGGGCCACATTCCCTCCCTAAACCAGTCGCTGTGGCCAGCTAAATGGAGGGCTCTATCTGGGCTGAGATCAAGTGACAGAACTCGCCCCAAACATTTCTCCCAAGGACACTGGGGCCCAGACACCATGATTAAGGGTTGACCAAAGAAAATAAAGGGACTTCCCTGCCAGTCCAGTGGTTAGGCCTCGGCATGGTTGGGGAACTAACAGCTCATAAGCCATGTGGTGCAGCTAAAAAAGGGAAAACAATAAGGTACTTAGTCCAGGGTTTGTGTGAATGTTGTGAGGCTCAATTTCATAGGCCAGAATCTAAATTCAAATCTGAGCCATCTGCTCAGCCCAACTCCTACAAACCCATTGGCTGACCTCTAGCCTCCCCCTCCAGCCTGTTTCCGCACAAAACTATCCCACACAAACAAATTTTAAAAAACCAGCAAGTAGGGCTGTTGTTAGGTTGTAGGTGTTCCAGCTGGGCTGGGAGTGGGTCCCCATGGTAGAGTGCCTTCTGTGTCACCCCTCCCCCCACTAAGATGATGGAGACTGTGCAGGTAGGAAACTTCTTTATTATTGGCCTTGATTCATCCATCATGTAGTGTCCAACGTGGATTACGTGTCCAGAGGATCAGTCTGGCACTCATCACCCCTGCCTGGCTGCAGCTGCCCCTCCAGTCCAGACGCCAGGACTTTGTCCATCACACCAGAGAAGCCACACCCCGACTAGTTCATTCTTGGGGTACCAAGGGACAAGGCTGTTCTGGGATTGGACCCTCTGTCTCGCCCCTCATCTTCATCAGGGTTTCTGGGGAAGATCTGACTGGAGTCTAGACAAATCAGTCTCTTTTTGGTTTCATGATCATTTAGAAAACAGAAAAGACAAACATTTCACAGTCTTTAAAAAATAGGAGTCTGAGGAGGGAAGCCAGGGTCCTCTGTCCAGGGGAGGCTGCCCCCCCCGCCCACCACCAGAGGCCTGAGCATCCGTGTCCCTTGAGGTCTGCAGACCTGGCCCTGTCTGGTCACTGGCCTGAGCCGTAGGGCCAGTTGAAGGTACTTCCTGACAGCAGCATGTCTCGGATCAGCGTCTCGATGGGCGTCTTGCCCACCAGGCGCATGAAGAACAGCTGGGAGATGAGGGAGGCCGGGACGGCACGCAAGGCAGGGAGCCGCAGCAGCAGGCGCCCAAAGCGCTGGGGCTGCGATGGGTACTGGGCCCGCACGTACTCGGTGAGGGCCACCTGCGCCTTCTCCTGTAGGCTCTCCACATGCGCTGGGTCTGAGAGGCCACAGGCATCTGAGGGACAAGGGCAAGGTCAGAAGAAGTGGCAGGAGGACACAGGACCCCAGGGCTGACCGGGGCTGGGGGATACCACTCAGGGCTGTTGGTACAGAGGAGGGCACTTAAGGGATGGGAGATGGGGCCTAGGGCACAAATGGGGGTGTCTAATATCTAAGGCAGTGTTGGTCCCCAAGAGATATTAAGGTGGCCTCATCTGATGATGACACAGAGTGCAGGTAGTGATGTCTCAAGGGTGGAAGGGCCCTGACTAAGGCATTTAACAGGGAGACAAGTCCTAATCAAGCTTAAGGAGGAAGGAATTCCCTGGTGGTCTAGTGGTTAAGACTGCACTTCCACTGCAGGGGCTGCAGGTTCAGTCTCTGGTTGGGGAAGTTCTGCATGCCAGGAGGTGAGGCTGAAAACACCCCTTAAACAAGAAGCTCAAGGGGAAGAGGGGGCTGGCAAGGGGACTTGGGAAGAAAAGCAAAGCCTACAAAGGGTATTCAGACACACTAAATAGACCCGCTTTGTGAGTGAAGATGACAGGTAAGAGCCCTATGAATGTCAGGGCAGAGAAAATGCCCTGGGTAAGTAAAGAGGGGCAAAGCCATATTATTGGATAAAAGCCAGCTCCCAGAGTAGCCTGGGTCTGGCTCCCGCATCCTTGGTCCCAGGAGACACGTAGTGGGACCTCCTTGCAATGTGCAGAGTCGGCTATGCCACCACTCCCACCACAAGAAAGCAGGGCTTTGGAGGCAGGAGGGTTACTGAAGACTAGGAAGGAACTAAGATGCCTCTGCCCCTAGGTGGGAGGGGCTTCAAGCCACACCCCCTACCCGATCCAGCTCCACTGCGGGTGGCCCCTGGAGGCCCTGGGGTGGGGGGGAGGGGGCAGGCTGGGAGCCCTGGGTCAGTGGTCTAGGGTCCTAGGAATTAGGGAGCCAAGGGCCCAGGAGAGCCCAGAACCAGGTGTCAGAGCAACCCTGCCTTTCATAAGTGGAAGGCAGTCCTCCTTAAGTGGTCAGTAACAAGAGGAGCATCCTGATTTGGCAGATGAGGGTCACAGCGTTTAGGGAGAACAGCAATCATTAGGTGACGGACAGAGCCAAGTGGGCAGACCTCCCCTCCCGCGGGCCCCCACCTGTCATTCTGCCCACTGAGCACGATGAACACCTTGATGAGGGCGTAAAGGGTTGGGGGGGCTCTCAGGGAGCCCGAGAATCAAGGCGGGAGGCTGTGGGGCCTTAAGACATGGAGCCGTGGGGGATCAAAGTTCTTAGGAAGGCCTGGGATCCGGGAGGGGCCATCACGGTGTCAGACCGCCTGCATCGCCTCCTCCACTGTCCCCCAACAGCGCTAAAGGCGCATGCAGGGACGCAAGTCTGGCTAGCTGTAGATCAGCAAGTGGAGGACTAAGGGGGTCAGGGTCAGGAGCTAGGTCTCTCCCCTCCCCCACCCAGCCCCTCCCAAGGCCAGAGCCCCCCCAGGGCGTCTCACCAGGTGTGAAGAGCGCGATGGCCTTGAGGCAGCCATACTCCGCGGAGTCGACCTGCAAACGGCCCAGTTTGTCCACCTGTTCCTGGAAGGCGCGCACCTGGTCCATGAAGGCCACGGCACGCTCGGCGGCCATGGGCGCGGCATGCAGGCCGGCGGCGGCCAGCAGCGGCGCCGTGTGCAGGGGCAGCGCTGCCTGCGCCGCGTTCAGCACGAAGAGCTCGCTCCAGCTGAGGCGCAGCAGCGCCACCTGGTCGGCCACCGGCAGCTCGGGGAAGAAGGGCGCGTGGCGCGCCCACTCCACTGTGCTGAAGAGCAGCCGCGCCGCCAGCTCGCACACATTGTCGATGCCCAGCACCGCGCCCGCCGCGCCGCTCCCGGCTCCGAAAGCGCCCGCGGCTCCTGCACCGAAGCGCCCGGCCGCCGCGGGGTAGGGCTCGGCACGCAGCAGCTGCGCGATCAGCTCCGACACCGGCTGTCCCGGGAAGAGGTCTCCGCCGGCCACGGCCAGCGCAGAGCCAGGAGGGCTGCCCGAGGAGGCTGCCACGGTGCCGGAGAGCGAGTGCGGAATTCGGCCGCGCTGCACCGCTGTGAAGGGGAGATAGAGACGAGGGGGTGGGGAGGGGGAGAAGGGGGAGGGAGATTGCCAGCCCGCAAGAAATGCGGAAGGTACAGGCGAGGGAGGAGGGGAGAGGGGACGGGGGAGGTGGGCAAGAGTCAGGAGATGGGGAGTGAGGACACGGGGAAACCAGAGAGGGGAGAGTGGGGTGTGAGGAAGGGGGGGAGGAACATGGGGTAGGGCAAGTAGGGAGGAAGAAATGTTGGAGATAAAATTATTAGAGGGTTAGTCATTCCCTCTGTTCCAAGCCTCCCAACTCAGCCTTTCCCTGAACCCCCAATCCCTACCTCATGGGCACAATGCTTGTTGGGAGGACAGAGGCCAAGGTCTTGCAGGCCCCACCTTGCTCCACCCTGTGCCCTCACCCTGAGGTCGTGTCCAGCCACCATCAGACTACTTCTTTCAGAGAAGGAAGTTGGGGTGGGGGGGGGACCATCTCAGGTGGAAATGGGACCACTGGGTGAGGGCTAATTTAATTCACACATACCCACCTCCCCCTCTTCTGGACTGTGTGAGCTCCCCTCTGCAGCCAGCAAGTCAGACCTGTCAATCATGTCCTCATCTGTCAATCATAGGCGTCAAGAGCTGATAATAGGTCTGGGGGGGGCAAGTACCTTCCTAGGACATGGGCAAGTAGCCAGCCTACCCCTCAAACAAGTGATCAGTAAGGGCTAGCACTGATCTCTCCTACGGAAGTAGGATATTTCTCTACCTCCCAGCCCCACCCTCCAGGTCATGGCCCCCTAGAGCAGGTCTCATCTGCCTGGTCCTCTGCAGTGACCTCAGTGTTAAGAATGAAATCCTGATCAGTAGCAAAAAGTCGCTGTTAGCAAAAAGTAGTGTTAGTCACTCAGTCGTGTCCGACTCCTCACAATCCCACAGACTATAGGCCGTAAGGCTCCTCTGTCTGTGGGATTCTCCATACAAGAATCCTGGAGTGAGTAACCATTCCCTTCTTCAGGGGATCCTGACCCAGAGATTGAACCCGGTCAGCAGCAGGTGCTCAGTAAACATGAGATTCCATCAATAGCTTTGCCTGTGATGGGGAAGGACCAACTGCTGGCCTTGGCCAGTGCCCCCAGGGATCAGGTAGATGGCAAGAGGAAAGCTGAGGTGCAAGGAGGAAGGGTGGCTGCATGCCAGCCTGGCCTATGCCACAGTAGGCAGGGTAGAGGGGCTGACTGGGCTGGGTGCCTGGCAGAGACTAATTAACGAGCTTTAATGAGGTGACATGCCCGGTCTCATCACCTCCATGAACTTCTGGTCAACCCACCATGGAGCAGAGCGGGAGAGGGATGCAAGTGGGAGCTGAGGGCTAGTAGAGCTGATCAGGGAAGTAGGGTTCAAGCCTTATCCCATGTGATTTGAAGTCTCAGGAGCCTCTGTCTATCAAATGGGTGTAGCTGGGTTGAGGGCCGACAATGAATCCCAATTAACTTCAGGCTCACTTGGTTCTAAAGCCCACTGCCATCATTCATCCATCACCAGGCCACCTCAGGGTCTTTGCATTTGCTGTTCCTGCTTCCTGAGAACCCCTTCCCCAGCTCTTCCTCCCCATTAAGCCCAGACTGTGGGCTTAATGACCAACCACAAGTAGATTGCTCTCTGTACTCTTTCCCCACCCATAAAAGTATGCAGTTGCTAATAATCACGACGATGATAACACCAATCACTGAATTAAATGAGAATGTATCTAACTGGCTTGGAATAGCTTTTGGCACATGAAAGTGAAAGTGAAAGTCGCTCAGTCGTGTGCGACTCCTTGGGACCCCATGGACTACACAGTCCATGGACTTCCCCAGGCCAGAATAACTGGAGTGGGTAGCCTTTCCCTTCTCCAGGGGATCTTCCCAACTCAGGGATCGAACCCAGGTCTCCCACATTACAGGCAGATTCTCTACCAGCTAAGCCACAAGGGAAGCCCAAGAATACTAGAATGGGTAGCCTACTCCTTTCTCCAGCAGATATTCCCAACCCAGGAATCGAACCAGGGTCTCATAGTAAGAGCTAAATGGATAGTAACTCAAGCCAAGAAACATTAAGCACCTTCTATGTTTTAGAACCTGGTGTAGGCCCTGGGGATGTATCAGAAAACAAGACAGACAAAAGTTTCTGACCTTGAGGAGCAGACATTCTTTTGGAGGAGCAAGCAAATTATAAAGCAAGACAGATGGCCTGAATAAAGGGGTTGCAAAGGGTAATCAGGAGGGCTTCTCAGAGGAGGTGGTGTTTCAGCAAATCTTAAAAGAAGGTGAGGGAGGAAGCCATGTAGGTGTCTGGGGGAGGTGTTCCAGACAGAGGGAACCACCTGTGCAAAGGCCAAGAGATAGGGCTGTGTTCGGGTCATGATCTGAGATTTACTGAGTCACCTTGAGACTTTGAAGATCTGAAGCCTGGATTTGATGTGGATTTTAGGTCAAATTCACACACAAGTGGAGACAAAATCCAGGTTGCGGGGGTTGGGGTATGGGCAGTCACCGCCAACTTCACATGACCAAAGAGAGTGATCAGATGATCTTAAGAGAAAGACTCTGGGCAGCTGTTCCCAGCTTCTTTCACAGAGGCTCAGCAGAGAAGAAACCAGCAGTAGAGCAGGAGAGATTCAGCTTTTAGACACAGAGAAGAACTGCCAGCCTGGCTCATAAGAGTCCAGGCAGAGATATGAATTCCAGCCTTGGGGCTGACATTAAAATGGGCCGGATTCTGCTCCCTCGCACAGTGCTTCATGTAGAAGTCTACAGGTTCCACCTGAACTCTGAGAGTGATCGGTGGAGTTCTCGACCTAGCTGCCCTGCACAGATCCACCCAAGTCCCCAGGGCAAGGACAAGAGGCTGGGCCTCCCTCTGCCTCCCAGCATCCCCGGTCAGGCGGAAGGGTGAGCTGCCCTTTGCCTTAGTCGGGTGAGTTCCTGCCTTGGGCAAACACAAGGCAGAGGGTGGAGGGAAAGCAAATCAAAAAAAAAAAGTACATCATTGCATTGTTCAGAAAGTAGTGGCCAGGATAGAGGGCAGAGGGTTACTGGGGTTAACTTCAGGTTCCCTGCCCCTGAGGCCGGGTTGGGAGAGGTGGTGGGGAGAAAGGTTCTAACATGGGCCAGAGTTGGGGAGCCTCTTACAGCCCATTTCTGCCTCAGCCACCAGGAAGCCACGGATAATTGGATTCCTCCAGCCCAGGGCCAGATCCAGGCCCAGGGGATCTCAGGATCGGTGGTAACGAGGTTAGCAGGCGCCAGACCCCACCCTCCATGGCTCCCAGACCCCAAGAGAGGGAGCAAAGGGCAGGCCGCTTGCTCACCCCTTGCCCGCCCCACCCCAGCGGGTACTCACCTTCCTTCCTCATGCCCACCCGGAAGCACTTCTTGAGGCGGCAGTATTGGCACTGGTTCCGGTGATGCTGGTCGATCTGGCAGTCACGGTTGGACCTGTGGGCAAGCAGAGGTCACCAAGGGGGTCACCATGACACCTACATTCTGGCCTGGGAGCCACCTTGTGAGACGTCTTAGAAAGTTACACCTAGAAACCACCAGGACCACCCCCCATCCCTACCAACAATCTGGGCTGGGCAGACAACCCCAAAGTGGCACAGAGGTTAAGCTTGCAGGTGTGCAAAGAGGACAATTTGGGGGAGTGGAGACCGATGAAGAGCAGTCTGTGGCAAAGCGGATTAGCATGCCAGGGAGGGTTATGTTGGAACTGGGTTTTGAAGGATGAATACAAGTTCCCCAGGTGACCAGAGGCAGTTCCTGGCAGAATGCCAATGACAGCCAAAAGTTTTCCAGTTACATTTTACTTGGTCTTTGTCAGGCCAGGGGACAGGGTCTTTGTCCCAGGGCACTATGAGAGCAGAGAAGGAACATGGTCACCAAGGAAGACTTTGTGAGTTGACTAAGAGATGAGAACCCAGGCCAATCCTCTATGGGGTCACAGCACCATGGGGCCCCAACATTTCTGCCTGACACAAGGCCACCATCAATGTATGAAGAAATGAATGAACGAACTCCTGTACCCCTCTAAGATGTCAAACCCCTTCTCTAGAAAGACCATCCCACACCTAACTGAGCCCAAGAAGCTTCCTCCACGTGGTGTTCGGGGATTGTTGGTGCCTCTTCCAGGGGTGGGACATGTGGCCACGCCCTCTGAAGCAACGAGTTCCATCCAAGGTCAGTCACAGTTGGAAGGTTCAGGCCTTTGTTCTTCCAATGCCCCCAGCACCCTTTTTCCCCTTGGCCCCTGCCCTATGTTCCCTCCATATCTCTCTCCTCTGAGCCTTTTGAGGCCCACACCAAGGGCTGGAGTCCCAGCTGGGTACCAATCGGGTACTCAGAGCTAGTCACAAAGTAAGACAAACACTTCTTGAAGTAAAAAAGTCAAACACATCTTAGCTGCGGACACCCAAGGCCTGACCCTTGGGCAGCCACTTCTCCACTGAGCCTTGGTTTCCTCATCTGGAATTGGGAGGCCAGAGGGCAATTCTACATGGGATGCACTCATTCTGGAGAAAATTGGGAGTGTGGGTGTGGGGGGGAGGGGTGTCAAGACGGGCCCCACCTGGGAGTCTCAGTGGCCAATTTTGGAGAGGCGAGGCTCCAGAGGGCCTCTGCGTCCTGCAGCACCAGCCTCCGAGCCCCCAGGAAGAGGCCCTACTAGGGCAAAGGGAGCTCAGGCAGAACCAGAACAAAGCCCAGCAGGCAGGCAATGGGAGGGTCCTGGGCAGCCGGGTGGAAACAGCCAGGCCTAGGGCAGGCAGGCAGGGGCCTGGCTCGGGTCCCTGAGACTTCAGGGGAGGCCCTGAACCTTCTGCCTCAACTTCCCCAGTTGTAGAGTCAGGAGAGAGCTTCCATCCCTCCAGATGCGGAAACAGTAAGTTCTACCTGTTATCCCACCTAAACAGCACATGCTTTGCCAGACCCCACAGTCCAACTCTGCCTTCTCCCTGGGCTTCTGGCTTTCAGTCCAATTTGATCATCGCCCTCTTTTGCTCACACACCTTCTTCCATGGTTCCGCATTACTTTCACTCCAGAATTTCTGACCCACTTGGCTCTAACTTCTCCCACGCCTGGGTGGTCTCACATTACATCACTGATCCCCAATCCTGCCACTGAGTATTTGCTGGAGCCACACTCTCTGCAGGAGTGCCCTTCACTTCTACCTGCTAAACCCCTCATGTTTCAAGGTCCACCTCCTGTGGCCTTCCTCTCTGACCCTCAGGCAGAGCTCCTTGTTCCTCCTGGGACCCCAGACCATCCCTCCCTCTGGCCCAACCCAGACTCCACAGACTGGGACACCTGTGTCTCACTATCTCCCTCAAACTGGAAGAAGGCTGGGCTTGGAACTGGGGTCTTTTCTAGGGTGCTGGCATCAAACCACCCACGTCAGGCCCCGAGGGATCTTTGTTGATTCAACCTGAGGCTCGGAGGGAAGCAGTGACTTCTGGTCACACAACACAGACCTTCTGAAGAACCTGCCAGTGCCAAACCAGGCCCCTCTCCCTGGCCTTGGTGCTCCCACTCAGGGAGCCTCTGGGACCCCCAAGCCACCTGAGCCCCTCCCCTGCCCTCCCTAAAGACCTGGCCAGAGAGCACACAGTTATTCCAGCAGCAAGAATGAGGCCAAAGTCTGGTGGCCCAGTTAGCATTGGAGGAGGGAGTAAGCCAGCTCCGCGCCATACAGAGCCGCCCCAACAGGCCAGATCTGGGGCCAAATTCCTGCTTCAGGTACCCAGGACCCCACCCAGTGGCCCTGCCAACAAACCCTCCATCAGCAGCTTCCCCGGGGAGGTCCTGACCCAGACTTGCCTGCGGCCCTCCTCAATCTTCCCAACCCCACAGTTCCCTTGCTAAGCCCCAAGTGGGCAAGGTCTCTCCCTAGGTGACCCAGGGCAGGTGCCAAGAGCTTTCTGGGCCTTAGTTTTGCCCTTGTGGAAAATGGGACCCTCCAAACGGGCTCTGCAGAGCCCAAGCATGTTCCTGGAGGGTGCAAAGTAGGGGTTTGTCAACGGAGGAAACGGGGACTCAGCAAAAAATGATGGGAAAGGCGGGGTCCTGGACTGGACACCCAGTGCCAGCAGCTCCTCCCCTAGACCTAATGCCCCGTCGGGAACCAGAAAAGCTAGCCAGGTCACGGCTGGCCAGTGGGGACTCCAACCTAGGACAGCCTCGGGCTGCTTCTTGGAAACATTCATCCCCACCCAGTCTCAGAACCGACAAAAGTTTCAGGGATTTTCCAGGATCCCAGTCTGCACCTACTCCTAGCTAGGGGGGCGTAGAGGGGGGTGCGGGGCTGGAGAAGCCAAGATGCGGTCAAATCCAGCCGCCACCTCGGACATCTCACAGCAGCTTCCGGTGACCCAGGGCACAGAGAGTGCCCGGGGGGTTCCCCCTGACGGGCAGCCCAACCCCCACAGCAGAAGCGCCCCCACGCCCCCGCCCCAGGCGAAGGAAGCCGCCCTGTGCCACCTAGTTTCGCTCCAGCCGCCGCCTCAGTAGTCAGGGCGACTTTGGAAGTGATATTTGACCCCAAGGGCGCGCCGTATCGATCCGCGCGGCCGCAGACAATGGCCCCCGGACGCTGTGAGCTCCACAGTCCAAGTTCCACGTTCGATCCCCACCCGGTCCCCGGCGCGCCGAGATTCCCAAGGGAAGGGATGCCCTGGGATTAGGCACCCACCCCTGACAGCACCCCAACCCCTCGCCGCGCAGAGCTGACCCCTCTCCGGAGAAAAGGAAGGGAGGGAGGAGGAGCGAGTTACTGGGGCGGAAACCGCCAGGGACCACCTGATCGGGGGGACCTGCATCAATACAGCGCCGACTGTATACACAATCCCAGGAATGTGATGGAGAGGGGGCGAGGGACATGTGCCCCAATCTCTAACGGGAAGTAGAGACCCAGGGAAGGTCAGCGCTAGGCCCAAGGTGACCGAGCAGGTCAGAGGCCCGGCCCGGGTGCCGGCGGCGGTGCGCTGAGAGGGGGCTCACCGGCAGGTGTAGCTGAGGTTGCGGCGGATGCTCCGCTTGAAGAAGCTCTTGCAGCCCTCGCAGGTGAAGACGCCGTAGTGCTTGCCGCTCGACTTGTCCCCGCACACCACGCAGTCCACCTGCAGCCCCGGCCGCTCCTCGTCGCCTGGCTCAGCGTCGCTGGCGGCCCCGGGGGGTGAGGCCGAGTCTTCCTCCGCCGCGCGCGGATAGCCGCCCGCCTTGTCCACGCCATTCGTGTCGCCGCCGCCCCCGGGGCCGCCCCAGCCGCCGGTCACCATGGCCATAGCCCCCGGGCAGCGGGGCCGGGGCGCCCCCTCCGCGTTTCTCCCTCGGGGCACCCCTCTCGGCCCGGGGGACCCTAACTGGCGCGCATCCGGTCCCGGTGCGCGGGGGTCACCCGGTTGCACCCCCCAAAAAAGTTTTGCAGCAACTTCCTGCGGCCGGTCCGCGCGCCCGGGCGGAACTGGTCGGGCCGGTTCCAGGTCAACTTTCCCACGCGTGCGCGGGGCCGGGCCCCGGACCGGGGGGGCGCGCTAGAGGTGCTGGCCGGGGGCCCCGGGGACTCGCGCCCCGCCGCCCTGGGGCCCCGGCGGGGGAGCTCGGGCCATGGCCCGGCCCAGGCAGCGCAGGGGGTGCCCTCCGGCCTGGCCGCCGCTCGGCCAAGGGCTATGGCCAACTTAGCGGGCTGCCATCCGAGCGCGGGAGGCCGGGGGGAAAGTTTGGCCGCAAGTTGCGCGGCCGCCCGCGGCGGGGGGGAGGGGCGGCGGGCGTGCGCCGGGGCCGGTCACCGCACCCCCTGAGTCTCCCAGGGCCCCCGGCGGCCGCTCGGGGCCTGCAGGACCGCGGGCCGGCGCTTCCCGAGCTGCCGCCCCCGCTGCGGCCGCGCCCGCCCGGCCTGGGCCTGTGCCTGAGCCGGAGCCTCGCTCTCGCCGCCGACCCCGCGCGCCGGCCTCGCGCTGCGGCCGGTTTGACACACAACGTTCCATTCGCGGGGCGGGCGGGGGGCGGGGGCGGGGGCAGGGGCGCGCGCCGCGGGCTGGGGGCGGGCGCTCGTTGCCCCGGCGACGGCCGCCCTTATAAGGACATGGGTGGCCGTGCGCGGCGCCCGGCGCCCCGGCCGGCGGGAGGGGCTAGGGCGGAGCGCGGGGCCGCAAGGCCTGACCCTCCTCCCTCCCCCTCCCTCGCTCACCCCACTCCCACCCCCGTCCTCGCCCGGCTCCAGCCTTAACCCCTGCCGGGCCGCGGCGGGAGCCTGGGCCACTGCTGCCCTCTGCCCTTCCGCAGCCTCGCCAAGATGTCTCTCTAAGGCCCTCCCCTCCACCTCCGGCCTTGGAAGTTGTGTAGCTCAACCGCCCTCGAGGCGCCCCTCGGCACCACCCCCTTGCATTCCCGGCAGAAGCAATAATGGGGGGCCGGTTGCACCGGGGGGCACGCCCCTGCGCAGTATACACACACACACACACACACACACACCACACACACCCCTCCTGGGGCATTTCTTTGCACAGTTACATGATGGATTGTGTTTGCTTCCTCTTCCAGAAAGTCGCGGCGTCCGACCCCCACCCCACCCTTTCTCTGCTTGGGCTAACACCTGGTGTTCGGAATCTCCGGGGGGGAAGGGATGTTGTGGTCTGCGGCCGGCAGGGGCGCGAGGTCAGGAGGCCCCTCTCCAGAATTTCAGGCTTCTGGGGGCAGGGCGCCCACCCGCCCAGCGAGGCTGGAGGCGACAGGAATGCCCACCACCCCTGCCCCCTTTCCCCTTTAATTTCCTTTTCTTTCTATGCTTCACAGAAAGAGCTTGACCAGGGGCCGACTGGACTACAGATGTCTCTTCCAGGCTCCCCAGAGTCTCCCAGCTGCTGCTCTGCCTCCATGTCACTGCCTCCAAGACCCCGGGTGCGGCAGCCAGCACATATTAAACACCCTTTGTATGCTCTCCTGGCCGCCCTGGGCAAAGAAACCTGAGCCTTGCTTCTGAGCCTGTTAACCTTTAACCGGCTGGAAAAGCCCTTCCTGCAGTGACCTTTCACCTTGGAGTCCTGAAGGTCCAGGCCTTATCTCCCGCCCTGCCCTGGGCTAAACTGGACACTCGGACACGTGGCTGGGCCTCTGAGGGCTGCAGGCAGGAGAGAAAGGTCCTCTGCCCCCACTGGCTCCTACACCCTCCTCTCTCAGGAAGGGTCCTTGAGAAAAGCCATCACCCTCTCCAGTTGATATCTGAGGGGCATCCTCCCTGGCAAGGGCTGGAGATGTTTGGAGATCTTGCAGCAGTGAAGAGGATACCAAGGTTCTGGAGAAGCCAGGCAATGGATGCCCAGCCCTGGGCCTCTGGGCCTCCTGGGGAGAGTGTGGCTGGGTATGAGGTGGGGGGAAGGTTTTAGCAAGTACAGAAAACAAGAAGCACTAGGGTTAGACATGAGGAAGGACTTTCAAAGGGTCTGACTGGAGTGGAGTTCTCTGCCCCATAACCTGCATTGGGCTTGAATGGTTAAAGAGGACCCTTTAGGTCCTGGCAGACCAGTGGTTAGGGCTCCGTGCTTCCACTGCAGGGGACGTAAGATCTCAGGTGTCCCAAGTAAAGATCGCGCATGCAGCAACCATGACCCGGAGCAACCAAATATATGTATAAAACATATAAAATATATATATATATATTTGTTTTTTTAAAAAAGAGAGGACCCTTTGGTTCTGCGGCCCAGGAATGGGAGATGCTAGCTGGGTATTTGGGGTGACGTTGGGTGTCCTAGGTCCCTGGTCTGAACTTTCTAGGGTCCTTGATGGGGGAGACGTGGAGGTGGGTGTCTCAGATATGAGCACCAGAGACTTGTAAGGAAGAGAAGGCTCAAGGAGTCAGAGGGGGGCCCGGAGAAGGGAGGGGACAGGGAACTGGAGTTTGAGGGACACAAGCCTAGGGGAGGGGTCCGGTGGGAGACTGGAAGAAGGTCTGCCACAGATTTCAGAACCTCGAGGTGATCCAACCTTTCGGGGGGTGGGGGGGGGGGGCTGCCCCGCCTCTGCCCAGGAGCTCTATAGCCCCCGCAGCCGCTGGAGGCCCGGGTCGGGGGGTAGTGCTGAGGTCCGGCCCCGCCCACCTGACCCCTGCCCGCGGCCCCGCGGTGACATTTGACCTTGCAGAGGCCGCGACCAGGGACAAAGAGGCCTGGGCCCATCTGCTGCGGGGCACCCGTGGGAACAGCAAGACCCGGCTACCGGTGGCCTGGGAACCTGCCCCCGCCCCCCAACGGTGACCTCAGCTCCCGCCCCCACCGCCGGGGCGAACTCCTTCCCCACCTTCCAACAGGTGACCTTGTTTCCTCTCGGCCCCATCCCCCCCGCCACGGGCAACCTTGTGAGACTCGGGGCTAAGGTCACTGTTAGACTCTTAGGGAGGGAGACGGACAAGAGGGTCGTACAGTCGGGTCCTCTGCCGGGCTACGGGCGACCTTGCCCGCCTGTTTCCCTGCTTTCTGCAAACCCTGCCACGGTCCGGAGATTGTGCTTATGGTTCGAAGGTCACCAGCCCCCAGCGCTGGCCCGAGGCTCCTGTGGATCCGGAGGACCAGGTTGGGTCTCGGCGGCTGCCTCGCGCCGACTTCAGGTCAGCCTTGCCCTGCCGGCGAGAGGCAGCCGCGCCGCGCACACACCTGCACAGGTGCTGCCTGGAATCCCCCTCGAACCTCACCCCCACCAGGCTGGGAATGAAAATCTATCTAATCCGCGTCTTGAATTTCAGCTACCACCCAGGAGGGGACAGCTGGCCACTAATCCGGAGCGTCTGTGTCGAGCCTAACACCCTTTCCCAACTCTGCCAGACTCCGCGGGAAGGGCGGGGGCGTGGCCTATGTAAATAAGATGCTAATCACTTGCCTGCTATTAATCTGACACTGGCACCTCCCAGAGCTCCCATCTCCTGCAGGTGAAACTGGCAACTTTTCAGACTGGCCAAGAGCCATCCAGACGCCCTAGGGCAGTGTACTTCTTTGCCCATGGTTAGCAAACCTGAGTTCCTCAACAACAGCTGTATAACGCCCCTGAGATCTCACTTGCAGAGTTTCTTCCCTTTGCTCACCACCCTAAAGCCCTTTACGTTAGCTCCACACTCTTTGAATGCAAGTTCTAAGGCCACCTCTGATTCCCCCTTCCCCCTCCCTCCACTCAGGGAGCAATGGCCTTCCAGCGAATATTTCACATGCTGAACTGCTCCGGCCTCAGTCTTCCTTCTGGGTTATGGGTATCTTCCTCTTGGGAATATCCTTCAGACTGAACCTAGCATTTCCTTGGGAAGCGGGTGAGCAGGGGAAAGTGTGCCCTGCCCCAGTGGACACCTTCCTGGGCTTCTGGAGGCAGATAAGGGTTGGAATTTCAGCTCTGACTATGTAACCTCACTGAACCCTGAATGCCCCCAGCCAGTCATGAGAATCCTGTCTCCACAGCCCAAGCTGCTTCTGCCATGACCCTTCTGACATGTCTCTTCGCATGCCACATGGGATCAGACCAAAGAGACCGAGCCTTTCTCAAATGGCAGCCCTCTCCCCATCAAGCCCCAGACATTCAGGTATATCAGCCCTCATCACCCAGAACATGCCTCAACATGCAAAGTCATGCCACATGACACAATGTCACTCCAGAACAGTTTATGATGTGACCTATCACAACTATCTGGCACGTCCAGACATGGCCAGAGGAGGGCCTAGAGAAAGGTCTCCCCAGGCCGGGAAGGCGGGCAGGGAAGTCTGGACCTCCCCAGGGCCCTTGCGGTGGCTTCTAGCACTGCCAGCTCCTCTGCCTGTCGGGCTTCCATCAGTGCCATCTGCTGCTCCAGCTTCTGCCGTTGCTCTTCCTGCTTCCGGTGGGCACCTCGGAAGGCCATGACCAAGGTGCTGAAGGGAGAAGGAGGCTGAGCCAGGAAACAGCCCCCCATTCCACCCAAGACAAGGGCCATGTCCTCCCAGCCCCAGACAGGAAGTCTTTGAGACTGAGTCTTCTGGGGGTCCCAGCATCACTCAGCAGGGGCTGACACACATCAGGCCCCAGAGGAGGTGTGGAATGGATTGAACCTGCCCCCCGCCTTACAGGGGGGAAGCTGTGGCCCAGAGAGAGCCAGGGATGCCTCTGAGGTTCCACAGAGAGACCCACCTGTGAGCTTTGCATAAATCACTGTTCAGCTCAGTACTCTGAGCACGTCTGGCTCGTTCCTTCCGAGCCACCTCTTCTAGCTTTTCCAGCAGAGCCTGCAGCTGTTCCCGCAGGCCCAGAGCCCTGGTACAAGGGTGGAGAGAGAGGAGCTCACAGACATAGCCACTCCTGTCTGCCTTCCCCACTCCCACCCATGGGATGTTTCCATGTGAATACAGCTGTACACCCAGTCCTCCACTGTACACAACACCCCAGTGGGCTCTCACATATTACCCCCACCCAGGCCACACATACCCCAGCACAGTACCCAGGCACACACCGAGTGAGTGACGCTGACAGTTCCTGGGTCAGTTCTTCTGGGTGCTGCACTTTGCTCACTTGGCCCCCATCAATACCCCTGCTGCCACTAGGGAGAGCAGGAGGACCCTGAGGGAGGCAGAAGGGAGGGGAGTGACATTGACCTAGGCTGAGAGTGTGTTCAGCCCAAGCTGAACGCTGAAGTCATCACAGACTATGGTGGCTACAGTCCCTGCGCTTACAGAGCCCCCAGTCTTATGAGATGCCCCAATAAGGATACAGGTGTTCCCTAACAAGGGAAATAAATAATCTCATTTTCAGGCAGTTCACGGGGACTTCCCAGAGGAGGTGATGTCTGAGCTCAGACCTGTAGGAAGTCAAGGACTTAGATAAAGAGGAAAGTGACTGGTGTTCCTGGCAGGGGCGTAGCACTTAGAAAGGCATGGAGGTAGAAGAGATGATTCAAAGGAGGGTTCCAGAAGCCTCTAAGGCTTTAAACCAGAGGATAGACATGATTAGACAGTAGGGGCAAGAAGGAAAGCCTCAGAGAGTAAGCTGGAGCCAAAATTTAGGAAAATATGAAGCACGGCCTGGAGCTGTTAGAGTGGGGAACGAGGGTATGAATAGCCTGGAGGTGGGAAGTAGAAGGGACAGGTGTGAGTGGGAGACACTAAATCCCTTGGGGCTTATTGGGCGCAATACTCTCAAAGAAAGAAACTCCCAAGTACAAGCATGAATTTTCACATGCATTTTTACCATTCAACTCCTTTTTTTGGTGCAGAAATGGAAACTGAGGCTCAAAGGAGGCTAGGATTAACCAGGACCACATATCCAGTAGTATACTGCTATCCCTACCGGGCCAAGGCAGGGTCACTCACCTGGGACCACTCCTCTTCATCTCCACTGCTCCCACCTCCACTGCTGTCTCCACCGCTGCTGTTGGCCCCGCCAGTCCGAAGCTGTGCCCGCGCCCAGCGCAGCTGCTCCAGCAGGAGCACGTGGGCTGGGCCCTGGGCTCGGAGGGCAGCCTCCCGCAGTTCCAGAGCCCGCTTTTCCCGCCTCACCAGCTGTAGCCGCAGCATCAGGTCCGCCAGAGTCTCCTGAAGACCAAGGGGAAGGTAGAAAATGTACCTTGAAGGTCAACCGTTGAGAAAACTGAGCCTCTAGGAGGTGCCCACTGAGGGCTCCTCAGGCAAGAATCCTAACCCTTACCTTGATCTTGCATGATAGGAAAAATCCTTCCATAAAAACTACAGCTGTAGAAATAGCCATTCAGAGAGAACAAGTGTCTTAGACAAAGTCGAGTAGCAACTCAATGGTAGCATCTGGAGTTTCTCCAAATTCAGAACCTCAGCTCTTTCATGCATGTGATAGCTGCTCAGTCATGTCTGACTCTTTTGCAACCCCATGAATTGTAGCCCGCCAGGCGCCTCTGTCCATGGAATTTTCCAGGCAAGACTACTGGAGTGGGGTGCCATTCCCTTCTCCAGGGGATCTTCCCGACCCAGGGATCGAACTCGTGTCTCCTGCATTGGCAGGCGGATTCTTTACCTCCTGAGTCACCAGAGAAGCCCCCAGCTCTTTCACGCCAGGTCACAAATTTCAAACAATATCCAGCAAAACTCTCCCTTACTACTTGGTCCCCTAATCGCATCTCACTCAGACTCAGCAAAGGATTTGGTCCCACCAGGAAAGATCAACACAGTGACCGCAGCCCATGTGTACCCGTGTGGCCGCCAGGTCCTGCTGGATCTGCATCTTCTCCATCCGGGGCAGGGCTGGGCCAGGCTGGGCCCCCAGAATGGCCTGCACCATGGCTTCTGCGTGGGGCACGGTAGATATGGGCACCCAGGTAGAGCCAGGCTCAGGGGGAATCTTCACCAGAGCACGGCGTTCCTGGAGACGCTGAACATAGCCCTGGAGCTGGGACGCCACCTCCTGTGATGTGGGCTTATCCACGCTGCTGCCTTCGGGACTACAGGAGACAGGAGAGGCCTGTGTGAACTCTGCTCAGCGTGGCTACGCTAACTTCATGGCAATCCTGGTGCGCTTTGTCATCTTCCATCTTACTGACCATGATGGTTCCTTCCAAGGCCATCTGTGGTAGGCATGGTCAAACTAACACGGTGGGCACCATAACGTAAACCCAAACAGGCAACATCAGCCCGCCGATGATCATTCATCAGTGATGAATGAACACCGCCATGCCAATGGGCACAGTCACTCACACCATCACAGGGAAGCCATCACACCAACTCAATGAGCACCATTGCTCAACCTGCCAACCCTGTTACACAGCATCATGACAACCCCTATGGGTACTAGCATCATGCCAACCCCATTAAGCACCATCATACCACCTGATCAGTGGGCACCACGAGCCATCTTCATGCCACCCTGGTGGGTCCTATCCCACCCCCAATGGCTGTAACCACCACGTCAACTTTGCTGAGTAGAAAACAGCCAACTCCGGCAGGCCTAATGCCAACCTCAGGAGCCACGCCAGCCCCCAATATAGGGCCAGTTCTGGGAGCCCCATTCTGCAACCAGAGCCCCACTCACTGGCCCACCCAGTCCCCGGGGCTCCCAAGGGCACCTTGGACATGGATCCTGCAGTGTCACTCCATCCATGGCAGCCTTCTCTTGGACTAGGAGCCTCTGAGCTTCCTTCTCAGCTGCCTCCAAGTCATCCACGAAGGCTCCTTTTCCAGCTCCTGAGTCTGCCTCCCGGAGAGCGAGTAAGGCTCCATACGCCTCCTCACAGTGTTCACTGTGGGACAGCAGTTCTGAGCACCCCAGCACACCCATCCTGTTGCGTAGGTGACACTCCCACTTGCTCCTGGATCTGTCACTCCTCCTCCTAACCCCAACCCTGGGAGTTTGTAAATTCCTTTAGCACCCTGGGACGAAAACTGCCTTAAGTTAATTTCCACGGCAAGGGCAAATACTTTTCTGAGAGGGCTCCGTCTCTCTCTGGGAAGTGGGACTATCCTTTGAGGATATCCATTTCCTTCCCAGGCAGTAGAAAACATGTGAATCATGGCTGGGGTGCACTGACCTATACTGCAAGGCTAGACGCAGCGCAGTGGCCTCAGCCTCCCGCTGGCCCAGCTGCATGCTGAGGCTCTCACACCGGCCCTTGTACTCCTGGAGCACAGCTGACAGTAGGCGGTTGAAGCATTTGAGTTTCTCAATGTTCCTGCCTCCGGAGGTGGGGGAAGAGGGAAAAGTGAGTGACTTTGAAGGGCAGTTAGGACACCATTGATTTCCCCACCCCATCCCCACCTTCCCCACCCCACCCCCACTCCAGCTCCAGACTCCTGGCTTTATATCCCAGCTGGGCGGCACCAGTGCCCTTACGAGCCCAGCATTTGTGACTCTTACCCTCGGAGTCGCTCCATCTGGGCTTCCATGATGTGCATCTCAGGAGCAAGGGGCTGGGTTGGGAGAGACCCAAGCATCTGGGTGCTGGAATCACTCTGCAGGCGCCGGAGCAGGGGGTGAGCCCGGGAGAAGGGATCCTATCGAAAAAAGGTGACTTGATTCACCCAGAATTTTCACTGAGAGCCCAGCATTAGGATTTAGGCCTTCTCCAATCCCCGAAACTATTGGATCACATGACCAGGATTTGAGTCTCATGGCCCCAAACCCTAAGGATCTGAAACAGACCGTGGTTTTTAGCTTCACACACTCACCTGTGAGCCCCAGGTCTCTCCATCAGCCCCAGAGCTGCTGGAACCACTACCTGAGCCACCTGCTTGGTCACAGGAAGGAGGTGGAAAGGGCTCCAGCCTCAGCAGGGAATCCTGCAGCTCCTGGACCTGTGGGGAAATGGGGAATGTAAGGCTGGGGTGGCTCCAACCACCTGCCATTCTTCCCTAAGACCTGTTCTTGGAGCAGTGGCAAGAGCACTGGCTGGAAGGTAGGACCCCCCCAGATTCTCATCCTGCCAAATAGCTTCTTGTACAACCTTGGGCAAATCATTCAGCCATGACTTGTTGGTCAGCCATTCAGTCATGCAGTCCCTGAATCAAGACTTCTCTTTCCAGATGTCCAGCGGGTTCATGAAAAGATGCTCATCATCACTAATCTTTGCATGCGTGCCTGCTCAGTCACTTCAGTCGTGTGTGACTCTTTGCAACCCTATGGACTGTAGCCTGCCAGGCTCCTCTGGCATGAGAGTCCATGGGATTCTCCAGGCAAAAAAAAAAAAGAAAAAATACTGGAGTGGGTTGCCATGCTCTCCAACGGGGGATCTTCCCGACCCAGAGATCGAGCCCATGTCTCCTGTGGCTCCTGCACTGCAGGCGGATTCTTTACTGCTGAGCCACTGGGGGAACCTCACTAATCCTTAGGAAAATGCAGTCAAAACCACAATGAGATACCACCTCACATCGGTTAGAATGGCAAGCATCAAAAAGCCAAGAAAGGGACTTCGCTGGCAGCCTAGTGCTTAGGACTCCGCCCTTCCACTGCAGGAGGCAGGGGTGCGATCACTGGCCTGGGGAACTAAGATCTTGCATGCCTTGCTGAATGGCGAGGCCAAAAGAAACAAAGAATGCAAAAGATAAGTGTAGGCGAAGATGTTGAGGAAAGGGAACCTTCGTGCACCATTGTTGAGAATGTAAATGGGTGCAATCACTATGGAAAGAAGTACGGCAGTTCCTCAAAAAAGTCAAAATAGAACGACTATGATACAGCAATTCCATTTCTGGGTATTTCTCTGAAGGAAACCAAAATGCTAACTTGAAAAGACATCGGCACCCGCACGTTCACTGCAGCACTATTTACAAGAGCCAAACCACAGAAGCAACCTAAGTGTCCACTGATGGATGAATGGATAAGATGTGGTAAGTATATTTATAGAATGAAATATTATTCATCTGTAAAAAAGGAATCTTGCCATTTGGGACAATATAGAATGACCTTAGGGCCAGGAGCTGCAGGAGGTGTGGGTTCGATCCCTGGGTTGGGAAGATCCCTTGGAGGAGGAAATGGCAACCCACTCCAGTATTCTTGCTTGGAGAATCCCATGGACAGAGGAACCTAATGGGCTACAGTCCATGGGGTCACAAAGAGTTGGACACAATTGAAGTGACTTAGCACGCACACAGAAGGACCTTAAAGGCACTATGCTAAGTGAAATAAGTCAGCCAGATAAAGACAAATACTACATGATCTCACTTATATGTGGAGTCTAAAATAAAACAAGGGAGTTCCATGGTGGTCTAGTGGTTAGGACTTGGTGCTTTCACTGCTGTGGCCTGGGATTCAACCCATGGTCGGGAACTGAGATCCCACAAGCCATGCAGCAGGGCACAGATAGATGATAGGTTAAAATTTTAAAAAATTGAACTCACAGATACAGGGAACATGTTGGTGGTTGCCAGAGCTGGGGGAAGGGGTCAGGGAAGTAAAATTTTTTTAAAAAAGACTTTTCCTTCCCGGCTGAAAAATGGACTCCACTCCTTGCGCTGGGCTTCTGCAGCCCAGGTCTCACCATCTGTGTCCCTCCTGCCCTGACGTCACCTGGGCTCTGGACTCGGACATAAAACTGGCCCTTTAATGGCCCCATGTGGCTGGCTCATGGCATCTTGAGCTGATAAAGGCCTAAGAGCTCTGGTCTCCCTTCCTCCAAACCCACCCCTCCCACAGGCTCCCTGTGTCTCACTTCCAGTCTCTAAGGCTCCCAATCCAGGTCTCGTCCTCAGCCCCTCTCTAGCTTTCACATCCCACCTGCCAGCTCCATCTTCAGCATCCCCCCAAAACTGCCGGGTTCTCACCGTCTCCACAACGTTGCCACCTCCTGGATCGCCAAGATTCCACCTTCTCCCTCCACAAGCTGTTCCTCCCAAAGTCGCCAGAGGGCGCCTGTGAGCACCTGCATCAGGTCTCCATCCTTGTTTGCTCAGAGCCCTCCGTGCCTTCCACCTCACTCAGAGCAAAAGTTCAAATCCTCTTTGAGGCCCACAAGGCCCTCCGGGATCTGCTCCCATCACCTCGGTACCCTTGTCTCCTCCTGCTCAGCCCCATACTGGCCTCCTCACTGTTTCTTGAACACACTAATCACACTCCAACCTCCAGCCTTTGCGTATACTGTTCTTTTTGCCTAAAATGCTCTTCCCCGGTTCCTTACATGTTTCCTCCCTTGCCTCCTTGTGGTCTTTATTCAAGTGTCATTTCTTCGATGGGCCTCTCTGATCCTCTTAACTAAAGTTACAAGGGATCTTTGTCTCTTTGGGGCTGCCGACAAAGGTCCATATAGTCAAGCTATGGTTTTTCCAGTAATCAATTATGGATGTGAGAATTGGACCATAAAGAAAGCTGAACGCCAAAGAATTGATGCTTTTGAACTGTGGTGTTGGAAAAGACTCTTGAGAATTCCTTGGACAGCAAGGAGATCAAACCAGTCAATCCTAAAAGAAATCAGCCCTGACTACTCATTGGAAGGACTGATGCTCAAGCTCCAATACTTTGGCCATCTGATACAAAGAGCCGACTCATTGGAAACGACCCTGATGCTGGGAAAGATTGGAAGGCAGGAGGAGAAGAGGGTGACAGAGGATGAGAGGGTTAGATAGCATCACCGACTCAATGGACACAAGTTTGAGCAAACTCTGGGAGACGGTGAAAGACAGAGAAGCCTGGCGTGCTGCAGGCTGCTGGACGTGAGTGAGCAACAGCAAGGCAAGTCAAAGCTCCAAAAAAATCTTCACAAATGAACAAACGATTCCATGTGTCTTATGCCAGGCCTGCCTCCCTCCCACCAGGGATCCCTGCGAGGCAGCCCTGCCCAACTCACCTCTCTCTGCAGCATCTCCTTCTCAGCCTGGAAGGCCTGCAGGGAGTTCTGTGTGCGGATCAGCTCATCCTCCCGGCTGCCCAAGGCCAAACGCAGCCAGGCATTCCTTTCAGCCAATCGGGCTGCCTCCCGCTGGCAGCTCCCAGCCCCCTCCTGCTCCAAGCAGGGCTTTGGTGCCCCCTCGCTTCCGTCCTTTGCCTCCACTGGCCCAGGACAGTTTGGGGGCCGGTGGCGCCAGGCAGCAACGGCTGCTTCCAGAGAGCTCAGCGCTTGCTGGAGAGTCTGAAATACATCAGGTCCGGAGGGGACGCTCTCCCCGTCCTGCAGGGCTGTCTCTGGGGCCTGGTGGGTTTCCTCACGGGGCCGCCCCTCAGGGGCTGGGGCTGGTCCCCTGCTAGAGTCCCCATCAACTTCTTTGTCAGTCCTGTGAAGAGGTGAGAGATGGAAATTTCTGGAAATGGGGTCATTTGGGGTAGCTAACACAGAGGGTTTGTAACAAGGCTAGGACTGCAGGGCCTTGAAAGTCAGGCCAAGGGCAATGGGACCCATGGCATGTGTGTGAGTCGGGGAGGGACATAAACCCATCTCTGAGTGGGAAAGATGTGCCAGGCCTGCAGTGGGGGACACAGACAAAGTGGGCCTTACCTGCTCTCCAAGCCCTGCCCTTTGGCCTCCACCTCAGGGGCCAACAGTTCCACCTTGGTGCTATCTTGAGATGCCACAGGGCCCGGCTCAGAGCTCCCACTGGCTGCCTCAGCCTCCTCTGAACTCTCTGCCACAGGGTCCAGCTCACCCTGCAAATGATCCCCAGGGCTGAGCTCTGAGCCAAGCAGATCTGGGTGCTGGAGTCTTGCAGGGCTGGGTGTGGCAGGGAGGGGGAACACTTACGGGCAGAGCATGTCTCCCTCGCCGGCTTCGGGGCCGTGTGGCCCTGGCACTCATTGTTATCCAGAAATCAGTGTCTTCTGAATCCTCCTTTATCCTCACCCGCTAAAACCACAACCTGACTTCAGCTCAAAGCAAATGACAACCTTAATTTCGTCTTCTGTGAAATGGGCATTGATTTCACTTCTCCAAAAGGATCTTGAGTTATCAATGTAGGTTTGGCACATTTGAATGCCTCCCTTGATGGTCAGCTCACTACCTCTCAAGGTTGCCCTGACCTCTTCCTTCTTTTCCGTCTCCTTGATTTTCCTCTCTCTTTGCTCCCCTCCCTCCCCTATCCGGGCTTGGGAGGAGGAGTTCAACAGTCCTCTCTCCTCCTCAGGGCTCTCCTGAACCAGAGATTCTAATCCTGGGATTTGGTTCCCTCAACCCGCTCTACTTCCCTATCCTCCTGGGGGGTACCTTGGTCCGAAAACCAAGTCCCAGGACATTCTTGGAGTCACTCTGGCCACTGCCCGCTCAAGCTCGGGCTGGCCGAGGCCAGCCTGGGAGGGGCCGGGAAACAGGAAGCCCCCTCCCCGGCCATGTGACCTGTTATTGTGTGCTTTCTTCCTCAAGGGCAGCGACTTCCTCTAGCCCCAGCAACAGGACACATGGCCAGCTCCCGACATGTCAGCCCCTCCTCGCCTCTGCTTCCAAGGCCGAGGCTCCTCCAACTCTGACCCTTAGATTTTATTTCTTGGAAGCTAGAGTGCCACTCTGGGCTGATGCTCTTCACCTGGCTTCCCTATAAACTTCTTTCCTCTGACGGTCCCTTCAGTGTGAGAGTTCGCGTTCCACTTCAAGTCACGGACATACCTGGGGTTGGGAGCCCTGAGCAAGCGATGAGCCTTAGCACATGAGCCTCAGTTTCTTTGTCTCCCTTCAGGGTCACGGGAGGTTTTTGTTTTGTTTTGTTTCAAAACAAAAACAATTTTCTGAACGATAGCTGATTTACAATGTTGTATTAGTTTCAGGTACGCAGCAAAGGTTTTTATTTTTATTCTTTTCTTTTAGAATATTACAAATTCTTTTTTATTCTTTCTCAGGTTCTTTCCATCATAGGATTACAAGATACTGAATATAATTCCCTGTGCCTTATGTAGGTCCTTACTGTTCATTGTATATAGTGTGTACCTGTTCATCTCAAACTCCTAATTTATCTCTCCCCTGCTTCCCCTTTGGTAACTATAAATTTGCTTTCTTATGTCTGTGAGTCTATTTCTGTTTTGTAAGTAAGATCATTTGTATCGTTTTCCCCCAAAATTTAACTGCACATCTTGTATTTTATTTTTAAATTAAAAAAACAACTTTATTTATTTATTTATGGCTATGTTGGGTCTTCCGGAGAAGGCAATGGCAGCCCACTCCAGTACTCTTGTCTGGAAAATCCCATGGATGGAGGAGCCTGGTGGGCTGCAGTCCATGGGGTCGCTAAGAGTCGGGCACGACTGAGCGACTTCACTTCCACTTTTCACTTTCATGCATTGGAGAAGGAAATGGCAGCCCACGCCAGTGTTCTTGCCTGGAGAATCCCAGGGACGGGGGAGCCTGGTGGGCTGCCGTCTATGGGGTCACACAGAGTCGGACACGACTGAAGTGACTCAGCAGCAGCAGCATGCTGGCTCTTCACTGCTGCGTCAGCTTTTTCCTCTAGTTGTGGTGAGCGGGGATACTCTCTACTGGGGGTGAGTGGGCTTCTCATGGCCATGGCTGCTCTTGTTGCGGAGCAGTTTTGAGGCACACAGGCTTCAGTAGTTGCAGCACATGAGCTCAGAAGTTGTGGCTCCTGGGCTCCAGAGCACAGGCTCAGCCGCTGTGGAGCATGGGCTCAGTTGCTCCATGGCACGTCGATCTTCCTGGGCCAGAGACTGAACCAATGTCCTCTGCATCGACAGGCAGATTCTTTACCACTGAGCCACCAGGGAAGCCTTGTATCATTTTCTAAGATTCCACATGTAAGTGATAGCCCTGGAGGAGGACATGGCAACCCACTCCAGTATTCTTGTCTGGAAAATCCCATGGACGGAGGAGCCTGGTGGGCTACAATCCATGGGGTCACAAAGCGTCAGACACAACTGAGCGACTAGACAGCAGTATAAGTGATATCACATATTTGTCTTTGTCTGGCTCGCTTCATGTAGTGTGATAATCTCCAGGTCCATGTATGTTGCTGCAAATTTCATTCTGTTTTGTGGTTCAGTAATATTCCAGTATATATAAACACACACATATATATATACACACACATTGTATATATATGCATGTATATGTTCAGTTCAGTTCAGTTCAGTCGCTCAGTCGTGTCCGACTCTTAGCGACCCCATGAATCGCAGCATGCCAGGCCTCCCTGTCCATCACCATCTCCTGGAGTTCACTCAGACTCATGTCCATTGAGTCCGTGATGCCATCCAGCCATCTCATCCTGGGTTGTCCCCTTCTCCTCTTGCCCCCAATCTCTCCCAGCATCAGAGTCTTTGCCAATGAGTCAGCTCTACGCATGAGGTGGCCAAAGTACTGGAGCTTCAGCTTTAGCATTTCTTCCAAAGAAATCCCAGGGTTGATCTCCTTTAGAATGGACTGGTTGGATCTCCCTGAAGTCCAAGGGACCCTCAAAGTCTTCTCCAACACTACAGTTCAAAAGCATCAATTCTTCGGCGCTCAGCTTTCTTCACAGTCCAACTCTCACATCCATACATGACCACAGGAAAACCATAGCCTTGACTAGACAGACCTTAGTCGGCAAAGTAATGTCTCTGCTTTGGAATATACTATCTAGGTTGGTCATAACTTTTCTTCCAAGGAGTAAGCATCTTTTAATTTCATGGCTGCAGTCACCATCTGCAGTGATTTTGGAGCTCAAAAAAATAAAGTCTGACACTGTTTCTACTGTTTCCCCATCTATTTCCCATGAAGTGATGGGACCAGATGCCATGATCTTCGTTTTCTGAATGTTGAGTTTTAAGCCAACTTTTTCACTCTCCTCTTTCATTTCATCAAGAGGATTTTTAGCTCCTCTTCACTTTCTGCCATAAGGGTGGTGTCATCTGCATATCTGAGGTTATTGATATTTCTCCCGGCAATCTTGATTCCAGCTTCTGGTTCTTCCAGTCCAGCGTTTCTCATGATGTACTCTGCATAGAAGTTAAATAAGCAGGGTGACAATATACAGCCTTGACGTGCTCCTTTTCCTATTTGGAACTAGTCTGTTGTTCCATGTCCAGTTCTAATTGTTGCTTCCTGACTTGCATACAGATTTCTCAAGAGGCAGGTTAGGTGGTCTGGTATTCCCATCTCTTTCAGAATTTTCCATAGTTTATTGTGATCCACACAGTCAAAGGCTTTGGCATAGTCAATGAAACAGAAATAGATGTTTTTCTGGAACTCTCTTGCTTTTTCCATGATCCAGCGGATGTTGGCAATTTGATCTCTGGTTCCTCTGCCTTTTCTAAAACCAGCTTGAACATCAGGGAGTTCAAGGTTCACATATTGCTGAAGTCTGGCTTGGAGAATTTTGAGCATTACTTTACTAGCATGTGAGATGAGTGCAATTGTGTGGTAGTTTGAGCATTCTTTGGCATTGCCTTTCTTTGGAATTGGGATGAAAACTGACCTTTTCCAGTCCTGTGGCCACTGCTGAGTTTTCCAAATTTGCTGGCATATTGAGTGCAGCACTTTCACAGCATCATCTTTCAGGATTTGAAACAGCTCAGCTGGAATTGCATCACCTCCACTAGCTTTGTTCGTAGTGATGCTTTCTAAGGCCCACTTGACTTCACATTCCAAGATGTCTGGCTCTAGACATATATGTGCTTAGTCGAATACTCAGTCATGTCTGACTCTTTGTGACCCCTTGGACTGTAGCCTGGCAGGCTCCTCTGTCCATGGGGATTCTCCAGGCAAGAATACTGGAGTGGGTTGCCATAACCTCCTCATACACATACATATACACACATATATACACACATGTATATATAGATATACACCAGAGTTATGGAAGTTTTGACAACCAATTTGCATATGGTCAGGCACCGTCAGAGAACTGAATCATAAGGCACCCTCCTTGTTCCCTACTGCCTCTCTGACCGCCCCATCTCTGCTTCCTCTGTTTCTCCTCCATAAATGCTGAATTCCTCAGACAAATTCCTGCATCCTGCTCATTTTTCCTGCATCCACCTTGAAAGGGCCTCTTCCTCATCTCCATCCATAGTCAGAGCTCAAGCCTCTCCTTCCCAACGTGGATGCGAGCCCACCTCCACTCCCTTCCCCACCCAGGACCGAGAGACAGAGATCTCACTGTTCACCTCCCTGGCTCATAGACCCTCCATGGCTCCCCATTGCCCTTGGGAAACATTTCATCCTCTTCAGCCTGGCATTCAAGGTCTTTAATGAAATTATGCCTGCAGGTGGCACCAATGTGTACTCCCGTCTCTAGCCACGATAATCTCTTCCATGAACAGCTGAAGCTTCTTAATTCCCTCACATCCTGGTGCCTTTGGCCATACCTTAACCTTTGCCTGAAACACCCCTTTCTTCCTCGTGCATTTGATGTAAACCGTTTATAGCCTGTGATAGTCTGAACCTTTCTGGTTCCACTGACAGACTCTACGAGGCTGAATCTTCCTGCCTCCGTGCCCCCAAAGGTCGTAGCGAGAGAAGCTGGCAATTTTCTGACTTGAGGGTGAACATTAAAATTCTCACTCTTAGCCTCTGCTCCCGCCACATTAGCCGATGAGAGACTTTCACAGCTCCAAGGCTCCTCAAAACCTACAGACGGTTGCCCAGGCAGTTCCTTCTGCCTGGAATGACCTTACCCCTCTTGTTTTTTCAGCAGATTCTCCATCCCTCAAGGTTCATTTTACACAGCCCCTCCGGGCTCTCTTTGAACCGGAGCTTAGCTGATGTGGGCAGGCTTAACAGATTTTAACAAGAAACTGAGGCTCAATTTTTAGGTGGTTATGGAGCTGAGGGGAGAAGTGTGCATGAAGAAAAGAAGGATGGCTTGAAATAGTGCTGGCTTGGTATTTTTTAAATTTTTGCAAATATCTGTAAAATAATTGGGAGGGGCCTTGGGTTCTGGACCACGCCCACCTCTGCCGCAAAATCCCCTCACTGAGGTTAGGTCAAGTCCATCAATCACCAGTCAGCCCCTCCTCTTCTAAATCCCGCCCAATTCAGCTCCACTTTATTTAATCACACGGTAAACTAGGTCTTCTCCATTTTTCTGAGCCTTTCCCATTGTAAATCCTACTCCACTCTGCCTCGATTCAGCCTATCACGTTAGAAGGGCTGACCACCGTAATCAGAATCGGCCAGAAACATAAAACTCCTCCTTGTCTCACCTTAGCCAATCGTATTCCAGATCCCGCCCCACTCGACTCCCACTCCAGCCTATCACAATCCAAACCCCGCCTCCTAGCACAGTCTCAACCTATCAGCTTCCAAGGCTCTCGTCCCATTCATCTCTCCGCTCGGCTTTCGGCCGCTGAACTACACTTCCCAGTAGGTTTGACGGCCGCGCCGCCCTTCTTCCGGCTGCTAAAGATGGCGGCTTCCTAGCAGGTCAGCGGATGAGTAGGAAGGAGGCTCAGGCAACGGTGAGCAGAAGTTGGGTGGTGAAAAAGTGCGGGATCCGTCCTTAAAGGCCCAACTTCCTTAGCCCCAGAAACTCAGCCCCTCACTTGCTCTGAGGCTTCCTCCTTCAGCCCCAGTTTCTCCTGCAGTCTAGCCTCCATCTCTCTTGCTGCAGCTATGCTTTCCTTAGAGATTATGGGGTCTGCAAGGCGCTCAGAGATCATCCCCGGCAGCCCTCACCCGTTGCCCAGACAGGCAAACTGTTCCGCTGGCGCCCCGTTTTTCCGCAAAGGCACTGTAACACCCGGATCTCCTCTCCAGTGTGCAGACACCGCCTGAGCAGTCACTACGGAGGGGAGAACCCTAGAAGTTTGTATCCTTTATTCACCAAGACATTTTCAGTTTCAGGTGACAGAACCTCCAACCCAGTCTGCCTTAAGCAAGAAAGGGAATTTAGGCATAGCTGGATCCGGGCGCTGAGAAGTCTTTCATTTTCTGAGTGAGCATCACTTCAGGCAAGCTCTCTTTCCCCTCTTGGAAGCAAGAGAGGCTCCTAGCAGCTTTGGACTTGTAACCTCCCAGTACTGCAGTTCGGAACTGCCCCTCTCTGGCGTGTTCTGGGTCTTGTCCTCATCTCTGAGCCATTCACAGCCCTAGCCAAAATGGGGAGAGAACGGGTTAGCTCTACGAAAAAAAAGGGGAGGCTGTTATCTCAAGTCAGAGTGGATGCTGGGTTGACAAGTGTAAAAGGCACCCATCATACAGATGGGGAAACCGAGTCCCTGAGCAGAGTGACTTATTGTCAGGAAGCGACTTACGACCTGTTCCGCCCAGTAACCAAATGCCTTTAAAAGCCCTAAGGAAAGGATCCTGGCTTCCCTCATCCCTGCTGCATCCAGCCACTCCAGAGCCATGGAGATAGCAGAGCCCAGCTGTCCCACGGAAGAGGAGGAGGAAGAGGAGGAGGAAGAGGAGCAGTCAGCTGAGCCCAGGCCCCGCACTCGCTCCAATCCTGAGGGGGCGGAGGACCGGGCGCTGGGGGCCCAGACCAGTGTGGGCAGCCGCAGTGAGGGTGAGGGCGAGGCGGCCAGTGCTGATGACGGGACCGCCAACCCTCCAGGAGCCGGTCCCAAGCCGTGGCAGGTGCCTCCACCAGCCCCAGAGGTCCAGGTGCGGACCCCAAGGGTCAACTGTCCAGAGAAAGTGGTAAGTGAGGGGCTTGGCCTGTGCCTTTGAGATGTTAGAGAACCTTGGGTTAAATGTCATTCTTTAGGATTCGCTCTGGAAAACAGTCCCTTTTTATTAGTGTCCTAGGGCAGCTGGGCTTCCCAAGTGGCTCAGTGGTAAAGAACCCACCTGCCAGTGCAGGAGACGCTGGTTCAATCCATGGGTCAGGAAGATCCCCTGGAGAAGGGCATGGTAACTCACTCCAGTGTTCTTACATGGAGAATCCGATGGACAGAGGAGCCTGGAGGGCTACAGTCCATGCGGTCATAAAGAGCTGGACACAACTGAAGTGGATTCAGTAGCCCTACGGCATGTGGGATCTGAGTTCCTTGACCAGGGGTCAAACCTTTGTCCGCTGCATTGGAAGGCGGATTCTTAACCACTGGACCCCCAGGGAAGTCCCTCAGCTGCCTCCTTCTAGAGTGGATGGCTTGGCTGGGAACTGGGAGTCGTCATATAGCCTTCTCCCAGAGGGCTGCTTGGAGAGGGCCGGCGGAGTGGCATGGGGGCCTGCAGGGACGTTTAGTTGCCAGGTACTGCTGGTCACAGCTCTCACTAGCCTCCAGATTTGTTGCAGATCATCTGCCTGGACCTGTCAGAGGAAATGGCGCTGCCAAAGCTTGAGTCATTCAATGGGTAAGAGGGGTTTTTTGGGGGCTGGAGTTTGCCACCATGGCTGGGAGGAGCCCAGCCCCCAAAATGCAAGGTTGTCTCTCTGAGACTAACTCCTGGGTCCTGGAGGGATTGGAGAGTAACCGTGATAATTGGTAATGTTACAGCTGCAGCCCACTGGGGTTCTGTTCTCAGCACTTGAGAGCTGTCACACTCCACCCATGTCACAGCCGTGACTCAGAAACTCCGAGATTGTCCAAGGCCTCCTGGCAAATGGGCAGAGCCAGATTCAGAGCGAGGCCTGGCTGACTCCAAAGTCCTGGCCTGTGAGCAGCTGAGTCTCATTGGGGTCAGGCAGCAGGGCCTGAGCACAAGCCTACCTCCCCTTCCCTGGCATTCCTGATGACCCATGACTGAGCCAAGGTGGGGTACCTCTTCTGGATCAGATGTGAGGCCCAGGCTGGCCAGAGGGACCCATTCAGTGAGGGCAAGAGCTGGAGAGAGTCACCCGGGCTGGGTTTGCGGCTGGGCTCTACTGCCTGCCCGGCTGCATGACCTGGACCTTAACCACCGCTTCACTCTCACCCCAGCTCCAAAACCAACGCCCTCAATGTCTCCCAGAAAATGATCGAGATGTTTGTGCGAACAAAACACAAAATTGACAAGAGCCACGAATTTGCGCTGGTGGTGGTAAACGATGACACTGCCTGGGTGAGGCTGGGGGGCAAGACTGGTTCCGCTGGGGTCCCCCAGGGGGTAAGGGAGCACCTCACTGAGTTTCAGTCTTCCCTGCAGCTGTCTGGCCTGACCTCGGACCCCCGTGAACTCTGCAGCTGCCTCTACGACCTGGAAACAGCTTCCTGTTCCACCTTTAGTATCCTTTCCATGGAGGGAGGAGAATGGCCCCAGTCCTGAGGGAAAGGGGGGCTTTGAGTCACTAAGGGCTTTCAGGTCATCTGATGCCAGGCCCCTAGTTTATGATCTGTGCTGAGGGAAAGCAAGCTCAGAGAGGGCAAGTGACTGGAACAGGGTCACACAGTGTATCTCCTGGCAACAGGCTCAGAGGCACCTGTACTCTCCCAGCCTCTGGAGGAGGGAAACCACCCACTTCTGTCTACCCATACACTGCTCTGCTCTCCTTAGCATTCCCGCCAGATCTGGAAGGTCTCTTCAGCCTCATGTAAGTCCCCCAAGGGGAATTTATTACTCACCTTTGAAGAGAAGAACCCCTTCTGGGTAAAAGCTCCAAACAGCCCAGAAATAGTCCTTTCAGGAGGCCAAAAGGCTTCCTTTCTCACCCTTTCTCCCTGGAACAATTGCTCACTTACCTGTCTGAAAGCATTTTTGCGAAAGAGGTTCTTTTTCACATCTTGCCCTCTGTGTTACTTTCTTTTTTCCCCTTCAAATCTATTTATTTATGTATTTACTTTTGGCTGTGCTGGGTCTTGGCTTTCTCCAGTTGCAGTGAGCAGGCTTCTCATTGCGGGGGCGTCTCTTGCTCCAGAGCACAAGTTCTAGTGCACAGGCTTTAGAAGTTGCAGCATGTGGGCACAGTAGTTGCAACTTGTGGGCTCTGTAGTTGTGGCACTTGGGTATAGTTGCCCTGTGGCATGTTGGATCTTCCCAGACCAGGGATCCAGCCAGTGTCCCTTGTAATGCAAGGCAGATTCTTAACATCTGGACCACCAAGGAAGTTCCTCTGGGTTATATTCTGACAGCCCAGTGGTCCGCCACTACTTTGTTTTAACTGTAGGGCAGCAAACTTTTTCTTTAAAGGGCCAGATAGGAAACATTTTTGGCTTTGTGGGCCATATGGTCACTGTTGCGGTGACCAGACTCTGCCGTTGTAATCCGAGCAAGCTCTGGCTTTGGGGGTCAGCAAAACCTCTGATGGAGCAGGAGAGGTCAGGCAGAAAGGTGAAGCTGGGAAGGTGCCAGGGCAGAGGGAACACCATGGGGAAAGGCTCAGAGGCAACAGTAAGGTTGGGAGGGGTCAGGTGGAACCTCACATACCCAGTGAGGAGCTGGGCTCTCCCGGGGGGATGAGAAGGGTGGGCCACCAGGGTGTACTCTGACCCTCCCTCCTTCCTGCTGCACAGCCAGCAGAAGACCGAGCTGCCAGTCACGGAGAACGTGCAGACGATCCCGCCGCCCTATGTGGTCCGAACCATCCTGGTCTATAGCCGTCCACCCTGCCAGCCCCAGTTCTCCCTGACAGAGCCCATGAAGGTGAGACCCGGGAGAAGGAAGGATGCCTGCAGCCAGCACGATGGTGGTTAGATACTAGGAGGGACTTCCTGACCACAGGTGTTGGGGTACCTAGAATCAGGTTCTCAGAATCTAGAGATTGTGGTCATGGGGCCATGGGGTGACCCTAGTCCTGAAGGCTACCTTTCTTCCCCTGCAGAAAATGTTCCAGTGCCCGTATTTCTTCTTTGATGTTGTTTACATCCACAACGGCGCTGATGAGAAGGAGGAGGAAATGAGCTGGAAGGTGAGAGGCCACCGTGAGTGTGGGCAGCAGGTGGATGTACGTGGGAGGTCTCCGAACCCACCTGCCCCAGCCCTAAGGGAAAGGAGGCCCTTTTCACTAAGGGCCTTCAGGGCATCTGATGCTAACCCCCTAGATTATGATCTGTGGTGAGGAAAAGCAGGCTCAGAGAGGGCAAGAAACCAGGCCAGGGTCACACAGCTTGTCTCAGGCATAGTGGTGCCCGGCAACAGGCTCAGAGGTACCTGTACTCTAATGGGGTCCGGAGGAGGGAAGCCACCTGCCCTGCCCACTCGTGCACTACTCTGCCGTTAGCCTTTTCCTTACCATTCCTGGCCCTTCTAGATCATGGTCAGTCAGATTCCAACATTTCCCACTTGTCTGCAGTGAACTAATGGGGCTGTTGGGACAGTGGCCCAGGAGCATGTAGGGTCCTATCCACCTCATTCCCAACATCCCCTGCTTCTCTCTCTTCCTGCTTTTTCTGGCTCTGTGCCCTCTGCCTGGAGCAAGCTTCCCTCCCTGCCTCGCCAGGCTCTGCTGGTCCTTTACATTCCAGCCCTGAACTAGTTGTGGCATCCCCAGTTGGCCGCTTATCTCTCTGAGCCTCACTTGACCCAACCGTGAGCAGAGGGGGTTGAGCCCAGCTCCTACTTATATGTCAGTACCCAAACTGGAAGTCCCTACTCTGAGAAGCCTTCCCTGCTCCTCTGGGTAGATCAGCGTCAGGGGGCTGGGGATCATGTGCTTCTCCAGACTAGGGGCTCCAGCTCTGAGACCTCTTGGGGTGAGTGGGTGGCAGGAAATGTTTGCTGAATGTGGGAATAGTTTCTGCCTGGCAAACTCCTCTTTACCCTTCAGAACCCATCCCTGCGGCCCCTCCTGGGAGGCCCTCCAAGACAGGGAGGGCTTGTCAGCAGAACATCTGCATGAGCAGCCCTTCCTTGGCTCCACAGGACATGTTTGCCTTCATGGGAAGCCTGGATACCAAGGGTACCAGTTATAAGTACGAAGTGGCGCTGGCTGGGCCAGCCCTGGAGCTTCACAACTGTATGGCCAAGCTGCTGGCTCACCCACTGCAGCGGCCTTGCCAAAGCCATGCCTCCTACAGCCTGCTGGAGGAGGACGATGAAGCCACTGAGGTGGAGGCCACTGTCTGAACCATCCCTGTGCATCCAACCTTCTTGTACAATGAAACCCTTGGCATTGAATGCTCGTTCTCAGACTGGGCTCCTTGGGACCCCCAGAGGGGATTCTAAGAAGTATCTGAGGCACCTGGGCAGCCCTGAAGGAACCCTAAGATTCCAGGAAGCATCCCAGGGACTCTAGACACCCAGTCCCCATGTTTCCCAGCCCACATCCCACTCCCAAGTTTTTCAGTTGTAAGTTTTGGTGTGCTTTGTGTGTTTTTGTCATCAGAATAAAAATCTGAGACTCCCTAACCCAAGTCCACTGTTCATTGAAATCTTTTCAGTTGCAAGTGACAGAAAACCCACCCACTGAACTGAAAGGAGAATGGCTAGGTTCTTGTAGATAAAAAGCTAAGATGCAGCTTTAGGCTTGGCTGTATCCAGGTGCTCTGACATTGCTTTGGGGAGAACTGAAACACCCTGCATGGTTGGTTTTCAGTGTGCCCTGCTTTCCTCCCAATATGTGGAAAGGGGTAGTATGGCTGAGCACCCTGCAAATCCCAGCCCAGGTGAAGTGAGGGCTCTCACAGCAGCCCCTATGACAGGTCTTGCTTGGGTCAGTCATGGACCAGAACTGTGGAATGCTCTCATTGGCCAGGCCTCGCTCAAGCTTCTCTGGGAAGAGAGGTTTATAGTTCCATCAGGAAATAGTGTGGGTGCTCCCCAGAGGAAGGGAAACATATAACACGTCCATCACTCAACTTAATCTTTCTGGATAATGAGCAGTTGTGGGGGAAAAAAAAATTTTACCAGCTAGATTTTCTCAGTTTCATATAAAACGAAAATAGCTTTATCAAGAAACAGCTTTACTTTCCCAGGAGCATTTACTGGGCATCTGTGTGCCAGGCCCCTCTTTCAACTTAACACCAGCCTGGAAGGGATTATTCTCCTATCCTGCATATAGAGAAACTAACACCCTGAGAGGCCCAGGGCTCCAAAGTAATGGACTTCAGACTCCGCAGGGCTGAAAACGGGCGACGCAGAGCCTCTGCAGGCAGTAGCTACTAATTGAAACCTTACATACGGTCAGGGCTGCGTGCGCCTCGGCAGAGGGTTCCGGAAGACTCAGTACCCTGTGGGCACCACCGGGTCCCGAGGATCGTAGCTCCACCCTCTCCAACAGGGTGTGTGCTTGTTTACACCGTTTTGAGAGATAAGCGCACACATGGCGACCTCCACCCTCCCGGGCCTTTATCGGAGGCCCCAAACGTTATTTGGCCCTGAGCAAACATCACTTGGCCCTGGGCACTACTTGGTGTCGCGGGCTCGGACCAGCACCCAAGCTCCCGACCCTCGATGTGGGCGACAATGCGGCGCCGGTCAGCCTGGCTGGGGTCGCTGCACTGCACCAAGGCGCGGAGAAGGGAGCCGAGGGGCGGAGCGGCGCGTGCGCACAAGGGCGCCGCGGGAAGTTGGAAAGCGGCAGGCGGCGCGGCCAGGCGGCTGCCGCAAGGGGACAGCCGGGGCATGGGCCCGGCTGTAGGTCTGGCTCGGCGGCTGCGGACGGCGCTGCAGGAGGAGGAGTTGCGGTGAGGGCAGGGCCTGGGTGGGCGGGCCAGGGGTGGGGGTAGGGGTCGAGTGCCACGGTGCACTCTGACCCTCTATCCCTAGGACTGTGGAGGAGTTGCTGCGCCGTGGTGCCGACCCCAATCTGGTACTCGAGGATGGCGCGGCGGCCATGCACCTGGCGGCCAGAGCCCAGCACCTGCGGAGTCTGTGTTGCCTCGAGGCCCTGCTGCGCCGAGGCGGGGACCCCAACGCGCGGTGAGGCCGAGTGTGGGCTCGGGGAAGGTCTTCCGTGAACGAGAACTGTCTCCCGAGTACGAGGACCAGACCTGGGAGTCCTGAAGAGGGCGTCTAAGGATGCGAATTCAATCCCCGGCGGCGGAGCTTAGGGGATCTGGGGAGGGATCTTGAGGGTCCCAGGGCAGAGGCAGGGTACCAGACCCAGGGTAGGGTATGAGATTGCGCCGGGGTCAAAATGGGAATCGAAGTTTCAGATCCGGCGGTAGAAGCTCTAGAGTCAGAGAGCAGAGGTTCGGGTCCCAGCCCGAGGGCGCAGGTTCGAAGGGTGGCATCTCAGGCTGGAGGGCGGAGATGGAGGGCTGAGAGTCAGGGCTTCCGGACCTGGAGACGGAGATGCTTCACTGACCCCCTTCTCCGCTCATGCCCTAGATCGGCCGAGGCACTGACACCGCTGCATGTGGCCGCTGCTTGGGGCTGCCGCCGGGGCCTGGAGCTGCTGCTGAGCCAGGGAGCGGACCCCGCTCTCCGCGACCAGGTAGGGGGCCCCATCGCAGTCTCTAGCCAGGCAAACCCAGAGGGAGGGAAAGAGGAAAGGAAAGGAGGAAGAGAGGGAGGGAAGGGGGCGCCCCCTACTGACCGCACCCCTGCAGGACGGATTCCTGCCTCTGGACCTGGCGGAGCAGCAGGGACACCAGAACTGTGCCCGCGTGCTTCGGGAGCTGGAGACTCGGACCAGGATCCCAGCCCGGACTTGGAAAGGCTCCCAGAAGCCAGAACCCGAACCAGAGGCTGGAGGTGAGTGGTATCTGGGCGGCTGGGAGTGGTTAGCCTCTGATATAACTTTGCAGATCTCTGTGTCTAATGCCCAGGGTTTCACCACCAGCCTCTCTGGTCAGTCTCTCTGCCTCTGACTCGCTCCTTCCTCTTTGTGATTGCAGCTGCCTGTTTCTGTCCGATCTGATGTTGATCTTTGTCTCTCACTTCCTCTTCCCCTCCTTTCTGACTTCCCTTTTACCCCCTGCTCCAGGCCCAGGCCCTTGTGAAAAGGGGCTGGATACCAGCCCCTCCAGTCCTCCTAATGTGATGCTGAACTCTACAACACTGGGCACAGGTGACAGCAAGGACGTGAGCCTGGAGGCTGGCCCTGGACCCCCCGGCCTGCTCACCCACCCTGAGACTGCTGACACAGATGGTGGATTGGAGTCCCCCTTGGGGCGCTGGGACTGCAGCTCGGTGACCTCCTTTGTCACCGCTGTTGAGGCCTCAGGAGCTGAGGACCTAACCGGCCACACCTCCCCCTGGGCTGGTGTCCGACTCTCCCAGAGGGTGCCAAGATCTTTGGGTACCCTACAGCTGGCACATCAACCCCTCCTGGAGGACAGGGAGGCAGAACTAAATGCCCATCTGCAGGCCCTGACTCTGACCTTGCCGGATGATTCCCCCTCCCCCAAGTTCTTCCCAGACAGGAGCCCAACCCATAGTCCCCCTTGGGAACCACTGCCTGGACCTTCTGACACCCACATCCCAAGAGAGGACCAGCTATCCCCCGACAGTGACTTGGCTGCCCTGTGGCTGGCAGAGGATGACGCAAGCGCCACAGTGGGCAGGGACCCCAGCCCCTCTGATCAGTGTCCACCAGACCCTCCCATGTCTGACCTGGAGCTGCTGCAAGGGCTCCGGGCGCTTGGCAAGAGCCCGGGTCCCATCACGTCCTTCACCCGACCGCACTACCTCCGACGGCTGAAAGAAGCCCAGGCTGCTCCTAGTGAGTATCCAGAGTTCAAGGAGTCTCCGGGAATCTTCCAAGATCCCTTGGCTCTGAGTGCAACCTACTTCTTCGTCTCTGGGAACCACCCTTTCCTTTGTCTTTCTTGACCCAGTTTCCCTTCCCAGGCCCAGACTTTTCAGGGCACAGCCCAGAGCTGGTCGAAGCCCTGCGGACAGGCTGTATCCCAGATGCCCAAGCCGATGAAGATGCACTTGCCCAGCAGTTCGAACGGCCGGACCCCACCAGACGGTGGCGGGAGGGGGTTGTGAAGTCCAGCTTCACATATCTGCTGCTGGACCCCAGGTACCTGGAGCAGGAATGACTCAGAAGTGGGAGCTGGAACATTCTGAGATTGGTTCTTACCTGCTCTGTGTCTTTTCTTTTTTTTAAGTTTATTTTTGGCTACACTGGGTCCTCTTTGCTGCAGGCGGACTTTCTCTAGTGGTGGCAAGCCAGGGCTACTCTCCATTGCGGCGCGCAGGCTTCTCGTGGCAGTGGACTCTCTTCTTGTAGAGCACAGGCTCTAGGCACAAGGGCTGCAGTAGTTGAAGCATGCAGGCTCAATAGTTGGGGACGTGTGGGCTCTAGGGCATGCAACTTCAGTAGTTGGAGCACACAAGCTCAGGAGTTGTGGCTCACAGGCCCTAGAGCTTGTAGGCTTCAGTAGCTGTGACCCCAGGATTAGTTGCTCCGCAGCATGTGGAATCTTCCTAGACCAGGAATCAAACCCGTGTCCATGTCCCCTGCATCGGCAGGTAGATTCTTATCCGCCGCATTAGAGGGAAGTCCTGCTGTGTGTCTTTAGGAAGGGAACTGGCCCGGTCATCAGCTTCTTTATCAATGAAAGGCAGTTGGATCCACTTCAAGCTGCTGAGTGTCCTTGGGGATCAGCTACCCACCCTGCCTTTTATAAAAGGGGTCACTGGCATGGGTTCAGTTTGCTCTGTGTCACTAAGGACTATCTCTGGGGCAACTCTCTTCACTTTTCCCTCTTTGAGCCATCTACCTCATCTAGGAAGACTCAGGACCTGCCAGCCCGAGCCTTCTCGCTGACACTGGCTGAATGCCTTCGGATTTTTGTCCAGGCCGTCTTCTACGTGGGCAAGGGAACACGGGCCCGGCCAGACGTTCATCTCTGGGAGGCCCTTAACCACCGAAGACGGCCAGGAAAACAGGTATGAGGATAAGTAGCAGGTTTGTGGCAGGGGTGGCCCAGCTAGGGGCAGGTAGAGGGAATTGTGGGGCAAACCTCTGACCCTGCTCTGGCTCCCCCCAGGCCTGTCCCAAGGTACGCCGGATCTTGGACATTTGGGCCACTGGTCGTGGCGTTGTTTCCCTGCATTGCTTCCAGCATGTGGTCCCTGCAGAGGCTTACACTCGAGAAGCATGTCTTGTGGATGCTCTAGGTAGGTGCCTGGCTTGTGGGGTAGGGGTGGAGTCATAGGAAGGGCACTTGATCTACTAATTCCCTGACCCCTTCCCCATCACAGCTGTCCATTCAGCCAATGAGCAATTATTGAGCACCAACTATGTACCAGCATGTACACATATTTTACTCCATTGGTTTATCCCTGCTTGAGGGCAGTGCCCAGTGGGTTCCCTGGCACAAACTTCTGCCAGCGTTTCCCGGAGGCTGCCTTCATGACCTTATTCCTAATCTCCCCAGGAATCCAGATGCTGACTAACCGGAAGCAAGGACACTGCTACGGAGTGGTGGCGGACTGGCCCCCCACCCGGCGCCGCCGCTTGGGGGTACATCTGTTGTACCGTGCCCTCCTTGTCTTCGTGGCTGAGGGTGAACGAGAGCTACGGCCCCAGGACATCTAGGCTTGTGCCTGAGCACTAGGGAATTGGCCATTTAACCTAAGTAGAGATCAGGGTGTTTGAATGTTTCAGCTGCCCCTGCATTGAGAGCAGCCCACACCCCCACCCCACAACTCCAGCTCCAGAAGGCTGGTAAGGGAGCAGCAAGACAGATCTCCTCCTTGGGGTAAGGGAGGACTTTATTACAGATGGAACTGCTGGACAGGGAGTGAGCTCCCTGTCATGAGAGGAGAATAAGGGGATGTAGGAGAACAAGTAGACCAGAAGGTTCTTTGGAACATGGTACTTTGAAACATGTCAGTGCTTTGGCAGTTTGGTCCTATCTGGGCAAACAAGTGACCATTTTGATCTCCCTGATACAGAGGACCCACGGTGTAGGTTGTGCTGGGGGTTCCTGAGCTACATTCAGGGAATCTGCCCAGCTCAAGAGTCAAGTTTTGCTGCTTCCCAGTTGTGGGACGGACCAGTAATTTCTCTGTCTGAGCCTCAATTTCCTAAGTTGTACACAATGAGGAAAGTGCAAAATTCTACCTCAGGGGGTCATTGAGGGAATCAGATTAAACTGTCATGGGGTAAAGTGTTTGGCTCTGAGCCCTACTGACCCAGAGATGACTTTGCAGCCCAGGTGGAAAGTTTCTGGTGGAACGGGTTTGGGAGGGTATGCAGGATGTTCCTGAGGGGTGTGTTGTGTGTTGAGGGGGTGGTTAGAGCTGGAGATTCATTGGAAGGACTGAAGCTGAAGCTGAAACTCCAATACTTTGGCCACCTGATGTGAAGAACTGACTCATTGGAAAAGATCCTGATATTGGGAAAGATTGAAGGCAGGAGAGGGAACGACAGAGGATGAGAGGGTTCGATGGCATCACCGATTCTATGGACGTGAATTTGAGCAAGCTCAGGGAGTTGGTGATGGACAGGGAAGCCTGGCGTGCTGCAGTCCATGGGGTCACAAAGAGTGGACACGACTGAGCGACTGAACTGAACTGAACTGAGAGCTGGAGAAGTCGTCGCAGTGTGGGTGTGAGACACCAGCCCTCCTTGGAATCGCTGTGTGACTGGAACCTCCTGGCGTTGCTTCTCTGAATCTGTGTCTTCAACTATAAAATGAGATTAACCTCGACTTTACACAAAGAGCTTCAGTAAATGCCAAGCTACTATCCTGGGAGGTATTGGGTGGGCCATTTAAATTTTCCAGAAGTGATCTGCTGCCTCATTGGGTTCATCACCTGCCTATCATTGTGGCTCTGCCAACCAGGCCCTGCAGGGGGGCGGGGTAAGCATCCATCTCCCTCCTAGCCTCCACTGCTAAGCCCATGGCTACTCTGGCTATTGTAATAATTAAGACTACCTGCCTCTGGCGTGAGCCTGGGCTCTACTTTTTCAACCGAGCTGATGACATCTCTGAGTGCCCCTTTAAAACAGCATGTCATGTCCCAAGAATACACAGAAAGAATCCAAAGACATCCCTCCCCACCCTCCCCCCAGAAAATTCCAGAAGAGATGGAATTTGTCTAACGCAGTGTATCCCGACCTTGGCCCTACTGGTTTTGAGGCCAAGTTGCTCCTTGCACTGGGGCTGTCCTGTGTTCTGTAGGGTGTCAGGCAGTATTTCCGGGATTAACACACAAGATGCCAGGAACATCTCCCCCCAAGTTGTGGTCATCAAAAACATCTCCAGAATTTACCGACTAACAACAGTGCCCCTGTGAAGACCCCAGTTTAAGCTAAAGGTGGGCTTGCAAACCAGAGGGGAAAGGATCAAAGGTGCAGCAACTGAGGTGACCAATCTCTCCTCCCACCGCCCACACAAACTCAGGTAAGCCTAGATATACATACACTATTAGAATAAAATATGGGGACTGCCCTGGTGGTCCAGTGGCTAAGACTCCACCCTCCCAATGCAGGGGGCCTGGGTTCCATCCCTAGTCAAGGAACTAGACCACACATGCCTCAACTAAGACCCAGTGCAGCCAAATAAATAAATAAAAAAATTTTTTTTAAAAGAATAAAATATAGATGGCCACGGAGCAGAGAAATCCAGAGAAATCTGAATTCAAAAAATAGATTCAAAATAAAAATCGTCTTTGTGACAAAAGGAACCCAAAACCAAGTTAGATGAAATGGGACAGTAAAGAGGTACTAACTTGCTGTATGGTGTGGGGTAAAGAGGATTCAATGAACCCATGGGTATCAGGCACTCAGTACAGGGCTTTACATACAGCTGACACTCCATTATGGCTACACTATTTAGATGCAATGGCCACTGAGCCTCATCTCAACTTTAGCATCAACCTTAGTTGGTTCTCCTCCTCTCCAGGGACTGTCTTCTGCTCCGGCAATGCTGCCCAAGGAGGCCCTGTGTTTTGAGAAGGGAGGTGAACTCGGAAAGCAAGCCTGGACCACCTACACCCTTAAGTCTTTGTGGGTCAGCCCTGAAGGGGAGGTACCTGAATCAATTCAGTCTACACTTGGGGAAACTGAGGCTCAGGGTGGCCCTATGCTGTGGTCACCCAACATAAGTCTGGAGGCTCAGATTGTCACTTCTTTTTATTGAGTTACTATAAGAGATGTGCAGGTTCGGTGGCTCCAGCCCCCTCCCAAGCCCTCCCCACTTGGGCAACAATAGCTCCCAGCGCCAAGGAATGGGGGATCAGGGGTCTCGGGCATGGTGGCGGGGGTCCCGAGAGTCCCCGCGGGGCTCGTGGGTCCTAGGATCAAGCACGGCGGACACGGAAGACAGCGGGGTGGCAGCCTGCCTCGGCCCTGGCATTGTGGGGGAGGGGGCTTCTATACAAGGTCACCCTCCGCGGGGGTCGCTGCTGCAGCCCCGAAACACCGATGGGCCCCACAGGACTAGAAAAGAGCGGTGTGTCCACTTGGCTCCCACGAATGCCGCGTCGTCCGGCCCAGCCGGCCAGGGGGCGTCTCCCTGACCTGACCCCGCCCACTGGGGCGAATGGCCCGCCCACCTGGTCCGCGCTGCAGGACCCAAGCCGGTTCGGGACTCTTCCTCCCGTGACTCTTCCTCCCGGCTAAGAGATACCCGGCCAGCTCAGTGGCTACTTCTTTTCCTCTGGGGGCGCAGGCAGGGGCTCGGGCAGGGCCTTGGGCGAGGGCTCCGGCTCCCAGAGCAGGAATTCGTGGAGCAGCGTGTTGACGGTCTCCGGACACTCCAGCATCACCATGTGACTGCCTTCATCGATGAGCTTCAGGAAGGCCAGGAGCAGGATCTGCAGAGGAGGCGGGCTCAGAGCGGCCAGAGCCAGGGCCCGGGAGCTCAGGGCCGCTCCACCCCTACCTATGTATGGCCTGCAGCATCAGGCAGTCCTTCTTGCAATCTACCCTGTATCCCTTCATTTCCATGCAAGGGGGAGCTAGAGGATGGCCTGTCACCCTCCACGCGTTTTAAGTCGCTTCAGTCGTGTCTGACTTTTTGCTACTCTATGGGCTATAGCCCGCCAGGCTCCTCTGTTCATGGGATTCTCCAGGCAAGAATACTGGAACAGGTTGCCATACCCTCCTCCAGGGGATCTTCCTGACCTAGGGATCGAACTGGTGTCTCTTAAGTCTCCTGGCAGGCAAGTTCTTTACTACTAGTGCCACCTATGAAGCTTGGCCTGTCACCCTGCTGGGGCCTAATTCAGCATTCATTCATTCTGCCTTTCTTAAGTGCCTACAATACGTCCAGAGCAGGATTTTTCAACTTGGGCACTCGTGGCATTTGGGGTGGAGTCATTCTCTGAGATGGGGACTACAGGATGTTGAACAGCACCCCTGGCTCCAATCCACTAGGTGCCAGTCGTAGCATCCCACTCCCCCACCACAGTGTGACAAAAATCTCTCCAGGGAATTCCCTGGTGGTCCAGTGGTTAGGACTCTGCATTCTTACTACTGAGGGCTCAGGTTCAATCCCTGGTTGGGGAACAAATATCCCACAAGTTGCACAGCATGGTCAAAAATAAAATAATAATGAAATTAAAATAAAATCAGACATTGCCAAATATCTCTAGGGAGCAAAGTCATCTCAGTGGGAACTCACTGAGAGTGACAGACGGACAGAGTCTCTCATGCTAAGGTCGGGTTTCTCAATCTCCACAGGGTAGACACTTGGCATTGGGTCATTTTCTGCAGTGGGGCTGTCTTGCTCACTGTAGGTAACTGAACAGCATCCCTGGCCTCCACCCACCAGGTTCCAGAAGCACCTCCCTCGCCCACAGTCAAGACATGTCTGCAGACATTTTCAAGTGTCCCCTGTGGGGCAGAATCATCCCTGGTTAAGAACCGATGGTGCAGAGCTATTCTAAGCACTAAGGATCCTAAGACCCTTTCTGGGGAATCTGATCTAAAGACCCCCACTTGCCCTCTTGCAGGATTCTGTTGCCCATCACAAATTCCAACTGTGAAGAGCGCCTTTTTTCTTTTTTGGGCCACACCGCATGGCATGTGGGATTCCAGTTCCCCAATGAAGGGTCCCCATGCCCCCTGCAGTGCAAGCGTGAAGCGCTAACCACCGGACCGTCAGGGAGGTCTGACGAAGGGTGCCTTTTAGCGGGCAGAGGGAACAGAACATAATCCGACCTCCTGCCCCAGGAAGCCCCACTTTCTGGATTCTACCTTTGACCCTCAATCTAAGCTCTGATGTCCCTGGGGCTGGAGCACAGAGCGGAGTCCCCCTGGGCTGTGCAGGGGGGGATTTGAGGGGTGTGGTGACTGGGGTGCCATACCTCAGCCATGCGCTGGTCTTCCTCCACTGGCACAAACTTGTCGTGCATGCCGTGGACGAGCAAAACCGGCACGGTGAGCTCAGCGTGGTAGACCTCGTCGCCCTCGGGCCAGTACTGGCCGCTCATCATGGCCCGAAGCACAAAGGAAGACACATTGAACGCATTGCCCTCCTTCAGCAGCTGCTTTTCTTTGGCCCCTTGGCGGGCGAAGCCGGCCCTGGGGGTGGGGGTGGGTGGGGAGCACCGCTGGAGCCCTCAGGCCATCTCAGCCACCAGCGGTGCTCCCCATGCCAGCCCCAGCCATATAGCCTCCCCTCCCATCCAACTTGGGGAGATGTCGGGGCAGGGCCGGGTCACTCACTTGAGGAAACTCCAGGCCAGACAGGGTGACAAACAGCGCAGGACGCACGTGGGCATGTTGAAGACGGAGCAGAAGCTGGGCTCCAGGGCCGTGGGCCCTCCGCCGTTGATCATGATCACCTTGTGCACCAGGTCTGGGTACTCGTGCGCCAGGAACGTGCAGAAGGAGACACTGCCCCGCGGGCGGATGGTGGGGAGAGTCGAAAGGCAGCGGTCAGCAGGATACAAGCAGTGAGAGGGTGAATGCCCTCCCCTCACCCAGAGGCAGGTCCTTGAAGGCCATGATTCTTCCCGTGGGGTCCATGAGCACCAAATGGGGGTGAGGGATGGGAGGGGCAACCCAAATGCCCTGAAATTGTGTGACTGTGTGTGTGTGTGTGTGTGTGTGTGTGTGCGCGTGTGTTGAAGGTGGATTTTTTTTTTTTCTTTTGGAGAAAGGATCCACATACAGAACTTTTATCAGATCCTCAAAGTCATCATAACTCCCAAAGAGGTAAGAATTACTTATTGTCAAGTGTTGGGAAAGCTATTTGATTAAACAAAACCTTTGGCTTCTCAGAGAACATCACTGTTTCCAGTGTATCCCTTCCCTTTAAATCTGCCTGCAATGCAGGAGACCCCGGTTTAATTCCTGGGTTGGAAAGATCTGCTGGAGAAGGGATAGGCTACCCATTCCAGTACACTCGGGCTTCCCTTGTGGCTCAGCTGGTAAAGAATCTGCCTGCAATGCGGGAGACCTGGGTTTGATCCCTGAGTTGGGAAGAGCCCCCGGAGAAGGGAAAGGCTACCCACTCCAGTATTCTGGCCTGGAGAATTCCATGGACTATATAGTCCATGGGGTCACTAAGAGTCAGACACAGCTGAACGACTCATTTCACTTGACCTTCCCTTTAAGGATCTTCTCTTATCGGCCTCTGGGTTTGTCGCATCTGCCTGCTTTATGCAAGGTGGAAGCCTGCAGGTACCTCTCATTACCCCGAAAGCAGGGTTTAGGCAAATGATGGCCTGAGGGCTAGCTGCTTGTTTCTGTTGTTAAACTTCACTTTAAAATTCTGTTAATGTGTAAAATAGCTTATAAATAAAGATTTATTGGAACAAAGCCACACCCAAACAATTGTAAATTTGTTTACAATTATGTCTGCTTTCCTTCTAGAGTGGCAGGCTTGTGAAGTTTCAACGGAGACCAACCATAAGGCCTGCAAACCTAAAGTATTTACTCTTTGGCCCTTTGAGAAAAAGTTTGCCAACTCCTGCTAAAAAGAGGGACAGGATACAAGCAGGAGTCAAATGGACTTGACTGTGCCAGTGACTTGGGCAAACTCCTTAACCCCTCTGAGATATCATCTCCACATTTGTGACACAGAACCTGTGCTGACCTCATAGGATTGTTATGGGGTCACAGGAGTTTCCACACATGGGTGCTCATTTAATGGAGGAGTCATTATTGTAAGCAACCACTTTGGGGTATGTTTTCCTATAAACAAATAGGAACTATGCTACTTCCTAGTCTGGGCTTCCTTTCTTTTATGTAACATTTCTTTTTCTTGTCTAATTGCATGCACTACAACTGCGAAAACAATGGCTCTCAACCTGGCTGGCTGATCAGACCCTGCCTTTCATCCTGGGTAAGGACAGAATGGTACCACTTGGCAGCGATCAGACACCAAGACCCAGAGCCTTCCGTGATGTGGGCTCTCATCTAAATGCCCAGGTGGTATTATCTACCACCCCTTTAAGGGAGAGTACATGCATATTAAGGCACTTCAGTCATGTCCGATTCTTTGCACCCCTATGGACTGTAGCCCTCCAGGCGCCTCTGTCTGGGAGGATTCTCCAGGCAAGAACACTGGAGTGGGTTGCCATGCCCTCATGCAGGGCATCTTCCCAAGCCAGGGATTGAACCTGAGTCTCTTACGTCTCCTGCATTGGCAGCCAGGTTCTTTACCACTAGTGACACCTGGGAAGCCCTTAAGGGAGAGTGAATTAAAGTAAACTGTACCCTTGTAAACAAAGATTATGAGATTCCAACTGGTCTTTGCTTAGAGCCCTTGGCGTCACCAGAGCAACCAATTCTTGAATTTAATAGAAGACAGTGGTTTTCAGCTAGGGGTGATTCTGCCCACCAGAGGACCTTGGCACTATCTACAGGCATTTTTGATTGTCACAGTCATCACTAGACCATCGTACTAGTTCAGGGATTGAGACACTGCCTTAAAACAATGTGGAACAACAGTATTGGTGGCAGAAATCCATGTGTTGTTGTAGATGTTAGTGGGATTTTTCAAAAAGGGAAATTTTGTGAGTGGGTGTGGTTCCTGCCAGTCCCCACCCCTCACCCTCATTCCCACCGCAGCATTGGCTCACCCATAGGAATGCCCAATGAGCACGTTGCGCTTCTTGGCATAGCGCTTGAAGATTGCACGCATGTCCTCCGCCAGCGCATAGAAGGTGTAGGCGGCAGCCACTTGGGGCGCTGAACTGGCCCCGTGGCCGGCCAGGTCAGGCGCCACCACCTCATAGCCCAGGCGCACAAAGAAGTCCAGCTGTTCCTTCCAGATGGCCAGGGAACCGCCGACACCGTGGATGAAAAAGAGCACCACGTCAGCCTGGGCGCCCTTACAGCTGGTGATGCGCTTCTCACAGTCAATGTGGATGGTCCGCTTGGGGCGTCGGGCTCGCCGCCGCCGTCCACCACTGCCGCTCCCAGCACTGCCTGGGACCGAGCGGCCATCGCTGCCGGCTGGGTCCGCCAGCTCTACCTCAAGGGCGGCTGGTGGCTCCCCAGAGCCATTCTGCCCGTGCAGGAGGTCAGCTCGTGGTGCCCGACCCAGGTTCTCCACCAGTAACCGCCCATTGCGGTACACGGTGATTCTGCGCTGGCAGCGGACCAAGCCGGACTGGTCCCCCGGGGCGGCGTCCGACAGTGGTGGAGGTGGGGTCGGGGCCGGAGCGGGTCCCGCATGCTTTACCCGCAGCACACGGCCAGGTTTGACCTCCACAAATGTGTAGCCATCGCTGGACTCCACGCTCTCCAGTGGACCTACTGCATTGGGTGGCGCACCCAGCAGGCAGCAAAAGATCCCATCGGTCACGCCGGTCAGCATGGTGTGTCCTGTGGGTGGGGGTGACAGCCAGGTCAGAGGCTGTCTGAATAGGAAGCCCTTCATGCCCACACTACCCACTCTCTATACCTGGGGTGGGTGAGCTGCACTGGGAGGCCCTGTCTAGGCCCCAGTTTAGAGGTGGTCAGAACCAGGCACGGACTGAGATGTTTTGTCTGGTCAGTGCCTGTGTGGTAGTCAGCCAGTCCCGTGGGTCAGCCTAGTCTACCTCAAAGAGAAGGCTGTGGCTATGGCTGACACCAAGAGGCATCCATGGGGAAGGTGGTAGAATTGGGGGTTGAGGGTCTTCCTGGAGGAGGGGACATTGTGGCAAATGTGACCCATCCCTGAGGACCCTCCAGCTCAGGTTTATAACTTATGCCTTCCTAAATCCGTTCATTCATTTGTCCATTCATTCACTCATGCACTCTTTTGTTAACTCACTTTCACTAAACCAGCATAACTTGAAGGCTCCAAAGATATCTTAAAAATATGCAGATCCCAACAATGAGCCCCCATCCCAGGCCTCTAAACGTGGTTTCTGAAAGTTGAGGCCCTGAGAGAGGAGTTTCAGGACTGAGCTCCAGAAGGCCTTATCATGGGTGCAATGGATCTGTTTCACAGACCAACAAGCTGAGGCCCAGACACTCTGGGAAGAAGCTGCTCTGTCCCCACTGGTCAGTATCCTGGATTCTAGGGAACGTGATACACAGCCTCCAGTGGTGGAGGTGAGGATGGAGCCCTGGCTGGGGGCCTCCAGGCCTCCATCCCCGCTCCCTGGGCCACCCCCCGCCCCCCGCGCTGTGGCCATGGCAACTGCAGGCAGTTACATAACTCGAGGGGGATACCCGTGCAGCACACCCCCATTGTTTAGGCCCTGATGATGGGACCAACCCTTCCCCGTCCCCATCCTGGGCTCCGCGGGGATAATGAACGCCGAAAATCCAGCCTGCGGTAGCCCATACTTGCTGGTGGAGGGGGAGCAGGCCGCGCCCCCCTCCTCCGGCGGGGTTCCAACCCGGGATTGCGGAGGGGGGCGCAAATGCGCCATGCCAGCCCCCTTCCACGGAGCCAGGCCCTCAGCTCCTGGTTGCCCGTCAGCTCTGTGGCGGGATCGAGGCCACTGGGGCACCGCGGCTTTCTAAGAGCCCAAGGGCGGGCTTTGTGGACACCTCCTCCAAAGTGAAAGATCCAGGGGCCTCAATGTCCCTTTCCCACGGCCCTCTCCTTGCTCACCTCATCGAGGGCCCTGGGACCCGGGGCAGGGCAGAGGGGTCCCGGGCAGAGAAACCAGCGTCCGCCTGCAGGCGCCGTTTACATGGTGGCGCGGGGTCTGGCCGGGCACGTCTAAGCGGGCGGGCACGGGCCCGGGGCGGTCAGCGCGGGGACATCCCGCTACCTCCGAGCAAGCCGGCCCTTTAAGCGTCTCCCCGGGCGGGACCGTGAGCCGACTGACTGGCATCTCGGCCAATCGCAGCTGCGAACTGACCTGGCCTAGTTAGACTGCCAATCAGACTCGGAAGCTCCGAGATTAGGGCGGGCTCTTGGGGCAACGGCCCCGCCCCCCTCGGGGGTTTACGGAGGTGGAAGGAGAGATTGGGCCTGGTCCAAGGCCGAGAAGGGGTCGGAACCTGAGGACTTCCGGGCCCCTGGGAGGTAGCAACCGGAGCCCTCCTCGCTGCAAAGAGGATTTCCTCGGCTAGCCTCAGCCTCCGTACTGGCCTGTCTCCTCTAAACGTCGCCCCAATGCCCCTTTCTCTGAGCTCACCTTTTCTTTCTACAACCTCGCAGATCTTTGCAATTTGCAAAGGAAATTTCAAAAGGCGAGGAAACACGCTCATAAAGGGCACAAGGTCACAAAGTAAGCTGGAGGAGCAGAGATGGGACTTGGAACTACGGCTGTGTGACTCCAAGTCCTGTAAATAGTTATTCTTTAAACCATTAAACAGGTATCTTGGAGCTATTAGGAATTAGTTTCACAGATAGGCCATTTAAACTGTTGGTCAATTTAACTGGTGACTCTGGTCCCAGCTGGAGCCAGAGAGCCCACAGTTCAAATCCAGCTTCTGCCGTTTGCCGATATATGACCTTGGGCAAGTCTCTTCCCTGAGCCTCCATTTATTTCTTTATGAAATTAATTCCCTCTCCCGCATGAGTTTGCTAGGCAGGTAAAACACTTAGCGAGGAAAGTGCTCCATACGTTATTGACATTATTATTGTACTGCTGTCGTATTGTAGTGGTTTGCTAAATGATGGTGCAGGTAGGATGGGCTTCAGATGACAAGGGGTTAACCATCCCTTGCCCACTCCTATCCCCTGGAATTTGCTGCCAGAGCTGGATTAGGTCCAGCCACCCACTCTTGCCCACTCAGGGTGCTCCTGGGAGACTACAGTTTTATTCATGCAGAAAAAAAATTTCCCGCCCCCTCCCCAAGGTGGGTGATGCTGCGGGGTGGGGGCGGGTTGGACCAGAGGGAGGGACTGGAGTCGGGGAAAGGAGAGTATCTGAAGAGGATTTTTAAAAGATGAACGGGAGAGCACCAAGCAAAGGAGGGAGGGTGTGTGTGTATGTCGAAGGCAGGCTTCAAATGCCTGTCAAATATTTTCCCTGGGACAATGGGGCGCCATAGAGGGTACGTTAAGAAGGGAAAGAGCTCAGGTATGAGCATTAGAAAAATAGAGACTGAACGGGGGCACCATCAAGGGCAAGCCTGCAATCCTTGAGTTTTGCAGATTGAGAAATTGAATGACCACCCCAAGGACATCCAGCCAACTCCAACTCAGACCTCCTGGGCTCCCCGCCAAGGGGCGGAGACTTGGCTGAGGCGAAAGGAAAGCTGCCAGCCAGCTGTGCGCCATCCGCCTTGCTCCTGCTGGGGATGGGAGATTGAACCAGCCGTTTCCTGAGGCTGCCACCAGCTGCACCACCGTCGCCCCCGGGCACCCTCTGCAGGTCTACAAAAGAAGGAACTACAACTCCCAGCAGACTCAGGGAAATAATGTTTTGTAAGCAAGCGCATGCGGAGAAGGCGCCGTTCGCGTGCCGCCTGCTGGTCCAGAAGAACTACACTCTCCTGCGGGCAATGCTCACGCCAGAGGTGCGGTGAGTCTACGTAGGACTACAATGCCCAAGGAAATGTGGGCTCTGCTGTAGAAGAAACTACATTTCCCAGAAGCCCTCGTTCCGCAGCTGCGGAGCCTATAGGCTGCGGAATAGCTGGAAACTGACGGCGTGCTGCGGCTGAACATGGCTTTCTCGGGCGGATCGGTGGGTTGCCTGTTGGGCCCCGTCAGTAGGTCAGCGGGGCTGCTGGCTGGCAGGTGAGTCTTCATGGGGACAGCTTCTCAAATCTGGGAGTAAGAGCGGCGTCGAGGGCTGCCTCCAGGTTATTTACCAATCGCATGACCTTCCAGTGCCTTGCGAACTCCTCGAGTACCTTTTCCTTCCAGGCTCCCTCCCGGCTTTGATCTGGAAGCCGAAGCTTGGAAAGGTTGAACTCCACGCGGAAGTCACATAGCGCCCCCTCTGACCTTTCTCTCTGTCTCTCTGCTCCCGCAGGTGGCTCCAGGGTCCCCGGGCCTGGCTGGGGCTCCCCGACACCCGAAGACTCCCCGCCATGCAGCAGACCAGGGGCAGGACGCGCGGGAACGAGTATCAGCCAAGCAACATCAAACGCAAGAATAAACATGGCTGGATCCGGCGCTTGAGCACGCCAAACGGCGTCCAGGTCATTCTTCGCCGCATGCACAAGGGTCGAAAATCGTTGAGCCATTGAGGAGCGCGACGTGGCGGCTGGATCTCCCCGTTAAAGCATTTCCCTCGCTTAGCCTGCGGCCGTTTTTGTGGAGAGCTGAGGAGCAAAGAGTCGGACACGACTGAGCGACTGAATTGAACTGGGGAGCAGGGACTACTGGGACAGACATGAATCCTCGTGTAGATTTCTGGAAGAGGGAATGGGAAGTCAGACCTTGCCAGAGTGCCTTTTTACACTGTTGAATTAGGAAGACTTTGGAGCAATAGTCCACAGATGGTACAGTGAACACTTTTGTAGCCCAGTACATAGCTGTATTCACAACTTGTCCTGCCTTCTCCTGTGAGGCAGATCTAAATATTTCAGAACACACCTCTCTAAAATAAGGTTCCGTTAATACATATTAACAAAACTTTTCACAGATTAAAAAAAAAAGTCAACAATTCCTTTATGTTGTTAAAAGTCTAATAAATGTCCAAATTTTCACTTGTCTTATAAAATGTCATAATTCTCACAAGTTCTAGGAAGGCTTGTGAGCGGTGGGAGGGGTTTGAACCCTCCACCTGCCCCTTGGGGATGGGCACTGTGACCTGGAGCAAGACAGCCCTCTGAGGTTCTTTTGGTTCCTGTAAAAAGGGACTTCCCTGGCAGTCCAAGTGGTTAAGATTCTCCACTTTCCCAACTGCACGGGGGCAGGTTCAATCCTGTATGCTGTGTGGTGCGGCCGAAAATAAAGTGGATTCGTCCTTAAAATGAGATGCTCATTTCTTCTTTGCTATGTTGTTGGTGGTGGTTTAGTCGCTAAGTTGAGTCCGACTCTTTGCAACCCCATGGACTATAGCCTGCCAGGCTTCTGTCCATGGGATTTTCCAGGCAAGAATACATACTGAGGTGGGTTGTCATTTCCTTCTCCATGTTGTTGGAGTAATAATATTCCGTAACTTATTGAGTACTTCCTCAAAAAGTCCTCGTATCCAGGCTGTCAGGCTGGGGGTGGTTTTGTGGGGCTTATTCATACCCAGGCAATTTGGACCCAGTGCACAGTGGAGTCAGGGCTGGGAGGAGGATCGTGAGGATTGTAGGAACCCAGAGGAGGCACTGGACTTTGCCTTGGGAAGAAGGCAGTAAGACAAGGCTTATTCGAGAAGGTGGTCCAGAAGGAGAGATTGGACGAGTCAGGATAAAATGTGGACGAAGGAGGCCGAAGAGTCCCAGAATTTCGGGGCAAGGAGGCGGGACTGGATCTTTGGGCTACTGGGGAGCCACAGGAAGTGTTTCAGAGAGTCTATTCCGTCAGTTCAAAGATAGTCAAACGACTAGTGGGGAAGTTTAGATATGCGGAAACCTAAAGGTTGGAACCCTGGGGAGGAGGCTGGGAGTGTTACGGCGGGTGCCCATCCTTCCAGGGCTGCTGTGAGAACTCCATGAACCACCATATGAAAAAGCGTAGCAAATGTTAAGAGAGCGGCGGGACCTCCGGGTGTTGCGGACTACAAATCCCAAGGGGCTTTGGGGACCCGGCCTCCACCCGTTTCCGATTTCACCGCTCACAGATTGCAAGTCTCGGGCGGGGTTTTGCTCTCTCAATGTAACTTGACCACGAAGGAGGAGGCGTGACGACCAATGGGCGCGTGGTTTAGCCGGATCTGGCCAATGGTGGGGCGCAAAGACCGCGTAACTTGGGGGCGGAGCCAGAAGGCAGACCAATGATGGAAGGGCAGTCGCACCATCAGTTTAGGCTGCGCAGTGGCTGGAAGTTACTGTGCGGCGGCGGCTAAGAAGGCGGCTGTGGTGGCGGTGGCGGCGGCTGAGGCGGTGGCTGAGGCGGTGACGGAGGAAACAGAAGATGGTGAGAGTGGCCGGCAGGGCCGTATTCCCCCTCCGCTCGACAAAATGGCGCCACGGGCCCACCCACTTCCAGTAATCGCTGAGGCCCCTCACCGCCCTACCCGGCCCCCTCGGGCCCGGCCCCGCCCCTCCATCTGACCTGTGACCTTCGATCCCCCCCGGACCGTGCTCTGAGCTTCCTGCTTACCCCACCCTGGCTCCATCTTCGACCCCTGACCTTTTTTAGGCTTCCAGGCCCTGACAACTCATTCATTTCCGGGTCGCGGGTCCCCCCGGAAATCGCCTGGTGGATGGGGATGGGGTCCCCCAGACCCCCGAACTCAGGCCTAGTACTCCGCGCCCCGGGCCTGGGCCTTTTCAGTTCGGGAGGGTTTGGGAGGCCGGCCTGAGCGTCGAGGAGGGGAGGGGGCTTGACATAGTGACATGCGGGGCTTTGTCGTCGAAGGAAGTGCGACATCGCGAATTGCCCTGGTCTCTCAGAGCCCTAACCCCACCCCCGACATTCCGGCCCCGACCAGCTGGAAGAGGGAGCAACTTTATCTCTCTAATCACCAGGCCCTTTCCCTGCTAAATGGAGGTAGCAATAGTCCAGACCTCATCGGGTTGTGATAATTTAGGGAACTGACGTCTTAAAGGGCTTGGGACAGTAAACGCTCAGCAGATAAGCTGGGTGACTCGGGGATGGTGACTTTCTCTCCCAACTGTCTCCTCATCTTGAAGTGGGGATGATGCCAGCATGTTGTTGGGAGGTTAAAATCCCCCCTTGGGCCACTCAGTCATCCTGGGGTTTGTGTCTGGTGGTTCTGTGGGGTTCAGTTTTTTCACCTGTGAAGTGGGACTCAGCCTTAGAGTTGGGCTGAAGTCCTCTCCATTCCCCCCACTATTTGGCATCCCCAGGGCTGACAGAGGTGATGGAAGCTTTTGTCAGGGCAAATCAAACAGCACTGTCCCTGGACTCAGAGTCCCAGCCCACAAGGTGTAGTCCTTAGAATGTCGTGGGGGATGGGCAAAAAAAGACTTCTTGTCAGAAAGAGTATGGGAAAGTGGTAAGTTGGTTCCTAGCAGGTGGGTCCCCAGGCCTGGGCATTATCTTCGATTGCTCGCTGCAACCTTATTGCCTGCGTTCAGTCCCTAAAGAAGGTTCTGTTGGCTCAGCCTCCAGAACGAATTCTGAATCTGTCCACGGCTCCCCACCCTGGTCCAGGCACTGCCACCTCCCGCCTGAACACCTGCTCCAGCCTCCTACCTGGTCTCCTTGCCTCCAGCCTGCCCCATTGAGTCTGTAATGCACCAAGGACCAGAGGGCGCTTTTAAAGATACCAATCAGATAATACCACCATCTCGCTCACACAACATTCTGGGAGCTTCCTGTTGTCACCCCAGTGAAACCCACCTCCCCCCTCAGCCTCCAAAGTCCCCCCTGCCTACCTCTGTGGCCTCATCTGTACCCACTTCTCTCCTCTCCCCTTGAGCTCCAGCCACTGTGGCCTTGTTTTCACATCGTCACCTTCCAAGTCCCTGCCACTCCAGGGGCTTTGCACCTCTTACTCCTTCTGCCTGGAATGCTCATCCTCCCAGGAATATCATCTGCCTGAGGGCCCCTTTCTGACTGCAGGAGACCCCCATGTCTCTCTTTTTTCTGCACACCATTTATTTTCCTCATCTTGCTTTGGTTGGGTCGCTGGCAGGCTGCCCGCACAGGGACTGGCGTACAGATACTCAGTGAGTGTTTGCTGAAGCAGTGGAAAGCTTCTGGGCCCAGCTGTAGCTGGGATTTGTCTTGCTGAGGTGAGGATTTCTCCCTGTGTCTGAGGCTTCATTTTCCTGCTCAGCTAACAGGAAGTACAGGCCATCCCCTGTCTGCATTAATTTACTCAGCACAGACGCATTGCTGCCAATAATGCTCAGTTGATGCTACCACCTCAGGACTGCTCTGGGTAAAGCTATTTCTCCATGTTGTCTTACTGGAGCTCAGAACAACCCTGGTTCACAGCAGGAACAGCCAGGCTGGGAGTTCACCCGCTTCAGGTCACACAGCCAGGGAGAGGCCCGTCCAGCATTCAGTGCAGGCCTGGGGCTCCGGAGCCTCTCACCACTCTGCCACCCGGTCCTGTGTGAGCCCTGTGAGGGGCCCAGGGTTGAGCCAACCCTGCCCTCTGCCTCAGGGAGGGGATAGTCCATGAAGGAGCTGGGTGTGTAAACAGATGGCCTTGTTGGGGTGGGCGTGATCATGGCTCCCGAGGTGTGGGGAGAGGTAAGGGGGAGAGGGGGTTTGAGCTGGCTGGAGAGGTTGGTGGGTGTTCCCCCGTGGAAAACGGAGGGGCATTGCTAGAGGGTGACTGAGGCTGGGGAGGGGTGTGGCAGTAGGCTGGCATGGGCCCAGCCCCACCGGGGCTGTGGAGGGGGACCCCGTCCCATCCTTTCAGGTCTCAGGCCTGCATCACTGTGTCTGGGCCGTCCCCCATCCCCGCTGTCATGAGCCTCACGTGGCACCTCGTGGTGCCCTGTCCTTGTGGCCGCTCGGCTTTCACCACACGCTCTTTGATCCGCACCCGTGTCCCCGTGCACTGGCTGTTCCCGGGGACCGGGGGTAGGACCGCTGTGGCTCCCTGCAGTGCCCTCGTGCCTGGCGTGGGGCCCACCACATGGCTGGGTCCCGAGAAAAGCCTGCCAGGTGTATGAAGCAGATCCCATGGTCTGGAACTGAGCTGAGGCAGGTGTCCTGGGAAAGGGGAGGCAGGTGTGAGGGGCTCTGCGCTGACTGCTGGGCAGTAGGTCACTCAGATATGAGGGCCGCCTTCTGGGTGGGAGCAGGAGGCTCATCCCCCTGCCATCTTGCGTAGGCCCAGCAGGGGGAGAGATTGGTCTCACGAGGTGAAACCTCTGTTCCTGCCTGCCCCAGAGCAGGATGGGGGAATCCCCCGAATGGCGGCTTCCCTGAGGGCACAACCCACAGGGGTCAGGCACGGCAGTGGAGCACCCAAGGGAAGGTTCACATGGCCTGCGGGCTCTGAGCCTCAGCTTTTAGGCAGGGAAGAGGGGGGGCACTGGCGTCACGGGAGCAGGAGCTCTACCTCCAAGACTGGGCAAACCTGGATTCAGCCAGCTTCTTGTTTCCCTTTGGGGCTGGGGGACCTCTGACGCGTGTCACGTGAGCTTTCTGCCTCAGTTTCCTCGACTGTATGAGGGGGTGCCTCCAGCGTGAGGGGCCCTGGTCCTCCCCCTCTGTGCCCCTCCAGGCCTGAAGGCAGTATTGCTTTCCTGCTCTGCTGGACGTCAGTTGCTGCCCCAGGCTCTCAGCTGTCATTCCTCCTCAAGGCTCTTGTGCCTCGGTTTTCTGAGGCGGACACGCCTTTGTTCCTCACATCTTGCGCCCAGAGACCTGACCCCCGCCCAGAGTCAGGGTCTTCCTCTTCCAGAGCACCCAGCTGGTGCCAGCATGCCAGGGAAAAAGGACTTCCCGCGAGTCAGGGCCGTGGATGAATGCGGTTGCTGGCTCCCTAGCACCTGGCAGACCTAAAGCTTCTGGCACCTGCGCCCCTGCCCCAGGCAGTGAGGTGTGAGGGGGCAGGGGTGGCCAACCTGCTCCCTTTAGAATTCTGCCCACCCTCCCCACCAGGCGTTCTCCCCTCACAAAGCAGCCTTTGGATGTTGGGACCTCAGGAGCAGCTCCCGAACTGACCCTCGTCCCCACAGTGTTTGACGAAGAGCTCAACCATGTTTAAAAAGCTAGCACTGACAGACTGGAGCTTAGGTTTCTGAGTTTTCACAAGACTTGGAAGCTTGCTTGACCCTGGGCTCTGTCCGGGTCCTGCGTGCAGGCAGCCCCTGAGTCCCAGCTGCCCTTTCCCCTTCACCCAGGCTCCTCCCCCAGCTCCGTGCATTGTCATGGGGTGTCTTAGGGCGGATGAGTCTCTCTCCATCTCAGGACTCTATTAGAGATGCCTAAATGGAGATGAGACCAGGAGTTTTATCTTCAACAAGCGCAGAAGGCAGGTCTGCAGTCGGATGGCCTGGGACCAGTTCCCCACCCCGCTGCTCACTCCTGACTTGACATACGTATCTGTTCCTTTTTGAGCCTCAATTTCCCCGCACCTCTTGGGCTTCCCTGATAGCTCAGTTGGTAAAGAATCCGCCTGCAATGCAGAAGACCCTGGTTCGATTCCTGGGTCGGGAAGATCTGCTGGAGAAGGGATAGGCTACCCACTCCAGTACTCTGGGGCTTCCCTTATGGATCAGATGGTAAAGAATCCACCTGCAATGCGAGAGACCTGGGTTTGACCCCTGAGTTCGGAAGATTCCCTAGAGAAGGGAAAGGCTACCCACTCCAGTATTCTGGCCTGGAGAATTCTGTGGACTGTATAGTCCATGGGGTCACAAAGTGACGGGGCTAGGGTGAGGACTGGGCATTCCTAGTAGCTCAGATGGTGAAGAATCTGCCTGCAATGCGAGAGACCTGGGTTCAACCCCTGGGCCAGTGATCCCCTGGAGAAGAGAATGGCTACCCACTCCAGTATTCTTGTCTGGACAATTCCATGGACAGAGGAGCCTGGTAGGCTGCAGTCCATGGGGTCACAAAAGAGTCAGCCGCGACTGAGTAGCTAACACTTTCACTTTCCTGGGAGAATGTGCCCTAACCCCGGGGTTGTTTGCTCCTAAGAGTAGACACATCAGGTGGCCAGCCCAAGGGCGAGTTCTAGAAAACGTGATCAATGGGACAGAAAGAAGGAAGCGGAAGCTGTCTGGTAGCCCGCCCTGCCGCGGGTGCTCTGGGGGCGGCCCAGCCTGCCACCCGGTTTCTCACTCACCATCTTCCTGTCTTCCAGGCAGATTTTCTGAAAGGACTGCCTGTCTACAACAAAAGCAATTTTAGTAGATTTCATGCCGACTCTGTGTGCAAAGCCTCGGTGAGTACGTAGGCCGTAAGCTGCCTCGAGGGAAAAGGTCGGGGTGATGTGCAGCCCAAGGGTCAGAGTCTTGTCTGGAACAGAGGTCGAGCTTCAAGCCCAGCCCCCTCGAAATCCTTGCATGTCTTTTAATCCACCTGGGAGTGAGGGTGCCAAGTTGAGGTGTGTGGGGACTGCAGACCCGCCCACTCTCCTAACTCATGCCTTCCCACCCCTCTTGCAGAATCGACGTCCCTCAGTCTACCTGCCCACTAGGGAGTACCCGTCTGAACAGAGTAAGTGGCTACTGTCCTGTGCCATCCCGGCTGGCGAGGGGAAAGGCCCTGGAGTGGTACAAGAGGGGACCTGTGGGAAGCTGGGCCACTCCCAGCCCTTGGGAGCAGCCGGAAGCCTGCCTTGCCCTGGGACCCTCCTGATCTCCCCACTGGCATCTACAGTCTGCGCTCGTCAAGTCAGATGGGCCCCGCTGGCTCCACGACACAGATCTTGAGACTTGTACCGTGGGGTGGGGGACCCATCCCAGCCTGGGGTGGGCAGCCTGGGGAGGGAGTGTCTGGAAGAGGGACCTGCAGGGAGAGGCCTGGAGCCCGCAGAACAGGGGATCTCACGGTTACTTATCGTGGTCCTGGTGTGTTCTTTTAACTGTGAAAAAGAACCCCGGACCTTTCTCGGCTCGCTCTGCGGTCACTGGGGCTTGGTCACGTGGATCTGTGCTCCTGGTCTGTCTGGGCAAATAGGAGCTGGCAGGCTGGGGCTCGTTCCCTGCCTGAGGGTGGAATCCGAGCTCCGCTTCGGACTCGGCCTCCACCTGGGAAGCCGGGACCCCGTTGTGGCAGCCGGCTCGGGCTGCTGGTAGTGGCAGTGCTCAGGTCGGGGGGGTGTTTGGCTTCTAGAAATCTGCTCCTGGCTTGGGTGTGTGACTTGAGTCCCAGAGAGGCCACCCAGAGCAGTGACAGCCCAGAGGCCATGTAAGGGAAGGCAGTGCCAGCCGGGGTGGCCAGCTCCTTCCTACAGCTTTGTCTGTCTTTCCTCCTCAGTCATCGTGACAGAGAAAACAAACATTCTTTTGCGCTACCTACATCAGCAATGGGACAAAAAGGTAAGGCGCGTGGGGGTTGGGTGCTGGGCCTCCGGGAGGAGCACAGTGCCCAGCAGGGGCTGTGAGCTGGGGGAGAACACAGGTGGCTGGGAGAGTGAGTGCTGGGTGGGGCCGTGAGGGCTAAGTAGGAGTTTGCCAGATGATCCAGGAGAGGGAAGAATGTTCTGGAGGAGAGAGGGGCTGTGCCGAGGCCCTGGGGCTCTGGTGCTCCGGGACAGGCAGGGGCTTGGTAAGCTGTGCCGAGAGGCCTGGCTCCCCAGAGGGTGTGGGGAGCACGGCCCCGGTGGCAGGTGGATGTGGGTGCTATTACTTAATCTTCATTCAATGATGAAATGCTCACATGATTAAGAAATTCAGGCTCCACTGGGGTGTGTAGCTGAGGTGAAAAGTCATCTTCCCCACAAAGGGCCATCTTTCGGACAGGATTTTTTTTGCTTTCTTGAAAATCTGCCTGTGTAGTTTTGCCACATGGTCAGGTGGTCTTATTTCCTCTAATGCTGACCACTGGACAGTGGCCTGCCCTGGGCCAGGTTGAAGGGGACCCCATGATGCAGTGACTGCTCGGAACACCCCAGCCCGCGGGCTCCACAAGCCTTGCTCCCCACCAGTGAGGGAAGAGCTTTTCCCAAGTCAGCACACTTTCCTTTTCTGTGGCAATTCGGGGGCCTCCCCAGGAGGCTCTTGAGTGCCCTTCACCCTCCGGCACAGTGGGTGGCTTCTGAGAAATGGGCCACATGGTGGGGGTCACTGAGACGTCGTGGTGACTCCGTGACACGCCTGTCACAGGCTGGGGTCCCCAGTGGCTCGGCAGGGCAGGTTCAGGGGACAGAAGGGTCTGCCTGGCCAGGGGCCTTGGATCAGCCCAGGCCCAGCTCGGGGAGGCACTGGAGCCCCGGAGCTGCAGAGGCAGCCTCAGACTTTAGGCGCTCCCCCTCAGGGAAGCTCACGGCCACTCTGCTCCCCTGCCCCCCAGAATGCCGCCAAGAAGAGAGACCAGGAACAAGTGGAGCTAGAGGGCGAGAGCTCGGCGCCGCCCCGCAAGGTCGCGCGGACCGACAGCCCGGACATGCACGAGGACACTTAAGACTCGCGCCCCCCTCAGGCGCCTCCCGTCTTGTCTGCTCCTCGCCCACCTGCCTTGTGTAAGCGCCCCCCACCCCTCCCCTCCGCCGGCCCGCCCATACCCCTTCCACACCACTTCCAACCTCATAGGAGCCAATGTATTTATTTTCCTTGAGTTTTTATTTATGCTGTAAAACGCACCAAGCGATGGTTACAGGGGACGCCAGGCCCAGCAGTGTGATGTTGGTAGACGCTTTAAAACAGAGACAAAAACGTCGTTACTCACCTCCCCCCATCCTGCTCCCCTTCCTCCTCCCGCCCCCCAGTTCTCCTCTGGAAAACTGGAGCGTGTCTACGAGGGTCTAGAGCCGGGACCCCGCTGTGGCCGGCCGGCAAGGGTGGGGGCCCTTCTCCCAGCGCCCACCTCCCGGTCCGGTCCTTAAAGACTTTGCCTTGTCTCGAGTTCCACCGGGACCTATTCTGTGCCCAGACCTTGCTCTGAGCTCGAGTAAGGGGGAGAAGTCAGCCCTTCTGGATCTTTCTCTTAAGTCATTTTATCATGGACTAGTGCGTGCTCCGTGTCCACCCCAATAAAAGGATCTTTCCTACCCGACCTTGCGTCTTTGCTCGGCGTGCTTCAGCGCCAGAGGACAGAGCCCCTGAGAGTCGTCCCATCGTCACCAGAGGAGCCAAGAGGGGCCTCCAGACACTGGGGCCCCAGAACCAGCTGGATCCTCTGATGGGCCTGCTTGGCCATCTTGGTCAGAGTCAAGACCTGCCTGGACCCTCCCCTCGGCCTCACCCGCATCAAGGTGTCCCCAAGGACCAGGACACCCCCTAACCCTGCCGGAGGAACGGTCCATGCTGCCAAGGATGGAGCTGTGGTGGGCCTCATGCCCAGAACATCAGCGAGCAGGGCGACATGCCCACCCGCCATCACGGAGACAGGTGGCCTGGCCTCCCTTCCTGGCTCAGGAGGCGGCGTGTGGAGCGCCAAGGAAAGCCCAACCCCAGTGCCCTCAGCAGCAGGTTCCTTGGCCAGTCCCAGCCACCAGCTGGGCTGGGATTGGGGCTGACCCCAGGGAGGTAGGGGGCATTCAGGCTCCAGGCAGAAGGTTCAAGGCCCTGAGCACCAGGGCCCAGGGCCAGGGGAATGCCACTTCTTCCCTCCCCTACCTTGAATGGGAGCCAGAGTGTTGGAGCCGGATTCCTAGGGTGTTGGGGGTGGTGAGGGGTGGGGCTGTGGAGCGAGGGAGACAACAGGCTGCAGGGGGTGCCCGTTCCAGGGTATCACCATGGAGATGCCAGCCTGAGTCAGACTGCTTGGGCCTGGGCCACCAGGGGTCTGCTGGGTGGAAGGTTCCAGGCTCAGCTGCCCAACGGTGAGGCCCAGCTCTGGGCGCCTCTGCAGCAGTGGCCATAAAGCTGGTGCTTAGGAAAGGCAGGTTTGACTGTGGTCATGCCAGGAAGGGCCAAGTCCCTGGAGGCTCTCAGACCAGCTCAGAATCGCTAGTCCCAGGGGTTGGCCTGGCCCTGGGGAGGCGCGTGGTGTCACCAGCTGTTGGTGACTGAGTAGATGGCAGGAATTCAGCTTCCAAGGCCACGGGGCCCAGGCAGGTCTTGTCCTTCAGCCTGTCCTTACCCAGGCTCACCCACACCTCCCTGGCCCCAGGGGGCTGGATGCCATCTCCTGCCGGCCCTGTCCATGGTGTGGGTGGGGTCCCATGACCTCTCCATGGTCTCCTCAGCTTAGGCCCCTCAGCTAGCCTCCACCCACTCCTGCCTTTGGGGCCCTCCTTACTCTGCTCCCCGAAAACACCACACTGCCTTCCCACACCTTGTGCCTTCGCACAGGCTGCTCTCGTGCCTCTAGCAAACCCTGATGTCTTTTCTGGGGCAGGGCCTTTCTGACTCTGCACCTCTGGATGTGGACCCCCTGAGGCTGAGAGAGGCCACGCCCATCCCTGATCACTCAGTGAAGAGTCCTGGCCACTGTGACAGCGGTCTGATAGCGGTCACACAGCGGGGCCGTGCCAGCCCTTCCCCGATGCTGCCTGAACACATCGTCCCCATAACGTCGAGACTCAGGCACCAGGTGCCTTCAGACACCCATGCCCCAAGTGCCCCCTGTAGCCCTTGACTTCTCAGATGTCAGCCTGGGAGGCAGGTCTGCCAGAAAGGGTGGCCTTGCACGACCGAGGCTGGCTCAGGACCCACACCTGCTACCTGACCTGCTGATTCCTGTCAGCACTTTTTGAGATTTCTTCCTTGGTCTAGGAGGCTGAAGATGGGGCCTGAGGCTCTGCAGCTCCTCCCAGGGGGCCTCCTAGGCCTGGATTTCTGGAGTTTTCCATACGTTTGGCCTGGAGACCCAGTTCTTAGGCATTCCCCAAGGGTCTCAGGACAGAAGGGGAACCCACTCTGGGCCTGCCAGTCCCCCAAAGAGCTGGCCCCGACCTTGTCATTGGGCCTCGGAAGTCCCCTTTCAGCAGCTCCGCCTTTGGGCACTGTTGAAATATACTTTTTATTGCATTTCTGCCGTTTTACAAAAATATGACAAAATAAATTAAAAACAAATAAATAATCACCTATTCTGTGTGTTTTCTGTTGTTTTTTGGGGGGGTTTCCTTTCGTTTTCCCCCATCCTGGTCGAAAGGAAAACGGCAGATAGAGGGGCCCCAGGCCCCTGGCCCTGCCCCAGGAGGGGCAGCCAATACTGGGGTACATCGGGCCGGCCCAAGTGTCTCCTGGGTGGCGGTCGCCGCCCCGTCTGTGACTGATATTGCATATGAAAACAGGAAGGCAGGGCGGGCGGAGCTAATGCCAGCCGCTGGGCCAGCACACGGCCTGAGGACTGGGACTGGAGCTGGGGCTGGGCGAGGGCGCCGGGGGCTGGGGGCGCTCGAAGGTGGGAGGCGGCGGCGGCGGCGGCGGGAGGCTGTAGAAGCTGGCGTCCCCCGGCAGGGGCTGGGGGGCAGGCGGGGGCCCGGCGAGAGCGCAGGGCGGGCAGTCGGTGGCAGCAGGGGCCTGCCGCGGGGCGGCGCCCTCGCCCCCGCAGCCCCACGGCCCGTCCCACTGCCAGCAGCCCGCTGGGGGCGTCGGGGGCCGAGGCAGCGGTGTCGGCGGCGGTGGCGGCGGCGCAGGGCTCCGGCTGCGGCGGGTGCGGAGGGCCGGGGCGCCCACGGGGGCCAGCGCTGTCCCTGCGGAGGCGAGAGGGGCCGTTCCGGGGAGATGCCGTCCCCGCCGCTGGGAACCCTGCCCGCGCTCCCTCTGGGCTTTCAGGCACATGGAGGGCCTTATTGCTTCTGATCAGTGACAAGGGGTGGGCTTCTTCGGGTGCATCCCCGGCCTCTGGGCACTGGGCCCCTCCCCTTCACGGAGAGGGAAGTCTGAGGAAGTCCCGCTGACTTCTGACCTAAGTCCCTGGTGCTACAGCTGCCGCCCCTTGGGCTCCCTGGGATGGGTCTCTGGACCCCGGGCATGAATGAGGTGGGGCGGGGCGGTGCAGTGAGGCCTGTGACTCTGCTCCGCGGCCACAGGGCTGCAGCCCTGAACTCCCCTAGTGGGCAGCCTGAGCCCCACCTCCAAGGAAGGCCTCCAGGGACAGCTTGGGCTGCAGGACGCGGGCTTGCATAGAGGCCTGGGGGTTCCGGTCCCCCAGAGTGAGCTGGGTGTGGGGTCTCATTGGGGCAGGAAAGGCTAGGCCAGGTGGTGAAGGGGCCTCCCTCATCTCTCCTGGCACCAGAACACGGCAGGCGGGCACCCTGGGAAGGGCAATTGGGGACAAGGGACTTTGGCATCCCTCCCCCAGGGGTGAGGAGGGTCAGGCACAGGGCTCCAGGCTCTCAAGGACCCGGAAAGACTGAGAAGGCTTTGATCAACAGGCTCCATGTACCACAGACCCAGGTCCCCAACTGGTACCAGGAGACGGAGCCTCCCGTCTGCTTCAGCCCCTCTGCCCACGTCTGGACACCCCACCCCTACCCCCAAAGCCCGGCCCAGAGTCCCCACCCCCGAGTTAAAGCTTGTGACCTGAGCTTTCCTCTTCGGGCCGGGGTGTGTCCGGCTCCTCAGCTGCAGCCTCGTCCGCCAGCCCACTCCGCTGGGCTCGGCAACCGCCACCGCCGAGGGTCCCGTCCTGCCGGGCCTGCCCGCCCGCCCCGTTGGACCCGGCCTCCGCCCGGGCCCCGCCGAAGGGGAAAAGCTTGCCGGCGTGGAAGGCCTTGGGTGGAGAGTGGCTACGCTCTGGGTCCCGCCGGGTCTCAGGTGACTTGAGGAATTTGAAGCTAAGGAAGGCTGGCAGGCGGGTGTCGCTGCCAGTGGGCGACTGGGCAGGGGTTGACCGGGTGGTGAGGTTGGCCCCCGTGGCGGCTGGCGAGGAGGATGAGGTCCCGGACGACAGGAACTTGCCCTGCAGCGGGATGATCTGCTTCAGCTTCATGACGTTGTTAGGTGCCAGCAGGGACCCCGGGCGCTTGGGTCGCTCTGGCCCGTGGCCACCTGCCCCACTGCCCTTGGCCTTGGCCGAGGTTTTCTCCGGGGCAGCAGGGTCCAACCCAGAGCCCTCAGCCCGAGCCTCCTCTCGGCCACTGGCGTCCCGCTCCCTCCGGGCATGGTGCTCCGCGTGGCGCTGTCGCTCCTCCTCCTCCCGCCTACGCCGCTGCTGCTGCTGGTAGCGGTGCTGGGCCTGGCGCTCATGTCTCTGAGGGCAGAATGGAGCCATTATGGGCACTGGGAGGAGTGAGTGTGTGAGCAGGTGCCCACCCAGGCCCAGGCCCACGCGGGGCTCTCCTGCAGAAGTGGGGAGAGATCCACACACTTCTTGGGTTCCAGCTGCATCCCTGGACCCACTCCAGGGCTCTCTGAGTACTGAGAAGAGAGCAAACATTTACTGGCCACCAATTCTGTCCCCGGTCGCATGCCAGACGCTGTCTTAGAAATTGGGAGAGTTAAATACTGGGCCTCAGTGGTTTCCTGCTTTCTGGAGAACGGGGGAGAGACAGAGCTGTGACTGCCCAGTGGCCAGTAGCCACACATGGCAATGTTAATTAAAAAAAAAAAATTATTATTTTTGGGCCCCACCACGTGACTTGGAGGTGTCTCAGTTCCCAGACCAGAGACTGAACCTGGGCCGTGGCAGTGAAAGCAGTGGATCCTAACCGCTAGACCAGCAGGGTCTCCCATGGTTTTGTCACTTTAAATAACTGAAATAAGGGGATTCCCTGGCAGTCCGGTGGTTAGGGTTCTGCGCTCTCAGCGCGGAGGGCCTGGCTTTGATGCCTGGTTGGGGAACTAAGATCCCATAAGCCACGAAGCACAGCCAATATATAAACAAACAACCAGATAACTGAAGTAAAAGCTTGGTTTCTCAGTAGCACCAGGTCCCATTGCAAGCGCTCATTGGCCGTCTGTAGTAACGGGCTACATGGGCAACCCAGAATAGAACATTTCCATCACTATTTTTGGGGCTTCCCAGGTGGCGCAGCAGTAAACAATCTGCCTGTCAATGCAGGAGACTTCTCATAAGAGATTTAGGTTCAATCCCTGGGTTGGGAAGATACCCTGGAGAAGGGAATGGCTACCCACTCTAGTATTCTTGCCTGGAGAATTCCATGAACAGACGAGCTTTGCGGGCCCCAGTCCATGGGGTCACATGGACACTGAGCAACTGAGCACACACACGTCATCATGGAGGGCTCCACTGGTTGGTGGCAATGAGCTCCCTGGTCTGCTCTGCAGCTTTCTGGGGAACGTGCCACAGGCTGGGCTTCTAGGAAGCATCAGCTGTGTCCCTGACCCCACACAGGACAATGCCCAGCAAGCTGGCAGATGACAGTTTATTAGTGCTGGCCTGGTGCAGGATGCCACCAGGACCCCAGATGGCAGATGACAGTTCATAAGTGCTGGCCTGGTGCGGGATGCCACCAGGACCCCAGAAGGGACCAGGTCCTTTTGAAATGCTAATTATTACCCTAGGCTTCCCTAGTGACTCAGATGGTGAAGAATCTGCCTGCAATGTAGGAGACCTGGGTTTGATCCCTGGGTAGGGAAGATCCCCTGGAGGAGAGCATGGCAACCCATTCCAGTATTCTTGCCTGGAGAATCCCATGGCCAGAGGAGCCTGGTGGGCTACAGTCCATGGGGTCACCAAGAGTCGGATATGACTAAGCAACGAACGCTAACACAATCTGCGCATCTACCCTCTAAGGATGTGACTGCCCAGCCAGGTGAGGCAGAGAGGCGAGGGGGGAGAAGCCCCTCGGAGCAGAGATGTAAAGCATACCGGGCCCTGGCCCACATACCTTGAAGGCCTCCCGGCGCTGGTACTCCAGCTTGGCCATCTCCTCAGCCACCCAGCCTGGGATGTCAGGGATGGCCACATGGATGAGGTACTTGAGGAGCAGAGCGAAGTGCTGAGGCGACAGAGGAGGAGGCTGCAGGCATGGGGACACCCCAACACCACCACCTGGGTCCCTCACCCGGACACCGGTCCCACCTCGAGCACCACCACGGACACGATGGCTGCCTCGGGACTGAGCCAGGGGAAGAGGCGCTGCAGCTGCCCACACTGGCCAATTAGATAGCAATTGACCACGATTGCCAGGACGCCCATGACCTCCATCACCTTCTGCGGGAGAAGGGGGAACAAGAGGGGCTCAGATGGGGTCCCACCAGCCTCCCCAGCACCCGCTCCACCTCTGGGCATCCTGGCTCAGAGCCCTTGGCCCTTCCCCCACCTGCCACTGGCCAATGCTTTCCACGCGCTGCCCAAAGGGCCGCTGCAGCCCCGTGCACAGCTTGAGGGCGTCACTGCGGATCTCGATGAGGTTGTTGATGAGGGCGCAGAGGGCAGCCAGGGGGAAGGCAGATGAGAAAAGCACGACATAGCCAAACTGCACGAACATCTCCTGGTAGTCCTGGAACGTGTCCTGTGGGCAGGCACCCAGGGGGTGGGCCTAGGCTCTCCCCCAACTCAGGACACCTCCTCCCTCAGCCCACCTTCCTCTCATCAAGCCCGCCTCCCTCAGATTATCCTGCATGGACCCAAGCTCAGCAAGGTTAGCAAGTTTCTGATCACATAAGGGTGAGTCGTAGCCATGGGATTCTCTAGGCAAGAAGACTGGAGTGGGCAGCCATTCCCTTTGCCAGGGGATCTTCCCAATCCAGGGACTGAACCCCAGTCTCCTGCATCGCAGGCAGACTCTACCATCTGTGCCACCAGGGAGGCCCTGATCACATAAAGGGGCCCGTCATTCCTTCCTGTCGCTCCCACCCCACCTCCATCCTCAGACTGTGTGCCCAGCCCTGCCGATGGCCCTGCCTCCACCCTCAGGGGCCCTCCTCACCTCGTATTTCTTCATGCAGCTCTCGAGCTCCGCCTGGGTGAGCTGAGATGAGTGTTCCTCCTCGGGTGGGTCGATCCAAGATGACCGGTTCTGCCGCCGCTGCTTCCGGGCTGAGTCGCCTGAGCCCGGCTCTGGATCCGGGCCCCCATCCGGCCCCTGGTCTCGGCCCTCACCTCCAGCCCGGCGGAGCAGGACAGCTGGGGGAGGCTCCCGTTCGGGGCTGCTGGGAGCCCCCTCAGCCTCATCGTCCTCCTCGGCCAGTGTGAACACGCCCGGTTCCAGCCCCTTCTCCACCATGGTGGGGCTCCCCTCCTCCAGGAGGGCCTCCTGGCTTGGGCCCGGCCGACGCCGCCCAGCCCCCCGCTCGGCAAAGCTGACCTTCTTCAGTCGGAGCCCGCAGTCCAGGAGGCCGGCCTCCTCGCCTTCCTCGTCCTCATCCTCCTCCTCTTCGTCGTCCTCCTCCTCCTCTTCGTCCTCCTCCTCTCTGTCCCCCCGGGGCCCGTTCCCCACCTCTCCCCCTTCCCCTGCAGGCCGCCGCTCCACCGCGGCCTCCTCTTCCTCCTCAGGTGCCCCGCAGCCCCCACTGAGACACCTGCGACCCCCTCCACTGCTGCTGCCACCGCCGCCCTCTTCAGCCGGGGGTTCAAGGTGGCGGCGTGCGGGGCGCTGGAGGCTCAGGAGGCCAAGCAGGGCACGGGCCAGCTCCCAGGCCGCCCGCAGGCCAAGCTCTCCTCGGCCCAGCCGCCGATACAGGTGGGGCTGCAGAACCTCTCGAACGTTCTGGAGGAACTGGCGGGTGATCAGCAGTGTGGCCAGCATCTGGGGGTAGGAAGGGGGCGGAGGGCAGCCTCGTGGGGGGCGGGCGGGGCCCTGGGCACTGGGACAGGCTGTGGGTGCCCACCCACCGAAAGCACACATCCAGCCACAGCCTGAGCCCAGTCTGGATGTCCCCGGGCACAGAGGCAACCCCAAACCACAGCTGGGCGGGCCACAGCGCTTCTAGCTGATCACGTGGGCAGGCCATGGCCTCCCATCATGCTGCACCTCCCGGAGCTCAGCTGGTGCCCAGGGCCTCCAGGGGCTCTCGACACCTGCACGCAGTCAGTGGAGCCCCATCCCTTCAGAGCATGCACCCTCGGCTAGGCGTGAGTGCCCCGGCACAGCCACACTGCCCACCCTGGCAAGGCCCCACGGGCTCGCCGCCACCTGCCCGTACTTTGGCCCGGGCCTCAAGAAGGAGGCCCTGGAGGGAGAGGAGGAGCAGGCGGAACCGCAGGGCCACGAGCGGGACCAGCACCGCCCAAAGCTGCCGCTCGAGGCTCTGGGACAGGGACAGGACGATCAGGAGCTGTGGAGGGACCGACGGACAGGTAGACAGACAGATGGGGGGGGCATGACAGGCAGAGGGAGGACACACAGACGAATGGACAGAGAGGAGAGAAGGATGGAGGAGGAAGGGAGGGGCTGGAGAGCCCATGGACCCCTTGGGCCGGTCTGGCCCCCACAGCCAGCTGCCTCGGGGGCACTGCTTTGGGCCAGAGCCTCACCTCTTTCAGGCGCTCCATGTCCTTGAGGTAGAAGCCGATGTAGAAAAGGCTCAGGTAGGAGTTGACGAACTGGAACTGTGCAAAGCGGGCAGGGGGTGGTCACCCCGCCATGTCTGCCCCGAGGAACCCCCATGTGTCCCCTGGAGAACCCCTGCCTGGGGACTGCCCCAGTGGTCCAGTAGCTAGGACTTCATGCTCCCAACGCAGGGGGCCTGAGTTCAATCCCTGGTCAGGGAACTAGATCACATGTGCCACAACTAAGACCCGGTGCAGCCAAATAAATAAATATTAAAAAAAAATAATAAAAGAAGCCCTGCCGACTTGCTGGCCACCACTCACCAGAACGACCTTGATGATGAGGTGCTTCTCATAGGCACTCTCCAGCCGATAGTTCTCTGGGGGCCAAGGAGACGAGTGAGAGTGTAGCCCAGACCGTCATGAGCAGCAGGGACCCCAGAAGGCAGTGGGGCCCTTCCTCCTGGGGGCTGGGCAGTGAGACCTCCCTTCACAGGGCATACCCATGTCGTTGAGCCAGACAGCCAGCTTCTTATAGCCCTCGGCACTTGCGCTGACCAGCAGGGCCAGCATGACTTTCGGCAGGAAGCGGGCAAGACGGGGCAGCCCCTTCACGCTCAGCACCAGCTCCTGCAGCGACAAAGGGGTTCAGAGGTTACCCCGGTCGCTGGTCTTGGCTCAGGGCACACCTGAACAGGTTGGGCCCAAGGCCAGGGCAAGGGACTGAAGGTCACCTGGAGCTGGAAGCAGCCGAGCATGAGCAGGAACACACAGGCTAGGCAGGTGAGGCACAAGGGAAGACTGACAAGCATCTGGAAGAGCAGCCGCTTCCAGGGCGGGTAGTAGAACTCCTCGGCCTGAGTCACAGGGCTGATGCGCCGCACGCCCTGGCAGAGGATGGGGGCGCAGCCCAACACAAGATCAGAGGGGCTGCCTCTGTCCCACCTTCTTCCCAACCCTTTGAACTCCATGTCTGTGATGCTTTATTTTCATGGTTTGTTGTAGTTCAGTTGCTAAGCCTTGTCTGACTTTGTGACCCCATGGATTGTGGCATGCCAGGCTTCTCAGTCCTTCACCATCTCCTGGAGTTTGCTCAAACTCATGTCCATCGAGTAGGTGATGCCATCCAGCCATCTCATCCTTGCTATCCGGGTGTGTCCACTTAAAGCACCCTCCCTAGTCTCTCAAATCCAACTTTCCACACCTCTCCCTTTGGGCATGCAGATCCTCTCACTTGGGAAACCTTCTCAGAAGTTGCAGCCCTACCTCACCTCCCACTTTGTTCTTGTAATGCACTTGCTCAGTATGTTTTCTCTTTTTTACCCCATTCTTGAAGTCCCTGAACTCAGACTGCCCCGACTGACCCTGAACTGGGGTCGTGGCTCCTCCACAGCCTCCCCGGGTGAGTCCAGTGTTCCCCACTTGTAGGCCAGCTCAGCCCCCCTCCGTTTCCACTCCTCCAAGAACAGCGTTGACCAGACCACGTTGAAGAGGGCAAAGACCACGCAGGATACATCCCGGCTTGTCTGGGGGTGACAGAGGAGGGCTGCAATGTTGGCTGGCCCAGTCCAGGGAGGAAGCTGTCTGAGGTGTTCCACCCCCCCGTCCCAGTCCACACCCGGCACCTGATCAGCCTCTGTGAATGTGTACAGGACTGAGCCGAAGACCGCCGGGTACACCATTGCCGATGTGTAGAAACCCAGCCAGGCAAAGTACATGGCAATCTTCACACCAAAGTAGTCGCAGATGTCATCTGCCAGGGACGAGGGGGGGGCGGTCCCAGTCAGCCCTGCCTGCCTCCTGGGACCCCACCACCCCCCACTCCAGCCAGGACCACACCTAGAGGCTGGTTTTCACACACAGCCTGCACCCATGACTTCATGAGACGGTTCAGGATGCGCTGCTCGTGGACTGGGAACACCTGCTGGATGATCCCGCGGGCCGCCAGTTCAGGGACTGTTGGGGGACAAGAAAGGGTGACCCCACCCGTCTGCCTGTGCTGGGCCTAGCCAGTCCCCCTCGGCTGAAACCCAAGTTATAACTTTTTGCCTCCTCCTAAACTAGCAAATGCTCTTCCCAGGAGAAGCGTTCTGGGTGAAAGGAACATTATTCCTCAAAATTTGGGAGGTGCAGGGGCAGGTGGAGAAGGGTGCTCGAAACCTGGGAGGTGCGATCCCAGTGGGGAAACAGAGCTACTTGGTTTCAGCTCATTCCTCCAAACGTCTGAAGAATGGTGCATAGCTGGCATTAGAAGGTGAACTTGCAGCGGCTGGTTTCCTGGGGGATACTGAGGCCCAGAGCTCACCACACAATATGTGGAGTGCTGTCCATGGTCCTGCCCCAACCTTCTCTCAGACCCAGAAAAGGGTTTCTCCTGGACCTGCCTCCAAGGAGACAAGCCCCACCCCTTGCTAAGGCCACACCCTTCATCTCATTGGTTGATCTCCAGGCCCCGCCCAATTCTTCGGGAGACTCTGATTGGTTTTATCTAGGCCCCGCCTTCCTAACCCTCCTACATTGACAGCAGTCCTCTAAGAGCCCCAGCTAACTCCCCACATACGATTGGAAGTTTGGGACCACCTCACTCACTGATTGGCTGGTCCTCCAGAAAGCGCACATTGTGTAGTGCCTCGCCCTGCTTGGCACGAAGGTTCTGCAGCCAGAAGCGGATGATGCTCTGGCGCTCCTGCAGGGGACAGGGCGTGAGCACAGGGAGCAGCCGCCCACGGGCTAGGAATGTGCGCTGGGGGCCAGAGCCGACCGCACCTGGGAGGTGAAGAAGCGCAGCTCACTCTCCACATTCTCGTAGATGAAGTCCTCCTCGCAGGAGAAGCCGCGGGTGCCCCCGCCAAACTCGGCCTTCACTGCTTTGCGCAGACCCAGCTCGTCGGCCCCTCTGAGTAGGCTGCGGGAAGGGCAGGGGAGGTGGGATCACGGGGAGACCCTGGCTCACCATCCTGGAACTAGGGATGGTGTACCTGGTGGACGTCTGGGACAAATGCAGGGTGGCTGGACCTCGCAGTTGGCGCTTGGAAGGGCGGGGAGCTGAGTAGCAGGGTCAGCGAGAGGCCAGGGACAGGGACTCGCCTCTCATATGTGGCGGTGACGAAGAAGGCGTAGGCGCGTGTGTGGCGGTGGTGGCGGACTTGCACGATGAGCTCGGGGATGCCCACGCGGATGTGGTTCAGCAGCCATAGCAGCGTGTGGTCATCGGTCGTATCTGCCAAGGGGCACAGGGACCAATGGCTCTTGCCAGGAGTGACAGGGGAGCCCAGTTCGGGGGAATTCAGTGTAGGCCCTGGGCAGGTGAGCACAGACAGGTACCTGGGAAGGTCATCAACACGTCACAGTTTTCCGTGGGCACCGTCTTCATCCATGCTTTGTGGGACACCAGATACCGACCCACCTGCAGGAGCCGCTTCCCAAAAAGCTTATCTGGGGAGCAGGCAGCGCAGGCTGGGGTCGGGTCATTCTCAGATGGCCTAGCCTCCAGTCTTAGTCCCTCCAACCCTTGCCTCTGATCACACATTCGCCAGGGCTCCTTGGCACTCAGCTTGGCATTCAAGGCCCTATGAGCTCTGGCTTTGGCTTGTTTCCTTCCTTCCACGTCCTTGTACCAGCCAGGCCCTTCTCCAGGAATGCCCTTCCCCCAGGTCCTCCCTTACAAATCTTACTCATTCTTGAGGCCCAGCTCCGCCTCCGAAACCACAATCGATGGGGCGCTCACTAACAGCTCTGAGCGCCTCACTACATTATGTCAGCGTCTCCTCATAGCTGGGTGCGGCTCTTACCCCCATTTCACAGGCGAGGAAACTGAGGCCCAGAGCATTTAAGTCACGCGCCCAAGGTCACAGAGTCCAGCAGGTATTTGAACACAGGACTGTATGATTCTGTATCCTCTGTGGAGAGGCGCTCTTAAGCGCATCACTGCTCAGCAGCGATCGAGTAGCCCAAGGGGTGACTGGGCTCAGTCCCGCACCGGGGCTCTAGGAGGGGCGTGTCCATATCTCTGCGCTGGGACCCCACACCCGCTGCACCTTTCCAGCCACGCTCGCCCGGCCGCGGCCGCAGTGCCGGGAAAAGCCGGTGCCTCGACTGGACTCCAGGCCCGGGACGGCTGACTCCAATATCCCTCCCCGTAGACCTGCCGCGAACACCCCAGGCACCTGCAACCCTGTCAGATCCAGGCGCTGCACACGTACCCAGAACTCCGGACGCCGGGGCTGCAGGCTCGCCCTCCGGCGGGGGCCTCTTGCCACGCTCGCCCTCCAGGGATGTGCCCCCAGCGCCGGAGGTGGCTTCCGCCATTGTGAGGGCAGGTCAGGTCAGGGGCTGCGGGCGGCCCAGGCGCCGGGGGGCCGCGGTCTCATGGGGCCGGTGCAGCCACCGAGCGCGCCTGAGGAGGAGACAAAGGCCGCGCCCGCCCGCGCCGGCCGCCGTCCCCGCGTGCCCGAGCGCTGCTTCTCGTCCCCGCCCGCGCAGAACCTCGATTCTCCTTCTCGGCCCCGCGCGCGTCGTTCTCTGGTTCTCGACTCCGCCCGTGATGTTTTCCGAGTTTCGTTCTCGCCCGCCCACCTCGCTCTCTGGTGTTCGTCCCCGCCCGCGCCGAATGTTCATTCTCCTCCCTGTCCCCGCCCGACTCGGTGCCCGGTCTCGACACCGCCCGCCCTGGGCCTGGATTCTCTGCCTTAAAGCGTTAGTTTCCCCGTCGGTTTGGAATCTGAGGTGGTCTCGCGGGTAGGTGGTGTGGGTGGGGTTGGGGGAAGCGGGTGGTGAGCCTGGTCGCAGGAGATTGCCGGTAGCAGTAGCTCCAAACCACCACAGGGAGAATGAGAACAAGTGTAGCATGCCTTAGTACAGGCTGGGTGTGTAACGCCATCCTTGTTACCTAGGACACTCTTCAAGCCCTCTTTGTCCAGTGAACTGCTGCACCCTTCAGGATGTAATGTCCTCAGAGAGGACCCGATAGAGTTACCAAATTTCAGCTCAGTTCAGTTCAGTCTCTGAGTCGTGCCGACTCTGCGACCCCACGGACTTGCAGCACGCCTGGCCTCTCTGTCCATCACCAACTCCCAGAGTTTACTCAAACTCGTGTCCATTGAGTCGGTGATGCCATCCAACCATCTCATCCTCTGTCACCCCCTTCTCCTCCCACCTTCAATCTTTCCCAGCATCAGTATCTTTTCCAATGTGTCAGCTCTTCGAATCAGGTGGCCAAAGTATCGGAGTTTCAGCTTCAACGAATATTCAGGACTGATTTCCTTTAGGATGGACTGACTGGTTGAATCTCCTTGCAGTCCAAGGGACTCTCAAGAGTCTTCTCCAACACCACAGTTCAGAAGCATCAATTCTTTGGCGCTCACCTTTCTTTATAGTCCAACTCTCACATCCATACATGACTACTGGAAAAACCATAGCCTTGACTAAATGGACCTTTGTTGGCAAAGTAGGATCTCTGCTTTTTAATATGCTGTCCAGGTAGGTCATAACTTTCCTTCCAAGGAGTAAGCGTCTTTTAATTTCATGGCTGCAGTTACCATCTGCAGTGATTTTGGAGCCCAAAAAAATAGTCTGACACTGTTTCCACTGTTTCTCCATCTATTTGCCATGAATTGATGGGACTGGATGCCATGATCTTCGTTTTCTGAATGTTGAGCTTTAAGCCAACTTTTTCACTCTCCTCTTTCACTTTCATCAAGAGGCTTTTTAGTTCCTCTTCACTTTCTGCCATAAGGGTGGTGTCATTTGCATATCTGAGGTTATTGATATTTCTCCCGGCAGTCTTGATTCCAGCTTGTGCTTCTTCCAGCCCAGCGTTTCTCATGATGTACTTTGCATATAAGTTAAATAAGCAGGGTGACAATATACAGCCTTTGACGTACTCCTTTTCCTATTTGGAACCAGTCTGTTGTTCCATGTCCAGTTCTAACTGTTGCTTCCTGACCTGCATACAAGTTTCTCAAGAGGCAGGTTAAGTGGTCTGGTATTCCCATCTCTTTCAGAATTTTCCACAGTTTATTGTGATCCACACAGTCAAAGGCTTTGGCATAGTCAATAAAGCAGAAATAAATGTTTTTCTGGAACTCTCTTGCTTTTTCAATGATCCAGCGGATGTTGGCAATTTGATCTCTGGTTCCTCTGCGTTTTCCAAATTTAGCAAATAAAAATACAGTTCTCCTAGTTAAATGTGAATTTCAGATAAATGAATAAATTTTTAGTATATCCCAAATATTCCATGCTTTCCTGGTCGCTCAGTCAGTAAAGACTCTGCCTGCAGTGCAGGAGACCCAGGTTCAATCCCTGCGTCTTGAAGATCTCCTGGAGAAGGGCTTGGCAACGCACTCCAGTATTCTTGCCTGGAGAATCCCCATGGACAGAGGAGTCTGGAGGGCTACAGTTCATGGAGTTGCAAAGAGTCGGACATGACTGAGCGGCAAACACACATACACACACATACAAATGTTGCATCGGTCCTAATTATACTGACAGGATAATCCTTGTTCATCTGAAATTTACATTTAACTGGGGGCCCTGTATTTTCTCTGTTGTCCGACCCCCTGATCATCCTCTGTAGCTTCTTCCATTAGACTGATAGACCAGTGAGGGCAGGGGCCCAGACTGATTCTTCGTGGTTACACCGTAGGCATTTGAGGTATACTTTTGACAGATGGAACAACTTGGAGACAGCAAACGTCATCATTCACTCCTCTTCTACAATGAAAAAAAGGGTTTTTTTTTTTTACTTTTTATTTTGTAATGGGGTAATAATCAGTTAACAATGTTGTGACAGTTTCAGGTGAACAGCCAAGGGACTCAGCCAAACATATACATGTATCCGTTCTCCCCCAAACTCCCCTCCCATCCAGGGTGCCACACAACATTAAGCAGAGTTCCATGTACTATAGAGTAGGTCCTAGGTGGTTATCCATATTAAATACAGAAATGAGAACATGTCCATCCCGAACTCCCTAACTGACAAATGAAAAAACTGAACAGAGCGAGGCGTGGAGCTAATCATTAGAACTGTAACCTGTTCCAGTCTTCCCTAAGTATAGTCGCGCCACCCGCCCGCTCTGTCCAAGAACCAGAGAATTCGCCGCGTGGCAGTACCCCCGGAGACCCCGCCTATCCAGTGCCTGGAATTCCACCATCAGCGCTTTATTTCGCCGGCCGGCGCTGTCCCGGGTTAACCTGAAAATAATCTCCCCTTTCTGGCTTTCGGGGAGTCAGAGACAGACGGGACACACAACTCTGCACGAGGAGACCGGGGCCAGAGTAGCCCAGAGAGGAGAGAGGACTGTGTTGGGGATCCTAGGGAGGCTTCATAGCGGAGGGGACCTTGGAGCACTGAGGCTCTTTGTCAAGGCAAGGGTATCTGAGGCAGAGGGACGGCGGGAGAGAAAGCTGGGGAGCGGCGAGAAACTGTAGACTTCCGAGAAAAGAAGTCTTCCCAGAAATTTGGAATAGATTTCCCCAGGGCCAGGGCGTTGGTTCCCCGGAACTCATCCCTCCCGGCCACCGAGATGCTCTTGAAAGTGAAAGGCAGTCGTGTCCGACTCTTTGCGACCCCGTGAACTGCAGCCCACCAAGCTCCTCTATCCTTGGGATTCTCCAGGCAAGAATACTGGAGTGGATTGCCACTTCCTTCTCCAGGGGGTCTTCCCGACCCAGGGATCGAACCTGGGTCTCCTGCATTTCAGGTAGATTCTTTACTGTCTGAGTTATCAGGGAAGCCCCCGAGATGCTCTTGCTTCGACTCAAACCCTCGCCTTCCTTTAATTTCCATTGCCCTGTGCTACTCATTTCCGGTGTCTAGGAACCTGGCCCCTCTAGGATCCTAAAAATTCTGTCTAATGTTGCTGGAGGAACACTATTTCACTGCACCGAAGCGTGCGAGCCCTCGGCTTCTTTCCCTGTCATTAGCCAGTAGAAGCGAAGATCTTCAGTGGATGGGCAGTACGTCTTCTAAGGGGCCCAATGATAATCGAGAATTGTTGAGCACTTTACCAGTCACGTCGCGGAGTGGGCGGGACCTCCTGCAAGGACTTGCAGACTCCCGCGGCAGGGTGGGCAGGCGGATAGCTCATTGTGAATCCATGTGGCGGGGGCTGTGGACCCTGGTATCCCGGGCTGCACGTGGGCCTCACAGGTGGGGTGAGCTGGGGAAGGGCTGTGACAGCGTAGGGCGTTGCTCGGGCCCCAAACCCTCTCCCTGGGATCTGGGGGCCCGGTTCCCTGCGGCAGGAGCACTTTTCTTCTCCATCCAAGCCCCACCCCCTGCCGCAGAGCCCACCGCAATCCAGTCTTCTGGCCTCTGAACTGCCGATCAGTCCCTCCCCTAGCCACAAAACTTCCACTTGGGGGCTCACGCGACCATCGAGCCATCTATCCACCTGCCATGCCACTCTGGCGTCAGAGCCTCTCAGATGCACTAACTCTCCTCCTCTCCAGTCCCAGACTGTGCACGCGCCAGGCCAGTGGTTACCCGGCCCCCGGTTCCGGAGCCACTATCTTCGCTCTGAGCTCTGGCCAAGGCCGCTGCGGCATCGCGGTGATCCGAACCAGCGGCCCTGCCAGCGGCCACGCCCTCCGGAGCCTCACGGCGCCGCGGGACTTACCGCCGGCTCGCAAAGCCTGCCTGCGCCTGCTCAGCGACCCCCGCTCTGGGGAGCCTTTGGACCGCGCGCTGGTGCTTTGGTTTCCAGGTGCGGGACTTAAGATCCGCAACCTCAAGTAACTCCTGTGACCCAACTTCCTCTTTCCAGGCGGTCGGCCAGGCCGTATCCTGCTGACACCCATCTCTTCAACACACTAGGTCCCCAAAGTTTTACCGGTGAGGATTGCGCGGAGTTCCACGTACATGGAGGGCCGGCCGTGGTGAGTGGTGTCCTGCAGGCCCTGGGTAAGTCTGCAGCCTTGGATTTGAAGAATTGCTACGCCGGTGACCTGGGCAGGGGCCAGGGGCCTCAGGATCTTGAACCTTCCCGCAGGCAGTGTGCCAGGGCTGAGGCCAGCGGAAGCAGGCGAGTTCACCAGGAGGGCGTTCGCCCACGGGAAGCTGAGCCTGACGGAGGTGGAGGGGCTGGCAGACCTGATCCACGCAGAAACCGAGGCGCAGCGGCGACAGGCCCTGAGGCAGCTCGATGGGGAGCTGGGTGACCTCTGCCGCGGCTGGGCCGAGACCCTCACTAAAGCAAGTACACTCATACCTTGCCGCAGAGACACTTCCTAACCTTTTCCTGTGTTAGAGTTTCCTGTCTATGAGCCTCCAATCTGATCCCTTAAGGTTAGGCTGGACCCGGGCACCCACTAGGGGTGAGTTTCTGTATGATCACACTACCCACCTCTCCCTCCCTCAGGCTCTGGCCCATGTAGAGGCCTATATCGATTTTAGTGAGGATGACAACCTGGAGGAAGGCGTCCTGGATCAAGGTGGGTCCCCCTGGGGGTGGGAGGTGGAGACATCTGGCATCCAGCCCCCCCAGGTCCTCTTACTCTCTCTCCTTTCCTCCATCCACAGCTGATAGTGAGGTGCGGAAGCTGGAGGTGGCGCTTGGTGTACATCTTCGAGATGCCAGGCGCGGGCAGAGGCTCCGCTCAGGGGCGCACGTAGTGGTTGCGGGACCTCCCAACGCCGGCAAAAGCAGCCTGGTGAACCTGCTCAGTGCGTGGGCAGGGGTCAGGGCTCAGGGCAGGGGGCAGGGCTGGGAGCTAAGGTACTGAGCTTTCCGGGGTAGGCAAGGGGCCTGGGAGGTTGAAAACTGTCCATCCTGTCCCTGGGATGGAGCCTAAGGGAGGGACCTTCTCATCTCCACCCCGCCCACTTCCTCTGAGCCCACCCCCATCCCCAGGCCGGAAGCCTGTGTCCATCGTGTCCCCGGAGCCGGGGACCACCCGAGATGTTCTGGAGACCCCCGTGGACCTGGCCGGGTTCCCGGCGCTGCTGAGCGACACTGCAGGGTTGCGGGAAGGCGTGGGGCCTGTGGAGCAGGAGGGAGTGCGGCGTGCCCAAAAAAGGTGGGCAGGAGGGAAGTGGGAGGGGGAAACGAGGGCCCTTTGCTGTTTCTACCAGTTGCATTTATCTTTCCTTAGTCCTTAATGAGGAAAGATTACTAAGCCCCATTTGGTGGGGCCTCAGTTCTTTGGGGAGGGCAGCTTTTAGGTTTGGCCTTTACCCCGTCCCTGCCAAATGCTTTTCATTGCGCAGCTCTGGGGTCCATGCTCCATTTTCCCGCCTCCCAGGCTGGAGCAGGCTGACCTCATTCTGGCCGTGTTGGATGCTTCTGACCTGGCCTCTCCAGCCAGCTGCAACTTCCTGGACACCGTTGTCATCCCGGCAGGAGCCGGGAACCCCAATGGGAGCCACCAGCGCCTTCTGCTTGTGCTGAATAAATCGGACCTGCTGCCCGCTGGGTGCTCAGACCCCCATCCTGACCTCCCCTCCCACCTGTTGCTGTCTTGCCTGACGGGTGAGGGGCTGGACGGCCTCCTAGAAGCACTGAAGAAGGAGCTGGCTGAACTGTGAGCCCCCTTGCCCACTGGGCAACCTTGCTCTGTCCAAGTTTGGGGGCTAAGCCGCTGGCTTTGGGCACAGCTGGCCCTGCCAGCTCACTTTCTGTATCTACAAACGGGGTATGATCGTTCCTCTTCCCCCTACTTTGAATGCCAAGAGACACCTTATCCTTTGTCCCTTTCAGGTGTGGGGACCCGTCCACAGGCCCACTTCTGACACGATCGAGGCACCAACACCACCTCCAGGGCTGCCTGGATGCCCTTGGTCAGTACAGGCAAGCAAAAGACTTAGCCCTGGCAGCCGAGGCACTTCGGGTAGCCCGAGGGCATCTGAGTCATCTCACTGGTGGAGGGGGCACCGAGGAAATTCTGGATATCATCTTCCGGGACTTCTGCGTGGGCAAGTGAGGGGGCATCTGAAGCTCAGACCCAGGCTGGAGGAGCACCCAGAAGCCTTGGGGTGTCTGGGAACAGCTAAGGCCAAGTCGGGGAACTTGACCGAAAACCATGAAGCCTCTGTTGCTGGTAGTGACTGAGTGGCAGCCGGCCAGATTTCGGGGGTTTGGCCCTGAGTGGGGCTGAAGGGAGGTCATTTTGGGCACATGATGCTGGGGGAGGTGGAGGATCAAGACGGAGGTTGAAAGGTCTCAGACGTTTTTTGTTTTATAGTTTTTAATTTATTTTGCAAATTCCAAAGAAAGGTAAGAAATGGGTGATCCAGAAATATTTGAACACCCTCTCCTTGGTTGTTGTATCCTTCCAGAACTTTCTGTGCAAATTTGCATACTTGTGGATGCGCCTGTAAAATATATTTTGTCTTGTATTTTGTACATGAATTGGTGTTTATTGTTCTGCAAACTGTCCTTCCCCAACACCCACTGCCACCACCACCCTGCACCACACAGCGTGCAGGATCTTAATTCCCCAACCAGGGATTGAACCAGTGCCCCCCTTCAGTGGAAACTGGGAATCTTTAACCACTGGACTGCCAGGAAAGTCCCAAGCTGTCATTCCTTTTGTGGTATTAATCTTGAAACTTTTCTTCTTTTATCCTCAAAGTGACTTGCAAAATCCCTGCTTCCTCTCCAAGCTTAGTCATTAGTCACTCAGTGAATATTTATCCAGTACCTACTATGTGTTAGAATCGCACCCATCATTTGATTGCATCTTCATAATAGCACAATGCAGTGGTTATGCTGTCATAGTTTTACAGATGAGGAAACTGAGGTTCAGAGAAGTATTTAGTTGCTGAAGCCCCCAGGGGATTTGAACATAAAGTTAGATTTCAGTTTGAGTTCGCTGGGGGCCTTCTGGGTGACAGACTGAGGCAGGGGGCTGGAAACAGGGGAGTAAGCAGGCATTACTGCTCCTGTGTTTTTAATTTTCAGTTGTGCTGGGCCTTCATTGCGATGCATGGGCTTTCTCTAGTTGCAGAGCATGGGCTCCAGAGTGTGCTGGCTTCAGTAGCTGTGGTCGGCGGGTTTAGTTGTCCCCGGGATGTGGGATCTTAGTGCCCAGACCAGGGATCGAACCTTCATCCCCTGCATTGGAAGGGGGATTCTTAACCATTGGAATGCCAGGGAAGTCCCCACTCCTGCCCTTATTAAAGAAGAGACCGCTCCTTTTAGTGAGGTCGGATGCTTGCTTGTTCAGTCCCTTAGTTGTGTCCAACACTTTGCAACCAATGGACTGTAGCCCTCCAGGCTCCTCTGTCCATGAGATTATCCCAGCAAGAATACTGGAGTGGGTTGCCATTGCTTCCATCAGGGGATCTTCCCAACTTAGGAATCAAACCCATGTCTCCCACTCTTGCGTCAGCAGGCGGATTCTTTATTATTGAGTCACCTGGGTGACCTGAGTTCTGAAGGCTGCTGGGCAAACTTGGGATGAGGAGACCTGACCTGGTCAGGGACGGATGTGAGGGTAGACATGGAAATTACTGTGACATCTGAAAGGTGAGAAGAAGACAGAAGAGGCCAGCAAGAATATCCCAAGCAGAGGGCACAGCATGTGCAAAGGCCTTGGCCAGTGAGGCTGGAAGTAGAATGAGTGAGTGCTACAAGGAGGAAGAAATCCAGGAGAGGAGAGCCTGATAGTGAAGGCTTTGATTGTGGGCACTAATGGGGGATCTGGGCTTCCCTGATAGATCAGTTGATAAAGAATCCACCTACAATGCAGGAGACCCGGGTTCAATCCCTGGGTTGGGAAGATCCCCTGGAGAAGGGAACAGCTACCCACTCCAGTATTCTGGCCTGCAGAATTCCATAGACTATATAGTCCATGGGGGGACTATAGTCCAAGACGAGGCGGTTTGTGGTCACAAAGAGTTGGATAAGACTGAGGGACTTTCACTCATGGGGGATCTGCTGTTGAGGTGATGAACCACCAGAGGGCGCTCTGCCCTAACAAAAAAAGTGCCTGACACTCCAGTGACGTTCCGGTCCCCTAAGGTCCCAGGGATCCAGGCTTCCACGACCCACCTGATGGCATATGAATAGTTAACTCCCCTTTGGCCAGAGGTGGAAATGGAGTCTCAAATAGGGTCAAGCTCTTTTCCAGAATCAGAAAAAAATCTCCACCTCCAGTAGCTGAAGATACAAACTCTCAAATTTCAAGGGACACAGGAGCAGAGGCTGGGACGTTTCCAGGGCCCATCACGCAACTATAGGGACCCTCTGACTCCATTTCATCATGGCTTCATTGCAATATGTCACACTCTGTTGATTTGTTTGCTTGCTTGACAGCTGGGGTCCCCCATGAATGGGGGGCTCCTGGAAGGGAAGGGTCACCCCAGTTCAGTCCGTGGATATTACTGTTAGGTCTGTTTTGCAGAAAGACAAAAAGCAGCAATGTGGGTGTAGAGAGGGTGGGTGCCCAGATGTCCTTTGCGTGGGGAGGGTCTGGAGGGCTCTCAGCAGGGAGGAGTGGGGTCTGGGTGGGGAGGAAGATGCTCTTGGGAAAGGATGCCTCGGCCCCGCCCACCTACCCTGTCCCTGGCACATCGCGGACTGAGGTCCTTGGCTACTGTCCCTTTTTTCCAAGAAGGGGGAGGTGGTTTGTGGGAAGCAGGCATGGGGGTTATTTATAGAGGTCACAGGAAATCCCCAAAGAGTCAGAACCTCACCCAGTGGCTGGACCACAGGATCAGAGAGCGGGGTCTGCCAATTGCTCCCTGACTAGGACTCAACCCCCACCTGGCTCTCAGGGCTGGGCGGGGCTGGCATAGGGCCTCAGCCTGGAGAAGTCAGAGCTCCAGGATCAGGGCTGGAAAGAGGCAGGGATGGTGTAGGGGAAGTACCCAGAAGGAGCAAGAACTCTGGGGCATCCAGAGGGGCTGCCAGGGGGAGTGATGTCTAGGGCGGGGCCTTGGGGAATTGGCAGGCGAGAACAAAGCACTCTAGTCTGAGGGCACAATACAGATTTAAAGTCACCGAATCTTCGGTCAAAGAGTATGTGTAGAACAGCTGCACCGGCTGTGGGGAGGCAGGGCACAGAGAGCTGAGGAGTTGGGCCTTATTCCCAGGGTACTAAGGAGCTGGGGAGGGTGTGAGTGGGAGGGACGCGTGGTCAGATCCTGGGATGAATGGGTCCCTCTGGACCACCAAGGAGGCTGCAAAGGAGGCGGAGGCTGAGGCCCAGGTGTTGGAGGGCTGACCTGGGCCTGTGCTGCGCAGTGCTTAGTCCCTCAGACGTGTCCGACTCTCTGCGACCCCGTGAACTACAGCCCGCCGGGCTGGTTGGAAGGTTGATATCCTGGGATGCTCTGAATGGGAGAGACCAGCCAACAGTCAAAGACCTGCACCCGTGGGCCCAGAGCGTTTAGGATGATGATTTTCTTTAATTTATTTAAATTGGGGGATAATTACTGTACAATATTGGGATGTTTTTTGCCACGCAACAACATGAATCGGCCACAGGTATACGTGTGTCCGCCCCTTCCTGGATCCCCCTCCCTTGTATTATTATTATTACACTCATTTCTAGGCGAGTAAATGGAGGCTGAGAGCAACTGAGCGAAAATTTGAATGCAGGAATGTCGGGGTTTGGAACCCAAACTCAGGACTGGCTGCTGCCAGCGTCCTCCCCAGGACTCCTTACTCCTGGCTGCTCAGGCAGTAGGCTCAGGGTCAGGGACGTCCCGGCTTCCTTGGGGCCTCCAGACTGGCCCGTCTGGGCGGCTGGGCCTGGCTGACCCTCCTGCCCTTGCTTGGCGGGGCCCCAGCCGAGTGTTTCCTGCAGCAGCCTGTCTCTCGCCCGGGTTTCCGTATCCAGGAAATATCGCTCCTTTGTCCCTCCTGACTAGCCTGCCCTAAGCGTGGCATTGCCAGCTCTGGTTCCTCGTGACTCATCTCCTCCTTGTCCAAGGTCCCAGGGGATGGGCTGGGCTGGGGGGACAGAGGATTGGGGACAGACAAGCTGAGACTCTAGATGACAATTTTTAGGCCGTTCTCCCACCGATGACCATTTGCTTTGTTTCCTGGAGTTTTTGCTTCTCGGGGACAAAGTGCTAGGAATGGGGTTGCAGAATCAAAGGATTTGTATGTCTTCACTTTCCATCCCCCACCCCGCCCACCGTCACTCCACAGTTTGTGGGATCTTAGTTCCCCAATTAGGGATTGAACCTGGACTCTTGGCAGTGAAACCAAGAAGTCCTAACCACTGGACTGCCTGGGAATTCCCTGTCTTCACTTTTATTAAATATCATTAAACTTATTTCCAAAAGGGCCAGTATGCGATGGGCATTTCTACCAGTCCTGTAGGAAAATGCCCTTTTTTCTACATCTTCACAAGCAGTAGGGATTATGGCTTTTTATCCTTTTCCTTCCCCCCACCCCAGTCTAATTGGTATGATGTGATTTCCCTGGGTCCCTCTAATGTGCAAAATTTCCTTGGCTTCCTACTTATTTAGTGATCAGTGAGTTGAAGTGCTCCCAAACTGGACACGGATGCCCTTTCTAACATCTACCTTCCCACCAAAAATCCCCCCCAAAAAACAAATGCCTGGGACTTTTGTGAAATTGTTCTGGAATGAGGAGTTCCTGCAAAACAGGCTATGGTTCCTCAGTTATTATCTGTACCTGGGGAAATCTTTGCAAACCTACCAAAAACAAAAGCTACAGGTAGACAATCTGCTTTTTCAGAAACCAATTTGTATTTATTGAAGAAACTGCCTTAAAATTTTATTTACTCTGACTGCATCAGGTCTTTGTTGCTACACACGGGCTCTCTCGAGTTAGGCAAGCGGGGGCCACCCTGTCTTTGCAGTGTGCGTGGTGGCTCCTCTTGTGCGGGAGCACGGGTTCTAGGGTGCTCGGGCTCAGTAGCTGTGGTGCTCAGGCTTAGTTGCTCCACAGCATGTGGGATCTTCCCGGACCAGGGATCGAACCTGTGTCCCCTGCCTTGGCAGCAGCTTCTTAACCACTGGGCCACCAAAGAAGTCCAAGAAACTGCTTTTTAAATATAGGTATGTATATGTATAGCTGAGATCACTGTACTGTACACCTGAAACTTTCACAACATTATAAATCAGCTGTGTGTGTTGTGTGTTCAGTGGCTCAATCGTGTCCGCCTCTTTGCGACCCCACAGATGCCAGGGCATCTCTGTCCCTGGGATTCTGCTGGCAAGAATACCAGAGTGGGCTGCCATTTCCTCCTCCGGAGGATCTTCCCTACCCAGGGATCGAATCCTCGTCTTCTGCATTGCAGGCGATTCTTTACTGCTGAGCCACCAGGAGAAGCCCCAGTCAACTACACTACAATAAAAAATGAGCAAGAAGGAAGCTGCTTTTTCAATTTCTGCTTAAAAAAATTTTTTTAATCTATTTTAAAGAAGCACTAAATTCATATTATTGCTGTCATAATGTGGGGCTTTGTAGGCATTTCATATAACCCTTGTTGATTATATGATTTTGCCATTTCTCTTCACATATAGAGATGCCTCAAGCTTCCCTGTTGGCTCAGTGGTAGAGAATCTGCCTGCAACGCAAGAGCCGCAGGAGATGCGGGTTTGATCCCTGGGTCCAGAAGATCCCCTGGAGGAAGGCCTGGCAACCCACTCCAGTATGCTTCCTGGAGAATCCCAAGGACAGAGGAGCCTGGTGCAGGCTAGGGTCGGACACCACCGAAGTGACTTGGCGTGCACATGGGCACGGAGATGGCCTGCGTCTTGAGGGAAGATGGTGTCCACCCATGTTTGTTCCAGGTTGAAGGGTCTTCTGTTCTGGGGATGCTGGGGATGGGGTTTTGCGACTTGCATCTTAATCCTAGTTCTTTGGCCACTCAGAGCCTGTTGGTGCCTTTTCAAAGCAGAAATCATGACTCAGGAGACTTTGAAGGGTTTCGATAACATTTATGTAGTGCTACTAACATTTATATGGGCCACAGGCAGGACTGGGTGAGGGGGAGAAAGGATGAAGGGGCAGCCCCCTCTCGGGCTCTGAGGGGGCCCCTGGATCAGAGACATTCCCTCTCCAGGGGGGCCAAGAAACTCTCAGGAGACGACGACGGTGAATGTCTTCCTGTTCTCACTTCCTCAGACCTGGAGCACTACAATGCTCTAAACAAGCGGGATACGATGGGTGCCTTGGCCTGGGTGCACGAAGGGGTGTGACTTTGGGCAAGGGCTAGGCAGAGAGTGCGTGTGTGATGCCGCCATGCATCTCCGTGATGTCATTGCCTTGTCTCTGTGTGACGTCACCAAGCTGTCCACATGATGTCAGAGCATCTGTGATGTCGTCACGGTGCTTAAGAGCGAGGGATTGTGTGGTGCGGGTGTGAGTCTGTGTGAGAGTATTGGGCCGTGCAGGGAGGGTGTGGGCGAGGGTGAGCAGAGGACGCAGGCCCAGGGTGCCCACTTTGGTGTGTGTGAGGGAGGTCATCTGACGCCACCCTGGCTGTGTCCCATGCTGCGGGCGTCTCGCTGCACCTGGTCTCCAGACAGGTGAGTCGGGCCACCCTCGGTCAGCGGGGCCTGGAGCCTTCTCAGCCACTGGAGCAGAAAGGAGATGGGAATACAATAGTCGGTCAGGCAGATAGCAGGAGAAACCTTGCCTGGGCCTGCCTCTTACCTTGGGCCCCTTCTTGCTCCCAAGAACCCTAGGGGTCTTCCTGGTGTCAGCCACAAACTGGCACTTGCCACGGCACTGCCATCTACCTCTGCAAGGATTAAACCACGTGCTGCTGCAGCTGCTGATCTCCAACACCCCCTGAAGGAGCTCAGAGGAGAAGGCAGAAATGAGGCACTCTGTGCTCCAGGAAGCTGGCAGGACAGGTCTTTAATAGTTACATATTCTCAGGAGCTAATTTTATGAGCCCAATTCTTGTATCTTTTCATATCTAGAAAAGCACTAAAATCCTTCATGGTGACAACTGTTTCTCGTGACTAGCAGAAGCTTTCTACAAAAAAATATGTGCTTGATCTCATGTACTCCCCTTTTGCCAAAATCACATATATACCGTCTCCTCCTTATTTCTTTGGAGCCGTTGCTCAGAGTTATCTGAGCTTCTGTCTCCTGAGCCGCAGCCCTCACATGGCCCCCGATAAAACTTAACTTGCATTTAACTTTGTACATTTTTTTTAGTCGACACCAGTATCAACCTCCCCTTAGATTTCATCTTGTTGAACCTCTGTGGGACTGAGGTATGTGCCTGTCCATTATACAGCTGAAGAGACTGAGGTTCAGAGAGGCCACCTCCTGGTTTCTGCTGCAGTCTGTCTGGCTCTCCCCTTTGCTCCCTAAGGGCCTGAGATCCTGGGAGTTCATCCAAAGCCCCTGCTGCCCCAGTCTGCCCTCCACCCCGAACCCTCGACTCCCCAGGCAGGGCCTTAGTTTCCTTCTTTTGTCCATACAGAACTGACCTAGAGCCAGCCCCTCACTCATTCCCAGGAAAGTTCTTCTAAAGAGCCTGCCCCTTTACACAGGCTTCCCTGGCTCCTCTGCACCCTCAGGACAAAGACAGCTCTTTTTAAAGCCAAATCTTCTATATCTGGCATTCAAGGCTCCACCCACTCTGCCCCCAACTCCCAGACCTCCCCACTGGGGAATCGAAACCTGTCCAAGCATCACCCAAATTCTCAGAGCCATCCCTTCAACTCTGCCCCTCCGCCTTGCCTCTGCAGGAGCGGTCCCACTGTCTGGAATGCCCTTCCCCCTCCTTGGTCTGGCAAAGGTTCTCGTGAGGGGTCAGAGGTTGACGCGGAGGCTGTTTCCTGATGGGGGAGGTGGGGGCCTCAGCCAAGTCCTGCTTCCGCTGGCCCCCTCCCTTCCTTCCCCGGCTCTTCCCTGGGGCCCCCACAGCCTCACGTTCGTAGATTCCACACCCCGCACCCCCGCCACCCCCAACCCCGTCCCACAACCAGCTCCAGCCTCTGTCCTTCACCGGGATCCACTGGCTTTGAGCCAGCCCTGACAGAGATCAGACATCTTTAACCACTCCTGCTCGCCAGCCTGCAAGGGAGGGTCGTCCCTGGCCCATTTTCTAAGCCCCACTGCTCACCTGGACCAGGGCTGTCGGCTTCACCCTGGTCCCAGGTTCATGCCTTCACCCCGTAGAACAGCAATCAGAAAGAGCCTGTGAACACCTGAGTCGGGTCATGCCCTCTGCTGTTCACAGCCCCTCGCAGGGCTCCCAAAGTCCTCACTGCTGCCCCAAGGCCCTGCCTGATCTGTCCTGCCATCACCCTGACCTCACCTCCTCCCACTCCTCGCTCCATCACTCCACTCCAGCCACACCTAACTCCTCACTCAAACTCACCAGGCATGGATGGTCCTGCCTCAGGACCTTTGCAGTCTGCCTCACTGCCTGGGGCACTCTGCAGGGAATCGCTTCCTGGCTCCTCCCTCACGGTTAGTTCTCTGCTTAAGTATCATTCCTCAGCGAAGCCCGCCCTGACCCCTGGTGGAAAATTCCAACCTCTTCAAGCTCCCTCGTCCCTTTTCTGTCTCACTCATTACCAAGGGGCCCTGTCATAGCTCATTCATCTGGTCTGTTATCCATCTCCCCTACTAGACTGGCAGTCATACAGGGGATGGGAATTTGAATATCTATGCCTTATTCTTCCCTGTGTCCTTCGCACCTAATAGCTGCTCAAGAAATATGGGTTGAACGATAAAACGAATCATCATAGTGATGGTAGTGAACTTGAATTGACACTTGCTGTCTGCCTGGCTCACAGTCAGGGCTGAAGTTCCAACTTCAACCTTCCACACTGTGACTTTCTTCATCTTCAACCACAGAGCCCCTAAACCAACATTTACTTAATATTTGTCTTTATGTCCATTGTGTGTTTTTTTAATTATATAAATTGATCTCCAAAGGAAGCTCAGTCTTACTAAGTAGAGGAAAGCTGGAATATTTGGCTTCTCTGGTGGCTCAGATGGTAAAGCATCTGCTTGCAATTTAGGAGACCCAGGTTCGAGCCCTGGGTCAGGAAGATCCTCTGGAGAAGGGAATGGCAACCCATTCCAGTATTCTTACCTGGAGAATTCCGTGGACAGAGGAGCCTGGTGGGCTATAGTCTATGCGTTCGCAAAAACAGTCAGACACAACTGAGAAACTGACACTTTCAGCACTTTTTGCCACTAATAGAAAACCACATAACAATGTTCAGTTAAGAAGCATGACCTAGTTCTCAAGCCCAGCCATGGCGCAGGCCTGGATGTTCCCTCCCTCTGTGAGCACAGGCAAGCTGCAAGGATCTGGGATGCATGGGGGTGATTTAGCAACAGCACAGACTTTCTGGAGGCCCAGAAGGCATAAGAGTGGAAAAGCAATCTTCACCATGGGATGGGTGATTTGAAGCCTGCCTTGAATCTACCTCCCTACTGGGTGCCTGTAAAATTTAGATGTTACAACTCAGTCATTCACAGCTTGTCCAGTGAGTAACTGGACGAACTGGGACTCAAACCCAGAGCTGAAGACTCCTGCCTGACCATCCCAGGCCCCTCTCTCAGAGGGAAGCAAATCAAGCCGGAGCCCGTGAGCCAGAGGCTCTTCCTGTGATCCTGCAGAGAGAAGCAGGAGGGGCCAGGCTTAAGCACACATTGTTTCCTCAGAGGGGAGGGGGGTGGGGTGTGTCACTTGGGGTAAACAATGTCAAGAGCTTCCCCATTCTCAGCTGGGACCCAGACACGCTTGGACGGTGAGCCTGGCTCCAGCCCTGAGTTGCTGACGCATGACCCAGGGCTGATCACTTCCCTGGGGCCTCAGTTACCTCCTCTGAGAAATGGGGATAATAATAGAACCTCCTTCCTTGCCATGATGGCTTCAGGCCAAGATGGAGAGAGGAAAGCTCTGTTTGTTCAAAAAGCGGGGTCAAACTCTAGTCAAAGAGTGAGGGGACCCGTTCTGCAAGGGGGGTGAGCTCCCTGCCAGGGGCAGTATGTAAGAAGAGACACAGTGAAGATGGAGCTGGGTGCGGAGAACTCTGGAGAGTTAGTGACAGACTTTTGGAAGTCCTTTGGATCCCATGGGCTTTGTTTAGCACCCTGGGGCTGAAACAGATCTAGCTTGACAGTAGCTGCCTGGCAAAACCTTGGACAGCACAGGCTTTGGGGTCAGAGGGATCTGAAAAAAATCCCAGACGCTCCTCTGAGCCTCAGGTCATAAACTGCAAATGGAAAGCCAATCTTTGACTCCTAGGTCAGCAGTGTGGTCCTGAAAGGGGGGTGTAGCAGCAACCCTGGTGGGAGCACGGGGTGTTCTAGGGGCCGTGGCCTGAGTCACCTTCCCCATGACGCACAGGCTGTTGTCCAAAGGATGACTGGGCTCGGGGCGGGGGGGCGGGGGGGGCGGTGACGGGGGCAAAAGCATGGAGCTATGACCTTATCATGTGCCAGGCACCCTTGATGCTCCCCACCGAGGCTCTGGGTCCCTTGTCCCAGCCAGCTGTGGACAGCACTTTATGGCTGGCCAAGTATTTTCATGCCCTTAACCTCAGTCAGAGTGTGCGTGTGAGCGTTCAGTTGCTCAGCCACGTCCAACTCTTTTGTGACCCCACGAACTATAGCCAGCCAGGCTCCTCTGTCCATGGAATTTTCCAGACAAGCATACTGGAGTGGGTTACCATTTCCTACTCCAGGGGATCTTCCCGACCCAGAGACAGAGCCTGTATCTCTTGCATCTCCTCCATTGGCAGCAGGTTCTTTACCACTGCAACACCTGCGAAGATGATTTCAGAGACGCTCACCCCCCGACAATTTTGACAATTTCGTAGAGTTGGAAAGTGTGGCTCAGAAGGGTGGAGTGAGAGGCCCAGGGTCACCCTCAGACACTGCTCTCCCTCCTACCCTTCCTGGCCTTCGTTCACTTCTGCTACCCTTGTCTGGCCACAAGGCTTTCGCCCCGGCAGTTCTTGCCACCTGCAGGAACTGTTCCCCTTGCCGTCCCCCAGGTCGGCTCCTGTCCGCCTTCCAGCTCAAAGATCCCTTCCTTCACTGAGGCTCTCCCTTGCCTGTCTGGAGTCTGATCACCTAGGTTCACGTCCCAGCTCTGGCTGTGTTACCTGGGGCATGACACACACGCCCTCCACGCCTCATTTGCTTCCTCCAGAATGTGGGGGTAACAGTAGCTCACCCACGGGTTAGGATTCTGAAGATTAAACGAGTTAAATGGGCGGAGTGCTTAGGACTATGCCAAGATTACAGTAAGCACCCAATCACGGCGGGTTTGGTGACTCTTCTTACCCTGCCTCCTTCACTGTCCCTCTGGCCCAATATTCAGAGGCTTTTCATGAATGAAACTGTGTGTCTTGGTCACAGCTCTGACCCTGGGCCCAGCATGAAGTGTTAGTCACTCAGTCGTGTCCAACTCTTTGCAACCCCATGGACTGTAGCCCACCAGGCTCTTCTGTCCATGGGTTTCTCCAGGCAAGAATACTAGAGTGGGTTACCATTCCCTTCTCCAAGGGATCTTCCCGACCCAGGATTTGAACCTGAGTCTCCTGCATTGCAGGCAGATTCTTTACCATCTGAGCCACAAGGGAAGCCAAATGTGCCAGCACAGGGCCTGGTATACAGCAAGTGCTCAATTAAGGAAACAAAAAGTGTGATATGAGCCCCCACCGCACCCCAGTCCTGTACCCAGCCTTGCTCACACCCTGAGACTGCCCCATCAGCCTGAGACAGCGCAGAGCCTCACCTGGCTGAGACCAAGACGTTGCTGGCCGGGGCCCGCTGGGAATCCAGGATCCTTCTCTTGAATTCCTCCAGGCTAGCTGGGTCTGCCGAAAGAAGGAGGGGTCAGGCCTAACTGGGTCCCTTGGTAGCCCTGCCTCCAGGGCTAGGGATGGGCTGGCAATCCGGGATACAAGGTGGAATCCGCCCCCCGTCTTGGTTCTGCCCTCTGTCACTCACCGATAGGTGGAGGGTTGTGGGCAGGGGCTGCAGGTCTTGGCCCAGGAATCATCAACTGCGACTGTGGGAAAAAGAATGAAGGGAGGCTGGTGGAGGCCAGCACCCCCAAGCACAAGTCCTAGGGAGTTTCCTGCCTTTCTACACTCTTAGAGACTTGAGGTCCTTCCAGGGCAGAGAAACCGACAGATACCCATGGAAGAAGGAAGGATATATAATCACCTGCAGCCATCTGCCCTGAAATGACTGGGAGCTCCCCAGAGACCCCATTCTGCAGGGGTCCTGCCTCGGCCTCCACTACCGCCTCAGTGCCGCCCTGACTCCGACCCGTGGCCCCAGCTGAGCCTACCCAGCCAATCCCCTGTCCCAGACCGAAGCTGACCCGCTCTGCAGACCAGCGGGACTCCCGCCCTCAAGGCCATCAAACAGCCCTAAATTAGGAGCTCCTCCAAACTTGAGATCCAACCAGTCCTGAACTCAGTTACCTAAAGCTGGGTCCTAACTTGAAAACAGGACCTCCCTTAGAATCAAATCCAATCTCAGTGACAGATCTGATCTATTACTTTACGTCTAACTCTGACCATAACCCATCCCCTAGACCCAGCCACTATGAAAAATCTACTCCACAACTTTATTCCCTGAGACCCAACCCTGTATTCCCCTATGACCACCCATAAATACTTTCCCAATACCACACTCAACCTCATCTCTACCTTAGACCTCAGCCTCTACCTGAGTTAGAATTTTAACCAACCTCAGCCCAAGATCAGTAGCCACCCAGCTTCTACACTAGACCCAACTCTGACCCTCACTGGAACCCTGGTATATCCCTGCTCTAATTCAAGATCACCTAATCCTTCCCTTCAAATATATCCCAACACCAACCCAACTCAACCCCAACCAACCACCCTAAACTCAACTCAGTCTCAACTCCTAACCCATGGTCAATTCCAGCCCCAATCTTAATACCCATAAGTGCTGAATCTACCCTTAGCCCCAAACTTCTAATCATCTCTAGCCCCACCAACCACCTATAGCAACCTAAGCCTCAACTCCAGCCTTACCTCAATGCAATCCCCAAACCACTGAAATCCTTGATTCGCTCTTCACTTGACCTAGGTACAATGACCACTCTGCATGAAACCTCTGACCCAACTTTTAACCTTTCCTCACAATCCACGTTCCAAACGCAACCTAATTCTAAGACTAATGAGATTCTACTCGCAACCCTTACCTTAACCGAAATCAACTCTAGACACAGGAGTCACCAGTAATTCACCTTGCTCCAACTCTAAACACAAGTTCAGCACCCACATCGAGCCTTTCCTGTGACCTGCCTTAACCCTCACGCTAACCCCAGTGCCACTCCCAGTCCTTAATCCAGCACCCTCTGATCCTTCAGCTCAACTCAAATCCATCCCAACCCTGACACCAACACTGAATGGGTCCCTAATTCTAACCCTGAGCCAATTTTGAGGCCCACCGCCTTCCTAAACTCAACCCCAACGATTATCTCTTTCTTAATATCATTCCCAATCCAAACTGCACTGCAGTCCTAATGCCAATAAAATCCTGTGCCAAACATGATCATAACCCTAAAGCCATTCTAGACTCATGGGCACCCATGTGTGGTCCCAGCCTCAAGTCTAAATCCGCCCTCAATGTCTCAACTGTGTCCCAAAGGAATCACAGTTCTAGGTTCGCCCCTCACTCAACCTTCACCTGATGGACACCTCAGACTCCAGTCTTAACCGCATCCCCTTTCTCAGTGCTGATACACTTTCTAAGCTCTGCCTCAATCCTAACATCAGTGAAACTCTCAAGCGAGTCCTAACAAACCCAGTCTACACCGGGAAGCCAACCTCAAAAAGAAGTTCAAAAAAAAAAGCCAAGTTCAAACCCAAGTTCAACATCACCATCAACTTGGCCTCCAGACCCGTCCCTCCAGTGCAGCCTGAATCTAGGGCCCCCTACCCACCTTTGCCGTGATACAGGTCTCCAGGGCTGAGCTTTTGACTGCCAACTGTAACTTAAGGTGCTCGGCCTCCCGCTTCTTCTCCTCCAGCTCCTTGACCAGCCTGTCCCGTTCCTTCTGCAGTGCCACCTTCTCCTCCAGGGCCAGCTGGGTCTGGCGGGCACATTCTGCCTGGAGCTTGACAACCTGGGCCTGCGCCTCCTTCTCCACCTTCTCCTTGGCCTCCTGACTGGCGCGCAGGCTCTGCTCGACCTCCAGTTTCTGGCGCTGGAGCTTCTCGTTCTCGAGGGTCACGCTGTCGATGCCAGCCCGCAAACTCCGGGCCAGCTCTTCCACCTTGGAGGTCATGATGGAGGGCAGGCTGTCGCAGGCTCTCTGGATGGCGGGCAGTTCCGAGCCGAGGGGGTGGTACAAGTTGAAGCCCAGGGTACTGAGGGTGCGCGGGATGATGGAGTCCCTCCAGAGGTTTCGCACATCCGTCTCAAACTTGTTCTTGTCCAGAGAGAGGCAGAAGGCCTGCACCTTCCGCAGCCGGTCCTCAGCCAGCTGCCGTTCCTGCTGCTGCTGGTCCCGGGCTTTGCTGCACTCGGCCAGCTGTTCCTCTACCACTCGCTTGCCCACTGTCAGACTGTCCTTGTCTTTGGTACATACCAGCTTCTCCTTTGCCAGCTCCACCTCCAGTGTCTTGGCTTTCTGGGTCAGCGAGAGGGCCAGAGCTAGGGGTATAGGACCAGAAGACTCAGGAAGGTCGGGAGTTGCCAAGACACTGGCTGGGGAATCTTGCCACCTTGCGCTCCACGGCCCGTAACCCCGACTCCAACCCTCACCCACTCACCATCGCAGCTCTTGTTAGCTCCCTTGAGATGTTCTTGGCACTGCTTCTCACTCAAGATGATGGCAGCCATATATCGCTGGTTGTTGATGTAAATCACCTGCCAGGTGGGACGCAAGACAGAGCTCAGTGTCCAGCACCTGTGGGGCCCCTGCCCCCAGGTCCGCCCAGACCCCTGGGATGGGGGACCCAGATCTGTCAGCCAGGTGGTCTGTGTTGGCACAGCTCACAAGGGCAATAGCTTCTTCACAGGGGATGCTGGTCTGATCTTCAAGAGTTGTTACAATTATAGACAATGATAGACATTCATAAAAAAGAATGAAATTTTGCCATAAGTACCAACACAGACGGACTTGAAGGGCACCTGTGACAAAGACCAACACTGTATGGTATCACCGATAGGCAGAATCTAAAAAACACGACAAACTAGTGACTATAACAAACCAAAAGCCAAGTCACAGACGCAGAGAGCAAACTAGTGGTTACCAGTGGGGAGAGGGAAGAGGGAAAGGCCAATATAGGAGTTGGCAATTTTTTTTTAAATGGGTTATTATGGGATTATATGAAATCATGTGTGTGAAACTTTTGAAAATTGTAAAACATTATAGAATATAAAGAACCTCTCATTCAAAAAAAAAAAAAAGGTTAAAGAAAATTCCTCCCTTTCCCCTAGGCATTCTAGTCAACTAGGGAAAAAAAAAAGTTTTATGATTAATACTATTTGGCAATTATATAGTGATGCATTTTATAACCTGGAGCAATCTTGAAAACATTTACAGCCAATCAAAAATTGACATTTAAGGGCTTCCCTGGTGGTTCAGTGGTAAAGAATTCGGCTGCCAGTACAGGGGGGATGGGTTCCATCCCTGGAAGACCCCAAATGCCAAGGGACAACTGAGCCTGCGTGCCACAACCACTGATGCCTGCATGCCCAGAGCCTGCGCTCTGCAACAAGGGAGACCACTGCAATGAGAAGCCCATGCACTGCCCAGAGACTGCCTGCGTGCAGCACCAAGACCCGGCACAGCCATAAAATAAGTAAATAAATGTCTTAAAAAAGAAAAAAAAAGATTTTCAACATGGATGCTAGTATGGGCTGGATTGTGTCCCCTACCCCAGATTTCCATGTCAAAGTCGTAATCCTCAGGACCTCAGAACGTAAATTATTTTGCAGACAGGATCTTTAAAGAGGTGGTTGAATTAAGACGAGGTCATTAGGGTGGGCCTTAATCCGCAATGACTGCGGTTCCTATAGGAGGAAACCTGGACACCCAGACATGCACAGACGTGACATGAAGACACAGGGAGAAGGCAGCCGTCTGCAAGCCGGGGAGAGAGGCATGCAACGGCTCCCTCCCTGATGGTCCTGTGCTTAGTCACTTTAGTTGTGTCCAACTCTTTGTGACCCTATGACCTGTAGCCCACCAGGCTCCTCTGTCCATGGAATTCTCCAGGCAAGAATACTGGAGCGGGTTGCCACGCCCTTCTTCAGGGGATCTTCCTGACCCAGGGATTGAACCCAGATCTCCTTCATTGCAGGCAGCTTCTTTACCTTTTGAGCTACTTGGGAAGTCCTAGAAGGAAACAATTCTGCCTATATCTTGATCCTGCGCTTTGTGAAAATAAATTTCTGTTATTTAAGCCACCTGATTTGCGGTACTTTGTTAGGACATTCCTAGCAAACTAATACAGGTGACAAGATTATTTCACGGGAAAGATGATTCTTTTCAACAAATGGTGCTGGCACAACTGGACGGTCACATACCAAGGAATAAATTTGCACCCTAACTCACACCACATACAAAAATTAGCTCAAAACGTATCGAAGACCTAAATGTAAGGGCATAAATGAAAAAATTCCATAGAAGAAAACTTAGGTGTTAACTCTGCACGAGTTTGAATTTGGCAGTGCTTTCTTTCCTTTTCTTTTTAAAAAATATTCATTTGGCTGTGCCGGGCCTTAGTTGCATCATGTGGGTTTTTTCAGTAGCAGCATGTGGGATCTAGTTCCCCTACTAGGGATTGAACCCAGGCCCCCTGCATTGGGAGCTTGGAGTCTTAGCCACTCGACTAGCAGGGAAGTCCCAGCAATGTTTTCTTAGGTATGATACTAAAACCACAAGCACCCAAAGAGAAAACAGCTAAATAGGACTTCACCAAGATTAAAAACTTTTGTGCCTCAGGGGACAACATCAAGAAAGGGGAAGAAAACTCATAGATGGGAGAAATACTTGCAAATCATGTGTCTGATGATGAGACTAGTAACCAGAAAATAAAAAAGCAAACTGTTTAGAAATTAATAATAAAAAGCAAGCCAATTGCAAAACAGACCTAGCATCTGAATAGACATTGGTCCGGAGAACACATGCAAAATGTCAACCAACACATCAACAAATATTCACCATCTTTAGCAGGAAATGCAAATAAAAACCATGATAAGATATCACCTCAGAATGATATAGAATGACCATGAATAAAACAAAAAAGAAGGGACAAGTGTTAGTGCCGATTTGGAGAAAGAGAATTCTCAGTCGGTATCGGTGGAACTGTAAAAATAATGGAGCCACAGTGGAAAATAGTCTGGCAGTTTTCCAAAAAGCTAAACATAGAATTACACCGCTGTTGTTCCATCACTTAGCTCTGTCTGACTTTTTGCAACCCCACGGATGGCAGCATACCAGGCTTCCCTGTCCTTCACCATCTCCCAGAGTTTGCTCAAATGCATGTCCGTTGAGTCCGTGATGCCATCCGACCATCTTGTCCTCTATTGTTCCCTTCTCCTCCTGCCTTCTCTTCAACCTTTCCCAGCATCAGGGTCTTTTCCAATGAATTGGCTCTTTGCATCAGGTGGTCAAAGTATTGAGGCTTCAGCTTCAGCATCAGTTCATCTAATGAGTAATCAGGGTTGATTTCCTTTAGGATTGACTGGTTGGCTCTCCTTGCAGTCCAAGGGACTCTCAAGAGTCTTCTCCAGAACCACAGTTCAAAATCATCAGTTCTTCAGTGCTCAGCCTTCTTTATGGTCCAATGCTCACATTCGTACATGACTACTGGAAAAACCATAGCTTTGACTATACAGATCTTTGTTGGCAAAGTAATATCTCTGCCTTTTAATACTCAGTCTAGGTTTGTCATAGCTTTTCCTCCAAGAAGCAAGCGTCTTTTAATTTCATGGCTGCAGTCACCATCTGCAGTGATTTTGGAGCCCAAGAAAATAAAGTCTGTCACTGTTTCCATTGTTTCCCCATCTATTTTCCATAGAATTACACTATGACCCAGCAATTCTAGGTCTAGGTATATACACCTGAGAGCAATGGAAATCTATGTTCAGACAGAAACTTGTACACAAATATTCACAGCAGCAGTAGACACAGTATCCATAAGGTAGAAACAACGCAAGTGTCTCATCAGCAGATGAATGGATAAAGCGTGACCCAGCCACCTAGTGGAATGTTATTCTGCCACAAAAAAGGAATGAAGCTCTGACACCTGTGGTAACGTGGATGAACCTTGAAAACATCACTCTGAGTGTGAGAAGTCAGACACTAAAGGTTATATAGTGCCTGATTCTGTTTGAATGAAATATCCGGAATAAGTAAACCCATAGAAACAGAAAGCAGATTTGCAGCTGCTGGGGACAGGGGAAGTGACTGCTGATACACTTTCTTTTGGGAGTAATGAAATGTTCTAAATCAAACTGTACCGATGGCTACCCAACTCTGTGAGTGTACTAAAAATCATTGTTATGTACATTTTTTTCTTTCCTCTACATTTTTTTTGGTTATGTACACTTTAAATGGGTTAATTGTATGGCTTGTGCATTACATTTTATTTATTTTTTTTGTTTTTGTTTTTGTATTTTTTTTGTTTGTTTTTTATTTTTGTGTGCATTACATTTTAACTTTACAAAGTTTTATAAATAACTTTTCTTTATAAACAAAGGGCGTGCCTTGCAAACTTGGAAGCAGAAGCCTCTGTAGAAACATGACAAGTAAAGGTAGGAGGGGGGTGAAGAAGGTTTGCTTTTCTCTCGCCTTCCTCCTTTCGGAGGCTGACCCTGCGCTAATGACCTGGGGGTGGGGGAGAACGAAAGGAGCTCTGGGGGTACTGCCCTCGTGGTCCAGTGGCTGAGATTCTGCCCTCCCAGTGCAGGGGGCCAAGGTTTGTTCCCTGGTCAGGCAACTAGATCCCACATGCCACAGCTAAAGATCATGCCGGCCACAATGAAGATGGAAAACGCCTTGTGCCACAGCTAAGGCCCCACGCAGCCAAATTAATTCATTACTTTAAAAAAGAAAAGAGGGCTCTGGAAGTGCTGTTTTCAAAAGCTTTAACTACGGAAAGGCAAGATCTAAGGGTGTAAGTTGGATCCAAAGATGAAGTGAGAAAGAGGTTTTCTTCCAGTTGAAGGAAGTGGCTCCCCAAAATACAAAAGTTCTGTTTCTGTATAGGTTCCCAGATGCCAAGATGATGAGAAGAATAACACGTACTTAGAACTGATGCAATCTGATGGAGAAGGAAATGACAACCCACTCCAGTATCTTGCCTGGGAAACCTCATGGACAGAGGGGTCTGGCGGGCTACAGTCCACGGGGTTACAAAGAGTCGGGCTCGACTTAGTAGCTAAACAACAATAGCAAACACAATCTGACAAAACAAAAAAGTACCTTCTCTTGTTAGGGAGTGTTCAGGTACATCTTTCTGAAGCAAGTCAGGAGTCCCTCCCTCACTTTCTAGCAGCTGCCCTGAACTAAGAGGAAAAGAACTCACTGATTAGTCAACATGGATTAACAATCTGAAGCGTTTTCTGGAATATTTGTTAGGACTTAAAGCCAGGAAGTGCTTAGACTACTGGAGTTACGTCAAAAAGACACAGGAGCCAGAATGCAGGATGCCTAGTGGCCTATTTCAGAATAATTTGACCATCAAAGAGATTATTACATACTGTATAGCACTGGGAGCTATCTTTAATATCCTATAATAAACTACAATGGAGAAAATAGGAAAAAGAATATAATGATATACACATATGTGTAACTGAATCACTTTGCTGTACAATAGGTATTAACACAACATGTAAACGAACTGTACTTCAATAAAATAAACTTTTTTAGAAGATATTTTTACAAATTCTAAATACAGAAAATTCTGGGACTTCTCTGGCGGTCCAGCGGCTAAGACTCGCTACCGTCACACACGTGGGGCTGCCGTGGCAAGGGTGGGGGCCCTTCCCCAGCATTAGCACTGACTTTCTGGGGATCCTTGGAGAAAATCCTGAGGGGTTCCAGGCCAGAAGAATTTGTCAATTTAAAGGGGGAAAAAAGCTATGGTTTTCAAATTCAAAGTTGTGAAGATCCAGATTCTTAGATTTCTAATATTCTATGATGGGAGCATCTGGGATTCAAAGATGTGCCAGTCTATAACTTTACGATAAAAAAATAAAAAAAAGGAACTTCCCTGGTGGCCCAGAGGCTAAGACTCCACACTTCCACTGCAAGGGGCACAGATTCAATCCCTGGTTAGGGAACTAAGACCCCTGGGGTCGTGCTCAGTCGGGTCCGACTCTCTGTGACCCTGCGGACTGTAGCCACCCAGGTTCCTCTGTCCATGGGATTCTCCAGGCAAGAATACCAAAGTGGGTTGCCATGCCCTCCTCCAGGGGATCTTCTCCACCCAGGGATCAAACCTGGATTTCTTGCATTGCGGGTGGATTCTTCACCAATGAGCCACCTGGGAGGCCCCAAGATCCCCGTGCAGTGGGACCAAAACAAAACAAAAAAGGAAAACAGAAGAAGAAAAAACAAAGCTATAAAACTTTACGATCCTGCGATTCCTAACAGTTCCTGGACCGGAAGGCCATCTGTGTCCTGAAAGATCCAGATGAGCCAATGGAACGAAGAAGATGGAGGGGGCTGCCCTGGCCTGGGGGGCTCTTGGGCGGGTACATGGTCCGGCCCTGAGGTCTCAGGAGGGCCTTGCCTCATGAAGGGTTCTGAGGGGGGACTCACCCCATTCTGGGGGTCTGAGGGGAACCTGCCCTGCCCTGGGGTATGAGACGGGGAGACACCACCTTGACTGGGCAGTTTCATGGGGGTGGGGCACGCACATCCTTCCTGCCCAGGGGCAAGGACTGGGTAGTTTGAAGCCCCAGAAAAGACGTTTTCTTCCCATTTGGGGCTGTCCCCTGCCCCAAGCAGCCCAGAGACCTGCTGTGGGGGAAAGTGAGGCTGTCCCCTTATCCCCTAGCAAACTTCCCTTCCCCTGCTCACCCCAGCTCTCACCCCATTCCAGCCAAAGCCTGAAGAGGCGTCCTTATTCTCAGTGTCTGCTGGGAGCTGGACCTCCCCAGAGGAACTGCGTGTGAGAGAGACCCCAGGGGATCTTGTTGAGTGAGTTTGACAGGAGCTGAGGGTGTGAAATGGGTGATAGTCTCCACAAGACCCAGGGGTAACTGTTTCTGCTCACTTGCCTTTCCCTTCGCCAGGGGATCTTTCCAACCCAGGGATCTAACCCAAGTCTCCCTCATTGCAGGCAGATTCTTTACCGGCTGAGCCACAAGGGAAGCGCCGTTTCTGCTCCCCTGCCTCCCCAAAACCACTTCCTGCCTTCAGTTCAGTTCAGTCCAGTCGCTCAGTTGAGTCTGACTCTGCAGCACATCAGGCTTCCCTGTCCATCACCAACTCCCTGAGCTTAATCAAACTCATGTCCACTGAGTGGGTGATGCCATCCAACCATCTCATCCTCTGTCGTCCCCTTCTCCTCCTGCCTTCAAGCTTTCCCAGTATCAGGGTCTTTTCCAGTGAGTCAGTTCTTCACATCAGGTGGCCATTTCCCCTCTGCAAAAGGGTTTTAAAGCTTCTCCCTATCTCCCGGCATTCAGTGACAAAATAACATTTCCAACATCCCGCCTCAGGCAGACCTGGGCCATTCATACTAATTATGAAGAACTCAACTTTCGTGGTTTATTAAGTCAGCTCTTATTTGCAGCTAGTGTATGCCAGCACCTTCTGGGTGCTGTATACATATTAAGTATGTATATAGCATCTATGTCTGGTAACAGACTGGATGCCCAGTTCAACTTGAATTCCAGATAGACCACAAATCGTTTTTTTTTCAGTCTAAGTATGTCCCAAATACTCTGCAAGAAGATCAAACCAGTCAATCCTAAGGGAAATCAGCTCTGAGTATTCATTGGAAAGATTGATGCTGAAGCTCCAACACTTTGGCCACTGGATGCCAAGAGCCAACTCATTGGAAAAGACCCCGATGTTGGGAAAGATTGACGGGAAAAGGAGAACGGGGCCGCAGAGGATGAGACGGTTAGATAACGTCACCGACTCAAGAGACTTGAGTTTGAGGAAACTCCGGGAGATAGTGAAGGACGGAGGAGCCTGGTGTGCTGCAGTCTATGGGGCTGCAGAATCAGACATGACTTAGTGACTGAACACAGCAACAAAGTCCCAAATATTGCATGAGATATGGAACAAAATACGCATCACTTCTCTACACGGGCTTGTCACGCAAAATATCCCCGTCTTCATGGATGAGGAAAGTGAAGCTCAGAGAGGTGAGGTGACCAGCCTGGGGTCCCCAGGGTGAGTGTCTAGCTTGCGGTCTTACCCGATCGGCCTGGCACTGGCGGAAGCTGGCATTGATTCGGTCCAAGTCTCGGCGGGCATTTAGCATCATCTGATTGATGGCATCCCTGGCGCGGGCGGTGAGGTTGAGCTCCTTGGACAGGTTGGCCTGGGAAGCCGTGAGCCCCACCACCTGGCCGTACAGGCCGTCGGCCCGGCGCTCGGTGGCCTGCAGGTTGGACTCAGTACTCACGTGCACGTTGCCGTAGACCATGAAGAGGACGAGGCCAAGGATGATGAGGAATTGGATGAGCGAGACGAAGAGGAAAAAATAGCGCAGATAGTACCAGCAGCCCCTGGAGCTGCTCCCGGCCCGTGAATAGGGGCTCCCGTGCTCCATCGCCAAGCCCATCTCCTCCCAGCGTCTGCCCCGTGTACCAGCGCTGCTCGGCTGGCTGGGCTGCTCAGGGTGGTGGCCGCTGCCCCTTCTAGACCTTGCCACGGCGGGGGGGAGGGGGAAGTGTTTATATTACTCGTCTTAATACTTCCTCTGCCTGGCTCCTTCCTGGCCAGCAGGAAATGGGGGCTGTGGGTTATCACAACACTCCCACCCCGGGCTGTGAAGGGAAGAGGGGAGGGCACCAAGGCACGTCTGGCCTCTCTGATTAACTACGGGTGGGGCACCGGCTGGAGTGGCCAGGCATCCTTGGTCTTACTGAGCCTCAGTTTCCCCTTCTGCCCTTGCTCTGTACCCAGAGCTGCTCTCAGCTGCGTGTGACGTCTTTTCAACATCCCCCTTGTGTGGAAGACACAGACAAGCAGGGAGGAGAAAGGACTGTTTTGATGGGGGCAGGCGTTGAGTCTCGCTCTGGTCATTCACAGAGCTGGCCTTAACTCCCCTTGGAGAGGGCTGGCTACAGATGTGTGCCCACTCAAGGGACAGTGCTGCTACAGGAGCTGAATTGTGCAGAGCGCGTTGCCAGGGGCCAGGCACACACAGCACTCAGTAATGGGCGCAGCTCACCGAGGGCTGATCCGTGGATGGTGGTGGCGGGGGCTCCCCAGACTGTCATCACAGCGGCTTACATGCCTGGCTCATGTAGGCAGGTAGTAAGCGGAAGCAGCAGTGAACCTGGGGCCAGTGTGAGTTCCCAGGATGGGTTTCTCACGTCTGAGTCTCAGTTCCCCCTTCTGCATGGTGCCAGGCCCCAGGGTGGGGGAGGGGGCTGGGAGAAAAGATTTGCCAGTTGCTATTATAACACTACCACTTTCTGTTTGAAACCTCATTTTCCAGCTCTGTGAGATGGTGAATGGGAAGCACAGGATAGTGGGGGTCGAACTTCACTGTGGGAAGGGATTTAGGGACCAAGGAGCAAAGGATTCTGGGTATGCCCTCCTGCGCAACCCTCCCCCCCACAACAGGCACTCTAGGTAAGCCTCCTCTGTAGGTGACACCAGAACCCCTCCCCAAGAGGAGTGTTGAGAGGTCTTCAGTCTTGGGAAGACAGAGTGGGACTCAGACCCTAGCCCCAGGGGGTCAAGGCTGATAGGAGGGAGCGGCAGGGGCCAAAGGGAATGAGGCAAGGAGATGGAAAGGGGCTGGAACATGGGCGGCTGACGATAACGCAGTTGCTGTCCACTGCCTGCGTGGGGGCATAGCAGGGTGAGAGTGGTGGCATGGGGAAACATCCCCCTATTAGCCAGGGTAATGGGGTGGCAGAGTTGTTGGGGGGAGGGGTCCTCCAAGGTGATGTTCATCAAGGAGGCAGGAGTTGGGTGGGGAAGGAAGAAGTCCCAGCGGTGGGCAGGAAACCCCTGTCTGACCTTTGGCCTTTGCAGCTACCCATTGATTCCTGATTCCGGACCCTTCTCAGCCACTACTGGGAGGGAGGAGAGTTGGGGGCTCCAAGTGATGCCCAACCAGCTATTTCTCTAGGTTGGACAAGCGCACCCAGAATCCCCTGGAGCTGGGTGGGAGAAGGAGATCGTCCCTCTTCATTAACAGGGGCCATGCAGGCACAGGGAATCCATGGTCTCACTGTAGGCCTCCGGAGTTATGTTCTCGCTGTGCCACCTACTGCTGTGTGACCTGGGACAAGCGACTTCTCCCCCTGCGAGCCTCGGTTTTATCCTAACAATCAGTAGTGAAACACTTGTCTCAGTGCCTGGCACACAGTCAGCCTTATTAAACAGTGGTGTTTTTTAAAGGTGGGGCTGGATCATGTGGAGCCTCTGATGCTGGGCTGAGCAACTGAGACACAACGGGGGACAGTGCCCCAGGCGCGGTTGCCCTGGTCCTGTGGGATCACCGGGGGCAGGGGGCATGACAGGGGGAGAGCCTGAGTGACAAGGGTCCAGTTGAGAGCTCGGGCATGGCGACAGTGTCTGGAGGTGTTGCAGTCTTGGTATGAACTCAAGATCCTGGCTATTCTTCATCTTATGTCGAAGACGCTGCACATAAGTACGTATGAATATGGTATCTCTCGTCAAGAGAAAAGATAAGCAACCATAAACTCCCAGAAAACTGATAGAACTGACAGTACCGATGTCTACAATTTTGAGCAGTTGTCACAGTCTAAGAACAAGAGTTTGAAATTTACACACAAATGTCTTTTGGGTCAAGCTCAAAAATAGCACTCTTTCTGGCAATTTGGTCTCACAACTTAGATTTGTAATGTTTCTTTTTCAGTAAGTTTTTTTTTTTCCTCCGATAACTTGTTTTTTAAAAAGTTGGATTTTCTTTTAACGGAAAAGGTAATGATGAAACTTTTTTTTGCTCAACATTTTGACTTTGAGATTGCGGATTCCTTTGACCTCTGTTTAGGTTTTCAGCACATATATTTTATTATCATAATAATTATCAAGGGGCACTTAGAATGTTTCTAAATTTTTTTGTTGCAATGAACAGAGTAAGATTTGAAGTCTAATCTCTACAAGTGAAATTGCTGGGTGCTAAAGCAATAACATTTTATATTTTGACAGCTGTTATCAATTTGTCCTCCAAAAAGGTTGTTTCCATTGACACCCTTGCCAGCAGTGTCTAAAATTTCTAAAAACAGACTCTTTTGAACACTTTCTGCCTGCATTCCTGGCCAGAAAATTCCAGAGGGGGGAGGTGAGTAACTGGTCCTTGAATTCACATGAGGTCAAATACATCAAATGATGGGAGAGTTTGGTTTTTTCCTGAAAACCATTTGTCATAGTCACAGGAAATTTTGTGTATGAATCTCTCTGAATTCCTTTGAGGGGTCATCATAAAACCCAACACCAATTTAAATTTTTTTTTTTTTCTAAATCATAAACAATCCATTTGGTTTCATTTGATTGTTTGGTCAGAGATGGGAAAACTGTTACGAGGAAGTCACTCTGTACTGTCACTCTGAAGGCTGAACACTGAAGTCTTCAAGGAGACACGAGGTTCTTTAAAAATTCTCATGGAACTTCAGGAAGGTTCAGGAGGAAGTGATACTTCTGGTGAAGTAAAATTTCAGCAAAGTTCAGAACACCCTCCACATTTTTGCCAACGTCTTCGGGTTTTGGTTAATTGCAAAGGAAATGAAGTTTGCGACTTTGGGTGTTGACAGAGGAGGCAGAGAGTCCTTTGGAGGGGAAGAGCCTGTCCTCTTTGGGCCTTCTGGTTGAACAACTGGGACTGGGGGCCAACAAGATCAAGTTGCGGCTATACCCAATGCCCTCCACCCAGATATTCCCTGTTCATCCTCACCCGCACCCCTCACCCCGCCCCACTGACTCCTGTTTCTGCAGCCAGGGAGGGATCCCGGAGTGGCCATGAACAGGGAGGCCAGGGCAGGGACCTGAGAGAGAGGACAAGGTGGAGACACAGAGACGAGACAGATGGAGACTTGGAGTGGTGATTAGACAGGTGGAGACCGGGGAACAGGACACAGCAAGGGCAGGCTGGGGGCGCTGGCCCTGTGGAGTGGGAGGCAAGGCGGCTGGGGGATTCTTAGTCCTGGCCTGGGACTGGGGTCTGTTCTCTCCCAGCTGCCGACGGCCCTCATCCACTCCCTGCCCTTTGGCCTCCCCTGGGGATCCGCAGCTTCCAGCCTCCCACCTCCCTCTTTTCTCCCAACTCTGACACCAGATCTGATGATTCCCTTTCGGCTCACACACACCCCATGGCTCCCTGTTTCCCTGGAGCTGATTTTCAGCGATCTGGCAGTTATGACCAAGGTGAAATTAGCAGAATGAGTGAATAATAACGATAATATTTTAGGTTTCGTATACAGCGCTGAGTCCGACACTTTGTGTACATCAGCCCTGGACCCCACAGCTGCACAGTGAAGGGTCTTAAATCCCTGGAGCCGCAGACAAAGCGAGGCCAGTGTCAAGACCTAGCTGACTCCAGAAGGAGAAGCTGTTTCCTGCTCATTTCCGGATTTACGCCAGAGTTGGAGGGCGGGCAGGGGGCAGAGGCGGAGGGTGGGGTGAGGGGGAGCGTGTCTCAGACCCATCCTTCCAGCCTCACAAGTTCTGGGCCCTCAGCCAGCAACTAGGTCTGAAGACTGGGGCGACCCCTGGTGGTCGGTAGCGGAACAAAACTGTTAAGACATCCCTCTCCTCAACCTCATTTCCTCCTTTGGTGCGAGGGATGGGGTCCAATTCTTCCTCTAGGAGGACCCTCTCCCAGTAAAGGCCCTTAAAGCCACCTCTAAGGTCTGCAAGGAGATCCAACCAGTCCATTCTGAAGGAGATCAGCCCTGGGATTTCTCTGGAAGGAATGATGCTAAAGCTGAAACTCCAGTACTTTGGCCACCTCATGTGAAGAGTTGACTCATTGGAAAAGACTCTGATGCTGGAAGGGATTGGGGACAGGAGGAGAAGGGGACGACAGAGGATGAGATGGCTGGATGGCATCCCTGACTCGAGTTGGTGATGGACAGGGAGGCCTGGCGTGCTGCGATTCATGGGGTTGCAAAGAGTCGGACACGACTGAGCGACTGAACTGACTGAACTAAGGTGGGTGAGAGTGGGAGATTATGAGCAGAACTGCCTGAGGTGGGGATCAGAGTTTCAAGGGCTTCTTAGACCAGCCTCTTAAATTTTTCAAGACGAATTTTAATTTTAAAGGCAACACATGCACATGAGTTTTAAAACGCAAACTTTACAAAAAGAAGGGGACAACAGAGGATGAGACGGTTGGATGGCATCACCGACTCGATGGACTTGAGTCTGAGCAAGCTCCGGGATTGGTGATGGACAGGGAAGCCTGGTGTGCTGCAGCCCATAGGGTCACAAACAGTCGGACACAACTGAGTGACTGAACTGAACTAATACAAAGGAACATGAGACTTCCTCCCCGCACTGATCCCTAGATCCCTGATTCCTTTTCCAGGGGCCACTGTTGTGACTAGGGTTTCCTTCAGAGACATCTGGACAAAAGTTCCCCCCAGTCCCGATTTTTAAAAGATGTACACGGACTATAACGCTTCTGCTTGTTACATTACTCTGTCTCAGCGAAGGTCAGTTTTGGCCTTTTTAACAGTTGCACAGCGGGAATTCCCTGGAGGTCCAGTGGTTAGAGTTCTGTGCTTTCACTGCTGAGGGCTTGGGCTCAGTGCCTGATGGGGGAACTAAGATCTGCAAGTAGGGCAACTTGGCCCAAAACAAAACAATCCCCACCCTCCGCCGCCCCCATCCATACAGACCAGTTGAACAGCATTCCGTGGTGTGGATGTATGCACCCTCATTTAAACAGACTCCAGTTGGTGGACAATGAGGTTGTCTCCAATTTTTTGCAATTACCAAGAATGTGGTAATAATGTCTTAATTTCTCCTCTCCTCCACCCTTATCTTGAAAGAAGTAAACTGTTTATTTGGATTGTTTTAAATTTACAGAAAAATTTGCAGAGATAATAGAGAGTCTCTGAATAGCCCTCACACAGCTTCTTCTATCATTAGCATCTTATATAGCCTAGTTCATTTGTCAAAATTAAGAAATTAATCTTCGTATATTACAATGAACTGAACTCTAGACTTTATTTGATTTCTTCACTAAGTGTTTTTCTGTTCCAATATCCAAACCCAGGATTCTCCACTGAATTCAGTCCATTATTTTGTATGCGTTTAAAAATAGTTGTTGGGAATTTCCTGGCAGTCCAGTGGTTTGGACTCCAAACGTTTACTTCTGAGGGCCTGGGTTCAATCCCTGGTCAGGGAAATAGGATTCTTCAGACTGTGTGGCCAAAAAAAGTGAAAAGTGAATACAGTACTTAGTATGCAAGACTATAATTAAAAAATGACTGTAGATTAAAATTTTCTTAATAAAAAATATGGAAAACTGCTTGAAGAAAAACTGATGGGTCAAACATTTTTAATTTTGAGAGATTCTAGAAAATGGCCCTCCCAAGTAGTCGTACCAACAAGCCGTTTCACCAGCACTGTGTATATTCACAAACTTTTGCTTTTGTTTTTATCCTTGCCAAACCAGTGGGCAGAAAGTGGTACCGTGTTGTCATTTCAGTTGGCATTTCTTCTCTAGCAGTGAGACTGGGCACCTTTTTCTGCATGCTTCTATGAACTGGTTGTCCATATTCTTTGCCTGTTTTCTACCGAGTTACTTTTTAAGCTTTATTTATTTGGCTGCGCCAGGTCTCAGCTGCAGCATGCAGGATCCTCACTGTGGCACAGGAACTCTTAGTTGATGTGTGTGGGATCTAGTTCCCCAGCCAGGGATCAAACCCAGGCTCCCCTCACTGGGAGCCTGGAGTCTTAGCCATTGGATCACCAGGGAAGTCCCTCCACTGAATTATTTTTTGAAAAATTAATTTAGAAGAGATTCTTACATAATAAGGAAAGTAGTTTATTCCTGGATATGAAAAACTATGTGAAATGGATCTTTCTTTTCTTCCAAACGATTTTCTACCTCTTTGTTTTGGATATAGGAAAGTTTCCGTTAATTCTCTTGGGTTTTCTATATATAGTCATACCACCAGAAGATAATATTAAGTTGAATTGTTTTTGAGGCATTCCTGCCAAAAAAGTCAACCTCAAATTAATCATGAGGAAACCACAAAAACCCAAACTCAGACACCACAGAATGACTGGCCTGGAGCTTTAAAAAAAAAACCAACCGATGTCAGAAAGGCGGACAGATTGAGAAATGTTCCAGATTAATACGATGTGTAAACCAGGATAATCTTTTATTACAGAGGACATTATCAAAATAGTTGGCAAAATCTGATTACAGTCTGGAGATCAGAATCTAAGTGTCCACTGACAGATGAGTAGATAAAGAAGATGTTATTTATATATATATATATATATATACACACACACAATGTATGTATACACACAATGGAATATTACTTATAATAGTCTCATAAAAAAGAAATCTTGCCATTTGCAACAACATGGATGGATCTAGAGGGGGTTATGTTAACTGAAGTAAGTCAGAGAAAGACAAATACTGTATAATCTCACATGAAATTGTTGCTATTTTGATGACCTCTTCAGAATGCTTTTCATTTGATCCGTTAGCATGGCAAATTTTACTAACAGACTTCCCAACACTGAACCATCTTTGCATCTCAGGCCTATGTTCCTTTGTTATAGTGTATTTTTCAAATGTATTACTTGGTTCTCTTCTAAAATTTCATTTGGGAGCTTTGTACCCTCATAGCGAGAGAGGTCTGGAGTTTTCCTACTGTGCCATTTTTGTTAGGTTTTGGTGTCAAGGATATGCTGGCTCTCACCATTCCAATCACTCATTTTACAGACAAGGTAAACTGGGGACCAGAGAGGAGAAGCCACCCCTTCAGGTCACTTCCAGATCAGGGCTGGACCCTAAGTCCTCATGTCCGAGGGATGAGGGCAACACTGGCCTTGTCCTTAGAGGGGACTTAAGTCCAGGCTCTGCACTATCTCACCTTGTGACCCAACGGACCTCAGTATTCCCGTCTGTAGATAGTTTCAGGGTTGCTGCTGGGTCAAAAGCTGAGCGTGGATGGGTGTCGACTGAGCATCTCATCCAGTTGGGCACCTCTCTGAGTGTCCCTGCAGGGCTCCCAGGGTCTGTCCTCCTGGTCTCGAGCCCCCATCCAGCTGGGGGCCGACTCACCCTCGTGCGCGCCGCGTAGGTCGCCTGCAGCCCCCGGAAGTTCCTGGGCGAGAGCGCGAGCGGGGGCTGGGCCGGGGTCGGGACCCGGCGCGGGTCCGGGGGTGTGAAACTCTGCGCTGGGGGCTCGTCTGAGCTTCCAGGGCTTTACTGCCGGGAGGCGGGGAGAAGGGCCGTCGGCACCAGGACCCCCATCCCCAGAGACCCTCCAGCATTCATCTACTCTTCCTGGTATCCCACTCCCCAAAGATTCCAGGCTTCAGGATCCCCCATCGTTTCTCCCCTAGTCTTCTCCAGGACCGCTCCTCCGGGACTCCCAGTCTTTTCCATGGAAGCTCCGCCTCCAGGCCCCCGATCCCTCCCTTGATACTTTTCATTGCAACGTTCACCTTAGCTCCCCGCTCCCCTCGGAGCCCCCATATACACCCGACCGCAGGGACCCATGCCTCAAGAGTGCCAACCCCAGTGTGGGCATTCCCGCCCCATAGAGCCCGCCGCCGGGTTCTTACACTGAGACCTTCACCTGGATCCTCTCCCAAGGCCCCGCCCACATGACCAGCCCGGCCCCGCCCCGAGCCCTGGACCCTTCCCTCCCTCCCTTCACTCACATGTGCTCGCGCAGCGCCGCCTCCCGGCCTGCGCAGGCTTCGCCCTCCGCCTCGGCCGTACGTGCGCGCCGCTGCGCCTCGTCCAGTTGCTGCGCAGATTTAGCGGCCGCCGCCTCCCAGCGCGCCAGGGCTTCTGCGGACGCAAGGCGCGAGATCAGGATGGAGCCCGGGCTCCTACTCCGCATACATCAACTCCGAGTTTATAGTCTGCATACTGTCTATGTGGTTTGTTGTATTGGAATTAAATTTGTGTGCTGTGTGCATGACCTTTACGTGTTATTTGCATAGCTTTTCAGAGGTTTACATGTCTTTGGGGAGTCTCTACACGGCATGTGCACATTTTGCTGCGTTTGCATTGTTCTGTGATATTTGCCTGAACTTTGCATATTATGCGCATTTCTTTCACAAGTTTTCACGTTGCTTTGCTTTACGTTTACACCCGTCTGTATCTTTTGCCTAGCTAGGAAACGTCTAGGCTCCTCCCACCTCCAGCATGCCCACCCGTTTGCATCCCAACACACCTGTGAGCGCCCCGTTCTCAGCCCCCATCTGGGTCCCCTGTGCTTTGGCTTCTTCCATCTCAGTCTTCACTGTCATCAGTTGGGTCTGAAGCCGACTCTGCGGAGTGGAGTAGAAATGACAAGGGGAAGGGAGAGAAAGTGAATGGGCCCGGCCCTTTCTAGGGGAGAACACCCTGGTGTTCCTCGAGCTTTATTTGGAATGTCGTTTGGGGTCCTGTAATTGTAAAACACAGAAATGGCCTCTGAAGTCTGGGGTGAAAGGTGCTTGCCTGCAAGGAGATCTTTGCCCAGGTCCACTGACCCCTGGGGCGTCCCAGGTGGCTCAGTGATAAAAGAATCTGCCTGCAGTGTAGGAGACTCAGAACATGCAAGTTCGATCCCTGGGTGGGGAAGATCCCCTGGAGGAGGAAATGACAAGCCACTCCAGTATTCTTGCCTGAAAAATCCATAGAGGAGCCTGGTGGGCTACAGTCCATGGGGTCGCAAAGAGCCGGACACGACTGGGGGACTGAGCACACTGACCCCTGTTCCAGGCCAACTGGATATAGAAAGGTTTAGTTCTGCCGACCGGCTCCGGTTCCAGTCCTAGCTATATCCAGATTCCTGGGGCTGGGGTTTCAGACCAGCACAAGACAATATGGTGGTTGATGATTGAGTTTCTAGGGTATTGGTCACCTCTGAGGACATTCTGCAAAGCAATTGGCTTGGTCTCCTGAGATGCTTTCATGGGGGCTACAGGAGAACCATAATTTGAATCCAGGGCAGGCAGCGCTTAACTTCAGCTGCCCCAGGCCCTTCCCTTAGGCAGGCTGGAAAGGCATAGGGATGAATTTTCAAAAGGCATGAATTTTCCAGAATTCGTATGCTGCCCAACCTCTGCTGGGCCCACTACACAGTAGTTACTCAGTAAATGTGAGTGGTTGGGACTTTGAGGATGGTTCTTCTGCGAGGCCCAGGGTTGAGAAAGAGTTAAGAAAGGGTTAAGAAAGAGTTCAAGGGGGTAGCGAGAGGAGAAGGGAGGACCTGGCTGGTACCTCCTCCAAGAGGCCAACTTTAGCTTCCTAATTACAGGTGACACGAATGTCCCTCTCTCAAAATAGGGCTGCTGGACACTGCCTGGGGGTGGTTGTTGAGTGGGTACTTAGGGGGAGGGTTAGCACAGGGCCTCCCCAGGGGGGCTCAGGGGTCTGCCCCATCCACCAGTGATGGGGCAAACAGCAGAGGACGGTGGAGCCTTCTTTTTATTTTTTTAAAGTTCATTTGTGTCCTATTTTATTTTTTATAATTGGACTATAATCGCCTTACAACGTTGTTAGTTTCTGGTGTACAACAAAGTGAATGAGCTGTGTTAGTGGAACCTTCTTGGTCAGAAGGTAGACACGAGGGGGAATTGGCCCTGTAGGAGCTGGAAGGAATGGTGCTGTTCTCATTTTCCTCCCTCAGTTGAAGAACGGGGGAAACCAAGGCCCCGAGGGGGAAGGCTGGGTGTGTGGGCACCCCTCCCCCTCATTGTCGGGGTTCCCCAGCCCTCCAGCCTGCCCACCTACCTGGCGGCCCTCACAGGCCCTGAGGGCCTCCTCCAGCTCCCGGCGGACGCGCTCGGCCTGCTTCAGCCGCTTCGTCAGGGCCTCCTCGAGCCGGGCAGCCTCTGCCAGTCGGCGCCGAAGTTCCTCGACTTCGGGTCCGGGGTCTCCAGGCGGCGCCGTGGTGTTGGCGGCCGGCTCTGGGCAGCGGGGCCTCCGGGAGGCCGAGGAGGCCAGATTCCAGGCCAGAAGGGCTGCTCCGGCAGCAACCGCTGCCAGGAATACTGCGGCCCCGCACAGGGCGAACACCCGCCAGGCGCGCCCCGGCTCGGGCTCCGGCCCGGGCTCGGCCATGCCGCTGTCCACAGCTCTGGCCCCAGACGGCCACGAGCATTTAATTGGCACCTTGGGGAGCCAGGGACACCCACGGTTCCGCCCCTCCTGGCGGTGGTTTCGAGTTTATTGGGAGGGGCTGGACCCATGCCAAGGGCCAGCCCAAGCTACCGGAGGAGCCGAGGATAGGGCTGGGGATCCCGGGTTCCAGTGTCCTTTCTGCATCCCATGTGACCCTCTAAGCCTCAGTTTCCTCCTCTGTAAACTGGGGATGACTAGCTCCTGCCCTGTAGGGCTCTGTAGGAATCACCTGAGCATATCTGCGCAAAGCCCCCCTTTGCACCAGGGGCCCTTGGCAAGGGTCTGGGGGTATACTGCCCTCCATTCTGTTCATGGAGAGACCAAACCTAGACGATGGGAGGCTGGTCGAAACAACTGACGTTGACCTAGCTCGGGCGGCCGCACTTCTTTGTGACTAGCTGTGCGGCCCAGGGTGCAGACCCAAGGGTAGATGCGTCCCATCTCCCTGCCCGTTCTCCACTAAGCCACCAGGGGGCGACAATCAGAGCCAGGCGCGTCTACACCGTTGCCCTGACTTTCCGGAGTCAAATCCTCCTCCTCCCTCTCTGCCCTCTTTCATTTCCATTTCCCCTTCCTCCACCCTACCCCCCGCTTTTTCTCCTCCTCCTCCATCCTTCCCCACTCCCCATCCTCCCCCTCTCCTTTCTCCTTCCCCGGCGAGGCCCCCAGCAGGTCTTCAGGGTCATTCCCGCCCCCTCCAGCCCTGCTGGGTGCTCTTCCGGCTAGCGCATTCCTATCCCGGGGTTGCCGGATGGACCTTTCCTCCCTCTTTGCCCAGCTAACTTCCTTACCAGTTACTTCCCTGTCCACCAGTGTGTCTCTTCCTCTCCCTTCCCCACTAACTCTGACCCCTTTTGATTGCTGTCATCTTGTGTGTGTTTGATTCCTGCCTGCCTCTCCCATCAGACTGGGGTGTGTGTGTGTGTGTGTGTGTTGTGTCTGACTCTGCGACCCCCATGGACTGTAGCCCACCAGGCTCCTCTGTCCATGGGATTCGCCAGGCAAAAATCGAGGAGAGGGGTTGCCATGCCCTCCTCCAGGGGATCTTCCTAACCCAGGGATCAAACCCGCATCTCATGTATGGCAGGTGGATTCTTCACCGCCATACAGCCACTGGGGCATCACACTGGGTGAGCCCCGAAAAAGTAAAGCCTTCACCTGCCTTATTCCCACTGCCACTGCGTGGGCCTGGCACACAGTAGCTGTGCAGTAAATGTGAGCTGAGAGAACACTATGAACAAGAATCTGTGTTCCTTCCTGACAGCCGCCCCTCCTCCCCCGTCCATTCCACAGGAAGAAAACAGAGCCCAGAGAGGCCAAGTCTCAGGGCAGGGACACAGAGCAGCTACAAGTCACTCCCAGATTCCTGCCGGAGCTGGAACCCGCCCCCCCCCCCCCCCCCCCCCCCCCGCATCCCCCAGGCCCTGCAGCACTCCTCCTCACGCCTGGTTTCCAACTCCTGGCTGGGTCACAGTCAGCCAGGGAAGACAGACATTTTCAGGAAGGAGAGAAGTTTATACCCCGGCCACTGGGTGGAAGTTTGGGGGAAGAAATTGAGCAGGTCAAACCCATATCAGGCAAAACTGCCTCCTCATCTGTGAAACGGTACACATAGGGCAGGGGGAGGGGGAGTGCTGTTTTGGGACTTTCCGGTAGCCCAAGCTGGAGGTGGGGTGGAAGCAGGAAAGGACCGAAGTCATGTGAGAAGGGCTTCCTAGCAATCAAGAGAACCTGCTAGAAGCAGAGGGCCCTGATGCTGGGAAAGACTGAGGGCAGGAGGGGAACGGGTGACAGAGGATGAGACGGTTGGATGGCATCACCGACTCAACGGACATGAGTTTGAGCAAACTCCGAGGGATGGTGAAGGACCGGGAAGTCTGGTGTGCTGCAGTCCATGGGGTTGCGTCCGAACGACTGAACAATAACCACTGCCTGAGCGGCTGAGAAACCCTGAGCAAGTCCAGTTACTTCTCTGGACATCAGTTTCCTCATCTGTTAGATGGGGCTGCTGATGCGGGGTAAAATGCCTCAGTCATTGGAAAGGGACTCCACGGGAGCGTCTACTGAGCCCTCCTGTGAGCTGGGGGCACAGAAGTGATGGAGACCCGAGCCTCACCTTCTGGAGCCGAGATTCTCACTGGAATTGAATCTGTGCCCCCAGGGGAGGTTTGGCAATGTCTAGAGGCATTCTGTTGTTGTCACGTCCTGGCAGTAAGGTGCTGCAGGCATCTGGTAGCAAAGGATGGTACTCAGCATCCTACAGTGCACGGAGCAGCCCCACCACAGAGAATGGTCCAGCCCAGATGGTGAGAGTTCAGAGGCTGAGAAACCCTGCTCTAGAACTTCAGGGTGAGGAGCAGGAGCTCCGAGCAGGGGGCAGAGACTGGCCGAGGCTGTGAGGCAGGAAGGAACTTGACGAATCAATATATAGAGAAATGGTCGGGGTGGGTGGAACAGGAGGAAGTTAGGGGATGGGAGGGTGTTGTCAGGGGGGCCTGTGGCAGGGATGGGGTTTGGGGACACCGGGAAGACAGTAGGAGCCGTGGAAGGGGAGTCTAAGATCATCTGGGTTGGGGCCCATGGTTCCAGAGGGCAGTGGAGAATCCTGGGCAAACACAAGGGGCCTGCCCCTAGTGCTACGCACAAAAAGTTGCCTGGACAATAGTTGGCATTCCAGGAAAACTTGGAGGAAGGAAGATAACAGGGGAGGAAGGAAATAGGGGCCATGGGAGGGTCAAGGAAGTGGGTTAAATGGTCTATCAGACAGAGGCCTTCAACTTTGAGCCCCTCCCACGTTTTTCTTTCTTTCTTTCTCTTTTGGTAGTGCCATGTGGCTTGCAGGATCTCAGTTCTCCAATCAGGGATTGAATCTGGGCCACGGCAGGGAAATCCTGGAATCCTAACTGCTAAGCTACCAGGGAACTCCCCATACCTAACTTCAAGTTTCAGAAGCAGAGAGGTTCTCTGGGGGAGGGGCTCTCTGGGGGAGGGGCTCTCTGGGGGAGGGGCTCTCTGGGAGAGCTGGGTACGGCAGGGTGAATAAGAGTTTGGGGACGGAGGTGGCGGGGGCAATGTGACACACGTCTGGCCCGTGTCTGCACATCTAGGTTTAAGTCCCAGCCCTGCACTTTCTGCTGGAAGGGACTGGGAATCAGGACATAGTGTTCCTCATCACAGCCACAGTTTCCTCACGGAACCACTGGATCAGAAGATCCACCCAGGAGATAAGAGCAGAAAACTGCAGGCAGGGAGCACTGATGAGGATGTAGGTCCCTGATGGCTCAGCTGGTAAAGAATCCGCCTGTAATGCAGGAGACCCTGATTCAATTCCTGCGTCGGGAAGATCCCCTGGAGAAGAGACAGGCTACCCACTCCAGTATTCTTGGGCTTCCCTTGTGGCTCAGGTGGTAAAGAATCTGCCTGCAATGCCAGAGACCTGGTTTGGAACCTTGGGTTTGGAAGATCTGCTGGAGAAGGGAAACACTACCCACTCCAGTATTCTGGCCTGGAGAATTCCAGGGACTACAGGAGTCACAAAGAGTCGGACATGACTGAGCGACTTTCTCTCTCACTTTCAGAGGAGAAGAGGGCTGGGGGAGGGGCAGTGGGGTGATGCCTGCCAGCACCCCAGAAATCCCAGGGAACATTCTAGAGCACGGAGGCTGAGTTTGGATGTCCATGGGTGTCCACCCTTGCCCAACATGGCAGGTCCCAGTTGCTTGGGGGTGACATGATAACACTCCAAAAACTTGGGTGTACAATTTTTCCCCGCAAAGGGGTGGTTTACTTTTTGGAGCCAAATGACACCAGAAGAAAGTGAGTTTCTAGAAACCATGTCAGCAAGAAGCAGGTGCCCCAAGCCTCATCCCTGAGCCTTCCCCAACTCTAGGGCAGACTTGGGCCAACTCCCCTACTTCACGCAAGACATCCCTCCAAAGCTGGCCCATCTTGGACCCCCTAGGTTACCCCATCCCCCCACCCCACACAACCGTGTTGCCATGTGGTCCCCTCAGAACTGGCCAAGTCAGGAGCCTCACACAGGGAAGCAGAGAAGGAGCCAGACCAGTCCAGGTTGTGGCCTAAAAAACATCAAAATAGGGACTCAGGTACTTCCCTGGCTGGTAAAGCCTTTGCACTTCCAATGCAGGGATCCCTGGTCTGGGAATTAAGATTCCGCACGTCATGCAGAGCGACCAAAAACCAAAAATTAAAATAAATAAAAAAATTTAAAAAAGAAACAAAAAAGAGGCGGACAGAACACAGGCCCCGCCCCAAGCCCCGCCCCCCACAGGGCCTCCGTCCTCACTGAGTGCTCCCTCCCTTTCCAAGATCCTTCTCCGCGTCCAGCCCTCCGCCCCACAGACAGGCCACCTCCCCAGACCCTGACCCAGCCCAGCTCCCGGCCCCTCCGAGCTTTCTTCTCCCAGGAGCTGCCCGATCCTTACCGGCCGGCTTTCTGGGATCTCATGTCAGCGGAGCGTTGAGGACCAAGACCGCGATCACAACGAATAGGAAGCTCGAGCAGCTGGACGCGTTGCTTTCGGAGGAGTTCTCATTCTGTCTTCTGGAGTAGAGATCAGGGCACTCAGGCAGCTGCCGGGCGCTCGGGCCTCTCTAGGCTTCTCCGCTAAAAATCTGCACTCCTTCCCGACAAATCGCTGGGGAGCAGAGTGAGCAGCGCCCCCTGCCCCCAGTGGCTGTGTGACAGATGGGACGAGCCTGGGACTTAAACTTGGTCGCCTGAGCATCGAGGTTTTTTTTCCCCCGAGCCCAGGGGGTCGGGAGTTGGGTGAAAGGGGCGTGCCCCGGGGGGTCCTCTCAGACCTTAGTCGCTCCACATCGGCCAACGCGTCCTTCAGAGTTTGGTTCAAAATCTTCAACTCTCCTGGTTGAGGGGTGGGGTACAGAATCAGGGGCAGGTCGGCTCGGTGACCTCACCCACTCGCCGGACTCCCACCCAGGACATGACTCTTCAGGTCCTCATCGAGCCCCTGCTGAGAAACCTGGAGAACCACCCCCCTTCTCCCCAGCTCCACCCCTCCCTGTCTCCGGACCCCAGCCCTGGGACCCTCCCTCCTTACTTCTTTTCAACACCTGACCCCCACCGCCCCCCACCGCGGAACCCTGGCTGTGTTTTTCTCACCCTGAAACTTTGCCACCTGGGCCTGCTCCTTCTTCAGAGACTCCCTCAGGGTCACCTGGGTCAGAGAGGAGGGTCAGAACATGGACTTCCTGTCCCTGGGCGCTGGACGCCACCCTAGGCCCTGGAATCAGAGGAGCTCAAATCCACACCCCATTCATTTCCCTGCCAACCCTCTCCCTGCAACTCAGCCTCCCACAGTGAAGAAAGGGCACAACCTCCCACCCTCCCCTGGCCACCCATAACAGTGTGATCCTCAAAGTGGGAGTTTTGAGGCCCTCCACCCCGCAAGAGGATTTGGAGGTTTCCTATGCCCTAGAAGAAGTTTCCAGATCCACTGGGGGTATTGCACAAAAAAATTTTTTTTAATATTTATTTGAAAAAAATGTTTTATTTGGTTCGGCTGAGTATTAGTTGCAACATGTTAGATCTTTAATTGCTGCAAGGGATGTACGTCCGTGACCAGGGATCACACCCGTGTCCCCTGCATTGGGGGCACCAAGTCTTAGTCACTGGATCACCAAGGAAGTCGCTAAAGAACATTAAGAGGTCCTCCTAAAACCAGAAAATGGGGCGGAGTGCGGGTAGGGGAAGATTTCAGAGCCCAACTTAGATGTCCCTGAGAGTTTCAAGGTCCTCCATGTTAGAACAGAAGTGAAAATTTCAAATGCTCTCAGGATGCAGTGGAAGGAGCTGGGGAGGTCCTCTTCCCGGTCCCTAGAGAGGATTTCTGCTCCCCAAGATTGGCCCAAGGGGAGTTTCTATGTCCCCTCATTCAAGCGCCAGAGTTTAGAGAGCCTTCATACCCTACCGGGATACTGGCACCCATAATGGGAGTTTTAAGGCTCCCCAGAGCAGCACCTCAGGGAGAGTGAGAGGTCCCCAAAGCCTAGTGGAGACATCCAGGGGGCAGTCTCAAGGTCCCTCTGGATCTCCACAAAGACCCTGGGAGAGCCTCTCAAGTACCCGGCCTGTCTCGGGGGTGCAGTGGCTTACCACAGTACGGTTGCAGGTGGCAGCTTCGGCTTCCTTCTCACGTGAGGCCTGGTCTAGCTGGCGCTGCAGGTGTCGGTTGTGCTCCTGACACTCCTGTGCTTGGAGGCCGTCCACACAGGCCTTGCTGTTGGCCCTGACAGCGAAGTAGATCAGGGGCACAAGCAGCCCCACCACCGCCAGGAGCAGCAGGAGCCCCAGCCACAGCGGTAGCTTGCAGCGAGTCAGCATAGATCCTTCCAATTGGTCCATCATGGGTACTGGGCTGCAGTGACTAAAAAGTGGGTACCATAAGGGAACTGCCCTTAGGGAAGGTCCAACACCAGTTATATATAGGAGGTCCCTGGCACCACTATGGGCTAGGACTGCCCCCTGATTAGCATAATAGCGGTGCTGACCAATGAGTAGCTCCAGGAGGATCCTCTGACTTGGAGATACTCGAATGGAGCCTGTGCAGGCAGAGGGCAGCCAGGCTTTCGGTTTACGTTTCTAGGTTTCAGTTTCCTTTTTCCTTTTCCCGGGAAAAAAAGATGAGTTGCTTTTGCCAAATTCTGGCCTTGGGGCTATCTGTGTTGGACGCTGGCCAGTGAGTTCCTATGAGAGGGGAGTGGGGCTCCTGGGACACCCCATGTCAAGTCCTTGCCCTTCTCCTACATGTTTCTGAGCGTGACCATCGCAGTTACTGAGCAGCCGGTGCACGCCAGCTCTGTGTTCGTCTCTACCACAAACGGAAGAGGCAGAGGGCATTTTTTGGGCTGCAATCCCCAGCTGGGAGAAGTGAAACCTGAGACGTGAGTGGTGACTGGAGGCATGATTGTGTCTGACTGAGGAGACCGGGTGTAGAATTCAGGGATCTCCTGGTGGGTTCACTTAGCACCTCTGTCCCCTGCCGAGCGGACCATCAGGAGGGTGTCAGAGGACCGACCAGAGCCTGCAGGGAGGGGAGAAGCGCTGGACCTCCCAACACTACTCAGACTGCAGTGGTCCTACATGGCCACCAGGGGACGCACCAGACAACAGACAGCCACCCAGGCCCCTGTCCTGGCTCCAGGCAGGAACTTGCCCTTTCTGCCAGCATCTGTCTCTACCACCTCGGGACTCCACATAAACCCTCTGAACTGTGACTGAATATGACCCTAAGCGGCCTTCCCAGGGCAGAGTCCTCCCCCATATCTTCTGTTTTAGCTCCTTTATGAAGTATGGAGATAGTAGTATCTAATACACGTTCCTGAGGTGTTTTCACAGGTGTGAAAATGCCACTCCCCTTCTTGCTACCCAAGCCACTCACACCAGATGGAAGATGTTAACCACATGAGGATCATGACATGTACCCCCAGACCTACTGGTGGAAAAGGATTGATAGTGTTAACCCCTGTGACCTCACCATCAGTCACTCAGAGAATCGTCCCCTCCCCTGGGCCTTGAGAATGCTTTTCAGAATCCTCTGGAGGGGTCAGGATTCTCTGGGGGCATAAGCGACTTGCCTCCTTGCAGGGCCCTGCAATGAACCTTTCTCTGCTACAAACTCCACAATTTCTGTGTATCTGTCTTCACTGTGTGTCAGGGACACGGACCTCAGTTAACGGAAGCTCGGTTTGCTCGTCTGTTACCTGGGGCCATCACAGGAGCGGCCTCGTCAGGAGGGGCAATGAGGAGTTCTGAGTAAAGCGCTTTGCATCCAGGAGGCACTCAGTGCCCGGGTGGCTGGGCGTGTGACTCGGGGCAGACGGACTGGGGGGAACATGGAAATCAGACCCAGGAGTGAGGAGTACATTTTGAGGAAAGAAGATCAGGTCCATTTGGGACACTCAGAACCCAAAGGAAATGGGCTGCGGGTGTCTAGGGAGAGACCTCCAAAGGGGCTGGGACCCTGGACTGACATTCCAGGGAACTCAGGCCGCACTGATCTCCCTTCCAAAGGATCAAGGGAACCAGATCTTCCTACTGGGGACTGGCCTGATTACACACTTCCTGTTGCAGGAAGTGACTTCTAGAAGGCAGCTGTGCACTTGTCCAGCGGCTTCTTTCAGCACAGCCCGACCACTACCCAGATTCTGTTGGCTCAGCCATTTGCAGGGTTTGCGGTCAGCTGGAGCAGAGGCTACATGGGGCCAAAGCCAGGGATCCTGGTGTTCAGGGTGACACCCCTCTGCCTGGTTACGCTGCTCACAGCAAAGACCTGCTTGCAACAACTCAAGAGCTGACTTTACACGTGGACGTCACCAGATAGTCTATCTGAAATCAGATTATGTTCTTTGCCCCTAAAGATGGAGAAGCTCTGTACAGTGAGCAAAAATAAGACCTGGAGCTGACTGTGGCTCAGATCATGACTCCTTCTGGCCAAATTCAGGCTTAAATTAAAGGAAGTAGGGGAAAACCACTAGGCCATTCAGGTATGACCTAAATCCAATCCCTTACAGTATAGATGACTGATACAGTCAAAGGATTGGATCTGGTAGACAGAGCACCTGAAGAACTAGGAGGGAGGTTTATAGCACCACACAGGGATCAGTGACCAAAACCATCCCAAAGCCAAGAAACAACCTGAAGGCAAAGTGGCTGTCTGTGCTTAGCGACTAAGTCGTGTCCGACTCTTTACCACCCCATGGACTCTAGCCCACCAGGCTGCTCTGTCCATGGGGATTCTCCAGGCAAGAATACTGGAGTGGGTTGCCATGCCCTCCTCCAGGGGATCTTTACAACCCAGGGATCTAACCCAGGTCCCCTGGATTCCAGGCAGATTGTACTGTCTGAGCCACCAGGGTTGTCTGATGAGGCCTGACAAACAGTTGAGGAAAGAAGAAAAGTGAAAGGCAAGGGAGACGGGGAAGATAAACCCAACGGAAGGCAGAGTTTCAGAGAACAGCAAGGAGACATAAGAAGACCTTTTTCAAGGAACAATGCAAAGAAATAGAGAAAAACAGTAGAATGGGAAAGACTAGAGAGTTCTTCCAAAAAATTGGAGATATCATGGGAACATTCACGAGAAGACGAGCGCAATAAAGGACAGATGCAGTGAGGAGCAAGGAGAAACAGATCATTAAGAAAAGGTGGCAAGAATACACAGAAACACTAATAAGAAAGGTCTTTGTGACCTAGATAGCCATAATGCTGCGGTCACTCCCCTAGAGCTAAAACATCCTGGAGTGTGAAGTTAAGTGGGCCTTAGGAAGCGTTGCTATGAACAAAGCTAGTGGAGGTGATGGAGTTCCAGCTGAGCTATTTCAAATCCGAAAAGATGAAGCTGTGCAAGTGCTGCTCTCAAGATGTCAGCAGATTTGGAAAACTCAGATCCGGAAGAGGTCAGTTTTCACTCCAATTTCGAGAAAGGCACTGCCAAAGAAGGTTCAAACTACCATATAATTGTGTTCATTTCACACGCTAGCAAGGGTTTCTCAAAATCCTTCAGGTTAGGCTTTAGCAGTACATGAACCAAGAACATCCATTGTCTGAGGTGGGTTTCAAAAAGGCAGAGGAACCAGAGGTCAAATTACCAACATTTTTGGATTGTGAAGAAAGCAAAGGAGTTCCAGAAAAAAATCTACTTTTGCTTCATTGACTATGTTAAAGGCTTTGACTGTGTGGATCACAGAAAACTGTGGAACATTCTGAAAGAGATGAGAGTGCCCGACCACCTTATCTGTCTCCTGTGAAACCCATATATGGGTCACAGAGCAAACTAAGAATTGGGCCTGGAACAACTGACTGGCTCCAAATTGAGAAAGGAGTGAGACATGGCTTTATATTGTCACCCTGCATATTTCACTTTTTGCAGAGTACAACATGTGAAATGCTGGCCTGGATGAACGGCAAGCTGGAATCAAGACTGCCAAGAGAAAAATCAACAACTACAGACATGCAGAGGACACCACTTTAATGCAGAAAGGGGAGATGAACTAAAGAGCCTCTTGATGAAGTGAAAGAGGAGAATGAAAAACCTGGCTTGAAATACAGCAAGCAACAAACTACAATCAAGGCATCTTGTCCCATCACTTCATGGAAAATAAAATCAGAAAAAGCAGAAACTGTGACAGATTTTATTTTCTTGGTTTCCAAAGTCACTGGGGATGGGTACTATAGCCATGAAATTAAAAGGCACAAGCTCCTTGGAAGAAAAGCTCTGACAAACCTAGACAGGATATTAAAAAGCAGACACATCACGTTTCCAACAGAGTTCCATGTATTTACCGCTATGGTCTTTCAGTAGTCATGTGTGGATGGGAGAGTTGGACCATAAAGAAGATTGAGCGCAGCAGAATCAATGCTTTCCAACTGAGGTGCCGGAGAAGACTCTTGAGAGAACCTTGGACAGCAAGGAGATCAAACTAGTCAATCCTAGAGGAAACCAACCCTGACTATTCATTGGAAGGATTGATGCTGTAGCTCCAATACTTTGGCCACCTGATGGGAAGAGCCAACTCACTGTAAAAGGCCCTGATGCTGAGAAGGACTGAAGGCAAGGGGAGAAGGCGGCAGCAGAGGATGAGTTGGTTTGATAGCGTTACCGACTCAGCGGACATGAATTTGAGCAAACTCTGGGAGATAGTGGAAGACAGAGGAGCCTGGCATTCTGCATTCCATGGGGTTGCAAAGCAAGGGTCACCACCGAGTGACTGCACAAGGATAATTTCCTCACGCCACCCCCCAACTCCATAAAGCCACTCAGCAGCCAAATGACCCAGGAATCGGGGATGGCCTTGCTGTGCAGACTGACATGGAGCCTGTGTGTCCCCTGACGAGGGCCTCCCCCCTGGGCTGGACTCCTGGTGCAAAGACAGAGCCCGTGGAAAAACCCGTATCGGAGCTCCACTGGGCTGACCTGTGAACTTTAGGGTCAGCTCAGGACCATGATTTCAGGTAGGGGTCAAGATTGCATGTGCTCAGCCCTGCCTCCCTGCCAGACCTGGGCAAGCGATTTCAGCCTAGTCTTAGTTTCCATCCCTGTAAAATGGGCATGAACATAATAGAACTTTGGTGCCTCCCCACATTCTGCAACCAAAGCTAGTGCTGTAGTCACCTCGTTCTGGTCTCAGCCCTGCGAAAAGGAAGTTTGTGAGTTTTCCCTCTAAGATTTCAATTGGAAAACATAATGCATATTCTTCCGAATTTATGCTTTAAAAAAATATGTATATATATAATTGTCTGTGCCAGGTCTAATTCGTGGCAGACTGAATCTTTGTTGTGATGCATGGAATCTTATTTGCTGCCTGTGGGATCTAGTTTCCTGATCAGGGCCAAATCAGGACCCCCTGCATTGGGAGAGTGCAGTCTTACCCACTGGATCCCTGGGAAAGTCCCAATCTATCTTTTTTTTCTTGTGTTTTTTGGCTGTGCCTTGCGGAATGTGGGATGTTAGTTGCATGACACCAGATCTAACCCATGTCCCTTTGCAGTTTAAGTGAGGTGCCTTAACCACCAGACCAGCAGGGAAGTCCCAACCTTTGTTATTTTGTAAAGACTCACTTTATTTTGGTTTGCACAAACCCAGCAAAGATAGTCCAGAAACATTCCATAGACTCATTTTCCATTTCCCTCACTGTGGTCATCTTTCATCTTAAGGTGCATGTGTTGGAATGTATGAACCAGTGCTGACTGATAACAGGGTTAACTGAAGCCCATGCATTATTCCCATCTCCTCAGTTTCCCCCACTGCCGTTTTTCTGCCCCCGGATCCTCACAGGACCCTGAGTCCTGATGCCTCTGTGGCTCCGCTGGGTCAGGCAGCTTCTCAGGCTTTCCTGGTGGTGATGACCTAGGGAGCTGAGAGTCAGGTGATCTTCAGGGTGGTCCTCGGGCGGGATTGGCCTGGTGTTGTTCTCGTGGCTGGACTGGGCTTTGGCGAGAAGGACGGGAGAGGGCAAGTGCCTTTCTCACGACACACGTGTGTCCAGGACACGGGCCATCGGCCTGACTTACCCTGTGATCTGGATCATGCTGCCCTGGCTGAGGTGGTGTCCGTCAGGCGTCTCCACCATAAAGCCGCCTCCTTCCTCTCTTCCACCTGTGCCTCTGGAAACAGGTGACGATTTACAGCCCACACCAAAGCCATGGGACCTGCACACCATCCTCTTGAGGGCCAGATATCTGTGTATGTTATTTGATATTCCTCCGCCTGGGAGATTTTTCTCCTCTCTTTCATTTCTTGTTTTGGTCAGTCATGTGTTCATATTCCTGTGAACTCATGGACAGTTATTTCATCTGATATCACCTGATGATATTTATTTTGTCACTCAAACAGTTCCCACTTTGGCTCTTTGTTATTTTCCACAAGCTTCCTTCCACTAAAGCATTCGGGAACATTCTTTGTAGTCACGTAGAAACCATATGCTTATAAGGGGCTCCGTTAAGGAAGGCCACCATCAAACTCCATTTTAGGAGCAGGGAGCACACACAGGGAGTGCTTTCTCTCCTTTTTATTGGTCATCTCTCCCGGTGATGGGATATTAGTTTCTAGACCTGGGACTGAACCCAGGCCTTGGGAGCCTGGAATCCTAACCACTAAGTCATCAGAGAACTCTTCGAGGACTTCATTTTGAGAAGCAGAGGAATCTCTGGGGAGGGGCTGCCAGGGCTGGGTACTGTAGGATGAATAGGAGCTTGGGGGATGGAGGTGGCAGGGCCAGGTGACACAGATCTGCCCCGAGTCTGCTCATCCAAGTGTGAGTCCAGCCCTGCACTTTCTGCCGGAAGGGACTGGGAGCCAGGACAGGGTGTCCCTCGTCTCAGCCTCGGTTTCCTCGTGCAAGCAGCGTCATCCGAAGATGAAGCGGTAGTGAGATGAGAGAAGCCAGGAGATGAGAGAAGGAAACTGCAGGCAGGGAGCCCGGACGAGGGTCCTTCAACGCTGCCAGCAGAGAAGAGGGCTGGGGATGCAGGGGGTCGGTGCCTGCTGGAACCCCAGCGATATTGAGGAACATTCTAGAGCTCGGAAGGCTGGTTGTGGACATCAGTGGATGTCCACCTTTGTCTGCAGGGCAGGCCTCAGATGCTATGGGAGGTGCCCCAGTAACGCTCCAAACACTTGAGAGTCCAGTTTTCCCCCCAAACGGCATGCTTCCATTTCGAGTCCAAAGACCCAAGAAGAAAGTGACTTTCTCAGAGCAGTGTCAGCAAGACGGAGGTGCCGCACCGACTCGCGCGCCATCCCTGGCTCTAGGCGGCCTTGAGTCAGCGCTGCTACTGCCCACTCTTTCAGGACTGCCCTGCCCTGGGCCCCTTAGGCTACCCCGTCCTCCCTCCGACGGTGTTGCCATGTGGTCGTTCCCGGACTGGCCAGGACCGGAAGCCTCAAACCGGGAACTGGAGCTGGAGTCGGCCCAGTCCTGGTTGTGGCCTAAAAGACATCACAAGAGGGAGTGAGAGGCAGGGGATCCTGGCTCCGCCCCCAGCCCCACCAGACTCTAGGGCCCTTCCCAACTCACTCAAGCCTCCCTTTTCCTCCAGATTCCACTCCCTGGTGCCCAGACCTTCGCAGGCAGGCCACATCCCAGACCCTGACCCAGCCCGAGCTCCCGCCCCTCCGAGCTTTCTTCTCCCTCCAGACGCCCCCTTCGTACCGGCCGGGCTTCTGGGACCTCATTTCTTCAGACACTTGCGGGTGAAGGACACAACCCGAGTCATCACCACACCCCCGAAAAAGGAGAACAACAGGTCGAAGAAGCTAGAGGCGTAATCCTCCGCTGAGTCCTCACTCTTTCTTCTGGAATAGAAATCGGGGAACTCAGGCTGCGGTTCCTGGGCTCCAGGAGACCTGCGCTGTGCCCTTAAGAATCTCCACTCCTCCCCCAAGTCGCTGGGCAGGAGAGTGAGCAACGGCCACCCCAGGGTTGCGTGACAGACGGGACGAGGCGGGGGCTTAAACTTAGGCCCCTGAGCATCGGGGCTTTTCTGAGCGGACGGGACTCGGGAGTCGGGGGGCTGGAGTCAAAGGGGCGTGTCCGGGGCGTGGTCTCGCACCTTAATTTCTCGGAAAGGTCTTCCACTTGTTGGTTCAAGTTCGCCAACCCTCCTGTTTGTGGGATGGGGTACAGATTGAGGGGCCTGGTCCACACAGTGATCTCGCTAAGCCACCTGACACCCAGCCGGGATATCACGTGACTTAGCGCGGTGTTCATTCATCCCCAGCTGGGAAACCCGGCTCCCGGCTCCCCCACCCCAAGTGGAATCTGGCGCCCCTTCCTCTCGCCTGATCACAACCCAGGGACCCTCCCTCCGGGCTCTCAACACCTGGCCTGTCGCTACCCCACTAGCCCACTCGGCGGAACCCTGGTCATCTGCTTTTCTCACCCTGAAGCTCCTCCACTCGTGCCTGCTCCTTCTTCAGAGAGTCCTTCAGGGTCACCTGGGTCAGAGGGGAGGGTCAGAACCTGGACTCCCGAGCCTGGGTGCTGGACCCCTCCCTGAGCCCTGGGGTCAGAGGCACTGAGATGCACACACCCTTCATTTCCCAGCCAGCCCTCCTCCTGACCCTCAGTCTTCTACCTTGAAGAATGGGCACAACCTCCCACCTTCCCCGGGACCCCCGTAAGAGTGTGATCCTCTACATGGGAGTTTTGAAGGCCCCCCAGAAGAGAATGTGGAGGTTCCCCATGCCCAGACTCTAGGAGAAGTTTCTAGGTGCCCTGGGCTATAGCCCAATAAGGTTAAGAGTTCCTTCTATAACCAGAAACAAGGGGCTGGGCGTGGGAAGTGAGAGTGATGATTTCAAAGCCTAAGTTAGATGTCCATGAGAGTTTCAAGGTCTTCCATTTTAGAACATAAGTGAAAATGTCAAAGTCTCTCAGGATGCAGTGCAAAGAGCTGAGGAGGTCCTGTTCCCAGCCCCTAGAGGGGATTTCTGCTCCCCAAGATTGGCCCAAGGGGCATTTCTAGGTCCCCCCATTCAAGCACCAGAGTTTAGAGATCCTTCATACCCTAAAGGGATACTGACACACAGAACTGGAGTTATAAGGCTCCCGCCCCCCAACATACATCAGCACCCCGGAGAGACTTTGGAGGTTCCCAAACCTTGGTGGTGATAAAAAGGACACAGTTTCCAGGTCTATCTTGATCTCCACAAGACCCTGGGAGAGACCTCCAAGTCTGGGGCTCTCTCGAGGGGCTGCAATGCCTTACCACAGTCTGTTTGCATGTGGCAGCTTCCGCTTCCTTCTCATGTAAGACTTCCTGGGGCTGGTTTAGCTGGCGCTGCAGGTGTTGGTTGAGCTCCTGACACTCCTTCTGTGCTTGGAGGCCGTCCACGCAGGCCTTGCTGTTGGCCCTGACAGCGAAGTAGATGAGGGGCACAAGCAGCCCCACCGCCGCCAGGAGCAGCAGGAGCCCCAGCCACAGCGGCAGCTTGCGGCCACACAGCGCTGACTCCCTCGAGTCCTCTTCTTCGTCTCTGGGCATCAGGAACTCACTCATGTCCATCTCGGTGTCCATGGGCACTGGTCTGCAGTGAATAGAAGTAGCGCCAAATTCAACTGCTGGAACCTGTATGGGCTAGGACTGCCCCCTGATTAGCATAATAGCGGTGGCGACCAATGAGAAGCTCCAGGAGGCCTGGAGTGACTTGGAGACTCTTGAAGGGAGCCTGTGCAGCCAGGGGAAGCCCAGGCTTTCGGGTTCGGTTTCGGTTTCAATTTCCTTGCTCTGGGAAAAAAACGGGCGGGTTGCTTTTGCCAAATTCTGGCCTTGGACTTTCTGGGTTGTCTGCTGGCCAGTACGATCCTGTGAGAGGGGAGTGGGGCTCCTGGGACACCCCATGTCAGGTCCTTGCCCTTCTCCTACATGCTTCTGAGCGTGACCATCGCAGTTACTGAGCAGCCGGTGCACGCCAGCTCTGTGTTCGTCTGTATCACAAAAAGAAGAGGCAGAGGGCTTTTTGGGGGGCCCAAGTCCCCAGCTGGGAGAAATGAAAGCTGAGGCGTGAGTGGTGACTGGGGCGGTGTTGTTTCTGACTATGGCGACTGGGTTTAGAATTCAGGGATCTCTTGGTGACCTTGAGGGGTTCACTTAGCGCCTCTGTCCCCTGCCGAGCGGACCAGCAGGAGGGTGTCAGAGGACCGACCAGAGCCTGCAGGGAGGGGAGAAGCGCTGGACCTCCCAACACTACTCAGACTGCAGTGGTCCTACATGGCCACCAGGGGACGCACCAGACAACAGACAGCAACCCAGGCCCCTGTCCTGGCTCCAGGCAGGAACTTGCCCTTTCTGCCAGCGTCTGTCTCTACCACCACGGGACTGCAAAAACCCTCTGAACTGTAACTGAACATGACCCTAAGCGGCCTTCCAGGGCAGAGTCCTCCCCCATATCTTCTGTTTTAGCTCCTTTATGAAGTATGGAGATAGTAGTATCTAATACACGTTCCTGAGGTGTTTTCACAGGTGTGAAAATGCCACTCCCGTTCTTGCTACCCAAGCCACTCACACCAGATGGAAGATGTTAACCACATGAGGATCATGACATGTAGCCCCCAGACCTACTGGTGGAAAAGGATTGATAGTGTTAACCCCTGTGACCTCACCATCAGTCACTCAGAGAATCGTCCCCTCCCCTGGGTCCACTCACCCCTCCCCTGGGCCTTGAGAATGCTTTTCAGAATCCTCTGGAGGCGTCAGGATTCTCTGGGGGCATAAGCGACTTGCCTCCTTGCAGGGCCCTGCAATGAACCTTTCTCTGCTACAAACTCCACAATTTCTGTGTATCTGTCTTCACTGTGTGTCAGGGACATGGACCTCAGTTAACGGAAGCTCGGTTTCCTCGTCTGTAACCTGGGGCCATCACAGGAGCGGCCTCATCAGGAGGGGCAATGAGGAGTTCTGAGTAAAGCGCTTTGCATCCAGGAGGCACTCAGTGCCCGGGTGGCTGGGCGTGTGACTCGGGGCAGACGGACTGGGGGGAACATGGAAATAAGACCCGGGAGTGAGGAGTACATTTGGAGGAAGGAAGATCAGGTCCATCTGGGACACTCAGAACCCAAAGGAAATGGGCTGTGGGTGTCTAGGGAGAGACCTCCACAGGGGCTGGGACCCTGGACTGACATTCCAGGGAACTCAGGCCGCACTGATCTCCCTTCCAAAGGATCAAGGGAACCAGATCTTCCTACTGGGGACTGGCCTGATTACACACTTCCTGTTGCAGGAAGTGACTTCTAGAAGGCAGCTGTGCACTTGTCCAGCGGCTTCTTCCAGCACAGCCCGACCACTACCCAGATTCTGTTGGCTCAGCCATTTGCAGGGTTTGCGGTCAGCTGGAGCAGAGGCTACATGGGGCCAAAGCCAGGGATCCTGGTGTTCAGGGTGACACCCCTCTGCCTGGTTACACTGCTCACAGCAAAGACCTGCTTGCAACAACTCAAGAGCTGACTTTACACGTGGACATCACCAGATAGTCTATCTGAAATCAGATTATGTTCTTTGCCCCTAAAGATGGAGAAGCTCTGTACAGTGAGCAAAAATAAGACCTGGAGCTGACTGTGGCTCAGATCATGACTCCTTCTGGCCAAATTCAGGCTTAAATTAAAGGAAGTAGTGGAAACCACTAGGCCATTAGGGTATGACCTAAATCCAATCCCTTACAGTATAGGTGACTGATACAGTCAAAGGATTGGATCTGGTAGACAGAGCGCCTGAAGAACTATGGAGGGAGGTTTATAACACCACACAGGGATCAGTGACCAAAACCGTCCCAAAGCTAAAAAAGTACCTGAAGGCAAAGTGGCTGTCTGTGCTTAGCGACTAAGTCGTGTCCGACTCTTTACCACCCCATGGACTCTAGCCCACCAGGCTGCTCTGTCCATGGGGATTCTCCAGGCAAGAATACTGGAGTGGGTTGCCATGCCCTCCTCCAGGGGATCTTTACAACCCAGGGATCTAACCCAGGTCTCCTGCATTGCAGGCGGATTTTTACTGTCTGAGCCACCAGGGTTGTCTGATGAGGCCTGACAAACAGTTGAGGAAAGAAGAAAAGTGAAAGGCAAGGGAGACGGGGAAGATAAACCCAACGGAAGGCAGAGTTTCAGAGAACAGCAAGGAGACATAAGAAGACCTTTTTCAAGGAACAATGCAAAGAAATAGAGAAAAACAGTAGAATGGAAAGACTAGAGAGTTCTTCTAAAAAATTGGAGATATCATGGGAACATTCACGAGAAGCCGAGTGCAATAAAGGACAGATGCAGTGAGGAGCAAGGAGAAACAGATCATTAAGAAAAGGTGGCAAGAATACACAGAAACACTAATAAGAAAGGTCTTTGTGACCTAGACAGCCATAATGCTGCGGTCACTCCCCTAGAGCTAAAACATCCTGGAGTGTGAAGTTAAGTGGGCCTTAGGAAGCGTTGCTATGAACAAAGCTAGTGGAGGTGATGGAGTTCCAGCTGAGCTATTTCAAATCCGAAAAGATGAAGCTGTGCAAGTGCTGCTCTCAAGATGTCAGCAGATTTGGAAAACTCAGATCCGGAAGAGGTCAGTTTTCACTCCAATTTCGAGAAAGGCACTGCCAAAGAAGGTTCAAACTACCATATAATTGTGTTCATTTCACACGCTAGCAAGGTTTGCTCAAAATCCTTCAGGTTAGGCTTTAGCAGTACATGAACCAAGAACATCCATTGTCTGAGGTGGGTTTCAAAAAGGCAGAGGAACCCGAGGTCAAATTGCCAACATTCTTTGGATTGTGGGGAAAGCAAGGGCGTTCCAGAAAAAAATCTACTTTTGCTTCATTGACTCTGCTAAAGGCTTTGACTGTGTGGATCACAGAAAACTGTGGAACATTCTGAAAGAGATGTGAGTGCCCGACCACCTTATCTGTCTTCTGAGTAACCCATATACGGGTCACAGAGCAAATTTAGAATTGGGCCTGGAACAACTGACTGGCTCCAAATTGAGAAAGGAGTGAGACATGGCTTTATATTGTCACGCTGCGTATTTCACTTTTTGCAGAGTACAACATGTGAAATGCTGGCCTGGATGAATGGCAAGCTGGAATCAAGACTGCCAAGAGAAAAATCAACAACTACAGACATGCAGAGGACACCACTTTAATGCAGAAAGGGGAGATGAACTAAAGAGCCTCTTGATGAAGTGAAAGAGGAGAATGAAAAACCTGGCTTGAAATACAGCAAGCAACAAACTACAATCAAGGCATCTTGTCCCATCACTTCATGGAAAATAAAATCAGAAAAAGCAGAAACTGTGACAGATTTTATTTTCTTGGTTTCCAAAGTCACTGGGGATGGGTACTATAGCCATGAAATTAAAAGGCACGTGCTCCTTGGAAGAAAAGCTCTGACAAACCTAGACAGGATATTAAAAAGCCGACACATCACGTTTCCAACAGAGTTCCATGTATTTACCGCTATGGTCTTTCAGTAGTCATGTGTGGATGGGAGAGTTGGACCATAAAGAAGATTGAGCGCAGCAGAATCAATGCTTTCCAACTGAGGTGCCGGAGAAGACTTTTGGGAGATCTTTGTACAGCAAGGAGATCAAACTAGTCAATTGTAGAGGAAACCAACCCTGACTATTCATTGGAAGGATTGATGCTGAAGCTCCAATACTTTGGCCACCTGATGGGAAGAGCCAACTCACTGGAAAAGACCCTGATGCTGAGAAAGACTGAAGGCAAGATGAGAAGGCGGCAGCAGAGGATGAGTTGGTTTGATAGCGTTACCGACTCAGCGGACATGAATTTGAGCAAACTCTGGGAGATAGTGGAAGACAGAGGAGCCTGGCATTCTGCATTCCAGGGGGTTGCAAAGCAAGGGTCACCACTGAGTGACTGCACAAGGACAATTTCCTCACGCCACCCCCAACTCCATAAAGCCACTCAGCAGCCAAATGACCCAGGAATCGGGGATGGCCTTGCTGTGCAGACTGACATGGAGCCTGTGTGTCCCCTGACGAGGGCCTCCCCCCCGGGCTGGACTCCTGGTGCAAAGACAGAGCCCGTGGAAAAACCCGTATCGGAGCTCCACTGGGCTGACCTGTGAACTTTGGGGTCAGTTCAGGACCATGATTTCAGGTAGGGGTCAAGATTGCATGTGCTCAGCCCTGCCTCCCTGCCAGACCTGGGCAAGCGATTTCAGCCTCGCCTTAGTTTCCATCCCTGTAAAATGGGCATGAACATAATAGAACTTTGGTGCCTCCCCACATTCTGCAACCAAAGCTAGTGCTGTAGTCACCTCGTTCTGGTCTCAGCCCTGCGAAAAGGAAGTTTGTGAGTTATCCCTCTAAGATTTCAATTGGAAAACATAATGCATATTCTTCCGAATTTATGCTTTAAAAAATATATGTATATATATAATTGTCTGTGCCAGGTCTTATTCGCGGTAGGCTGAGTCTTTGTTGTGACACATGGAACCTTATCCATTGCCTGTGGGCTCTAGTTTCCTGATCAGGGCCAAATCAGGACCCCCTGCAGTGGGGGAGTGCAGTCTTACCCACTGGATCCCTGGGAATGTCCCAACCTATCTTTTTTTTCTTGTGTTTTTTGGCTGTGCCTTGCAGAATGTGGGATGTTAGTTCCATCACACCAGATCTAACCCATGTCCCTTTGCAGTTTAAGTGAGGTGCCTTAACCACCAGACCAGCAGGGAAGTCCCAACCTTTGTTATTTTGTAAAGACTCACTTTATTTTGGTTTGCACAAACCCAGCAAAGATAGTCCAGAAACATTCCATAGACTCATTTTCCATTTCCCCCACTGTAGTCATCTTTCATCTTAAGGTGCATGTGTTGGAATGTATGAACCAGTGCTGACTGATAACAGGGTTAACTGAAGTCCATGCATTATTCCCATCTCCTCAGTTTTCCCCACTGCCGTCTTTCTGCCCCCGGATCCTCACAGGACCCTGAGTCCTGATGCCTCTGTGGCTCCCCTGGGTCAGGCAGCTTCTCAGGCTTTCCTGGTGGTGATGACCTAGGGAGCTGAGAGTCAGGTGATCTTCAGGGTGGTCCTCGGGCGGGATTGGCCTGGTGTTGTTCTCGTGGCTGGACTGGGCTTTGGCGAGAAGGACGGGAGAGGGCAAGTGCCTTTCTCACGACACACGTGTGTCCAGGACACGGGCCATCGGCCTGACTTACCCTGTGATCTGGATCATGCTGCCCTGGCTGAGGTGGTGTCCGTCAGGCGTCTCCACCATAAGGCCGCCTCCTTCCTCTCTTCCACCTGTGCCTCTGGAAACAGGTGACGATTTACAGCCCACACCAAAGCCATGGGACCCGCACACCATCCTCTTGAGGGCCAGATATCTGTGTATGTTATTTGATATTCCTCCGCCTGGGAGATTTTTCTCCTCTCTTTCATTTCTTGTTTTGGTCAGTCATGTGTTCATATTCCTGTGAACTCATGGACAGTTATTTCATCTGATATCACCTGATGATAGTTATTTTGTCACTCAAACAGTTCCCACTTTGGCTCTTTGTTATTTTCCACAAGCTTCCTTCCACTAAAGCATTCGGGAACATTCTTTGTAGTCACGTAGAAACCATATGCTTATAAGGGGCTCTGTTAAGGAAGGCCACCATCAAACTCCATTTTAGGAGCAGGGAGCACACACAGGGAGTGCTTTCTTTCCTTTTTATTGGTCATCTCTCCCGGTGATGGGATATTAGTTTCTAGACCTGGGACTGAACCCAGGCCTTGGGAGCCTGGAATCCTAACCACTAAGTCATCAGAGAACTCTTCGAGGACTTCATTTTGAGAAGCAGAGGAATCTCTGGGGAGGGGCTGCCAGGGCTGGGTACTGTAGGATGAATAGGAGCTTGGGGGATGGAGGTGGCAGGGCCAGGTGACACAGATCTGCCCCGAGTCTGCTCATCCAAGTGTGAGTCCAGCCCTGCACTTTCTGCCGGAAGGGACTGGGAGCCAGGACAGGGTGTCCCTCGTCTCAGCCTCGGTTTCCTCGTGCAAGCAGCGTCATCCGAAGATGAAGCGGTAGTGAGATGAGAGAAGCCAGGAGATGAGAGAAGGAAACTGCAGGCAGGGAGCCCGGACGAGGGTCCTTCAACGCTGCCAGCAGAGAAGAGGGCTGGGGATGCAGGGGGTCGGTGCCTGCTGGAGCCCCTGCGGTATTGAGGAACATTCTAGAGCTCGGAAGGCTGGCTGTGGACATCAGTGGATGTCCACCTTTGTCTGCAGGGCAGGCCTCAGATGCTATGGGAGGTGCCCCAGTAACGCTCCAAACACTTGAGAGTCCAGTTTTCCCCCCAAACGGCATGCTTCCATTTCGAGTCCAAAGACCCAAGAGGAAAGTGACTTTCTCAGAGCAGTGTCAGCAAGACAGAGGTGCCGCACCGACTCGCGCGCCATCCCTGGCTCTAGGCGGCCTTGAGTCAGCGCTGCTACTGCCCACTCTTTCAGGACTGCCCTGTCTTGGGCCCCTTAGGCTACCCGGTCCTCCCTACCACCGCATTGCCGTGTAGTCTTTTTGGGCTGGCCAGGCCCCGACGCCTCAAACTGGGAATCGAGCTGGGTCGGCTGAGTCCTGGTTGTGGCCTAAAAGACATCACAATAGGGAGTGAGAGGCAGAGGGATCCCGGGCTCCGCCCCAGCCTCACCAGACTCTAGGGACCCTCCCAACTCACTGAGCCCTCCCTCCGTCTCCAGATTCCACTCCCCGGTGCCCAGACCTCTGCCCCGCAGTCAGGCCACCTCCCCAGACCCTGGCCAGCCCCAGCTCCCGGCCCCTCCGACCTTTCTTCTCCCTCGAGTCGCCCCCTTCATACCGGCCGGGTTTCTGGGACCTCACTTCTTCAGACACTTGCAGCTGATGAACACAACCGGGGTCGTCACCACACTGCAAGAAACGAGGAACAGGTCGAAGAAGCTAGAGGCGTAATCCTCCGCTGAGTCCTCACTCTTTCTTCTGGAATAGAAATCGGGGAACTCAGGCTGCGGTTCCTGGGCTCCAGGAGACCTGCGCTGTGCCCTTAAGAATCTCCACTCCTCCTCCAAGTCGCTGGGCAGGAGAGTGAGCAACGGCCACCGCAGGGTTGCGTGACAGATAGGACGAGGCGGGGGCTTAAACTTAGGCCCCTGAGCATCGGGGCTTTTCTGAGCGGACGGGACTCGGGAGTCGGGGGGGTGGAGTCAAAGGGGCGTGTCCTGGGCGTGGTCTCGCACCTTCGTTTCTTGGAAAGGTCTTCCACTTGTTGGTTCAAGTTCGCCAACCCTCCTGTTTGAGGGATGGGGTACAGATTGAGGGGCCTGGTCCACACAGTGATCTCGCTAAGCCACCTGACACCCAGCCGGGATATCACGTGACTTAGCGCGGTGTTCATTCATCCCCAGCTGGGAAACCCGGCTCCCGGCTCCCCCACCCCAAGTGGAATCTGGCGCCCCTTCCTCTCGCCTGATCACAACCCAGGGACCCTCCCTCCGGGCTCTCAACACCTGGCCTGTCGCTACCCCACTAGCCCACTCGGCGGAACCCTGGTCATCTGCTTTTCTAACCCTGAAGCTCCTCCACTCGTGCCTGCTCCTTCTTCAGAGAGTCCTTCAGGGTCACCTGGGTCAGAGGGGAGGGTCAGAACCTGGACTCCTGAGCCTGGGTGCTGGACCCCTCCCTGAGCCCTGGGGTTAGAGGCACTCAGATGCATACACCCTTCATTTCCCAGCCAGCCCTCCTCCTGACCCTCAGTCTTCTACCTTGAAGAATGGGCACAACCTCCCACCTTCCCTGGGACCCCCATAAGAGTGTGATCCTCTACATGGGAGTTTTGAAGGCCCCCCAGAAGAGAATGTGGAGGTTCCCCATGCCCAGACTCTAGGAGAAGTTTCCAGATCCCCTGGGCTATAGCCCAATAAGATTAAGAGTTCCTTCTATAACCAGAAACAAGGGGCTGGGCGTGGGAAGTGAGAGTGATGATTTCAAAACCCAAGTTAGATGTCCACAAGAGTTTCAAGGTCCTCCATATTAGAACATATGTGAAAATTTCAAAGGTTCTCAGGATACAGCGGAAAGAGCTGGGGAGGACCTGTTCCCAGCCTCTAGAGGGGATTTCTGCTCCCCAAGATTTGCCCAAGTGGTGTTTCTAGATCCCCCCATTTAAGCGCCAGAGTTTAAGGATCCTTCATACCCTAAATGGATACTGACGCCTGTAAATGTGAGTTTTAAAGCTCCCCCCGAACATACACCAGCACCCCGGAGAGAGTTTGCTGCTGCTGCTGCTGCTGCTAAGTTGCTTCAGTCGTGTCCGACTCCATGCGACCCCATAGACGGCAGCCCGCCAGGCTCCCCCGTCCCTGGGATTCTCCAAGCAAGAGTACTGGAGTGGGTTGTCATTTCCTTCTCCAATGCATAAAAGTGAAAAGTGAAAGTGAAGTCGCTCAGGTGTGCCCGACTCTTAGCGACCCCATGGACTGCAGCCTACCAGGCTCTCTGTCCACGGGGTTTTCCAGGCAAGACAACTGGAGTGGGGTGCCAGAGAGAGTTTGCAAGTTCCCAAACCTTGGTGGTGATAAAAAGGACACAGTTTCCAGATCTATCTTGATCTCCACAAGACCCTGGGAGAGACCTCCAAGTCTGGGGCTCTCTCGAGGGGCTGCAATGCCTTACCACAGTCTGTTTGCACGTGGCAGCTTCGGCTTCCTTCTCATGTAAGACTTCCTGGGGCTGGTTTAGCTGGCGCTGCAGCTGTTGGTTGAGCTCCTGACACTCCTTCTGTGCTTGGAGACCATCCATGCAGGCCTTGCTGTTGGCCCTGACAGCGAAGTAGATCAGGGGCACAAGCAGCCCCACCACCGCCAGGAACAGCAGGAGCCCCAGCCACAGCGGCAGCTTGCAGCCACACAGCACTGACTCACTCACGTCTATTTCTTTGTCTGTGGGCATCATGGATTCACTCATGTCCTTTTCTTTGGTGAGCATCATGAACTCACTCATGTCCTTCTCAGTGTCCGTGGGCATGGTTGTGCAGTGAATAGAAGTAGCGCCAAATTCAACTGCTGGAACCTTTATGGGCCAGGACTCCCCCTGATTAGCATAATAGCGGTGGCGACCAATGAGAAGCTCCAGGAGGATCCTCTGACTTGGCGATACTTGAATGGAGCCTGTGCAGGCAGAGGGCAGGCAGGCTTTCAGTTTAGGTTTCAGTCTCCTTTTTCCTTTTCCCGGAAAAAATGGTGGGTTGCTTTTGCCAAATTCTGGCCTTGGGGCTTTCTTGGTTGCATGCTGGCCAGTTCGATCCTGTGAGAGGGGAGTGAGGCTCCTGAGACACCCCATGTCAGGTCCTTGCCCTTCTCCTACATGTTTCTGAGCGTGACCATCGCAGTTACTGAGCAGCCGGTGCACGCCAGCTCTGTGTTTTTCTGTATCACAAACGGAAGTGGCAGAGGGCTTTTTGGGGGGCCCAAGTCCCCAGCTGGGAGAAATCAAGGCTGAGACGTGAGTGGTGACTGGGGCGGTGTTGTGTCTGACTGAGCAGACTGGGTTTAGAATTCAGGGATCTCCAGACCTTGCTGGGGTTCACTTAGCGTCTCTGTCCCCTGCCGAGCGGACCTTAGGTGGCCTGGAGGGTGTCAGAGGTCCGACCAGAGCCTGCAGGGAGGGAGGGAAGCGCTGGACCTCCCAACACTACTCAGACTGCAGTGGTCCTACATGGCCACCAGGGGACGCACCAGACAACAGCGAGCCACCCAGGCCCCTGTCCTGGCTCCAGGCAGGAACTTGCCCTTTCTGCCAGCGTCTGTCTCTACCACCACGGGACTGCAAAAACCCTCTGAACTGTAACTGAACATGACCCTAAGCGGCCTTCCAGGGCAGAGTCCTCCCCCATATCTTCTGTTTTAGGTCCTTTATGAAGTATGGAGATAGTAGTATCTAATACCCATTCCTGAGATGTTTTTTAACAGATGAAAACGCCCATGCCCTATGGGGTGTCCCAGGGAACCCCACTCCCCTCTCACAGGATCTTCCTGGCCCGCATCCAACCCAGAAATCCCTAAGGCCAGAAAAGATGGATGATGTTAATCCCTGTGATAAGCACCCTTTGACCTCCTCATCAGCCACTCAGAGAATTGTGAAGAAGCAGATACCATAATCTGTGCCCAATGTCCCCTCACCCTTCTGGGAGTTCAGGAGTTTTTTGTGGGTCCTGAGCCACCAGCTTCCTTGGATGGCTCTGGAATAAAACTTTCCCTATTCCAAATTCCAAAGTGTCCCTGTGATGGGTCTCACCGTGCACTGAGCACATGGACCTGTGCTAAGGGAACCTCAGTTTTTCCCTGTGTAAAGAGGGGTCAGAACAAGAGTGGCCTCATCGTCAGGAGGGGCCGGTGAGGAGTTCTGAGCAAAGTGCTTTGGCCTCCAGGTGTTGTTCAGTCTCTCAGCTGTGTTCAACTCTTTGTGACCCCATTGTCAACTACAAATTGGCACTTACCAGAGGCACTGTCAACTAGTGAACAACAAAAGCACTTGCCATCCGCCTCGATGGAGATGGAACCTCATGCTGCTACCTCTGTTGACCTTCAACAACCCCTGAGGATTCAGGGTGGAGTGAGGCGCTCTGTGCTCCAGGGAATCTGCTGGCACAGGTCTTTAGATAGCTGGATGTTTTTAGGAACCGATTTTATGATCTCAATCCTTGCATCTCCTCATAGCTAGAGAAGCACTAAATCCCTTCATGGTGACATCAGATCCTCATGACTAACAAGAAACCTTTTGTAAAATGAGTGCTTCATGGGATTGAACTCCCCCTTCACCAAAACCTTGTATATTGACTTTCCCCCACTGCCACATTGGAGCAGTCCCTCAGAGCTATCTGAGATGCTGCCTCCCAGGCTGCCGTCCTCATTTTGCCCCAAATTTAACTTAACTCGCAACTCTAAGTTGTACATCTTTTTTTTGTTGTTGTTAAGTCAACAGTTATGGCGACCACGAAGGGAGCCAGAGTAGACTTCCTCACTTCGACTGGACTCCACGAGGAACCGGAACTTTGGTACCAGCAGTGGCCCCTTGCACCCATCCGCCTCCTCAGGGAGTGCCGACAAATCTGGGTAAATTTCTCCTGGTTCTCGAATCTCCAATATTGATTGAGATTCTGAGTTTTATTTGGCAGTGGAGCAGCTTACCTGTCCCCTCCCAGTAGGAAAGATACTGGGGTGGGGGGGTGGGTGGAACACCCAGGGCATACCCACTCATGGTCTAGACACTGAGTGGAGCTCGGTTGGAAGATACCAAGAAATTCCCACCCAGTCAAAAGATACTGGGTAGGGGGCTGGCTGAAAGATGCCAGGGGAATTGCCCACCCAGTGGCAAGGTACTGGGTAGCAGGGCCTGATTGTGAAAAAAATCAAGGAATACCCGGGGCTTGGCTGAAAGATGCGGAGGTTGTTCCATTGTGGAGGACTGAATGGTCTTGGCTAAGTGGTTAAGTAAGAGGCTGATCTGACACTTTCCCTCAATTTGACTGCCATTATAGGATTTGTCAGGATAAAAGTGAGGAAAATATATGAGAGCTTTGCTCTGAAGAAAAGGGAGAAGGCTCCTCCCAGCTGGTTTTGGTTTTCTCAGGTGACTGAGAAATTTGCGGGAGTGGTGAAGGCCTAGTCCTCACACCGTGCAGTGGGCCTGTAGGGAAACCCACCATTAATTAAACGCACATAAGAACTGGCCATTCAGCGATCTGAACAGCATAGTGGTCTTAGATTGCCGGAGGCAGAATCCAAGATGCCTAAAATGAGCTGAAATGACTCTGGGGTGACTCCTAGAGGAGTTAAGCTCACAAGCAGCACATAGACCCACTACACAAGTTCACTAGTGATTTTTATCCCTGACAAATTCAGCTCAAAATGGGAACAGAATCTTTCAAAAACAGAAACAAAGGGATGTCAGAAAGCCAGCCTCTGACTAACACTCCAGCCAGATTCATGTACAATATGTGCGGAGCTCATACATGCAATTACCTAGTTAATTGGAGAAATTATACTAGAAGAGAGCTCAACCTAAAATGGCCAAACTGAGGTTCTTTTGATATTCCAAAAGTGATATTTTTGCATGCACAATTAGAAAAGGCCTGCCATGCTTTCTTTGAATGGTTTCTAGAAGCTTCTAAATGAGGAAATGATAGAGTAACTTCTGCACAGAAAATAAACAAGAAATTGCTTAAAACTATATCAGAATTTAAAAAGGCTGCTAGCACTGACTCTGGTGGGTCACAGGCCTAATGGAACTGGGAAGTCACATTTGGCATTTATGCCTCTTGGCTTTTGATTTCTGGGCATCTCTTTGCCTTTTGTTTCATTTGGAGTGTGACTGAAGTTCTGGTTCGGTTTGGTTTTGTTGGTTTGGTTTGAGCACACAGACAGCTGTACAAACTGCTCAAATTAATATGGGAATTGCTCACCCAGAGGTTCCACACTCCACCTGGAAACCCCTTGGGAAAAATTCTTTTTTTTTTTGGGAAAAATTCTTTTGACTGGTCAATCTAAAGCTATGATCCAGTGGCAAGAAAAATGGCCTAAAATATTGACCTTTATTGACACAGGATGGAAAAATGGACTGAAGTTCCCTTAAGTACAGGACTTCCTCCTGTAATCAACATACTGGGGCTGATCAAACTAAGACTTGCACTTCCCCAGAGGGACAATCCCCACTGGCACCAATCTGCCCTTGTTATCAGGACCAAGTTGAGCACTATCTGGTCTAAATTTTGGCTATGAAACGATGGTCACAGAAAAACGATTTTTGACAAAGTGATCGCAGTATTCTTTAGACTCCAGAGAAAGCTTGAATTAAAAAAAAAAAAATCTCTTTAAGAATTCTGGCCCTGAGGAAATAACTCCTATACCTTTAGACCAGAGCTGTCTGATCACCAGGTGGCGCTAGTGGGTAAGAACCCGCCTGCCAATCCGGGACACATAAGAGACTCAGGTTCGATACCTGGGTTGGGAAGATCCCCTGGAGCAGGAAATGGCAAACCACTCCAGTATTCTTGCCTGGAGAATCCCATGAACAGAAGAGCCTGGTGGTTTATAGTCCATGGGGTCGCGAAGAGTTGGACACGATTGAAGCGACTCGGTACATAGGCACATCTGGGTCACTTATCTAGACCATCTCCAATTCCTGAAACCAAAAGGGAAAAGAACGGGGAACAAAGCGTTTTAAAATCTTGTTCCAACCATTTTCTTACAACTAGTATTCATAACGAAGTTTGGAAAACAAAGCTATAGGATCTCCTGTGTCTGTGTGGATATATGTATGTCTTAGTGTGTGTGTTTGTATTTTTGGATAATATTGCTGATTGCTGAGATCAGTTTGTAAATGAGCTCTAATCTAATTGGCCTAAAAGAAAAAAGTAAGTGCTTGCAAATCAAACAATTCTAAATACAAGAGAAATTAACCTAAATGAATTTCAGGTTCACGTGAACTGGGAAATATTCAGTATTAAATACTTGATATTAATCTTTGTTTGTTGATCTCCCTAATGTAGACATGTCTATGAGTAGTTAACATTAAAGCAGAATATTTTCATTGTATCTAGGTTTAATATAAGTTAAATATTATATCTGTCACAAGTTTGTCAGCAAGGAAATTACCTCGAGTGAAGAAATTCCTAAAAAATGTAAATGAGATATGAGCCTTTGGATAAACTCTATTAAGAATAATTATGCTTTAGGAATGTCTGTTTAAAATAGCCTTTCCAGGTAGAGATAACTTGAACTTCTAAGGGTTGTGCTAAACTAAGTGTTGGAAGTCTATTGAATAGCTAAGTCATTTCCAAATATAATAAGACTTTGAAACATTTACTACTGAACAGTAATTTTCTTTCACAGAGAAACTAAAGAGATTTGGGATTTTCAATGAATGATGTTTGTTTTCATCCTAAATGTTCTTTCTGAGAAAGCAAAGATTTTAGAAATTATCACTGGTATTTATGCTCACCAATGTATAATGCTCGAATATAAAAGTCAGTTCTTGGTTGCTTAAGGGAAGTAGGAAGTGTGTTTCCAGTAAAGAAGGTATGAGGAATGGAACTGCATTTTGTGAAAGGAAAAGAAAGCAGGCCTGACTTATAGGCAGCTCGTTAGGATGGAAGAACACAGTCATGGGTGCAGAAAGCGATGAGGTTTGTGAAAAGTGAACCATGAGCAAAGAGTTTTGTACACAGTAAGGACTAAGTTTAAAATAAAGTTAATTAATTTTCCCTTTTAAACAAAGTGCTAAGTTGCTTCAGTCGTGTCTGACTCTGTGCGACCCCATAGACAGCAGCCCACCAGGCTCCCCCGTCCCTGGGATTCTCCAAGCAAGAACACTGGAGTGGGTTGCCATTTCCTTCTCCAATGCATGAAAGTGAAAAGTGAATGTGAAGTCACTGAGTCGTGTCCAACTCTCAGCGACCCCATGGACTGCAGCCTACCAGGCTCCTCTGTCCATGGGATTTTCAAGGCAAGAGTACTGAAGTGGGGTGCCATTGCCTTCTCCTGTATATACACTGCTGCTGCTGCTAAGTCATTTCAGTCATGTCCAACTCTGTGCAACCCCATAGATGGCAGCCCACCAGGCTCCCCCATCTCCAGGCAAGAGTACTGGAGTTGGGTGCCATTGTCTTCTCCTTTAAACAAAGTACCCTGGTGCAAAAAATTAAATATAGCTTTTCTCTCTGTTACGAATCTTATCTTCAGATATTGAACTGCCTTTCAGATATAAGTTTCTGTATCTCTTAAATAATCTGTTCTGAAATCCTTTATTGTTCCTTTGGCTAGTTCAGTTCAGTTCTGTCGCTCAGTCGTGTCCAACTCTTTGCGACCCCACGCCAGGCCTCCCTGTCCATCGCCAACTCCCGGAGTTTACTCAAACTCATGACCATTGAGTCTGTGACACCATCCAACCAACCATCTCATCCTCTGTCATCGTCCCCTTCTCCTCCTGCCTTCAGTCTTTCCCAGCATCAGGGTCTTTTCAAACAAGTCAGTTCTTCACATCAGGTGGCCAAAGTATTGGAGCTTCAGCTTCAGCATCAGTCCTTCCAATGAATATTCAGGACTGATCTCCTTTAGGATGGACTGGTTGGATCTCTTTGCTGTCCAAGGGACTCTCCAGAATCTTCTCCAACACCACCGTTCAAAAGCATCCATTCTTCCAGCACTCAGCTTTCTTTGTAGTTCAACTCTCACATCTCACATCCACATACTTCAGCCAAGTGAATAACTGTTGTTTCACAATGACCTATAATCTTATCTGACTGAGTGTTCTAAACCTTTTTGGTATTTGTTGGCAAAACTTCCCAAATCATTCTAATGAAGAAGATCTCTAGCTAACTTTGGGATGCTTCAGAGGGCCCCTGAAACATCCTAAAGAGAGATATTACACTAATTAGGTTCATTTTGTACACAGAATTACATGGAGAGTATTGCCAAGTGAGTAATGTCTCAGGTTATATTCTACGGTAAGTGTTACTAATATAGATATCCTAGAAACTGTATGCTAAGTCACTTCAGTCGTGTCCAACTCTGTGGGACCCCCTAGATGGCAGCCCACCAGGCTCCCCTGTCCCTGGGATTCTCCAGGCAAGAACACTGGAGTGGGTTGCCATTTCCTTCTCCAATGCATGAAAGTGAAAAGTGAAAGTGAAGTCGCTCAGTCGTGTCCGACCCTCAGCGACCCAGTGGACTGCAGCCTACCAGGCTCCTCCATCCATGGGATTTTCCAGGCAGGAGTACTGGAGTGGGGTGCCAAGTGTTCCTAAGATATGCTTGGGTAAAATATTATCAGGCCTAATTCTAGTTACTATCTCAAAATACTGTCATAGCACTAACCAAGTTTTGCAAAAATGCTTTCACTTCAAGAAGATTTATAGAAGGACTTTTGGATAAATACCAGTTTCTGAACTGGGTAAGGATTCTGATGGAAAACTTGATGACTTCAAAAGGTTAACAAAATGACTGAATGAACTGGTGAATATGCTTATGACTGTGATGGTTTCTATCTGAAAAAGTACTGATTTAAATCTGTGTTTTCCAGCTGTAAGAAGAAGAAGAAGAAAAAACCTTCCCTTCAAACTAATTATGACAGTAATTTGGTAAAATTATATTTTATAAACAAATTGAAACATTTATCTCTTCTCTCTGTCTGAACCCTCTAGAGATTGGATGCTCTTCGTTTCCAGTAACCTTATTAGGTAAGTTAAGAAGGTTATCCAACAGGAACAAAAAACTCAAGGAATTTTGGAGACCTTTAGAAAGCATCATTACGAACAAAGCTAGTGGAGGTGATGGAATTCCAGTTGAGCTGTTTCAAATCCTGAAAGATGATGCTGTGAAAGTGCTGCACTCAATATGCCAGCAAATTTGGAAAACTCAGCAGTGGCCACAGGACTGGAAAAGGTCAGTTTTCATTCCAATCCCAAAGAAAGGCAATGCCAAAGAATGCTCAAACTACTGCACAATTGTACTCATCTCACACGCTAGTAAAGTAATGCTCAAAATTCTCCAAGCCAGGCTTCAGCAATACGTGAACCGTGAACTTCCAGATGTTCAAGCTGGTTTTAGAAAAGGCAGAGGAACCAGAGATCAAATTGCCAACATCCGCTGGATCATCAAAAAAGCAAAAGAGCTCCAGAAAAACATCTATTTCTGCTTTATTGACTATGCCAAAGCCTTTGACTGTGTGGATCACAAGAAACTGTGGAAAATTCTGAAAGAGATAGGAATACCAGACCACCTGACCTGCCTCTTGAGAAACCTGTATGCAGCTCAGGAAGCAACAGTTAGAACTGGACATGGAAAAACAGACTGGTTCCAAATAAGAAAAGGAGTACGTCAAGGCTGTATATTGTCACCCTGCTTATTTAACTTCTATGCAGAGTACATCATGAGAAACGCTGGGCTGGAAGAAGCACAAGCTGGAATCAAGATTGCTGAGAGAAATATCGATAACCTCAGATATGCAGATGACACCACCCTTATGGCAGAAAGTGAAGAGGAGCTAAAAAGCCTCTTGATGAAAGTGAAAGAGGAGAGTGAAAAAGTTGGCTTAAAGCTCAACATTCAGAAAACAAAGATCACGGCATCTGGTCCCATCACTTCATGGGAAATAGATGAGGAAACAGTGGAAACAGTGTCAGACTTTATTTTTGGGGGGCTCCAAAATCACGGCAGATGGTGTTTGCAGCCATGAAATGAAAAGACGCTTACTCCTTGGAAGGAAAGTTATGACTGACCTAGATAGCATATTCAAAAGCAGAGATATTACTTTGCCAACAAAAGTCTGTCTAGTCAAGGCTATGGTTTTTCCACTGGTCATGTATGGATGTGAGAGTTGGACTGTGAAGAAAGCTGAGCACCAAAGCATTGATGCTTTTGAACTGTGGTGTTGGAGAAGATTTTTGAGAGTCCCTTGGATTTCAAGGAGATCCAATCAGTCCATCCTAAAGGAGATCAGTCCTGGGTGTTCATTGGAAGGAATGATGCTGAAGCTGAAACTCCAATACTTTGGCTGCCTCATGTGAAGAGTTGACTCATTGGAAAAGACTCTGATGCTGGGAGGGATAGGGGGCAGGAGGAGAAGGGGACGACAGAGGATGAGATGGCTGGATGGCATCACCAACTCTGTGGACATGAGTTTGAGTGAACTCTGGGAGTTGGTGATGGACAGGGAGGCCTGGCGTGCTGTGATTCATGGGGTCGCAAAGAGTCAGACACGACTGAGCGACTGAACTGAACTGAACTGAGAAGGGAAGAATTTACCTAGATCTGTTAGGCAAAATCTGTGATAAGCCTTCCATAACCTTTCCCTCGGAGAAGGCAATGGCATCCCACTCCAGGACTCTTGCCTGGAAAATCCCATGGATGGAAAAGCCTCGTAGGCTACAGTCCATGGGGTCGCAAAGAGTCGGACACGACTGAGCGACCTCACTTTCACTTTTCATTTTCATGCATTGGAGAAGGAAATGGCAACCCACTCCAGTGTTCTTGCCTGGAGAATCCCAGGGACAGCGGAGCCTGGTGGACTGCCATCTATGGGATCGCACAGAGTTGGACACGACTGAGGCAACTTAGCAGCAGCAGCAGCAGCAACATTTCCCTAGCCCTGAAAGGTTTTATTTTAAAAGTTCAGTCTGACTATAAAAGTCTCAGCAAAGCAAAAAGGTCTATGATCAATTATAGTTATGTAAACCATCGGGCCAAGTTTGTTGAGACCAGACCTATATTACAAACAAGTATTAATTTGGTTATAGTTGGTAAAAATGATGGTGATTTTAGGGGGAAATTTTGGGGCCTCCTTTGTGGCTCAGCTGGTAAAGAATCCACCAGCAATGCGGGAGACCTGGGTTCGAACCCTGGGTTGGGAAGAACCCCCTGGAGAAGAGAAAGGCTACCCACTCCAGGATTCTGGCCTGGAGAATTCCGTGGACTGTATAGACCATGGGGTCACAAAAAGAACTGGACACGACTGAGTCCCTTTCACTTTCTTTTTATACTTTAGGGAGAAAAAGATGTTTCCGTGAATGTTAAATCCCAGTTTGTTAATGGAGATCTGTATCTACTAAGACTTATTTCCTGGAGAATTCTTTGTTGTTAGAATATATTAACGTAAAATTTAATTGAATTATTAAAGGACACCCTAGGGTTGTTTCTGAAGCTTTTCTCAGTAATCTATCTTTGAATGACGATCAGATGCCTCATGCATCTTGACCTGCAACCAAGACTGGAAGAAGACATAATTTAAGGAACTGTCTCCAACCTGGATGGAAGGACCTTTCTATCAGGTTCTCTTAACCAGCTCAGGCCCAGTGAAACCGAAGGCAAACTGACTCTTGAGTTAACTCCTGCTTCCAAAGGCCCCTTAGCTGGACTGGTCTATAGAGAGGCTTGCTTGAAGGAAAGTTACATGACTCAAAATAGCCTGGAGTTAAAACTCCCCTCTGGGTCCTCCCCACCATTCTATGCAAAACAAAGAACTCTCTCACCCAAAGGAAAAAATGGACATTAAGGTTGATTATGCTCAGCTCCCAGCCAGTCCCAGCCTCTGACTGATCACTTGAATTCCTGCCCCAGCCCTTTAAGAGATAACTACTCCGAACAACCTTGGAAAAGAACAGGCCCCCTTAAGACAGTAGATTTCTGCATATACGCCTATATACACTTACTCTTTTCTTGGGTTTGTGCAGCAGCTCACTAATCGGACTGCTGCCCCTTCTCGCCTTGTTAAAGGTGATCTGTTCCTGTAAAGTGCCGGTCTCCTTCTTTTTCCATACTTCGCCTTCTCTCCCTTACCTTACACTGCTGACCTCAAACTCACCTTAAAATGCTCAGAGGAAAGCACACTACGCTAGGATGAGAAGAAGACGACATCAGAAGCAGACAGCCTGCCCCAAATGCTGATCTGACTTGTATGATCATTTATAATGTTTTCTTGATTCCTTGGACCTATGCCTATCAATCAAATGTTTTCTATCATGGACATGATTCAATGCTAGGTTAAAACTCAATCCAGTCATTGGGTTGTGGCCAATTACCTGTGTCTAGTACTTCTGGGTTACCTTGGTGGATTTCTGTTCTCTAGGGCTCTGATTGGATACTCCCTGGGAAATTTATTTTAGATGCTGTTCAGTCCTGTTCTATCTATTCATGATATCACTAGATAGGATCCTCTCACCTGGCCAGTTAATAATACCTGCTGTGATGCTGGCCCTAGATTTAAGTTTTCTCTTAGGATCAATTAAACTCAGTTGGAGTGATGAGCTAAGTCTCAGTTAAAAACATTTCCCTCTCATCTATTAAAAGGAAAACTCCCACGATTATGGGGTAGATCTATATGTCAACATAAGGCTATGGTCATTTAAGTTTAAAAGCTCCTCCATGTTGGGAAGGGTTAAATCATACTAAAAATGATCAGCCTGGTAATTATGAGACAAGGCTCTGTACTTTATGAACTATGCCTATTATTACCCTTAGAGAGAGTGATTGGCATGGAATTCAGTGGATTTGTGGCACTAATGTATGGCCTTGACATCTACAGGGATGAGACGAAGGTGTCGCCTGAGATTCCCATGAATTTAAGGTCATGCATATTAACAAATTAGAGGTAACCCCAACCAGGCTACCACTGGTATGATCTCAGTGGGTCAAAGATCTGTATTCTACTGGTATGAACATTTAGCAGCTTTTGGGGGTGTGTGTGTGTGTGTGTGTGTGTGTGTGTGTGTGTGTGTGTGTCTGCCTTCAGTGGAGTTAGAGGATGTAATTGGCCATATCAAAGCCTTAACAATTTTCATAAGCTTTAAATGATAGTAACCAGGCTATTAGCCTATTAAAGTCTGAGATGTCTATGTTGAGAAAGGCAGTGCTAGACAACTGCAAGGCCCCTGACACCTTACAGCATCTCAGGGAGACATCTGTGCTATAATTCAAAGTGAATGCTATATTTTCACGCCTGATGAATCCTTTAACGTAACACATTTGATGAACCACATGAAAAATCAGGTTTATGCTCTAAGTGACCCATTCCTTAGTCTTGATGATCTTTTGAAAAAGCTGGTTTGGTGTGGGAGGCTCATGGTTAAAATATTTACTTTTAATTCCACTAATGTTATCAACTATACCATTTATATCTAGCTTGATTCACAAGATTGTTATTTCTTGTATTACCGAGTGTATGACTGAGCCGCCAACAAAAATGTTGACTAGACCTGAGGCAGTTGATCAAATGTATAGCTCGATATATGATCAATGATTGTAATAGTGTAACTCTAGGTATGAAAAGATGCAGCGAGAGGGAATACTTTCCTGGACCATAACTGGAAGACAGGTGTCCAGAGATCTTTGACTATTAAGACCTGGTCCAGTAATACCACATGGAGTGGCCTATCAACAAAAACCTTCTTCAGAACTGGGAACGAGTCTTCCCAGCAACACAGGGCAAAATGGTCATGAAATGCCCCCCAAAGTATGGTCAGATTTATGACCACAAGGGGACTGTGTCAACTACCAGTTGGTGCTTAGTAAGAACATTGCAAAGGAGAAAAGGAAAGATATAAGCATCTGAATGCAGAGTTCCAAAGAATAGTAAGGAGAGATAAGAAAGCTTTCCTCAGTGATCAATGCAAAGAAATAGAGGAAAACAACAGAATGGGAAAGACTAGAGATCTCTCAAGAAAATTAGAGATATCGTTCATGCAAAGATGGGCTCGATAAAGGAAAGAAATGGTATGGACCTAACAGAAGCAGAAGATATTAAGAAGAGGTGGCAAGAATACACAGAAGAACTGTACAAAAAATATCTTCATGACCCAGATAATCACGATGGTGTGGATCACTCATCTAGAGCCAGACATCTTGGAATGTGAAGTCAAGTGGGCCTTAGAAAGCATCACTACGAACAAAGCTAGTGGAGGTGATGGAATCCCAGTTGAGCTATTTCAAATCCTGAAAGACGATGCTGTGAAAGTGCTGCACCCAATATGCCAGCAAATTTGGAAAACTCAGCAGTGGCCACAGGACTGGACTTCATTCCAATCCCAAAGAAAGGCAGTGCCAAAGGATGCTCAAACTACTGCACAATTGCACTCATCTCTCACACTAGTAAAGTAATGCTCAAAATTCTCCAAGCCAGGCTTCAGCAATACGTGAACCGTGAACTTCCAGATGTTCAAGCTGGTTTTAGAAAAGACAGAGGAATCAGAGATCAAATTGCCAACATCTGCTGGATCATGGAAAAAGCAAGAGAGTTCCAGAAAAACATCTATTTCTGCTTTATTGACTATGCCAAAGCCTTTGACTGTGTGGATCACAAGAAACTGTGAAAAATTCTTCAAGAGAAGGACATACCAGACCACCTGACCTGCCTTTTGAGAAACCTGTATGCAGCTCAGGAAGCAACAGTTAGAACTGGACATGGAACAACAGACCGTTTCCAAATAGGAAAAGGAGTACGTCAAGGCTGTATATTGTCACTCTGCTTATTTAACTTATATGCAGAGTACATCATGAGAAACGCTGGACTGGAAGAAACACAAGCTGGAATCAAGATTGCTGGGAGAAATATCAATAACCTCAGATATGCAGATGACACCACCCTTATGGCAGAAAGTGGAGAGGAACTAAAAAGCCTCTTGATGAAAGTGAAAGAGGAGAGTGAAAAAGTTGGCTTAAAGCTCAACATTCAGAAAACGAAGATCATGGCATCCGGTCCCATCACTTCATGGGAAATAGATGAGGAAACAGTGGAAACAATGTCAGACTTTATTTTTTGGGCTCCAAAATCACTGCAGATGGTGTTTGCAGCCATGGAATTAAAAGACACTTACTTCTTGGAAGAAAAGTTATGACCAACCTAGATAGCGTATTCAAAAGCAGAGACATTACTTTGCCAACAAAGGTCCATCTAGTCAAGGCTATAGTTTTTCCAGTAGTCGTGTGTGGATGTGAGAATTGGACTGTGAAGAAGGCTGAGCACCGAAGAATTGATGCTTTTGAACTGTGGTGTTGGAGAAGACTCTTGAGAGTCCCTTGGACTGCAAGGAGATCCAACCAGTCCATCCTAAAGGAGATCAGTCCTGGATGTTCATTGGAAGGACTGATGCTGAAGCTGAAACTCTGGTGCTTTGGCCACCTGATACAAAGAGCTGACTCATTTGCAAAGACCCTGATGCTGGGAAAGATTGGGGGCAGGTGGAGAAGGGGACGACAGAGGATGAGATGGCTGGATGGCATCACCGACTCGATGGACATGAGTTTGAGTGAACTCCGAGAGTTGGTGATGGACAGGGAGGCCTGGCATGCTGCAATTCATGGGGTTGCAAAGAGTCGGACACGACTGAGCGACTGAACTGAAGAGCATTGCCAACAACTGAACAGCATTGCCATCCGCCTCTACGGAGATGGAACCCCGTGCTGCTATACCTGTTGACCTTGAACAACCCCTGAGGGAGTTCACAGTGGAGTGAGGCGCTCTGTGCTCCAGGAAACCTGGTGGGACAGGTCTTTAGATAGTTAGATGTTTTTAGGAACAGATTTTATCATCTCAATCCTTGCATCTCCTCATATCTAGAGAAACACTAAATCCCTTCATGGTGACATCAGATCCTCATGACTAACAAAAACCTTTTGTAAAATGAGTGCTTCATGGGATTGAACCCCCCCCTTCACCAAAACCTTGTATATTGACCTTCCCCCACTGCCTCTTTGGAGCAGTCTCTCAGAACTGTCTGAGATGCTGCCCCCCAGGCTGCAGTTCTCATTTTGCCCCAAATAAAGCTTAACTCACAACTCTCAAGTTATACATTTTTTTTTAGTCAACAACCTTTATACAGGTTTCTGTATAGGAGGCAGGTAAGGTGGTCTGGTATTCCCATCTCTTTAAGAATTTTCCAGTTTGTTGTAATCCACACAATCAAAGGTTTTAGCATAGTCAATGAAGCAGAAGCAGATGTTTTTTTCTGGAATTCTTTCCCTTTTTCTATGATCCAACATATGTTGGCAATTTGATCTTTAGTTCCTGTGCCTTTTCTAAATCCAACCTAAACAACTGGAAGTTCTCGATTCATGTACCACTGAAGCCTGGCTTGGAGAATTTTGAGCATTACTTTGCTAACGTGAAATGAGTGCAATTGTGCGGTAGTTTGAACATTCTTTGGCATTGACTTTCTTTGGGATTAGAATGAAAATTGACCTTTTCCAGTCCTGTAGCCATGCTGACTTTTCCATATTTGTTGGCATACTGAGTGCAGCACTTTCACAGCATCATCGTTTAGGATTTGAAATAGCTTAGCTTGAATTCCATCACCTCCACTAGCTTTGTTCATAGTGATGGTTTCTAAGGCCCACTTGACTTCACATTCCAGGATGCCTGGCTCTAGGAGAGTGATCACACCATCGTGGTTATCTGGGTCATTAAGATCTTTTTTGTACAGTTCTGTGTGTTCTTGCCACCTCTTCTTAATATCTTCTGCTTCTGTTAGGTCCATTCCATTTCTGTTTTTTATTGTGCCCATCTTTGACCTTCAGTAGATATGGAAAATCCCATGGACAAAGGAGCCTGGTGGGCTGCAGGTGGAGGAACAGGTGGGTTGAAAAAGAGAGGAACATCACTTAGCCAGTAAACAACAGCAGCAACAGCAAAGGCATTCAATGGATATGAGGGCTGGCATGTGGCTCAGGGAAAGAGCGGTGGGTAACATGGAACCATGGCCCCAGAGTAAGGAGTACGTTCTGAGGAAAGACGATCAGGTCCACTTTGGACACTGAACCCAAAGGGCCTGGGTGGGGGGCATCTAGGGAGAGACTTCCAAAGGGGGTTGGACCCTTGAGTGACGTTCCAGGAAACTCAGACTGTACTGATCTCTCTTCCATATGACCTAGGGAACCAGAACTTCCTGTTGGAGATTGGCCTGATTACAGACTTCCTGTTGCCAGAAGATAACAGACTTCCTGTCTCTGGAAGACAACTCTGTGCTTTCCTGCGGCTTCTCCAGGCGTAGCCTGACCACCACCCAGATTCTGATGCAACAGACATTTGCAGTGTTGTGGTCAGCTGGGTCAGATGGTGCATCGGCCCAAGGCCAAGGGTCAAGGTCTCCAGCTGGACATTCCTCTGCCTAGAAGCCCCTTCATTAAAGCCAGTTAGCAACCAAATGACAAGGGATCAGGGACTGTCTTGCTGAGGAGGCCCAGGGGGAGCTTGTGTGTCATCAGTAGAACCTCCCTCCAGGGCTAGGACTACAGGTGCAAAGACAGAAACCTCGGCAAAGCTACCGTTGTGCCCCACTGTGGTGACCTTCAAACTTGGGGTTGGAAAGGTTGGCTTGGGACCACGATTTCAGGTAGCGGCCAAGACTGTGTATGCGTGCAGCCCCGCCTCCATGTGGGACTCTGGGCAAAAGGAAATAGTTATTCCAGCATTTTACCTGTTTTATTTTTGGAAGAATCATTTTACTTTTGTTTGCAGAAAGACAGGAAAGATAGTACAAAACCATTCCGTAAACCCCACCGTCCATTTTCCCTACTCTATCTTACATCCGTATGGTACATTTGTTACAGTTATAGAAGCAGTGGTGATTGATAACAGTTTTATTAAAAAAATTTTTTTAATTTATTTACTTTTTAATTGAAGGATAATTGCTGTACAGAATTTTGTTGTTTTCTGTCAAGCCTCAACATCAATCAGCCATAGGGGGAAAAAATTTTTTTTTTATATAGACCTTTTTAAAAGCCTTGTTGAATTTGATACATTATTGCTTCTGGTCTCTTTTTGGTTTTTTGGCCACCAGGCCTTTGGGAGTTTAGCTCGTCAATCAGGGATCAAACGCACACCCCCTGCATTGGAAGACAAAGTCTTAACTGCTCGACTGCCAGGGAAGTCCTGATAACAGTATTACTAACTGAAGTCCATGCATTCTTTGTATCTCCTCAGCTTTTCCCTAATGTCCTTTTCCTGCCCCAGGAGCCCCACATGACATTTTATCCTCATGTCTCTTTAGACTCCTCTGGGCTCAGACAGTTTCTAAGCCTTTTTTTTTTAATGAAAAAAATTGATTTTAAATCGAAGAATAATTGCTTTATAATATTGTGATGGTTTCTGCCATATGTCAACATGAATCAGCCACAGGTATACATCTGTCGGCTCCCTCTTGACCCTCCCTCCCACCTCCCTCCTCATCCCAAGCCTCTAGGTTGTCACAGAGCACTGGACTGAGCTCCCTGCATCATGGTCCAAATTCCCACTGGCTGTCTGTTTTACATACGATGGTATATGTGTTTCCGTGCCGCTCTGCTATTCACCACACCCTCCCTTCCCGCCAACCCCCGTCCCGAAGTCCACAGCTCTCTATGCCTGATCTCAGGCTTTCTTGGTTTTGATGACTTTGACAGTTTGGAGTCAGGTGTTCTGTAGAGTTGCCTTCACTTGGGATTTTTCTGGTGTTTTCCCCCTGGTTGGGGTAGACTTTGGAGAGAAGGACCATAGAGGATAAAAGTCTTTCTCATCACACGTGTGTCCGGGGCACGTGCTGTCAGTGTGGGCTGTCACTGTGGTGTTGACCTTGATCACCTGGGTGTCAGTCAGCTCTCCACCATCAAGTTACCTCCTTCTTCCCTTTCTCTGCTGTGCCATCTGGAAGGAAGTCACTATTGACAGCCCACACCTAAGGGTTCTTCAGGTGGTGCTAGTGGTTAAGAGCCCACCTGCCAATGCAGGAGACACAAGATGAAGAAGGAAACTGAACAAGCAGGGCTCCATGTTCGGCCGGAGTCCTTGGGCATCTTTGAGCTATATGCAGTATCTATGGAACGAAATACCAACTGGAAAACCAGACCCCTGGATAGAGGAGTCCCAAGGCTCATACCTAGACTCTCCATCGCCTAAAAGAATGCCCGAATTATCTGTGTAACCGAATAGAATCATAAATTCTATTATGCTTATTGAGGTATGACGACAGGCCTATTGATACTTGTCCACTGTTAACTACCTAGGCTTAAGGCATGCGAACCACGGGTTTAAAGCATACGAATCACAGGTTAACTTTGATTGTATCTTTCTTTTCAGAGAATTTGGGAAGGTGGGTTTGAGCACGTACACCTAGAGTATATAAGGTTTTCACAAAAACTGGCCGGGGTCCTGGGCTAAGAGGAGGCTCTGCCTTGGGCCTGCTGGTGTCATAAACTGCACTCTGCTATCGGCATTGTCCTTCTGAGTGAGTTTGTTTCCCGGAATTCGTGGCTACAACATAGAGATATAGGTTTGCTCCCTGGGTTGGGAAGATCCCCTGGAGGAGGACACGGAAACCCACTCCAGTATTCTTGCCTGGAGAATCCCATGGACAGAGGACCCTGGCAGGTTACAGTCCATAGGGTCGCAAAGAGTCGAACACGGCTGAAGCGACTTAGCACACAACTAAATCATGGGAGTCATATTCCACTTCCTCGAGGGTGGATCATTTGTGTAAATTGTTTGGGATTCTTCTGCCTTGGGGATTTGTCTCTTCTCCTTCATTTATTCATTTATGAATCACACGTTTATATTAGTTCCCAGACCAGGAACTGAACCTGGGCTCTCAGCAGTGAAAGTTCGGAGTCCTAATGACTGGAGTGTTGGGAAATCTCTGTGGGTGATTTTTCTTTTCGTGGTTAATATTAGGAGGATAATGTAAGACACAAGCGGAGAAGGAGATGGCGCCCCACTCCAGTGTTCTTGCCTGGAAAACCCCATGGATGGAGGAGCCTGGTGGGCTGCAGTCCATGGGGTCGCTAAGAATCGGACATGACTCAGCGACCTCACTTTCACTTTTCACTTTCATGCATTGGAGAAGGAAATGGCAACCCACTCCAGTGTTCTTGCCTGGAGAATCCCAGGGACGGGGGAGCCTGGTAGGCTGCAGTCCATGGGGTCACACAGAGTCGGACACGGGGGAGCCTGGTAGGCTGCAGTCCATGGGGTCACACAGAGTCGGACACAACTGAATCAACTTAGCAGCAGCAGCAGCAGCAATGTAACACACTAAAGAAACAAACGCCATAAACAACAGGAAGGCCATCCACAATCCTGCTTCCTTCTCTTAACTGCTTCGTTTCTGTTTATGAAACTGTTGTAGCCACGCGTTCTGGGAAACAAACTCACTCAGAAGGACAATGCAGATAGAGGAGTGCAGTTTATTACACTGGCGGGCCCAAGGCAGACTATTCTCTTAGCCCAGGACCCCGACCAGTTTTTGTGAAAACCTTATATACCCCAAGTGTATAAGGTTCCCTGGAAGTAGTCTGAACAAAGGAAAAAGAAAGATACAATCAAAGTTAACCCGTGATTCATGCCTTAAGCCTAGGTAGTTAACTGTGGACAATTATTAATAGGCCTGTGGTCATACCCCACTAAGCATAATAGAATGTATGATTCTATTCGGTTACACAGATAATTAGGGTATTCTTTTAGGCAACAGAGAGCCCTGGGGCTCTTCCTTCCAGGGGCCTGGTTTTCCAGTTGGTATGTCGTTTCCATATATATATATATATATGTGGACCTATAGCTCAAAGTCCACAGTCCGGCCCAAGATGGAGTCCTGCCTTCAAGATAGAGCTTGTTCTGTTTCCTCCTTCAAAACTACACAGGTATTTCACTGCATTGACAAGACACCTCTCTTTGGGACACTGAGGTGTTTTCAGTTATGCATGGCCGTGGGTAGGTGGCAGAAGACAGTGCCATGCTTGTAGGAAGGTGCTGGCCCGGGGCCGATTCTGCTCCCATTTGCAATGGCTGGAGAGGGTTGTGGTTGTCATGATGAGTGGGTTACGGGCAGGAAGGCCAGAGGTCCCCAAGCGGCAGGAGGAAATATACTGCTCCTGGCAGACATCCTGCCGTGAACTAACCAATGTGTTTTTCTTATGGAAATGTTTTTCTTAAGCTATGTTAATCAAAGTATGTAGTTGCTTTAGAATTTGCCTTTCTTCAAAATGGTTCCACCTAAGAGTAACTTTTTTCTTTTCTCAAACCTTGGGCTGACAATGGCTCAACAAACCAGTATTCCTGTCAATTGTTTTATGGCTGGGGGATGACACACTTTGTGCCGTCCTATCTGTTGTGGGAGAGGGGCCTAGTGAAACTCCCTCAGCCTTGAAGTGTTTCTTATCTGATTCAGTTCAGTTCAGTCGCTCAGTCGTGTCCAGTTCTTTGCGACCCCATGAACCGCAGCACACCAGGCCTCCCTGTCCATCACCAACTCCCGGAGTCCACCCAAACCCATGTCCATTGAGTCGGTGATGCCATCCAACCATCTCATCCTCTGTCATCCCCTTCTCCACCTGCCCTCAATCTTTCCCAGCATCAGGGTCTTTGCAAATAAGTCAGCTCTTCTCATCAGGGGGCCGAAGTACTGGAGTTTCAGCTTCAGCATCAGTCTTTCCAATGAACACCCAGCACTGATCTCCTTCAGAATGGACTGGTTGGATCTCCTTGCAGTCCAAGGGACTCTCAGGAGTCTTCTCCAACACCACAGTTCAGAAGCATCAACTCTTCGGCGCTCAGCTTTCTTCACAGTCCAACTCTCTCATCCATATGTGACCACTGTAAAAACCATAGCCTTAGCTAGACGGACCTTTGTTGACAGAGAAATGTCTCTGCTTTTTAATATGCTGTCTAGGTTGGTCATAACTTGCCTTTCAAGGAGTAAGCGTCTTTTAATTTCAGGGCTGCAGTCACCATCTGCAGTGATTTTGGAGCCCAGAAAAATAAAGTCAGCCACTGTTTCCCCATCTATTTGCCTCGAAGTGATGAGACCAGATGCCGTGATCTTAGTTTTCTGAATGTTGAGCTTTAAGCCAACTTTTTCACTCTCCTCTTTCACTTTCATCAAGAGGCTCTTTAGTTCTTCTTCACTTTCACCCTAATAGCTTTCTAACAGACATAAAACACCTTGCTAAAAACTAGCAAAGGGGCGCTCTTTCTGTCCCCTTCTGATGTCTGTGTCAGAAGCTTTCCCTATCTCATACTTTAATGAAACTTTGTTACACAAAAAGCTCCAAGTATCAAGCCTTGTTCCTGGTCCCGAAGCTAAATCTTCTCCTTTGATCACGAATCCGACACTGGTCACCCTAAGCTATCAACAAGAGGGAAAGGAAATGCACTGGCATCTAGCCAGTGGAGGCCAAGGCCGATGTTCAACATCCTGTAATGTACAGGACGCCAGCCCCACCACCACAGCAGGTGCTGGGTCTGAACAGTGCTGCGGGTGAGAAGCACTGCCCTGGAAGGTCTTAGGTGCTGCTTAGGAGTCAGTTGTTGTTTAGTTGCTAAGTCGTGGTGTTGTAGCCCTGCGTTCTGGGAAAGAAACTCACTCAGAAGGACAATGCAGATGGTGGAGTGCAGTTTATTACACCGGCGGGCCCAAGGCAGAGTCTCCTCTTAGCCAAGGACCTCGGCCAGTTTTTGTGAAAACCTTGTATACCCTAAGCGTAGGTGCCCAAACCTACCTCCCCAAATTCCCTGAAACCAGTCTGAACAAAGGAAAAGAAAGATACAATCAAAGTTAACCTGTGATTCATATGCCTTAAGCCTAGGTAGTTAACAGTGGACAACTATCAATAGGCCTGTGGTCATACCCCAATAAGCATAATAGAATTTATGATTCTATTCGGTTACACAGATAATTAGGTTATTCTTTTAGGCCTGGAGAGTCTAGGTACAAGCCCTGGGGCTCTTTCTTCTGGGGGCCTGGTTTTCCAGTTGGTATGTCGTTTGCATAGAAATTGGGCATAGAGCTCAAAGTCCGCAGTCCAGCCCAAGATGAAGTCCCGCTTTCAAGACAGAGCCTGTTCTGCCTGTTTCCTCCTTCATGTCCGACTCTTTTGTGACCCCACGGACTGTAGCTGGCCAGGTTCCTCCGTCCATGGAATTTCCCAGGCAAAAATACTGGAGTGGGTTGCCGTTTTATTCACCAGGGGATCTTTCAGACCGAGGGATCGAATCCCCGTCTCCTACACTGACAGCTGATTCTTTGCCACTGAGCCACGAGGGAAGCCCTTAGTCAGACCTGACCTTAAATTCTGTCTTGGCTCTGGACCAACCACTTCACCTTGCTGAGACTGTGCTTTCTTATAGAATGGGTGTGATATCAACTCCATCCCAAGTCATTATGAGAATGAAATAAATCAATATATCAAAAGTGTTTAGCCCGGGGGCTTCCCCGGTAGTTATGTATTCACCTTGCAATGCAGGGGACGTGAGTTCGATCCCTGGTCAGGGAACTAAAGTCCCACATATGTGGGAACAACTAAACCCACACACCATGACTAGTGAGCCCACGTGCCACAATTAAGACCTGATGCAGGCAGATAAAATATATATTTTTCAAGTGCTTGGTTCAATGTCCGGCGCCTTCTGACTACCCTGTGAGAGCTCATCTGTGTCATTGTTTGATGGTAAGTTTTTGGTTCGGTTGAATTCTCTCCTTTGATTCAGTTCCCAGAAATGGGATCACTGGGTCCCACAGGATGTGCGTCTCCTTGGCTCTTGCTTTCCCTAGAGAGGAGTCCAGAATTTAATCTGTTGCCTGTCCCCGAGTGGATTCTCGTCCCTCTGAGCATGTCACAGTCATTCTTGCTTTCCTTCCTGCTCCTTCCCTGGTTCCCTGTTCCATCAGGTCATCCCTCTTCTGTAAGGCACACCAACTCCAGAGTGTCCTCCACCCGCCATGGACATTTTCCTGAGTCCACAGTTCATCTCGGTCCCAGGGCTGAGTGTGGGTGTTGAAACCATGTTCCTTGTTGCAAGAGGTCACTGAAAGGATGTGGCCATAGGTTGGCCTGAGCGCTGGACCAGGGCAATTGGAGGCTCCATATCCCTTCCTTTATCCTTAGAATGTGTATCCTGCACACTTTTTCTTTTTTAAAAAATTGCTTATTTTTGCTGCACTGAGTCTTTGTTGCTTCATGTGGGCTTTTCTCTAGTTGTGGCAAGTGGGGCCTACAACAGGCTTCTTGAGGTAGCTCCTCTTCTTGCGGAGCACAGGCTCTAGGCACATGGGCCTCAGTAGTTGCGGCAGGTGGGCCCTGGAGCATGGGTTTAGCAGTTGTGGCGCACAGGTTTACTTGCTCTGTGGCATGGGGGATCTTCCCAGACCAGGGATCGAAACCATGTCCCCTGAATTAGTAAAAGGATTCCCACCCACAGTGCCACCAGGGAAGCCCCTGCCTGCTTTTCTGACTTCAAGTCACTTCTAGACACAACCTTGAGAGTGATGGATTTCTGAGACCCTCTGGATGATATATCTGACTGTATCCCATTAAGGCCTCTGTATAAGATCCATGGACAGAGGAGCCTGGTGGGCTGCAGTCCATGGGGCCACAAAGAGTCGGTCACAACTGAGTAACTGAACACACTCACACACCTACACCGTAAGCTTCTGGTGGATGGGTGCAGAGATCTAATCTCCGCAGCCACCCCTAATAAGCTCATATGTGAGTTCCCTTGCTTATCGGGCTTGCCACCTATCCATCTGGAGTGGACTGAGTCTTCCTCCCATCTCTCCTTACCCACCTTCTTCAAGGACTGGTTTCAGATTTCACTCGAGGAATTCCAGAGGTTAGAAAACAACAGTTGGCAAGCCAGCCCGGCGACTGAAGAAATGGGCCTTAAGAAAGAGGCATCTTCCAGGAAATTCCAGATTGGCTGTTGACCTCTTGGTGGGGAAGAGTGGCCCGTATGTTAGATGCTTATGGACCTCTGTGTAAATACAGAGACGTCCTGAAAACACCATCTGGTGTAACATGTTTGAGGAACCATTTAGAGTGCACTTCTGCAGAGAAGGGAGATGAATGGCTGCCGCTGGGGGCCACTGAGGCCCGACCAGGTGCTGAAACTTGAGTCAGAAGTTGGAGGAAGAGCTGAGGTTAGAGAAGGATGTGAGGTTGTCCACCACTCAGCTACCTTGGGGCTAATGGACAAGGTGGTAGAGAACAGGATGCTCGGTTGGAGAACTGAGAATTGAGTGTGCTGTTTTGCAAAGCTAGGAGTGTGCAAGCTGCCTCAGGTTAAGGTTGGAGCACTTGTGACAAAGCCAAGGTGGGACCCCCGAGAAAGCGAGGAGTGTGAAGGGGAGGCTGTTTTGGTGATTGACAGTGAAACAGATGAAGCGCCCTGTGCCTTTGGACCCCGAAGACCAAGGAAAGCAAAAGCACAGCAACAACAAACCCGGCCAGTGGGGCAGCCCCCAGTTTATGACGTGTTTATGATGAGACAGTACATGGCTGCTGAGCTTACTGATACAGCAGCTGAGAAAACGGATGAAAAGAACCTTATTTACAGTGGACTGTGGAGGCTAGAAAGACACGCTCTCGTGCCTTACCCCTCGGCCTCAATTCTGCAACAGAGAGAGATGGTACCTCTGCACCTCTTAGGAAGATTACTGCTTTGCTACTCAGCAGGAGGAAGGAAGGCTTTCTCCTTGCCTGGCAACACTCCAACCAATGAGAGACTGTCACAACTCAGCCAATGGTAAACCAATGAGAGACTGTCACAACTCAGCCAATGGTAAACCAATGAGAGACTGTCACAACTCAGCCAATGGTAAACCACTACACTTTGAAATCCCAGCTTCCTCCAATGGATTCTTCATTTATAACAGCCCTTCCCAACTCCCCCTTCTCCTCCAGGAAAGAACGTTCCTCTCCTGTGTTCTCCAGACTTGCCTGTGGTCCTCCATAGATTGCATGTCCCCAGTTTCAGTTCTTTGCTCTTCCCAAATAAGCCCATTTTGTTGGTAAAATCATTGGCTGCTTTATTGTTTTAGGTCAGTTATTACTTGGTGTCTGAGAAGTGGGGTCCAGAGGAGATCCGTGATAACTCCGAGGTTGTTGAGCAAACAGGTGCTGGTACCCACAGAGCCCACTGAACTCCCTGCTTCCTGCCAACCATTGAGTTTGAAGGTAAGTTCTTTCCTGGATTCAAACTCTGGCCTTTTTTTGCATTTTGAAACTTTCCAGGGTTCCCAGGCTTTATTCAAGTTTTTTTTTTTTTTTTTGATGGTTTCATCCTTTCTGTTAAAGGCTTTGTCCTTTCTGTGAGGGCTAATTTGTCACACTGGCTGGAATTTTTTCTCCTGGAACTATGCTAGTTCTCAGTCTAATTCCTTTTGGAACCTGGCTGTTCCTGTTGAAACTGCTCTTTAGGAATTTTTCCTTTTGTTCTAGAAAAAAACCTCTAAGAAATGGGATTCCAGTCACCTAAATGTTTTGAGGGTGCCCCCACCCTCCTTCAGGGACCTCCCCCTCCCTAGTCAGCTGTATGTTTAAAAACCGCAGTCCCTCTTCATGCCCATTTCTAACTAAACAGACTGACTTAACAAAAAATAATTTAGAACACTGGTGGCCATTATGGGAACCTTGAATTCCTCAGACATATTTTCTTGAAAGTGAGTTGGACAGCCAAGGCTATAAAACTGTCCAACCTGGATGGGATGCCTATTTTCATTGGTATTTTTCAGGCTTCCAATTGTTATCAGGAGTCTAAAACAGCTTCTGTGGAAAATACAATTTTTAAATTAACTGAGGCAAACAGATAATTAAAGACAAAAACTGTGAAGATGCTCTTCCCCCCGCCCCACCCCACCCCCATCTTCTTTGGTTCCAGATGTCCAGCCGTCATCTTGTGCTCAGGCCCAGCCTCTGGTGCCATCTTCCTTTTTTTCCCTTGAAACTATTTCCATCTTCTCTGTACCCATTCTTCCTATTCTTGGGCTTCCCTGGTGGCTCAGCTGGTAAAAAATCTGCCTGCTTTGTGGGAGATCTGGTTTCGATCCCTGGGTTGGGAAGATCCTTGGGTTGTGAAGAAAGGATAGGCTACCCACTCCAGTATTCTGGCCTCGAGAATTCCATGGATTGTATATTACATGGGGTCACGAAGAGTTGGACACGACTAAGTGACTTTGACTTTCTTTCTATACCCATTGCTTCCCCACCCTAATTCTGTCACTAAGCTTCCCTTTCCCCCTAAATCTATCCCCATCCCACCCCTCATCATCAGAATCCACCCCTTTAAAAAAAAGGAAAAGGAAAAAGAATCTGCCCCTTTAAAGCAGTCTTCTGAGGATCTAGAAAACCCACAAGTTTTTGTTTTTTTTTTCTGTTCCCTGGACTAAGACTGAATTACAAGCCATAGTTCCCTGTGAATTACAAGAGCTTCCTAAAGCAACTGTGGACACCTGTAGGTTCCTGAAGAGTTTAACCTAGACAGTGTATTAAAAAGCAGAGATGTCACTTTGCCGAGTGATGACCTATACCTAAAGGTCATTTATGGATGTAAGAGTTGGACCATAAAGAACGCTGAACGCCGAAGAATTGATGCTTTCAAATTGTGGTTCTGGTGAAGATTCTTGAGAGTCCCCTGGATAGCAAGGAGATCAAACCAGTTAATCCTAAAGGAAATCAACCCTGAATATTCACTGGAAGGACTGACACTGAAGCTGAAACTGCATTATTTTTGGACACCTGATGTGAAGAGCTGACTCATTGGAAAAGACCCTGATGCTGGGAAAGATCAAAGGCCAGGTGGCTCATGGCGGGTGACCACAGGCTTGAGAATTGAGCAAGGTAGTATCCCCCATCCATGCAATTGTGCCCCAAATTGCCACCATCTTAGATACTTTGGCTACAGTCCTAGGAGTATACCATGCTACGCTGGACTTAGCAAATGCCACTGAGTCACAAGAGCAATTTGTCTCCATGTGGGAGGGGCAACAGTGGGCTTTTCAGGCACTTCCCCAAGACTACCTGCACCCCTCACCATATGCCATAGGATGGGAGCCTGAGACCAGTCTGTGCTCTCCTTCCCCACATCACTAAAGTGAGCCCATTACGTTGATACTATGCTAATAATATTGTCTGGTAAAGACTTGCCTGTACTGCAGGGCACTCTGCAGACTTTACTGGAACATCTGTGAGGGAGACAACGACGTGGATGAACCCGCAGGAAATGCAAGTCCCATCACCATCTGGGAGTTGTTTGGTTGGATGAGGGGCACATTGTCCCAGGAGCCATGATTGATAAGGGGCAAGCTTGTCCAGCCCCTAATTATGTGAAAGCAGTGCAAGCTTTCATAAGGGTTTGGAGGTTTGGGGGGACTTTTATTCCCCACCTGGTGCAATGCCTCCATCCTTCAAAAGAATTTTTTAATGGAAATATAGTTGATTTATAATATGTTAATTTCTGTTTTTATATAATTTTATTTATCTTTGATTGCACTGGATCTTTGTTGCCTTGTGCAGGCTTTCTCTAGTTGCGGCGAGCGAGGGGTACTCTATGCTGTGATGCTCAGGCTTCTCATTGTGGTGGCTTCTCTCATCGGGGAGCACAGGCCCCAGGTGTGTAGGCTCAGTAGTTGCAGCTCGCAGGCTCTCGAGCACAGGCCTGGTAGTTGTGATGTGCGTGCTCCACGGCATGTGGAATCTTCCCACACCAGGGACTAAACCCGTGTCTCCTGCACTGGCAAGTGGATTCTTACCCACTGTACCACCAGGGAAGTTCTCAGTGTGTTAATTTCTGCTGTACAGCAAAGTGACTCAGTTATACACACATATACATTCTTTTTTCATTTTCTGGAACATTATGGTTTATCACAGGATAGTGAATGTATTTCCTGGTGCTGTGCAGTAAGACCTTGTTGCTTATCCATCCTGTATATAATAGTGCCTCCATCCTTTAGAGCCACTTTAAAATAAAAAGAGGGCATATGGGGATTGAATTAGAGCAACAAGCTGTCTTTGAAAAGGCAAAAATGCTGGTGAAGCAGATTAAAGCTCTGGGCATCTCCTAAGCAGGGCTACCATTTGAGTTAGATGTATCTGTGACTCTGGAAAGTGTGGGGTGAGCACCTTGGCAGAGACAGCAGGAAAGATACCCCTAGGATTTTGGTTCAAGATCTGGAAGGGGGCAAAAAGCCAATACATCTCCATAAAGTAATAGCTCCTAACAGTGTATATCACCCTCCTCCCAGTAGAGTCTCTCATGAAAAACCACATATCGTGGTATAACTTACTCTCAAGGGGTGTGTTGAGAATATGTTTCATCCACCCACTTCTGCCGTGGCTGACTCCCACGTGGACCGAGTGACATTGCTTTGTCCAGCAGAAGACCACCCTGTCAGCCAGCCCACCATCTCCAGAAATGGGGGTCCTACCAGGCTTTGTGGAGTATATAGATCCTCTGAATACCCTCGCCTCTCTTCCTGTGGTAGCCCCTATATACTACCTATATGCGGGGAGCCAGCACACGAGATCCCACCCATGACAAGGTAATGTGGAGAGACCTGACAGGCAAGGCGGATCAGGACTCGAGGGACTCCCTGGACCTGCTCAAGCATCTACCCGGATACCAAAATCCGTCTGTCTACTGTTTACTATATTATGCCTTCCGCCAACTCTTCTGGCATTAACAGGGGGCTATCCCCAACCATCGTTCTCTGAAGAAAATCAACTTAGGGCTCTAGATGTTAAGCCTCCTGGGCATGAAAGGAATATTTCAATTCAAACCCCTCTGTTAGCATTCTAACTTGAGTGGCAGGTTTATCCATACTCTTACAACTAACGCACATGATTGTTCACAACTTCCCAACCATGAAAGGCAGGGGAACTTAAACATTCTAAAGTCCTAATAGGCATAGAGCCCTTTGAGGAGTAAAAATTATTAGAATAGTGCTGGTGAAGGATTTCATTGTTGAGCCAATGCTTGCTGCCAAGTTTCCATATCCCTTACCCATTGTGTGCCTGGGAGTATATTAGTTAATATAGTTGGTATGTAAGGAAAATAAGTAGTGGCCTTGGTGTTAGCAACATTAGACCTTTGAGTTAATAAATTTTTTCTTTGTTATAACCCACTGCACCTTTGCCCCATAGGAATGTAACTTTATTTAGTACTTTCTGAGAGTGGTGCCAGACTTTAGAAAAAAAACTTTTAGAAAAAATAAGTTTTCTGGTTGACAAACCTTTATCAGAAAAAAGGGTCATAAAATGTTAACAGGCCTCCAGGCCAGAGGAGGATGTAAATCGCATAAGACTTTTGTATATGGAAATGTATGCAGAAAGAAAGCCTGGTTTCGATAAGGGTCAGAACTGCTGACCCTGCATGACTCTGCATCTTCCATTCCCCTCTATGTACAACCCAAGGTATAAAAGCTCTTTTTAAAAATAAAGTTACAGACCTGCTCCTCCTAAGCTCGGTCTCCCTGTCTCTCGCTCGCCAACTCCGTCCATCCTGAGGGAACCCCTGGATCCTGCTGGGGCTGGACCCCGGCACATATAGGAATATATACTTAGCATATTCCTAGGTATATATGCCTGCTATATGTAGCATTCTGTCTTGTCCAGCTACAGTGGCAGGGATTGTAGTGGTTATTTAGTCCAACACTGACACCATGTGGTTGGCAGACAAACTGCAGTAGTTTGGCTGGTGGTCACTCAGGAGCCCAGGCTATTTGCTAACGTTAGGCAGGGAAGCCGGAGAAGGCAATGACAACCCACTCCAGTACTCTCGCCTGGAAAACCCCATGGATGGAGGAGCCTGGTGGGCTGCAGTCCATGGGGTCGCGAAGAGTCGGATACGACTCAGTGACTTCCCTTTCACTTTTCACTTTCATGCATTGGAGAAGGAATTGGCAACCCATTCCAATGTTCTTGCCTGGAGAATCCCAGGGACGGCGGAGCCTGGTGGGCTGCCGTCTATGGGGTAGCACAGAGTCGGACATGACTGAAGCGACTTAGCAGCAGCAGCAGCAGCAGCAGGCAAGGAAGCCAGGCCTGCTGCAGTCCATGGGGTCGCAAAGAGTTGGACACGACTGACCGCCTGAACTGAATTGAACCGCACTGACAGCTGGGCTGGCTTGGACAATGGGAAGCCAAGCGGGGGATGATCGTGAATAAGCCCTTTTGGGGCGAGGACATTTGGAAAGACACTTGGGTTTGCTTTCAAGAGCCTGTGGCATTTCTCACTGTTTTCCATGCCCCTGGCTCTATTAAGATGCTGACAACCACTGGCAATTGGGGAGCTGATGTCCTGGCCCAGTATGAGCCCTAGTGGACCCCTCAGTAAATACCGCAGATTGGACGCATGGGAAGAACAGCCACCATAATGCCTGAATGGGATGACCTATTGCCAAGGATGCTGTATTACCTTGAAATACAGTGACTTGGTTAATACCATAACAGCATGTCCTGTGTGTTCTAAATAACTGCCCCCCCATCTAACGCCCCTCCCCAGGCAATGGTCAACGGAATCTGGGACCATTCCCTGGAGTTCCCAGTGAGGGACTGGCATGGCAAACTGATTATATTGGCCTCCTCCCTCCAAGTGAGGGTTCTAAATGTCTTGGTTTACGTGGACACAGCATCTAGGCTAACCCAAGCTTTCTTTCCCCTGTGGCTGCCCAAACCAGGCTGCCACCATTAGAGGATTAGAGAAACAGAGTAAAAAAAATACCCTCTCCACATAGACAGTGACCAGGGGTTACATTTTAAAGGTCATATTGTGCAAGATTGGGCAAAAACACATGACACGGAACGGAGGTTCCCTTTCTCTGAGAAGGCACAGGCAGCAAGGTTGGTGGAGCGGAAGGATGGAATTTTAAGACAGCATATTAAACAACTAACAGGTAAAACCACCTTGTACTATCCCAGGCTTCATTTCTGTTATTATTATTTTTTAATTTTAATTTATTTATTTGGCTGTGCCAGGTAGTTCCTCAGCCAGGGGTTGAACTCGAACTCCCTGCATTGGGACGGTGGAGTCTTAGCCACTAGACCACTAGGGAAGTCCCTCCCAGACTTTAATACATTTAAATGATCCAGCAATAGGGCCTGTTGCCCCATATGCCAGACTGTGGAACCCTGATGAGACACCTAACACTGTAAAGGTATGGAAGTAATGTAAGATTGCTGCAGCCCTGACTCTCATCATGGATGACCAAGCTGTGCTGCTGAGATTACCAAGCCCCGCGATCCGCTGGACTTTGCAATGGGACATCCCACTGTGGAGCTGAAGAAGACTCTTGAGGGTCCCTTGGACAGCAAGGCGATCAAACCAGTCAATCCTAAAGGACATCAGTCCTGAATATTCATTGGAAGGACTGATGCTAAAACTGCAACTCCAGTTCTTTGGCTGCTTGATTCAGAGTCAATTCATCAGAAAAGACCCTGGGAAAGATTGAAGGCAGGAGGAGAAGGGGATGACAGAAGATGAGATGGTTGGAGAGCATCACTGGCTCAGTGTGAGCTCTGGGAGACAGTGAAGGACAGGGAATCTGGCATGCTGCAGTTCATGGGGTGGCAAAGAGTCAGAAATGACAGCAATTGAACAACAGCAAGTCCCAACAGCATGTGTGAGTTGCTTCGCATCTCTATGCGAAATGGGGTTACTTAACCTGCACTGGGATCCTGTTGTCCTGCTATTAAATAAATACAAGCTGTGTCCATGGAAATGCCCTGTCCCTGCCTTGGAACAAGCACCACTGAGAGGGAGGAGAAGATAGGGGTCCTGATCTGGGATGTCCTGCCCCCAGTCCATCTCCTCATGCCTGACTGTGGGCCTCTCCCAGCCAACATTTATGATTTGTAGAACCAGGTCAAGTTCCTAAAGCTGCAGCTACATCCAATATCTAAGGATCCGGTCACAATTGTAATTCTTCTAGAAAAAAAGACTTCCCTATGCAAGTTCCTAATAAATAATCTGTTTTGTTTCTCTGTTTTTTGGCCATGTCACTCAGCCTGTGGGATTTTAGTTCCCTGACTGGGGATTAAACCTGCACCCTCCTATATTAGAAGTGTGGAGTCTTAACCACTGGGCAACCAGGGAACTCCCAAATAATCTGTCTTCTTGACTTTAAACTTCTGCTGCTCCTATGGTGTCCAGTCATAAGATGGGGACCTGGTGGAAATATCTTCCAATGGTGAGTCCGCCCATATGCCCAGCAGAGGAATCATTCCAACTGTTGGGTGTGTGGGCAGCTGCCCCTCTCTACTTCACTGGGATTGCCATGCTGGGTACCAACATCCAGCGCAGGAATGAATGAATGAAGGCACTAGAGTAGTACATGACATTTCAAAAAAAAAACGAAGATGAATGCTCTTAATTCATTTGATATTATTTATATTGACCCAGGAGCTTGGCCTGGGGCACAAGCCATCAGTAACACTGGACAGGAGTGTTTTTCTTCTGTCAATCTGTCAACAAAGGCAGTCTATTAAACTGCTGACCAGAACGGTCCTAAAAATCCCATCATCAGGACTTCCCTGGTAGTCCCGTGGCGAAGACTCCGTGCTCCCAATGCGGGAGGGCTGGGATGATCCCTGGTCAGGAAACTTAAGCTCACATGCCCCAACAAAGACTGGAGATCTCACAGACCAACAAAGACCCGGTGCAGTCAAATAAATAGGAAAGCACCATCGTCAGACCATCGGTGCCCAGCTCTAGGATGGAGTTACACGGATTATTCTGTGTTATGGAGATTTGAACACCCAGGCACCCCTACGTTGGAAACAAAACATGGTCTCGATGGACCCAAACCAATTGTGCCAGGAATGTAGGGAGGATATCTTTGGAACTGTGCAGGCCTTCTGTTGTACATAGTACAGGGCAGCAACTGGTCTGGCTGGTTGTGTCATCCACATGTTTACTGGGTAGTCCTAAACAGGATCCAATGGATGCGTGACAAAATTCTTTGGATGTGACTTTCACCTAGATGGTTGGGCTGCTGCACTTTGGGTAGAGGGCAGGATCCACTCCACAGTCACAAAAGTTGCCAACCTCCCTCCCCCATCTGCCATCTCCCAGGAGGACGTGTTCCCTTCTCCACTGGTACAATCATTTGGCCGCTGTCTTTATAGCCTCTACTGGCCTGGAAGTTGTTACAGCACACACAGAAGCCGCTACTCGATTGACCCAGAAAGCCTTAAATGAGAAGAGCTGTCCTCCAAAATAAGATGGACTTGGACATCACTGCTGCCTCCCAAGGAGGCGCCTGGGCCATTATCCAAGCAGGATGTTGTGTGGTCACACGTGATGAGTCTGCAAATATAGTGTCTTCATTAAAGCACACGAGGACACAAGTCAATGCCCTGAATGGTCCCCAGCCTCAGGGACTCAATACATCAGTGGTTCGGATCAGGCACGCATAGCAATGACCAGCAGCTTGAAGTAAGACCTCAGTTCTCTGACTGGGGATGAACCCTAGTTGTGATGGTGAGAGCTCCACGTTCTAACCACTAGAACTATGACGGCCCATGGCTAGAGTTTGGGTCCCCGTCTTTGTCTACCTTGAAAAGAAAAAACTCCCCCAGGGACATGGAAGATAGAGAGGAAAGTAAAGCGTTTATTCGAAAGGCAGAGTACATGTGGATAGATGAATTATGATCGATTTGCCTCAGAACCATGCCCTATAGCATGACAGCCTCTGGGGGAGCGGGGTGGGAATTGACCTGACTTATTATGGTCTGGTGTCCCCTGCCTTTTGACCCCTGAGAAGCCTTTCCACTCCTGTGCAGAGTCTCTGTTGCCCCAAGCATGGGAAATATGTGGTGCCTTGGTGTTTATTCAAATAAGGTTGAGCCCTTTCCTGTCCTTGACAGAACTGTTATCTTAAAGTGTCCACAGGAGGTGATTTACCCTGTTCCTATTGTTATTTATATCTCTTAGTACAAATAGGAGGCCAGTTGTAAGTATCTAGCCTGGGGCCCACCTGCCTTCTGCTTCAATAAATGTAAACAGGAGGCCCGTTGTAAACGCCTAGTCTGGAACTCATCTTTTTTCTGCTCCAAGAAATACGGAGAGGAGGCTAGTTGTAAAGGCCTTACCTGAAGCCCATCCTATCTCAGTGGGGCTCTTGGTAGAAAAAATGGCTACTTGTTTTGGGAACCACTATCTTAAGCTATGTTTCCTCTCACACGTGCCTATGTTGTTGCTGAGCTACCTGCCTCCAGTGCAACCAGATAGCCATCTAACAAGCCATCTCCTTGCTAAGGAAATCCCTGGCTGAACCCTGCCAAATCTGACTCTGTGATGGATCTGTTTCTTTGATTCTGCCCTTGTTTTTCATTGCTTTGATTATTACAATCATACATAATGATCTGCCTCAGGGAACCCTGCCCCTCTGCCTGAAGAGATTAACCCATCCCCTCCTTGAGGTTGGCCATTCCAGGAGATATTTGCAAGATATTTGCCTTTACTTCCTCAATTATTTTCCCCTCTCATCCTATAAAAGAACCTGCATCCAGACCCCAATAAGATGGCAATTTTGAGACATTAGTTCGCCATCTTCTTGGTCAGCTGGCTTTCAAAAGCCATATTCCTTGCCTCAACACCTTGTCTCTTGGATAATTGGCCTGTTGTGATAGGAGCAGAACGAGCTTGGGCTCAGTAACATACTCGGTGCACATTGTGGAAGAGGGGGCTAAGTGAGATGAAAGAGCTGATCATAATCGGTGCAGTGTTGGCAAAGGTCGTTGAGAGGACATGACTGCCAGCTGATCCTTGAGGTGAACTCAGACCATCAGAGACCCCCTTACCCCTTCCTGACCTTGAAAGAGATGCAATATTTTTAGGCCATTTTTCTTTGTCATTGTGTTAGGTAGGTAGAATAGGGAAAAGGAGTCCAAAATGGCGGTGGCTAAAAAAACAAGGAAGGTCAAAGGAAGGTCCGAGGACCAGAGTGAAGACTTCAGGTAGAACAAACTGCGCTCCTGGCTAAGCCCAATTTGCATAAGGCAGGCCCAGGTGAAGGAAAAAACATAAAGGGAGGAGCCAAAGCGCTTTCTCTCCCTTTCTCTCCCATGTGCGTGCGCTCTTTCTCTCTCTCCCTCCCTCTCTCCCCCTCCCCCATGTGCTCCTCCACTCTCTTTCCTTCAAGCCTTTGGGTTGGCATGCCCTCACACTTCGAGGATGGATTCCCCTGCTATCCTCTAAATAGAATAGAGCTGTAACACTGATTTGCCTAAGAGCTATAACAGGGTTTGTCCAAGACCCGAGAGCTGTGACGCACCGAGGGCTTCCATGTCCGTCGCTCCAAGTCTTTGTTGTGATGAGACAAGGAACCGAGGAACAGACAATTAGATCAGAGCTATAGGTTGGCTAGTCATTTACAGGTTTTCCCAGTGGGTTCCCAGGTGGGGTGTGGAACCTTAGAGGAAGCACTTGCCATTTTAGCTCAAGCAGTTTGTACCAGATGCCCACACACTCAAACCAAAGTAACCAAACCAAACTCACCGAACCATACCAAACCAGAACTTCACCCGCTGGAAGTCACACTCCAAATCAAACAAACGGCAAAGACATGCCCAGAAATCAAAAGCCAAATAGCAAGACTGTCCCCAAAAGATGGCAAAGTGATGCTCAGAAATCAAAAGCCAAATGGCAAAAATACCCCAAGAGGATGGCAAAGAGTTGCCCAGAAGTCAAAAGGCAAATGGCATAAATGCCCCAGATGTGACTTCCTGGTCCCATTAGATCTGTGACCTGGCAGTCAGTGCTAGCGGCCTTTTTTAGGATAGAGTTTCAAGCAATTTCTTGTTGGTTTCTTGCAAAGAAGTTACTCTATCGTTTTCTCTTTTAGAATCTTCTAAATACTACAGTAAGCATTCCACTTAGTCTGTTTGATCTTATGACTGGATTTTTTTTTTTTTAAACTTTGCACACAGTTGATATTTTGGAATATCAAAAGAACTCCCAGTCTGGACGCTTTAGGTTGAGGTCTTCTTTAGCATAATTTCCCCAATTAAGTAGGTACTTGCAGGTATAAACTTTGTATGTACATAACCCTGGCAGGAGTGTTAGAGGCTGCCCTCTGATTCCCCTGGTTTCTGTTTGAGAGGCTCTCTTTCCCATTTTAAGTTGTATTTGTCATGGATAAAATTCGCTCTTCGCTTCTATCCAAAATTTCCCCTTCTCCACAGTACCTTTCCACTGGGTGGGTATTCCCCTGGTATCATTGAACCAGGCCCCACTCAGTGCCATTCCTCTGGATGGGTATTCTCTTCGTATCTTTAAACCAGCCTCCCCACCTCTGCCCAGTATCTTTCAACTGGGTAGGTGTTCCCCTGATATCTTTTAACCAGGTCTCCTCCCAGTATCTTTCAACTGGGTGAGTGTTCCTCAGTATCTTTCAAATGAGCCCCATCCAGTTCCTTTCCACTGGGTAAGTATTCCCCAGTGTATGTCAACCAGGACCCAATATGGGAGATCTGAGAACCAGGAGAGATCTGCCTAAATTTGTCTTTACTCCCCAAGGAGGCAGATGGGCCCAAGGGGCCACTGCTGGCATCAAAGGTACCAAAGCTCCAGTTCGTCCTAGAGTTCAGGTAAAGGAGGAAAGTCGACTCCAGGTTGCTTCGTTGGTTGCCATAATTGCAGACGAAAAAAGATGCAGTGGGAGTTGCATAAGTTTTATTTGGGGCAAAATGAAGGCTTCAGTCCAGGAGGCAGCATCTGAGATAGCTCTATAAAACTGTCCCAGAGAGCCTGGGGTTGGGGGAAGGTCAATATATTTGGCACTTATTTTACAAAAGGTTTTCTGTTAGTCATGAGGAGCTGATGTCACCATGAAGAGATTCAGTGCTTTTCTATGTATGAGGAGATGTAAGGATTGGGATCATGAAATCAGCTCCTGAAAATATCTAACTATCTAAGGATCTGTTCCACCAGTTTCCCTGAAGCACAAAGTGCCTTCAGGGTGTTTCAACAGCTGCAGCATTCAGATGGCAAGTGCCCTGGGCAATCACCAATTTGTAGTTGACAAGATTCTGGTGAGAACTGTGGCAGGAAAGAAGATGGGGTGGGAGAGGACTTCACACATCCCAGCTCTCAGGTGAGTCCCTGGGATGTCTACCAAGTATGCCTTCTTGGCTTTGCACAGGAAAGAATTCAAGAGCTAGCTTTAGTAAAGTGAAAGAAAGTTTACTCAGGGAGATATGCGCTCCATAGACAGAGTGTGGGCCATTTCAGAAGGCAAGAAGCCCCACAGTATGGGGTTGTCAGGTTTTATAAGGGTAGGTAATTCCGTAGGCTCAAGAGTCAGAGGAGTCTTCCAGCTATTTTGGGGAAGGGACAGGAATTTCTAGGAGTTGGGCCTCCACCCATTTCTCTTCCTCTTATGGTCAATCTCATAAGAGATTGTCGGATGTGCCTGGTGGGTGTGTCATTCAGCTTGGTGTATTACAAGGAGCGTATAGTGAGGTTCAAGGTCTAGTGGAAGCCGACTCATCCACCACCTTGGACCTAGCTGGTTCTAACCAGTTTATGCTGTGTCCTCAGTGGCTATGTTATTCTTTTAAAGGTTGTGCCCTGCCCCTTTCCTATCTCAGTGTGGAGATCTTACTCATTCTCTCTCTCTCTCTAGTTGCTAACCATGTCCAACTCTTGCGACCACATGGACTATCCATGGAATTCTCCAGGCAAGAATACTGAAATGGGTTGCCATTTCCTTCTCCAGCTCTTACTCGTTCAGTTCAGTTCAGTTCAGTCGCTCAGTCGTGTCCGACTCTTTGCGACCCCATGAATCACAGCACGCCAGACCTCCCTGTCTATCACCAACTCCCGGAGTTCACTCAGATTCATGTCCATCAAGTCAGTGATGCCATCCAGCCATCTCATCCTCTGTCGTCCCCTTCTCCTCCTGCCCCCAATCCCTCCCAGCATCAGAGTCTTTTCCAATGAGTCAACTCTTCGCATGAGGTGGCCAAAGTACTGGAGTTTCAGCTTTAGCATCATTCCTTCCAAAGAAATCCCAGGGCTGATCTCCTTCAGAGTGGATTGGTTAGTGAATGCCTAAGACAAATAAAAGTCCATCTAGTCAAGGCTATGGTTTTTCCAGTAGTCATGTATGGATGTGAGAGTTGGACTATAAAGAAAGCTGAGAACCGAAGAATTGATGCTTTTGAACTGTGGTGTTGGAGAAGACTCTTGAGAGTCCCTTGGACTGCAAGGAGATCCAACCAGTCAATCCTAAAGGAAATCAATCCTGAATATTCATTGGAAGATCTGATGTTGACGCTGAAGCTCTAATACTTTGGCCACTTGATTGAAGAGCTGACTCATTTGGGAAAGATTGAGGGCAGGAGGAGGAAGGGACAACAGAGGATGAAATGGCTGGATGGCATCACTGACTCAATGGACATGAGTTTGAGTGGACTCCAGGAGTTGGTGATGGACAGGGAGGCCTGGTGTGCTGTGGTTCATGGTGTCACAAAGAGTTGGACATGACTGAGCGACTGAACTGAACTGAACTGAAGACAAACCTCATAAATAAGTTCCCTTGTTTACTAAACCTGCCACCTACCAATCTGGTCCGTACAGTCAAAGCTATGGTTTTTCCAGTAGTTGTGTACGGATGTGAGAGCTGGACCATAAGAAGGCTGAGCACCGAAGAATTGATGCTTTCGAATTGTGGTGCTGAAGGACTCTTGAGAGTCCCTTGGACAGCAAGGAGATCAAACCAGTCAATCCTAAAGGAAATCAACCCTGAATATTCATTGGAAGGACTGATGCTGAAGCTGATGTTCCTATACTTCGGCCACCTGATCAGAAGAGCTGACTCATTGGAAAAGATTCTGATTCTGGGAAATGTGGTGACCCAAGGATGAAAGGGTCTTGGAATGCAGGAATGGAAAAGCCAGACTTTTATCGTCTTTCCCTCCCCCATGTTGTAACTATTAATGGACTTCAGGTTCTCCTGATCAGTATAACCTGTCTCCACTCCTACCCCATAGAGAGAGGGTATTTGCCTTACTCTCCCCCCACCCAACCACCCAGTATACGTGCCTCATCCCATCAGCAAATGACCTGCAAGACCCCATCCCACTTCTTGCACCCTGGGTATAAAAATGGACTAAGGACCCCCAATTAACATTGGTTCTCCCTTGAGCTGGCCTGCTGCTCCAACAGCATCTCCCATTCTAATAAACTTTATTTCCCTCTCATTCTGTCTCATGTCTGGAAATTCTTTCCCAACCCATGCCCCGACAACAACAGGAAAGATTGAGGGTAAGAGGAGAAGGGGATAACAGAGGATGAGATGGTTAGATGGCATCACCCACTCAATGGACATGAGTTTGAGCAAGCTCTGGGAGACAATAAAGGCAGAGAAGCCTAGTGTGCTGCAGTCCATGGGGTCACAAAGAGTTGGACATGACTTAGTGGCTGAACAGCTGTAAGGCGAGTGCAGAGAAAGAGCAAGCCAGGCATTCAGGCAGAGAAAGATTTATTACAGGAAGAGAGAAAGTGACTGGGTTTAGAGAAAAACCAGTGCACCCTCAGTATCCAACCGTTCTTATACCCTATAGGGAAAATCATGACCCAAAGGGAGGGGGCCTTAGTTTATCTTTAGCCCACAGCTGGGGTCTTGTGATCACGTAGTTGGAGGGGTCTCACACTTGGGTGGTCACGGAGTCTTGAGAAACTGGCACCAGCAGGGAAAAACAGGATATCACCTTAAGGAAAAAAACAGGATGGCACCAGGGCACTGTGGCCACTGTGACTTCATCCCTTGTTTATCAGGTCACCACAATGGGCCATTTTTAAATAATACACGATGAGCCCCTTGTGGACCCTGAAAACAACAGCCACCAATCTGGAGAGGTCTGCCTCTTTCTTTGGTTTCTCTTTGCCTTCTGTGTATGCGGGCCAGCGTCAGATTCCACCTGGGGAACTTCTGAGTTGGGAATCAGATTTCTTCTAAGCAGTGGGAATAATGGGGCACCTCAAGGGGACCCTATAGTCTTGAGATTGAACGCTGAGATATTTCAGAAAGTTCTGAGGACTGTTCCAGCCATTAGAGGTCAAAGAACAGTTGTACAGTTTTTGAGTTAAGGTTTTGACAGTTCGCATAGTTCACACCTGCATTATAAGGTGAGTAGTGGGTCATAATGACCCCTCACAGGATTGAGAAAGAAATGTTATCTCTTAAGGAGCTACTGATCTTGGTGAGGCAGCAGTGAGCAGTCGCATGAAGGGAGATCTTAATTTTCTGCCCAAGAATTGAACCTGGGTAGCCTGGGTGAGAACCAGGAATTCTAGCCACCAGACCAGCAAGGGCTAGAGGCTAGAAGCGATTTTTCCCTGGATCTTTGCCCCCAGTGAAAAACACATTTATCACAGAGGCAGAAACCATAAATGTAGGTACAGAGTTTATTGTTAGAGACGTAGCACAACAAGTGGGCCAGCACAAAGAGAAATGGTTTGTTAAGACAGAAGCAAGGCAGAGACGCACACCCGGAGACAAAGGGTGTGGGCTCACCCCTAGTGGGGCGGAGCACAGGAAAGAGCCAGTTATGTCATTCATGTAGGTTACTTCTTCCGGCTCTTTGTCTTCCTTCCGGCCAATTATCTGGTTTCTTTTAACACGCCTGACCTACCCTGGGACTCTCCGCTGGGTGTACTCACACCCCTCAGCCAAGATGGATCTCAAAGTGAAGGCTTCTGGGAGAAGCAAGACTCATTATGGCCTGGCATTATCCCCTGACTTTAGACCCACAAGGAGCCTTTCTGGGCATGTGCAGTGTCTCCCTTGTCTCCAAAGAGGGAGGAGCAGAGATCCCTTAATCCTTTACTCAAACAGGGTTTTGCCTCTTTGTTCTTGCCAAACCTTGACTATTGCCATGGCTACAATTACCTTAAGGCATTTACAAGAGACAAACACTGGCTATTTACCCTGCTTCTGTTGTTACTTCCAGTGTGGAGGGCAAACAGGAGGCTGATTATAATGCCTTGAACTGGAGCCCACCTACCTCTTATATCAGAAAATACTAACAGTTCTAAGTGTTCAGCCACTTTTTTGTGCCCCATGAAATGCGAACAGGAGGCCAGTTATAAATATCTAACTGGAGCCCATCTATATCTTGCATCACTGCCTGGCAGGCACCAGAAGAAAATTGCTCTTTTCTAAGCAGGCATTCCAGAGAAGGCAATGGCAACCCACTCCAGTACTCTTGCCTGGAAAATCCCATGGACGGAGGAGACTGGTGGGCCTCAGTCCATGGGGTTGCAAGGAGTCGGACACAACTGAGCAACTGCACTTTGACTTTTCACTTTCATACATTGGAGAAGGAAATGGCAACCCACTTCAGTGTTCTTGCCTGGAGAATCTCAGGGACAGGGGAGCCTGGTGGGCTGCCGTCTATGGGGTCACACAGAGTCGGACACGACTGAAGTGACTTAGCAGCAGCAGCAAGCAGGCATTCCTGTGTTAAGTAGATCTCAGTTCAGTCACTCAGTTGTGTCCGACTTTTTGCAACCCCATGAACTGCAGCACACCAGGCTTTCCTGTACATCACCAACTCCCGGAGCTTACTCAAACTCATGTCCATAGAGTCGGTGATGCCATCCAACCATCTCATCCTCTGTTGTCCCCTTCTGATCCTTCCAATGAATATGCAGGGCTGATTTCCTTTAAGATGGACTGGTTGGATCTCCTTGCAGTCCAAGGGACTCTCAAGAGTCTTCTCCAACACCATAGTTCAAAAGCATCAATTCTTCTGCGCTCAGCTTTCTTTACAGTCCAATGCTCATGTCCATACATGACTACTGGAAAAACCATAGCTTTGACTAGATAGACATTTGTTGGTAAAGTAATGTCTCTGCTTTTTAATATGCTGTTTAGGTTGGTCATAGCTTTTCTTCCAAGAAGCAAGCGTCATTTAATTTCACGGCTGCAGTCACCATCTACAGTGATTCTGAAGCCCCCCCAAAATAAAGTCTGTCCCTGTTTTCATTGTTTCCCCATCTATTTGCCATGAAGTGATGGGACCGGATGCCATGATCTTCATTTTCTGAATGTTGAACTTTAAGCCAACTTTTTCACTCTCCTCTTTCACTTTCATCAAGAGGCTCTTTAGTTCTCTGTTTTCTGCAGAAAAGATGGTGTCATCTGCATATCTGATGTTATTGATATTTCTCTCTGCAATCTTGATTCCAGCTTGTGCTTCATCCAGCCCAGCATTTCTCACAATGTACTCTGCATATAAGTTAAATAAGCAGGGTGACAATATACAGCCTTGACGTACTCCTTTCCCGATTTGGAACCAGTCTGTTGTTCCACGTCCAGTTCTAACTGTTGCTTCTTGACCTGCATACACATTTCTTAGGAGGCAGGTCAGGTGGTCTGGTATTCCCATCTCTGTAAGAACTTCCCACAGTTTGTTGTGATCCACACAGTCAAAGGCTTTGGCGTACATTTAGTTAATCTATAATACAGACGCACAATGCACACTAAAGGTGAGCAGGTAGTCACCCAAACGGGCAGAGAGAATTTTACATTAAACTTTTTCTTATCCTACGTTAAAAACGATTTTATTTCACCACAAATATAAAATCATTTTTTGCTCTCCTGTGGCAAAAAAAAAAAAAAAAGGCAGTGGACTAATCGATAATACGGTAAAAAGCTGGAACATGTATAGGAGTAGATAATATTCTGTTCCCCAGTTGACCATATTTTCCATCTAAGCGTGTAAAAGCACTTAGCCATTCTAAATACTTTTATACCATCTTAATGAAGTATATGTGTGAATAAATCCTCAAGTTACACCAAGATTTCATGGCTCACGCTGGTTCGTACTTTCCGTTATTTACTAATCGCTGTGTAACCCATGAAAGTGTCTTTTGGGATGACTTCCGAGAACAAAAATTGCGGATTTTTCATATTTCTCTCGGAAATTTCCGGGAAACACCGACGACGGTAGCTCTGGAGGAGAGGCTGATAACCCCACGGAATTCTGGGAAATGTAGTTCTGGTTCCCAGATAGCGAGCCATTTCCGGCCGGAGTCGCTGGGCTTGAGGCTGTTTTCCGCAAACGTCTCCCACGGGCGCACCTGAGGGGCGTGGCTCCTTGTCCCCACAAGATTGGCCGTCGGCCTTCCCGGCACGCGCATACTGCGTTTCCTGGCCCCCCGACATCGCAAGGCCGTCTGGGAGTTGTAGTTCAGATTCCTGTCGAACTCCGTAGTCCAGCTGCGGCTGGAAGGTCCGAGGCTGTCTGCCGCCTTCGGTGCCTGTTTTGGAGGATGGATCCGGGGCCCGGGGCCAACGGGATGCCGTTGGCTGGCTTAGCCTGGTCGCCGGCCTCGGCGCCCCCGCCGCGGGGATTCAGTGCGGTGAGCGATGTCAGGGGGCCGGGGACGGGAAGGCGGCGGCGGCCGGGGGTTGAATGGGGGGCAGCCGCGGCTGCGGCCAGGTAATATCCTGGCTCTGACCAGCGTTCGCGCTGTAGATCTCCTGCACTGTGGAGGGGGCGCCCGCCAGCTTCGGCAAGACTTTCGCGCAGAAATCTGGCTACTTCCTGTGCCTCAATCCTTTGGGCAGCCTAGAGGTAAGGAGCTCCCATCCTCGGAATCCCCCGGTCTTCCCACTTCCCCTGTCCATTCGCGGAGCATGGTGCCAGGGACACAGTCCCTGCTGCTGAGTGATTCTCGCTGTTTCCCCCCGCGCCCCGACCCCAACTCCAGAATCCACAGGAGAACGTGGTGGTCGACATCCAGATCCTAGTGGACAAGAGCCCCCTCCCGCCGGGATTCTCACCAGTCTGCGACCCCCTGGACTCGAGTGAGTCCCAAGTTGAAGGCAGGGGTGGGTGTGTGGAGGGGGTGAGGGGCAGGTTCGCTCGTCTCTGCAGGGAAGACCAGGGAGGGAATGGAAAGACCATAGGCGCGCGATTTTTGAGCCTTGGCTGCCCCTTCGATGCTCTGGGTAATGACGGTGTTGGCTGAGGATTGATTTAGGGCGGGATGATGAACCCCGCCCTGCGTAAAAATGTGTCTCTCTTTAGAGTAAGTGTTCAGTTTGTGCGACTTGTTTTATTCCTGTTGTTACTCCACCTTCTTACACTGTAGCCAAGCTGATCCGGGCGCAGTTCTCTTCCATTTCCAGGCTTTTGTACAGGGGCTGCTCTCCCAGCTCTCGGCCCTGACTGCTCTGCTTTCTAATCATCAGGCTCTCCCTGCCTCCCATGCCCTCTCTGTGTCTTGTCATTTGTATTTGACTGTCAGCATATATCTGTTGGTGGGTTTCTCTGGTGGCTCAGCAGTAAAGAACCTGCCTGCCAATGCAGGACACGCGGGATCCATCCCTGGGTGGGGAAGATCTCCTGGAGGAGGAGATGGCAATCCACTCCAGTATTCTTGCCTGGAGAATCCCATGGACAGAGGAGCCTGGCGGGTTGCAAAGAGTTGGACACGACTGAAGTGACTTGCTGCTGCTGCTGCTGCTAAGTCACTCAGTCGTGTCCAACTCTGTGCGACCCCATAGACGGCAGCCAACCAGGCTCCCCCGTCCCTGGGATTCTCCAGGCAAGAACACTGGAGTGGATTGCCATTTCCTCCTTCAGGGGATCTTCCTGACACAGGGATCAACCCGTGTCTCTTATGTCTCTGGGGGTTCTTTACCACTATTGCCACCTGGGAAAGCCCTTGCACATATATGCATATATGTAAAAGCCACGCTTAGCTCATGAGCCAGACAAGAACAGACTCTGGGTCAGTTTGGCTCATCCATTGTAGTTTGCTGATCTCTGGGTTAGAGGGCTGAGGGCAAGTGAGTTTGGAGGGCCAGCATGGGCACCCAGTGCTAGCTGATCCCACGGCTCCCCACCCTCACTGTGGTCCCCATGACCACCCCATGGGTGCGCCTCCATGTCACCAAAGATGAGCCTGCCCCAATGGCTCCTAAAAGCATCATGGATTCTCCTCCTATGACTTTACCACCCATGATATAACCACTGCCCCACACCATACAGATAGCTCCCTTAAATGGCACCCTGGAGAGCAATCTCCTGAAGCCATCTTTGGGCCCCTTCCCTGCTTCTTGCCTCTTCTCACCCCCTTGTTCCCCACCCGTCCCCCCTCCCAGAGGCCTCCGTGTCCAAGAAGAAACGCATGTGTGTGAAGCTGGTGCCCTTGGGGGCCGCGGACACAGCTGTCTTTGACATCCGGCTCAGTGGGAAAACCAAGACAGTCCCTGGATACCTGCGAGTAGGGTACGCCTGCTCCCCCGCCTTCCTTCTTTGCCCTCTCAACTCCCTGCCTGCCCCTCTGACTCTCAGGGACTCCCACGAGTCCTCCCATCCCTTCTGCCACCTCTCTGTGCCTCAGTGTCCACATGTTAAGATGGGGACAGTTGTACTGGGATCTCACTGGGCAGTGGTGAGGAGCTGGTGTGTCTAAAGTGCCCAGTATGGTGACTGAACCCAGCAGTATTAGTTAGGATGTTGCTGATGGTGTGGGCTGAGACGTGAGGTCACCAGAGCCTGTCTTCCCACTGGCAGCTGTTCTCATCCCTGGCTGCACGTCAGGCCAGAGCCCCTTCTCTCTCTTCTTCCTGCCCTAGGGACATGGGGGGCTTTGCCATCTGGTGCAGGAAGGCCAAGGCCCCTCGGCCAGTGCCCAAGCCCCGGGCTCTTAGCCGAGACGTGAGGGACCTCTCCCTGGACTCGCCGGGCCAGCCGAGGTGAGTCCTCCGGCTGTGGGGTGGGGGTGGGGGTGGGGTCGCCATCAGGTCTCCGACCTGGGCTCTCCTGCCTCCACCAGCAAAGGTGGCTTCCCGGAGCCGACACTATCCAGACTGGGCTCCCGGGCTTCTACCCTGCGGAGGAGCGACTCCATCTATGAGGCCTCCAACCTCTATGGCATCTCAGGTGAGAGCAGAGTGGGGTGACTGACGCCCTGGGGCGGGGGTTGGGGGGTACGACTGGTCCCAGGTTGTACCCCCAGGTAGAGGCCAGGGCAGGGTTGGACCAGCCCTGGGCCTGCCCTGTTCTGTCAAGACTGGGAAGAGCCTAGACCTCTGGGCTGGGCGTTTTGGGTTGGGGTGGGCAACAGGCAGGCTTCAGGTCTCCTCAGCCTCAGCTCCACTCCTCTCACCCACTTTCCTCAGCCATGGATGGGGTTCCCTTCACGCTGCACCCCCGATTCGAGGGCAAGAGCTGTGGTCCCCTGGTGAGTCCAGGTCCTGGGAAGTCTGGATCTGCCCCCATCCCTTGAGTTTATAGGCACCACGATGCAGGGCGTGTGTATCCAGCACAAAGGGGAGTTCCTGGGTGGGAAGAGGCTGGAGGCCAAGGGGCGGGGTTGGGAGGGTCTCCTTCTGGAATGGGGGGTTCAGGAGGGGCAGCTGGATGCTACGGGGCGAGAGGCAGTGGCAGGAAGGGGAGATGATGTTCAGGCAAATATTGAGGGGGCCCTTCATGAAGATGAGGGAACGGGGGTTCCAGGTTGGGGTCCCTGCCGCAGACTGACCTGTCCCTGCCTCCCAGGCCTTCTCTGCCTTTGCTGATCTGACCATCAAATCGCTGGCCGACATTGAGGCGGAGGTGGGTGTGGGAGTAGGGAGGGGGCGCAGTTGGGGGGATGCAGGCCACCCTCGTCTCCCCTGGGCCCCCTTCTGTCCCAGCTGTAACCCACCTCGAGGGCTGCGGATCCCTCATGCCCCACTCCCCACCATTCCTCTGGCGCCCCCCAGTGGCTGCTCTCTCACTCTACTCTCCCCTCACCCCACTCCTCACCCGCCAGTACAACTACGGCTTCGTGGTGGAGAAGACGGCAGCTGCCCGCCTGCCTCCAAGCGTCTCTTAGCCCTTCAGCGGTCCCAGGGAGGAGCCGCCACATCTGACACTGCCCGCCACCCACCCCTACCCGCGCTGACTGGCAGCTGCCCAGCCCATTCCGCCTTGGGACCCTTAGCAGCGCAAGGCATGCTGGACCCCCGGCCACCTGGAGGAGCTGCAGCCTGGAGGAGGGAGCGTGACTGGTCCGCTCGGTGATGGGTTCTCTTATCCCCCGGCCCTAATGAATAGGGGTGGGGGCTGGACAGAAACCAGTGCCTTCAAGTCATTTGTGTCAAAACTCTCTGGTGCCTGGAGGCCATGCGGGTGTCCTCCTGGTAATAAACACCACGCTGTCCAGAGGCTATCTATAATCTCCATCCTGACTGTGTGTCTCTGTGGCTCGCGGGAGCTGGGGTGGACGCACGCTGAGCAAGTGGGTGAAAACCTGGAGGGCAGGGGGCGCTGCTGCCGCTCCCATTCTACAGAGGGAGAAACTGAGGCTCCGTGATTCCGGACCACATCGGTCCTGCCCCTCCATCACTGCACCTAACAGTAATAACAGTAACAGCTACGGCTTGTACTGTGGATCTTCTCCCTAGTATCTGGTGCATAGCACCTCATTTAGTCCTCCCAAGCCCGGTGGGAAGTCCTGGTTTTGTGGCCATTTCGCAGATAGTGAAACTGAGGAACGAGGTGGCTAAATTCAGAGCTGGGATTTGAACCCAGAGCCTGCTTTCTTAACCATCAAACTACTGCTGTCTGTATCTCTTTTCCTCTACCGTGTGGTGGACACAAACCATGAATTCTCATGAATCATGATGGTTATCGTGTACAGAGTGGAGGGAACCCTGAATTAGGAAATACTGGTGCCTCGGGGGGACACAGGTAGGTTCCTCTAAGCCTCTGGTCACATTTTTCTCAAGTAATCAATACATAACCTGGTTTTCTGTGCGTTTCAAGACACCTTGTTTAACACGAAGCTGATTTGTTAATGGTGAACTCACAAGCCACCAGTCCTATAACTCATGTCTGAGCAAAATCATGTCTGACACTTGTGATCCCCTGGACTGTATCCCACCAGGCTCCTCTGTCCATGGGATTTCCCAGGTAAGAATACTGCAGTGGGTTGCCATTTCCTTCTCCAGGGGATCTTCAAGACCCAGGGATTGAACGCAGGGATTGAACCCAGGTCCCCTGCACTGCAGGCAGATTCTTTACCAACTGAGCCACCAGGGAAGCCCAAACAAAGCTCATCTAACAGTATATTCTCCCGGAGGCCCATCCCAGCCTTCTTGCACTTGCGGACACTAGATAGCTCTTCAGCACCACACTTGGAGACCTTTTCGAACAGCAAAAATCACCAATGAAAAAGCACAAAAGTGAAAAATGTGCCACTAGCTAGACCTCAAGAATGATGCCTGTGAGCTGGAGCAGGAAGGCAGAGCATGGCCTTGTCCCACCACAGCTACAAACACGTACCTCTGGGGACACAAACTTTTCCCTGCACTGGGAATTCCCTGGTGGTCCAGTGGTTAAGACACAGCATTTTCACTGCAGTAGCCACATTCAATCCCTGATTGGGGAACTAAGTCCGGCAAGACATGCAGCATGGCCAAAAAAAAAAAAAAAATTTTTTTCCCCTTCACTGTGTATGTCCTTCAAGGACCACTAAAGCACTGTGAGTGTTAATTTGGGAGTCACAGATTTGGGCCAGTAGGAGGACTGGCAATACAGACTCTGAATAATGAAAGTCAGTTATTTCTGTTAAGAACATAGGCAATGGTGGCTCAGATGGTAAAGAATTTTCCTGCAGTGCAGGAGACCTGGAGTCATTTCGATCCCTGGGTCGGGAAGATTTCCTAGAGAAGGGAATAGCTATTCACTCCAGTTTCTTTGCCTGGAAAATTCCACAGACAGAGGAGCCTGGCGGGAAGGGAAGACTGCAAAATGTACCCCTCCCCCGCACATGTCAGCTGCCTTGGGAAAGCTAGGCCCCTGGTGCTAAGATATCTCCTGGAATCTCCCCGTTCTGGGCACAGCCGGCACCTGCTGGGCCCACCCAGGCTGCTGTGGCGCCAGCCATGGAATCTGATCCACCTGGGAAGCAAAGGCTGTTTGTTCTCCCTGGTTGGGATCTTGGCCACCCTGAAACCAGCCCCAGATCACTTTCCAGGGCATCCGTGTGTGTCCAGGGGCCCCGGGATGACCTGGGCTGGACTTGGGTCCAGGTGGACCAATCATCGTGGCCAGGTCACTGACTCTGCAAAATCGCAACTCTCTCTGAACCCCCCAGGGCCTGGCGACAGACAGCCTCACAAAGGGACCAGAGGATCCCAATGGAGCCTGTCCCCTGGCCCCCCAACTCCTGACTTGGGCCACATTGATCAACACTCTGGCTGAGCTTATATCATCTTGGGCTACAGGGGAGGGGGGCTTCTTGGTGGCTCAGGCAAGTAAAGTATCCACCTGCAATGCAGGAGACTTGAGTTCAGTCCCTGGGTTGGGAAGATCCCCTGGAGAAGGAAATGGCAACACATTCCAGGATTCTTGCCTGGAGAATCCCATGAACAGAGGAGCCTGGTGGGCCACAGTCCATAGGGTCACAAAGAATTGGACATGACTAAGCAGCTATGCATGCACAGGGGAGGGGAAAGAAGAGATTTATCCTTTTGCTTTTTGGTCTCACCTGGGCACTGAGAGCTGGGTATTGCAGGGACCTCAGTACTGAGGGAGATTTCTGGAGACATGCAGTCACAGCTCCAATGCTCACTAGCTGGTCACCCTGAGAAATGGCTTAACCTCTCTATACCTCAGTTTGTCCATCTATACAATGGGCATCTCACTGGTCCTCACCTCAAAAGGTAGTTCTGAGGGGGAATTTTTGTGGGGGCATGTCTCTCCACTGCCCGTGTTGACTGTTGCAAATATGCTTCCTGGCTCTGAAAGTCCTTCTCTGCCGGAAGGTGTCTGCAGCCCGAAGTCCATGCAGAGTGGATGCAGGATGCAAGTCCTAGTGGCCTCTGCTAGTGGAAAACCCCACACTATGAAGTGAAAGTGTTAGCCCTCAGTCATGCCTGACTCTTTGCAACCCCATGGACTATAGCCCATGAGTCTTCTCTGTCTATGGGATTCTCCAGGCAAGAACCCTGGAGTGGGTTGCCATTCCCTTCCCCAGGGGATCTTCCCAACCCAGGGATCGAACCCAGGTCTCCCACATTGCAGGCAGATTCTTTACCATCTGAGCCACCAGGGAAACCCAAACCCCACAGTTGTATTTAAATGTTGCAGAGCCCCACTGTGGTCCCTGCTTCTCTCCCCACCCCAAATCAGAGCATTGATCTGTGCTAAACCTGAGCATCCCCTTTGGCCCCCTCCCTGCCAAATCCCACAAGGCTTCTATCCCATCATTCATTCTGCCTGTTCTTTTTAAAAAATATTTTAATTTATATATTTGGCTGAGCCAGGTCTTAATTTTACCATTTGAACTCTTAGTTGTGGCATGTGGGATCTAGTTCCCTGACCATGGATTGAACCCAGATCTCCTACATTGGGAGCATGGAGTCTTAGCCACGGGACCACCAGGAAGTCCTTAGATTTAATTCTAACCTATGGAATACAGTAAGGGTTCTGGGACTTCACTTTTGTAACTAAGTTTAAAATACAAGACTTTCATCTTGTTGCAGGCTCTCTTGCTGTCTTTGATGATACATGCTGCTCTATAAAGAGACCCACATGTCACGGAACTGAGGGCAGCCTCTGGCCAACAGCCATCAAGGAACCAAGGGCCTCAGTTCCACAGCTCATAGGGAATTGAATCCTGCCAACAACACAAAGTGAGCTTGAAAGCAGATACTACCCTGGTTGAATCTTGATCACAGTGTGAAGGGGAGGACTCAGGAGAGCCATGCCCAGATTCCTGACCCACAGAAACTGTTAGATAAGAAATATGTGTTGTTTTGAGCTGCTGATGTTTAGGGATAATTTGTTATACAGCAATAAATAACTGGTACAAATGACAAGTGTATTTAAATCAGGGAAAGAGAGTGTGCTGGGTTTTCAGGGAACATTTTTGTCATTCCTGCTCCATTTATCCTGATAAACTCAGTTGGCATCTCAGGTGGTCTTCTGAGTCCAAGGCTCTATTTGCCTTGTACCTAGAACCATCTTGAAGATGGGAGACTCATGAAGTCTTTTCAAAATTCTTATTTCACCAAAATATGTTCTAAAGTGTTTGAATAAAGTATTCTCTGATGGGAATGGGCCCCTTGTTGCTCTGAGCAATTTCCCTGAAGGTGGCATCTGTTCTAAATGTCATCATTCCAAAGGAAGCAAGAAGTAAAGGAAAGAGAGAGGCTTCCCTTGTGGTCCAGTGGCTAAGACTGCACTCTGGATGCAGGGAGCCAGGTTCAGTCCCTAGTCAGGGAACTAGATCCCACATGCTGCAACTCAGACCTGGTGAAGACAAGTGATTTTCTGTTTTTTAAAGTAAAGGAGAGAGACCAGGGATTGTATTGAGGCGACAACAGTGGTGACCCTTGTGGGTGTTAGGCAAAGTGTTGGCACTTGGCGGGCATCCAAAAATGAATAGTTCTTCTCAATCACAAATAGCAGAGTTAAGTGTTTTCAATATCCCATTTATGCCTGCTGTTACAGAAGTGCCTTGAAGCTTGAACAGATGCTATCTGTGCCTCCGTCCCCTCCACAGTAGTCTGATGAAGGCCACTCACAGTAAATACCTGTGACCCTGCCTGGGGCTTCCTGTGACCACAGGAGCATGTCTAGCTGGTATACATGGAAGGCCAGGAATGTGAGGGGTCAGTCCCCCCAGGAACAGACCTCAGCTAATGCTGGATGGTGATAAGAGGATAAATATCCCAGCCCCTTGCCCCTGGAGTGGGACCAACTGCGGTGTGTGTTCTATGCATCTCCCTGGGGTCCCCAGTGGGATGGAGTCCGAATTGCCCTCAGGGCCATCTGCTCATTGGTGCCCACTGCAGGGCTCCGGGGCTTCTGGGGGACGTTGTTGTTTAGTCACTAAGTTGTGTCCAAACTCTTTGCAATCCCATGGAGTGTAGCCTGCCAGCTTCCTCTGTCTGTGGGATTTCCCAGGCAAGAATACTGGAGTGGGTTGACGTTTCCTTCTCCAGGGGATCTTCCAGACTCAGGGATCGAACCCCGGTTTCCTGCACTGGCAGCTGGATTCTGTCAGTTCCCAGAAAAACCACATCTCAGCAATCGTGTCAGTTTTTGGTTCTGATGACCCCAAACCAAGGCCGTGTCTTTGACAGATGTTGTCTACACCTTCAAGTGTGCCAAAGTGCCAACAGCGACTTGCATTGGGAGGAGTCACTGACACCATTTCTGATTTGGTCCTCACAGCTGTGCTATGTGGGAGCTGGGGGAATTTGCCCGATTTTGAAAATATATGTATTTATTTGGCTGCATCCAGTCTTACCTGCCATACTCGGGCTCTCCTGCTTTGACGTGAGGGCCCCGGATTGAGCAGGCTCAGTAATTGCAGCGCAAGGGCTTTGTCGTTCTGTGGCATGTGGGATCTTAGTTCCCCGGCCAGGCATCAAACCCTCGTCCCCTGCATTGCAAGGCAGATGCTCAACCTCTGGACCACCAGGGCAGTCTCTGGTCCAATTTTTATAAAGCAAGAAACTGAGGTCCAGGTCGCATGACTGCTCCCTAAGCCGGGTCTGCACCAGCTGGCTCCTGGAATACCAGACTTTCACCATTTAAAAATGTACAGCTCAGTGTCATCTGATGCATGGGTCACCTATATCTAGCTCCAGAACATCTCCATCACCCCAAAGGAGACCTTGTCCCTATTAGCCGTCACTCTCCATTCCCCACCCCAGCCCCTGGCAACCGCTAATCTACACTCTGTCGATTTGCCTGTTCAGGACATTTCATATAGATGGGATCATACACTGTGTGGCCTTCCGTGTTTGGCTTCTTTCAGCCTGACGTTCTGTAGGGTCATCCATGCTGTGGCGTGTCAGCTCCATTCCTTGTCGTGGTTCAGCACTATCCCATTGTATGGAATATTATCGTACGCACCACTTTTTGTTTACTCATTCATCTGTTGATGGACACTTGCGTTGTTTCTGTCTTTTGGCGCTTATGACTAGAATGAACACATATACAAGGATTTGTTTGAACACTTGTTTTCAGTTCTTTTGAGCCGCCTTAACTTTTGTCTGTCTACCCTAGTCCTGGCCTTGAGCACGAGGCCTAGAAGTTCAACTTCTAATTCTCCTGACCAGTCCGGGAGATGAGGCACTCCTCACCCATAGCCACCTGGGGTCCTTCCTCCTCAACTTTCTTGACCCTCTTCAGAGTCCCCAGGGCCTCCCCCATTCCAGAGAGTTCTCAGAAAACTGGGGTCTCCAATGTTTCCCAGGCATGTGCTCTGTCCTGCATCCTATGTGACGGGGTTATGTGGTTCTAGCCATCACCACTGCTGTGTGGTCTCACATAAGTGGCCTTGCTTCTCCAGCCTCTGTTTCCCTATTAGTGAGTGGGGTTGTCCTAAGAATTAACTAAAGCCAAGAAGTGCCTGGTGCATGTCTGCAGTACCAGGCATGTGATATGACATGCTTTTTTTTTTTTTTTTTTTTGCCTGCACTGTGTCTTGGTTGCAGCTCACAGGCTCTAGAGCTGGGAGGCTCAGTAGGTGCTGCCTGCAGGCTCTCTAGGTGCAGCTTAGACGCCCCATGGCATGTGGGATCTTAGTTCCCCAACCGGGGATCAAACCTGCATCCCCTGCATTGGAAGGCGGGTTCTTAACCATTGGACCACCAGGGAAGTTTGATATTTGTTCTAACTTTATCCTCTTCCATTGATATTTTCATGCACACCAACAGCCTGGATACCCCCTGAGACAGGCGCCATATAGGAGGAGGAGGTTTGTGTAGGCTCCCAGGGGGCTCAGGAAGGATGTGGCCCAGGGGAGTGGGGCATCCAAGTCTCTACCTGATCATTGGCTTGGGGACCAGCCTCCCCCAAGGCTGCCAGGTGCTGCCACCTCCCTGCCCATGGGGACAGGTCCTGGGGTCTTCAAGCCACTGTGTGGCTGAGCCTTCTCCACTAGGTGGCCCTAGGTGGCCCAGGAAGGGAAGGACAGGCTGGGAGATTGCTGAGGACATTTGTCCATTTGGAGTGGGGGGCAGGAGCCAGGGCATCCCTACCCCCTGTGATATTTATATGCATGAAGATTTGTGGGAAATGGATCCCAGACTTGGCTCTACAAGGGGTACACTCTGTCCCCCAACTCTTGCCCTCCCCACCCCCACTCCTTCCAGTGCACCCTTCATCCTGGACCTAACTTGGCCATGCAGCACATCTGGTTGTGGCTCATGGGACATGGAGATAATGACATGGAATTTATTTTCAGGCTGTGCAGGACAGGGATGGGGCCAGGATCTCTGGAGACCGCTGGGGCTCTGAGTTATCCACCAAGCCCCATAAGTTTCAAGAACCCCAGAAACCAGCCATCAACCCACATTTTCTTGCCACCAGGCACCCCAACTAACAGAAGCACAGGTTGATAAGCATTGAGGACCTGCTGTGCAGAGGCCCCTGGAATGACTCATATAGTGTCTCACAGGAGCCCTAGAAGAAGGAACCACTTCTGTTCCCATTTTACAGGCCAGGAAACTGAGACACAGAGTGGTGAAGCCCTCAGCCACAGGCCCACAGCCAGGAGTCTGGGTCCAGGTCTCCAGGTGCATCCATGGCCCGGGGCTGCTCTGAGCTCAGCACATGCAGGTTTCAAATGCTCACAGCCCAGAAGGAGTCGCAGAGTCTGAGACTTGCACTATCAGCAGCATGGAGGTTACAGGACCCAGGTTCGAATCCAGGCTCTGATGCTCAGTACTGGCCATGGGACCCTTGGTGAGTCACTGCCCCTCTCTGGGCCTCGGTTTCCTCATCTGTAAAATGGACGGAGATGTTTAGAGAACCACTATCTAAGCTGTCCCCTCCCCCTCCTGCCTAGAACAGAATTTTATTCATTCTGAGCAGCTACATTTCCTTGTCTCCTCTATATTGACGTGTGGCCACATGACTGTTTTGGCCAGTGATGTATAACCACAAGAGTTCCAAGGCCTCTCAGGAAGACTTCCAAAAGCTCCTGAGTCAGTCCTGGCCTCTGCCTTTCTCTCTGAGTGGGGAGGTGAAGGTTGGACCCCCCCAGCATTCTGTGCCATGAGGCAAACTTGAGGACAAAGCTCAGAGATGCTGTGAACTGAGAGAGAAATCAAGTTGTACGTCTACCGTGGTTGAGCCTGGAGCTATGTCTACAAAAGTCCTCTTCCTGCTGCCTGACACTAGGTCTCTATCCCTGCTCCTTGGGCTCACACCAAGGTGGAGTCCTTCCCTGAACCCCCTGGCCTATGGCCCAGGATGCTGCGCATCTCATGTGTGACCTCTCCCCAGCGCCCCTCACTGGCAGACAGTGTCCGGTGCATGCGGGAAGCAGGCAGGCAGCTCTCCCGGCCTCCTCGCATGACTGCAGGTGCTGTGTCAGTGACCATGGGTCTGAGGGAGTCCCCCAGTTTAGGGAAGGATGAGTAGAGAGTCCAGTGATGAATACCCTGCTGGGGCTGAGCCCTGGGGCCGGCCTTGGAGACTTCAGCAGGGCGGACAGGGTCATCTTCAAAGTGTGGTGGGGACAGTTCATGGAGGCCCCGGCGGGTGGTCCGGGCGGCCTGGAGCAGAGTGTGGGTCAGCGCCGCCACCAGGGCTAGAGCACCCACGCCAAGGATGGAGGCGGCTGCTGCACCTGTCTCGATCTCGAAGAGCAGCAGGGCATAGATGGACAGTGCTGGGGAAGGAAACGGCTCTCATTCAGTGTTTGATCCCCAAGCCCTGGAGGAGCTCCCCCACATGGAAGGCAGTTATAGAAAACTGTGTTATGATAGGCGCATAGACTAACTCATCTGACCCTTCCACACCTGACGAATGTGTCATCTATTACTATGTCTGTAGACGCTCGCTCATGTCCAGCTTTTTGTGACCCTGTGGATTGTAGCCCACCAGGCTCCTCTGTCCATGGGATTCTCCCGGTAAGAATACTAGAATGGGGTGCCATATCCTCCTCCCGGGGATCTTCCCAACCCAGGGATCGAACCCGCATCTCCTGCTTTGGCAGGCGGATTCTTTACCCCTGAGCTACCGGGGAAGCCAGTGTTATGTGTACTTAACCACGATTGGAACAACCCAGATCTCAGACTTTTGGAATCCTTGTGATTGACCTGGAGTGAATCACAGTCCCTCTCTGACCTCAGTTGGCTTATCTGAACAATAAGACAGTTGGTGACCTGACCTCAAGGACTGGTTCTCTGTTGCCCTATCCAATGTCCAGTTGGCACCTTTCTTTTTGGTGGGAACTATCCTGTGCATTGAAGGATATTTAATAGCTTCTACCCACCAGATACCAGTATACCCTCCCCGATCTTATCACGAAACCAAAAATGGCTCCAGATATTAATTGCCCAGGGTCCCCTCTGGGGCAGAATCAGCCTCCATTGAGAGGTGCTGGTCCAGTCCCTAACCCCACCCTGTTCACTGGGCTAGGAGGACTGACCCACTTCCCTGGCATCAGTGATGCATGTGGTCCTAGGTCTTGGCCAGTCAGAGTGTTGCTTTCCCTGGTTGTAGTGATTGGTGCGTGGCTATCACATGACCCAAGTTCAGCCAATCAGAGTCAGCCCTGGGACCTTTGCTTGGACTATGGGGATAAGGGAATTTCCTTATGGCCGCAATTAAGAATTGCCAGCCTGGTGCCCTGCAGTCCCTGGGGTCGAAAACAGTCGGACATGACTTAGCAACTGAACAACAAAATAAATGGAGAGCAGCTCAGAGTTGGTGGGGGATTTCTTGGCACTCTGTGGACTGTTTTTAGACTTTCTCCAGCTCTGCATTCTTGCTTTCGCACATGCCACACTGTATTATGTCTGGCATATTAAAGCGAGGCCAAGGACTTTTTTTGCTCTAAACATTTTTAAAAGGTCTTTATAATTATTATTTTGGTTCTGGTTAGCAATGAATGAATGACTGGCTGGACATGCTTGGGAATTCTTGCTGAGTGAGGTCACCTAACCTCAAAAAGAATATAAATGGGAGCTGAACAGATTAATTTAATGTTTAATGAGGCTGACATAGTTTTTGTGCCCTTTGTGAGTTTTTCTGTATTTTAGGACAAGAATATTTTATTCTCCAAGTCTATAACAGTTTTGTCAGGCCCTGAAAAGGCTGGAGGTCATAGGTACTATGTTGAAAGTGCTTACAGATAAAAACTTCTTTCTCAGGGCACAGTGGGTGAAGTGCTGAAGTGAGAAGCATTTTTTTTTTCTGACCTCATTTGAGTGCCTAGATCCAAGCACACCTGAAGCCACTAACCCTTGATCTTTTCAGATAGGTGAGTCACTCCATCCACTCTCCTTTTTAAAAAAGCCCACATCCAGAGTATTTTATTAAGTCAAACAACAAGAGTGATGCAGAGTTAGCTATCCTGTGTGTACAAATTCCCACAATAAACCCTAGGCTCATATTTCATAAATAATCTTTTAAATATATCTTCTAAACTTCTATTTCTCTATTGTGGTACTAAGGAAAAAAACAGTAACAGCAAATCCCTTGTTATTCAGTAAGCTTATTTTTTTCCCTCCAGTAAAACAGGTTGTCTGTAGGGCTACTAGAGATCTATGGAAGATTTAACACTGAGTCTCCAGAATCAGCAACATATTTTTCAAGATTGTAACAAAATATAAGATGTCAACAGTCTCTTCAAAGAAATGCGATGATTTGATTTCTTTACCAGCATGTGTGCGTGATCAAAGAAGAGTTACAAGCTAGGGAAGGAAAGACTGTGTGTCTTTCTGGCACCCAAGTTATTAGTTTTTACTCTGCTTCATATTTGGGAATTTAAAATTGCATTTCTGGTTTAGGAAGCATTTTTTTTTTTCTTTTTCTTAAGCCCTTCTTAAGCTGGATTCTGATATTTGTGATCAAAACACAGGTTTGCTAAGGCCAACCTGTGAAACATGATCTCCAGAAACCAGCAAAGACTGGGAAACTTTTGTTCAAACCAGGTGTAGACAGGTGATGAATCACGAGTGTTCTGAAGACAACCACCATTTATGGACTCCCGTTGGGATCAGATGCCAGCCATGGGCGCAAGTGTCAGAACCAGGAGTGAAAAAGGTAGGCTGGCTCCAGAGCTGACCCTAACTGTGGGGCCATTACCCTTGGCTGCTCCAACTCAGGGTCCTACACCCCATGTTCTATCCTGAGCACATACCTGCCAAGTAGACGGAGGCCCCACAACAGAAGAGGCCGAGAGCCACATGTCTGAGGAGGCGGCAGTCATAGAGAAACCAGTCAGACCTGGCAGGGAGGGGGGCAGGAAGAAAATGGACTCAGGAGGCAGAACTGGTAGAAGAAGCTTGGGGAGGAGAGGAAGGGAGAATGGTCCAGCTCTGGGGAACTGGAGGTCTCTGTGAGGACCCAAACATCCACCCATGTATCCGTCCCCCTCCCTGCTCAACCATTCTTTACCATCCGCCACCATTTACTATCCATCCATCCATCCTATCCATCCGTATGTATTCAACCATACAGCCATCCACCCATTTAACCATGCTGTGTTAATCCATCCACCCATTAATTTAAACAGCCACTATCATCCATTATCCATTTGTCATTCACCATCCATTCATTCGTCCATCCATCCATCTCCCACCCCTGACCCACCCATCCATCATCTGTCTCCCAGTCACCATTCGTTGAGCCAACCAACTATCTATCTGTCCATTCATCCATCCAGTCATCATCCATTCCACTCCCCTCCCCCATAACCCACCGATACAGTGAAAGTGAAAATGTTACTCAGTCGTCTCTGACTCTTTGCCACCCTGTGGACTGTAGCCCACCAGGCTCCTCTGCCCATGGAGTTTTCCAGGCAAGAATACTGGAGTGGGTTGCCACTTCCTTCTCCAGGGGATCTTCCCAACCCAGGGATTGAATCTGGGTCTCCTGCATTGCAGGTAGATTCTTCACCATCTGAGCCACAAGGGAAAACAACCTCCTGATATACATGAGCCCACTAGACCATCCAACATTTATGAAGCAGCCGTCGCATGTGGATACTTGCTAGGCACCTGACTTCCATTATTTTACTGACCATAAGCTTATTTGGGAATGAGGAAACTGAGGCGAATTTGTTAGCAGCCGCCATAGAAACAGAGATTCCCAAGAGCTGTGTGAATTGAGGACATAGTTTTGAACCCAGCCCTATGCTAAGTTTTTCTGCTGTGTGCATGCTCTTCTCGAGTCCTGTGAGATCAAGAAAAGGAGCTTCCATCATTGCTCACCTCCCACCAGTACCACAGAAATGGCTTTCTCTCTCTTTCTGCCAACTCCCCTCCTGACCCCTTTTCTCCACAGTAGCCAGAGTGAGTTCTTCCAAACCCACTTAAGTCAGGTCACTCCCCTCCTGGCTCACAGCCTTCTCAGTCAGAGTAAAAACCTGAGCTCTTCACCAGAGCACAGGAACCTCTACGTAATCCAGTACCTCTTGGATTTCCCTGGAGGTCCAGTAGCCAAGACCCCACACTGCCACTGCAGGAAGTGTGGGTTCTATCCTTGGTCAGGGAACTAAGATCACGCAAGTTGCATGGTGTAGCCAAAAAAATCCAGTACCTCTCACTCCCACTTCCTGGTTCTGTCTCCCTTATCTACCCCCACGCCAGCCACACCAATCACCTCCATCCCCCTTTAACACCTCAAGCTCATCCCTGCTCCAGGGCCTTTCCACATGCGGGTCCCTCTGCCTGGATCACAGTCCCTTAGATCTTGAGCCTCCTTTCCTTCTTCAAGTCTCAGCTCAGTCCTCCCTTGATGGTCGGACTCACCCCCACCCTCACGATGGGTGGTCTCATCCCTACCCTTTCCTGCTCCACCTCTTTTTCTTCCCTTTCCAGCATTCATCACCGTTTGACATTATTAATCTGGTTTTCTTCTTCATTATCTGCATCCCCAGGAAGGTGGTCCATATCCACTTGGATCCTGCTGAGTCCCCAATACCCAGCGCTGGTCTCAGCCCCCAGCAGGCACCCAACACATATTTGCAAACTGACAGAATGCATGCTTTTCAGCACCCCATGAACTAGCAGGTGGAGGGTGCATGGTTTGGATGGGATTCAGTGGTGGAGGTGCCCATCTGATCAAATCTATGGAAGACTGGGCCAGAATCCTGGTTCCCCTCCCCCAGGAGGGTGGGACAGCCAAGTCTTTGGCTCAAGGAACGGTCCTCACTCCACATGTAATGCCCCACCCCCTGTGCCCATCTCCCTGAGCTCAGGTGCCTGACAAGGGACGCTACCCCCACTCCCACACCCACCCCTAGCCAGGGCACAGGTTCCTGGCTCTATCAGCTTCAAGTTCAAATCCAGTCCACTCCCTTCCAAACCTAGCAGCTAGACTGAGCAGCCTCCCCTGTCTGAGACTAAACAGGAGGATGATAACGGGTACCAGCCATTCAGGGGGCTTCACTGCACTAATCACAAGATGTGGGAGGCACCTAGAGCTTAGGGTTCCATTAAATAACAAGTTCTATGAACACTGGGGCTAGCTGACTCTAGGCCTTCTTTGAGCCTCAGTTTCTTCATCTGTGAAATGGGGAGTCACAGCAGGAGTTGTACCTGCTGTAAAAGGAGAGAGGGAGGGATGGGTGGACGGAAGGAAGAAGGGAAAGACGGACGGAGGGAGGGAGGGAGGGAGGAAAGCTCTCCCCCAAGCTGAGGCCCAGAGAAGGGCAGCGGCTCGCCCGGGCTCGTCCAGGCCCCAGCCAGGCAGTGGGGGCCGGTCCTCCTACCTGTTAGAGCCCGGTCCCCGCGCCATCTCGGCGCCCAGGTGGCCGCAGAGGGCGGCGAGCAGCAGGCAGGTGAGGCCCAGCACCAGGGCAAGCGCGGAGAGTGCGGCTGCCAGCGGCAGCAGCGCCCCGGCCGCGTCCTCCGGCAGCCGGGGGCCGGCGCCCAGCTCCGGGCCCAGCCCGTCGATTCGCGGTCCTCGAAGCTCCGCGCGGCCCGCCTGCAGCTGGAACAGCAGCTGCGCGCCCAGCGCCGCCAGCACCGCCGCGGGGATGCCCAACAAGACCATCGCGGCCAGCACCCGGCCGCCGTACGACCTGGCCATCGGAGGGGTCCTGCGGGCCTGGGGACAGCTGAAGAATCAAAGAGATTTTAGGGGGCAGCGCAGTTGAGGAGCGTCTTAGGGCCCTCGGCGGTCCAGAATGGGGCGGTTTTTGAAAGTTGGAAGGGCCACAGAGAGCTTGGGACGCCAGTCGCGGTGGGGACGAGGAAGGGCTGGGAAAACTTGAGACGAAGTCTCCTCTCTCTGGGGACCCTGTGGGCGCCAGCTCCCGGCCTCTGGGCTCTCGAGGGGCGTGGCCAGCAAGGGGCGGAGCGAATAAGGGGCGGTCCCACGTGGGATGAGCGCACAGTGGCTGTGTCCAGGGACCCTCACAGGCCACTAAACTCATTAAAGTGTCCGCCTTTCCCCTCCTGCCGCTCCAAGCGCCTGTTTTACCGTTGTTTGGGGGAAAAGAAAGGAAACTCGCACGAATTTTTAAATAATGCACTTTGCTACGCGATCTCTACCCGCGGACCTGGCAATTGACTGGGATGTCCCCTCCGCTCACCTTCTTTCAAGGCTGTGCAGAGACGTCACCACCTCAGAGAGGCCCTCCTGGACCTCCTCCCCAAGCAGCACACCCGTCCTTCACTGCTAGACTTTGTTCTTCCCACGGCACCGTTTGAAGGGTTATTATTTCTTTATTTTTTTTTTGCATTTCAAGAATAATTTTAGTGAACCCTATTTCTTGCATCTTCCCATACATAGAAAAACAGTATAACCATGAACTTGAAACATCTGTTCTTTGTGAGTGGTAGTAATATTTCACCAAGATTTATGTCTGATTACATGTATTCCTTAACAGCAAAACATGTAAACTAGTTTCCTCCCACCTCTTCTGAGCAGCTCCTCAGAGCTATCTGAGAGACTTGTCTCCCAGGTTATAGTCCTCAGTAAGACCCTGAATAAAATTTAACTCACAACTCTCACATTGTGTATTTTCCTTTTAGTTGACAACACAATATTTACATATTTGTGTGTCTGTGTATATATCTCTGCATATGTATATATTAATCACAAAAGCATTTAGAGTGATTATTATTTCCTGTCTACCAGGGCTTGTCAGCATGTCTTCCATATAATGGACCGGTATGGTGTTCTGTGGGATGTCAAGATATTTGGGGTCCCTAGGTACTTTTGCTTGGAAAATTCCATGCGCGGAGGAGCCTGGTAGGCTGCAGTCCATGGGCTCGCTAAAAGTCAGACACGGCTGAAGTGACTTAGCAGCAGCAGCAGCAGCAGTAAGGTCTATATTATGATAAGGAACAAAGGAACTGGCATTGCCTTGAGGCCTTAGAAAGCATCACTACGAACAAAGCTAGTGGAGGTGATGGAATTCCAGTCGAGCTGTTTCAAATCCTGAAAGATGATGTTGTGAAAGTGCTGCACCCAATATGCCAGCAAATTTGGAAAACTCAGCAGTGGCCACAGGACTGGAAAAGGTCAGTTTTCATTCCAATCCCAAAGAAAGGCAATGCCAAAGAATGCTCAAACTACCTCACAATTGCACTCATCTCTCACGCTAGTAAAGTAATGCTCAAAATTCTCCAAGCCAGGCTTCAGCAATACGTGAACCGTGAACTTCCAGATGTTCAAGCTGGTTTTAGAAAAGGCAGAGGAACCAGAGATCAAATTGCCAACACCCACTGGATCATCAAAAAAGCAAAAGAGCTCCAGAAAAACATCTATTTTTGCTTTATTGACTATGCCAAAGCCTTTGACTGTGTGGATCACAAGAAACTGTGGAAAATTCTGAAAGAGATGGGAATACCAGACCACTTGATCTGCCTCTTGAGAAATCTGTATGCAGGTCAGGAAGCAACAGTTAGAACTGGACATGGAACAACAGACTGGTTCCAAATAGGAAAAGGCGTATGTCTAGGCTGTATATTGTCACCCTGCTTATTTAACTTATATGCAGAGTACATCATGAGAAACCCTGGGCTGGAGGAAGCACAAGCTGGAATCAATATTGCCGGGAGAAATATCAATAATCTCAGATATACAGATGACACCACTGTTATGGCAGAAAGTGAAGAGGAACTAAAAAAAGCCTCTTGATGAAAGTGAAAGAGGAGAGTGAGAAAGTTGGCTTAAAGCTCAACATTCAGAAAACGAAGATCACGGCATCTGGTCCCATCACTTTATGAGAAATACATGGGGAAACAGTGGAAACAGTGGCAGACTTTATTTTTTGGGGCTCCTAAATCACTGCAGATCATGACTGCAGCCATGAAATTAAAAGGCGCTTACTCCTTGGAAGAAAAGTTATGACCAACCTAGATAGCATATTCAAAAGCAGAGACATTACTTTGCCGACTAAGGTCCGTCTAGTCAAGGCTTTGGTTTTTCCACTGGTCATGTATGGATGTGAGAGTTGGACTGTGAAGAAAGCTGAGCACCGAAGAATTGATGGTTTTGAACTGTGGTGTTGGAGAACTCTCGAGAGTCCCTTGGACTGCAAGGAGATCCAATCAGTCCATCCTAAAGGAGATCAGTCCTGGGTGTTCATTGGAAGGAATGATGCTGAAGCTGAAACTCCAATACTTTGGCCATCTCATGGGAAGAACTGACTCATTGGAAAAGACCGTGATGCTGGGAGGGATTGGGGGCAGGAGGAAAAGGGGACAACAGAGGATGAGATGGCTGGATGGCATCACAGACTCGATGGGCATGAGTTTGAGTGAACTGTGGGAGTTGGTGATGGACAAGGAGGCCTGGCGTGCTGCAATTCATGGGGTTGCAAAGAGTTGGACACGACTGAGTGACTGAACTGAACTGAACTAAGGCATCAACCAAAGTTTATACACTTGTTCCCGCTTCGTAAATGCAATGTGAATGAAGAAGAAAGCATTCTCCAAGTCTGAAGTTCCATTATCAGGTGCCTGGTGCTGTGTTAATTTGCTCCAGAAGAGATTCCTCACTTAGAATTGTGATTTTTTTAATCACCACCTAGCTAAATTTGTGATGATCTATCATTTTTCCATGACTCATCTGGCTTTTATTAGTGGCCAAACAGGGGCCATAAGGAGACTAGCCACTGGGTTGGAAGGCAACTATTCCAGGTGTAGCAACTGAGACACTTGTGTGCAGAGCAGGGGTAACTGCTTCAGAGACTGGGGAGAGGTCGGCTCCTTGGGCAAAGGAGCTTTGGGGCAATTTAGAGGTATGCAGTGTGCAGCCTCATGTCTGCCTAAATCTACCCATCCCAGGTCTCAGAGTTCCACCCGTTTCCACCAGTGCTGTTAACTTGGCATAACAAGCACGGCGAGGCTGACCATTTAATTGTGATGGCAAATCTGCAACTCACATGCTTAGCTCCTAGGCTTGGTATTAAGTCCAAGTATCTGCCTATAAGCCCCAGGACATGGGAGACTCCTCCAGAACTTTATAGATGCATCATAATTCTGTATAAAAATATATATGTATATATATGTATGTATGTGTATATATATATAAGCTCATGGATGTTCTTTGTATATATTCATAACATTTAATTTCTTTTTTCCCCCTATGTCTGCTGTAAAAAGAAGGTGCATGCTCAGTCATCTCTAACTCTGCAACCCCGTGGACTGTAGCCTGCCAGACCCATGGGATTTCCCAGGCAAGAATACTGGAGGGGGCTGCCATTTCCTTCTCCATATTTCTTTATTTTTAAGTTTTAGAAATATAACTGAAACTTACATGACATAATAACCATTTTAAAGTGAACCATTCTGAGGTCTTCAGCACATACACAACGCTGTGCAACATCACCTCGATCTAGTTCTGGAATTTCCGTTCCCCACCCCACCCCTCATTAGCAGTCATTTTCCATTCCCCCTCTCTCAGCCCCTGGTAGCCACTAATCTACCTTCCGTCTTCTACGGATTTGTCTTTTCTGGACATTTCATATGAAAGAAACCAGACAATATGTGGTCTTTCGTGTCTGGTTTCTTTCCCTGAGGCTAAGATTTTTAAGGCTCATCCGTACTGTAGCATGTCTCATTCCTTTTTTATGGCTGAATAATATTTCATTGTATAAATGGACCACATTCAGCTTATCATTCATCTGTTGATGGACATTTGGGTTGTTTCCACCTTTAGTTGGTTATGAATAGTGCTGCTATGAACAGGTACATGGAACAATTTGAGTCTCGGTTTTCATTTCTTTCTGGTCTATACCCAGAGTGGAATGGCTGGGTTATAATGGTAACTATATTTAAACTGTTGAGGAACTGCCTGTTTCACACAATGCCAGCACCAGACACCCCCAAATCATTTTACATCCCCACCAACAGTACACCAATTTCTCGATTTGCACATCAACACTTGTTATTTTGTTTTTTGATTATAACCATCCTATAGGGTGAGAAGGGGTACCTCATTGCAGTCCTGATTTGCATTTCCGTAATAACCGGGGATGTAGTGCCTCCTCGGTGGCCAAGGCACTTGTTGGCCATTTGCATGTCTTCTTTGGAGAAGTGCGTCTTCGTATCCTTTGTTCATTTGGGTTGTTTTGTCTGTTTGCTTTCCTGCAGCGCTTGGCGTCTCTGGCAGCACACTGCATGCACTTTCCTGCTGTCTGTGGCTGGGGGGTGGTGGAGAGGAGGGCTGCTTCAGGACTGTGGGACGTCTGCTTCAAGTTCCCTTTGTGTCTGGATCTGCACCCAGCACATAATAGGTCCTCAATAAAGCCTTGCTGGACACGAATGAATGGGTTGCCTTGTACTCTGGCTCTGGAATTCTTGTAAAGTTTGAAATATCAAATCTGAAAAAGGTTTCAAAAGTGCATTCCTGCTACATCCAGAATCTAAGGGTAACTGAGGTCAACGTGGCCTGATGCAAGCAGGTCCCTGTCTTAATGTATCAGGCCTGAAAGATGACATAGCCATCATCTGGACTTTAAAGAAGAGGAAACTGAGGCCCTGAGAGGTTCAGTGACTCCCTGGGTCACACAGTCATCACAGACAGCCTGGCTGTATAAAACCAGTGCTTTATACTACTTTCCAGAAGTGTTATTGATCTGACTGGTTTTGAATTTCCATGTCTTTTCTCCAATTTGTGGAGTCATTTATCTTTTTCAGGTTTCAAATTCTGGGAAAAGTTTGTGAGCCTTGAGCCCCCAGCCCAGTGCCTGATGGGTAGAATGGCCGCAGGGTTGAGTGCAGGGTGAGCTCTCAGCAACAGGTGGCCTCTCCTCCCGTGGGGATTGGGGGTTAGGGATGAGCATGAAATGAAGCACTTGTCCAGCCCCAAAGCCTCTGCTGCTGCTGAGTCGCTTCAGTCGTGTCCGACTCTGTGCGACCCCATAGACAGGGGCCCACTGTCTCTGGGATTCTCCAGGCAAGAACGCAGGAGTGGGTTGCCATTTCCTTCTCCAATGCATGAAAGTGAAAAGCGAAAGTGAAGTCGTTCAGTCGTGCCCGACTCTTAGCGACCCCATGGACTGCAGCCTACCAGGCTCCTCCGTTTATGGGATTTTCCAGGCAAGAGTACTGGAGTGGGGTGCATTGCCTTCTCCGCCCAAAGCCTCTAGGGCCTCCCGAATCCGAGCCTCAACTCCCTGCCCACTTACCCTTTCCCGGAGCTGGGAGAAGGTGTGGGTTGCATTTATTAGCATGTTTAGCCCCATTCAGAGGACACGTCCCGCCGCCAGGCGGCGCCAGAGACAAAGTGAAGAGATTGGTGCACGGGTTGAGCTCCAGCTCTGGCTCCTTGGCTGACCTGCCAGGTAGAACCTTATCTTATTGTCATTTCCCAGGGGAAAGGAGGCTTCCCAGGTGGCCCTAGTGGTAAAGAACCCGCTTGCCAGTGTCCGAGACTGAAGAGACCAGGGTTCAATCCCTGGGTAGAGAAGATCCCCTGGAGAAGGGCATGACAATCCACTCCAGTATTCTTGCCTGCAGTATACCATGGACAGAGGAGCCTGGAGGGTTACAGTCCGTGGAGTTGCAAAGAGCCCGACACGACTGAGGCAACTTAGCACAGAAGGAGAAAAGGAGGCTTGGAAAGGCGGAGATGACTGTCTTATAGTCACACAGCCAGGAAGTGTTCCCGCCTGGCATTTTTGTTATCTATATTCTGTTGTCTCCCCACCCCCCCCCACCCCCCACGGGGAATCCTCGGGGTTCACCAAGGACAAGGAGACTGAACCCTCGCTGTAAGCCCGGGACTCAGCGCACACGACACCAAATACTGAACCGCAACCTTTGTAAACGATAAATCTGTTGTTAAAGGATTGTTGCAAGTTAGCGCGTGAAATACGTGAACAACTCATTTAGCGTGTGATGGGCGAGCCGTTCTCAGCACCATCATTCGATTTTAGTTTGTAGTTTCCCCTTTTGCAACTATTAACCATCTCACCTCCTTCAGTCTTAAAGATATTTCTGAATATTTTAAAATATGACTCAGACATGCCACTGGAGAACCAAGACAGGCCCTGGGTGACAGATTCGGAGGGGGATCTCACCTAGAAACCTCCGTCATCCGCCCTGCCCGGGGTCCCACCCTCCATCTGTTGGCGGGGGTGGCGGGGTGGGAGTTTCGGGGTGGCGGGGTGGGAGTTTCCCGGTCGGGGGGGTGGGAGGGCGGTCAGAACTGACTCCCTCAGGTCCTGCTCTGCTTCTCTCCGCCATGTCATTACACACGCCCTCGCCCTCACTCACTCCTAGAGGGTGGGCCTCAAAAACACCCTCTCTACGCCCCAGTTCTAGGCTTTTCTTCCGCATCCGGGTAGCTCAGAGCAGCCCCACCCCTACGGCCCCTTTGCTCCTGGGGCTGGGCTCAGAATAAAGACAGCTTCCATCCCCAGCCCTGGGGTTCGGCTTTAAGCTGGGTCCCCTCCCTCTGAACTGGACTGAACCTCCCTCTTCCTGCGCTTCTCAGGTGGCCTTAGTGGTAAAGAATCCGCCTGCCAGTGCAGGAGACGTAAGAGACAGTGGGTTTGATCTCTGGGTTGGAAAGATCCAGTGGAACAGGAAATGACAACCCACTTCAGTATTCTTGCCTGGAGAATCCCATGGACAGAGGAGCCTGGCAGGCCAAAGTCCATGGGGTCGCAAAAGAGTCCGATACGACTGAGCCACCGAGGACATCCTCCTCCTTCCTGGACTGAACTCAGAGAGGTTCCCTCCCCTCATCCTGTTCCCCCTTCCCGCCTAGTTGAGGCTTTTCAGAGATTCTGCTTGCTCTGCCCGCCAGCCTTCCACCTCGGGGCTCAGAACAGCTTCCCCCGCTCTGGTCCCGCCCACTACCGGGAGGAGAGGTTTGTCCTTATTCAGTCGCTCAGTTGTGTCCGACTCTTTCCGACCCCATGGACTGCAGCACGCCAGGCTTCCCTGTCCATCCCCACTCCCGGAACTTGCTCAAACTCACGTCCATCTAGTCGGTGATGTCATCCACCCATCTCATCCTCTGTCGCTCCCTTCTCCTCCAGCCCTCAATCAGGGGGAGATGAGGGCTCATCAAAGAATCTCTCCCCCCCGCCCCGCGCTGCCGCCCGCCCCGCATCCTTGTGTTCTTTCCTACAGGGGATTCAGAAAAGACCCCAGCCGCCAGTCCCACCTGCCCTTGGGGGTTGGGGGGAGGATTCATCACAGACCTGCCCCTCTCTGTTCCCCCCCACCAAAAGGATCGGAGCAGCCAGCTTCCCCCTCCCCCCGGCTCCGCCCCAATCTTCCTCTTGAGGTTTCATCATAGAACCCCCGTCCTGTCCACCCCGCAGGGGTCAGAACAGTCCCGCGGCCTCGCCCTCGGCCTCGCCCTCCTGCCCGGAGCCGCCGGCTCTTCCCCGGCCTCGTGCGCCCCGCGCAGCCGGGTCTACGCGGTACTTGCAGCGGCGTAGGGGCTCAGTAAGGCTCCGCGGCGCGGGGTCGTCCAGGTCCTCGGGCTGCAGAAAGCTGCGGTCCAGCACCTCAGCCGCCTCCTGCCAGTTGGCGAAGCAGGCAGGGCCCAGGCGTCGGATCTCCTCGGCCGCGTCGAGCGTCAGCACATCCCCGCTGGGTTTCAGCACCACGACAGCTGGCAGGCGCTCCACGGAGAACTGGCGCCCAAGGTCCCTGCGGGGCGGGTGGGTCAGTGCGATCGGACCCTCGTCCTACATCCTGAGCTGAGGAACCCTCCACCTCTCCTCCTAGTACTTACTGAGCGCCTTCTATGTGCAAGTGTCCCATAGCAGTCTCTGGGAACGCCCAGGAACCCAGAGAGGCCGGGGCCACCGTGGCCTCCTGGCTGTGCCTCCAGCGCCCCGGCCACGCACCCACCACAGGGCCTTTGCACTGGCCGTGTCCTCTACCTGGAGCGCTCTCCCCAGACATCTGAGGATTAAGACGCTGTTTGCTGCAGACACCCGGCCTTACATTTCAATGCCTGATCCACGACTCTCAGCACCCAACACACTGCATAGCTGATTTCTCCTGTTGTCATTTTCTCCCATAATAGAAAGCAGTTTCACTGGGGCACGGATTTCTGTCTCGATAACCCGGGTGTCCCCAGTGCCTGAAACAGTGCGGGGCATAGAGTAGATGCTCAGAAAACGCACACGGGATGAGTGAACAAATATTGATCAATTCCATAAAGAGATATTCAACTGGCTAAAGGACTTAGCGCCAGAGAGGGCCTCTCTCAGGAGGTGCCCCTGGAGCTGAGATCTGCAGGATGAGGAAGGGGAGAACAGGGGAAGGTTTTCCCAGGCAGAGGGCTCAGCTGGTGCAAAGGCCTGGACATCAGGGAGAGAGTGGAGGGCAGCCCTGATCATGGTGCAGGGCCATGGGAAGAACTTGATTTTGTTTTCTGTATGAGAGGAGGGAAGCCGTCCACTGGAGACCCCAGACTTCATCTCCCATTTAGGCCAGAATCTTATGCAGTCTTCATAGAGTAAAGGAGGCTGCCAGGGCTGGGCCCATCCATCCACAGTTCTTAATTTGGGTTCTCGGGTGGCCCTTTTGCCGGCCTTCACACAGAGAAACATAGTGCTTGCAAAATCCCAAAGGAATAGGTTGCCAGATAGCAACTAGAAATAGAGGATACCCTGTGTGAACGAATTTGAATTTCAGGTAAACAACAAATAACTTTTTATAAGTATATTTTTGAATTATGTGGGACATACTTATACTCCCAATTCGCCATTGCTTATGTGAAATTTATATTGAACTGGGTATTCTGTGTTTTATTTATTTTTAAAAAATTGTTTTTAATTTGGCTATGCAGCCTAATTTGGCTTCCCTGATGGCTCAGATGGTAAAGCATCTGCCTGCAGTGCGAGAGACTCAGGTTCGATCCCTGGGTTGGGAAGATACCCTGGAGAAGGAAATGGCAGCCCACTCCAGGACCCTAGCCTGGAAAATGCCGTGGACAGAGGAGCCTGGTAGGCTACAGTCCATGGGGTCTCAAAGAGTCGGACATGACTGAACGACTTTACTTTCACTTTCATGGGGCCTATGGGATCTTAGTTCCCTGACTAGAGATCAAACCCACAATCCCTGCATTGGAAGTTTGGAGTCTTAACCCATGGACCACCAAGGAATTTCCCTGTGTGTCCTATATTTTATCTGGCAGCCTGGTATGTAGGAAGGGTAGTGGGTAGAAACTGTCTGGATACTTGCCTGGGGGAAGGGTGTCTGACTCTTTGTGAGATCCCCTTCTTCAGGGGATCTTCCCAGCCCAGGTATTGAACCCTCGACTCTTACGTCTCCTGCATTGACAGGCAGGTTCTTTACCACTAGCACCACCTGTTGTTGAGAGGACCCTGCTCCAAACAAAGTCAGTGTTTGGCTGTGATGCCCTTGTAGTAGCCATTTCTTGCCCCACGGGAGGGAGATATTTGCCCTTTGGGGAATGGAGCCTTCTCAGCTGCAGTACTCTTGCCTGGAAAATCCCATGGATGGAGGAGCCTGGTAGGCTGCAGTCCATGGGGTCGCTAGGAGTCGGACATGACTGAATCGACTTAGCAGCAGCAGCAGCTGCTGCAGAAGCCTGTGGGAGTGAGCAAGTTTGCAAACTCTGATTATCTTGGGTAGCGGATAAAGGTCTCCATGACCAGAAACTTCTAAGTTTTGTAACAAAACTGATGAGATCAGTAAAATGTCCCCAAATCTGCAACTCAAATGGTTCAACACAAACTTCACACTAGCGGAGATAAAGCAAATAGAAAAATATGAATAATTTTCATGTGGTTCTTTGTGTGCTCCTTCCAACTTTTTGATATCTTTGAAATTATTCTTATCTCTCTCTTTTTCTCCTCTTGGATGCTCTGTGTGGCTTGCAGGAAATTTTTCATGATAAAAATTGCGGGCTTAGAAAGAATGTAAGTCTGAGACTTCCCTGGTGGTCTAGTGGTTAAGACTTCATGCTTCCACTGCAGGGAGCATAGGTTTGATCCCTGGTGGGGGAACTAAGATCTTGCATGCAATGTGGTGCAGCCAAAAAATAAATAAAAAGAATGACAGTCTCATTGCAGAAAAGGGGAAAGTTTGAAAATAGCCACAAATGTTCACGCTGTTTATCGGGCAGCTCACTGGAAAGCTTGAACCCAACCACCTCTCTCTCTCTCAGCTCCGCTGCTGTCTGAGGATCACAGGCCCACTTATTAGGCAACATTGGGGGCACTGCTGCACACGGTACCTGCTGGCTTCCCAGGTGGGCGCTAGTGGTAAAGAACCCGCCTGCCAACGCAGAAGACAGACTCGATTGATCCCGGGGTTGGGAAGATTCCCTGGAGGAGGGCATGACAACCCACTCCAGTATTCTTGCCTGGAGAATCCCATGGACAGAGGATGGCTACAGCCCATGGTTACAGCCCATAGGGTCACAAAAGAGTCGGACACGACTGAAGTGACTTAACATGCATGCATGGTACCTGGGGGCTTCTTACTTTTGGTGTTACAGTTCCCTGAACTGGCTGTTTTTTCTCTGAAATCCTCTGAGCCTTTGTGCTGTGTCTGTCCTCTGCCTGGAAACCCTTCCCTTTCCTCATTCTTTGCCCTCCTTTCCTCCCTGTCCTTGGGGTTCTCCCTTTGAAGCCATTTCCTCTGGGAAGCATCCCCCGACTCCCAAATCTCAGCAAGGTCTCCCTGTTATGTTTTCACATGACACTCTCCCTTTCGCTTTTGGAATGGCTGCAGTTTGTTATTATGTATTTCTCTGAGTGTTTGAGTGTTGGTTTCACGTTTGGTAAACTTCCCTGCAGCTGGGTGGAAATGGGCATAGGTGCCCCTCCCTCCCCCATCTCCAGGCCTGACTTCTCTGTCCTCACTGGCCCACAGAGGGTGCTTTTATCAACTCCAGATGGAACAGATACACCAATAAACAAATGGTCTTCCTGGGTAGTTCAAGTGATAAAGAATCTGCCTGCAATATGGGAGACCTGGGTTCGATCCCTGAGTTGGGAAGATGCCCCCCGGAGAAGGGCATGGCAACCCACTCCAATATTCTTGCCTGGAGAATTTCATGGACAGAGGAGCCTGGGGGGCTCCGGTCCATGGGGTTGCAAAGAGTCGGACATGACTGAGCAACTAACACTTCACTTTCAGCAGAAACAGCCCCTCCTCCAGGAAGCCCTCCCTGACCTCTCCTCTTGTCTCACCTCCTCAGGTCATCCTCGAAGGGCAAGAAGAGCCACTTCTTGGGCATGTCCCTGAGGAACAGGTCTTGCTGCTCCTCCGTCGGGTCCTGGGACACGTACACCAGGGCCACCTGGGCTGCCCGCAGCACGTAGAACTCATCTGTGAGCCGCACGAAGAAGTCCCGGAGGATGGGTGCAAAGGCCTGGCACTCCGGGCAAGACCCAGCACCAAAGAACAGCAGCACCAGCCGGTTTTCCAGTCGACGGCTGAGCTCAGCCTCTGTCTCCAGCTCATCCTGGTCACTGTTGTTTCGGATCAGGACGCGGCCGGAGAAAAGGGAGGCCATGGCAACTCTGGCTGGGTGCTGGGGACAGGGTGGAAGGACCTTGTGTGACCCTGAGCCTGCTGGCTGGCTGCTGCCCCAGGATTAGGAATCCTTAGGAGGCCAGTTTAGGACGTCAGTAATCTGCCTAAACCTCGACCTGATTCTTTGCTGCCTCTGAAGGTACAGGGCCAGCTGCTCATGGGCTGGTCTCAGGAGATAGCTGCGAAGAAATTAAGAAGCCAGTCAGACTGAGATGCGGGAGTGAAAACAGCTTATTCAGTTGTGATGTAAAAAGATAAGTGAATCTTACTGAATGCACTCAGGAATTCAATCTTCATGAACGCATTTGGTAATCCTAAATCACAAAAGCTCTGCTAATTAATGACTGTGATTTCTAAGTTGTTGTTTGGTCACTCAGTCGTTTCTGACTCTTTGTGACCCCATGGACTGCAGCACGCCAGGCTTCCTCGTCCTTCACTGTCTCCTGGAGTGTTCAAACTCATGTCCATTGAGTCGGTGATGCCATCCGACCATCTCATCCTCTGTCGCCCACTTCTCCTCCTGCCCTCAATCTTTCCCAGAATTAGGGTCTTTTCCAGTGAGTCAGCTCTTCGCATCAGGTGGCTAAAGTATTGGAGCTTCAGCTTCAGCATCAGTCCTTCCAATGAATATTCAAGATTTATTTCTTTTAGGATTGACTGGTTTGATCTTCTTGCAGTCCAAGGGACTCTCAAGAGTCTTCACATTTCAAAGGTATCAGTTTTTCGACGCTCAGCCTTCTCTATGATCTAATGCTCACATCTGTACATGATTACTGAAAAAACCATAGCTTTTTCTATACCGACCTTTGTCGACAAAGTGATGTCTCTGCTTTTTAATATACTGTCTAGGTTTGTCATAGCTTTTCTTCCAAGGAGCAAGGGTCTTTTAATTTTGTGGCTGCAGTCACCATCCACAGTGATTTTGGAACCCCCCAGATAAAAGTCTGTTCCCATCTGTTTGCCATGTGATGAGACTGGATGCCATGATCATAACTTTTTGAATGTTGAGTTTACTGTGATTTCTAAGTAGAGACGAGTGTAAATGATATTTGAAGGTACCCGCCTGCCATGACCATAACGTGCTATGAAATTATCTGAGATTTACGCGGGTGACAGAGTCACAGAACTGGCCAATAGCTGCTTTGATAGCCCATGAGAAAACATGCACGATTCCAGTTAGAAGTTAATAAGACTCAACGATTTTTTTCTTCCCTCCTCCCTCCTGAATTCTGTCTGGACAGCCCACCTTGAGATTCCATGGTGTCTAAGTGTCCAACTCACCGTCATAGTATTTTGCAACCCTCTCCCATCAAGCCCTGGGGACTAGTTTCCCTCTCCTTGAAGCCAAGTTGGCTCCTAACTTGCCCGCCCCCCCCGCCTTTTTTTTAAGTTTATTCATTAAAAAAGATTTTTAAAAATTTATGGCTCTGCTGGGTCTTCATTGCTGCTCGCAGGCTTTCTCTAGCTGCAGCGAGCAGGGCCCACTCTGCGTTGTGGTGTGTGGGCCTTTCATCGCAGTGGTTTCTCTTGTTGCAGAGCACGGGCTCTATAGCGCAGGCTCAGCAGTTGTGGCACACGGTCTTGGTTACTCCGAGGCGTGTGGGATCTTCCTGGACCAGGGATCGATCCCGTGGCCCCTGCATCGGCAGGTGGATTCTTAACCACTGAATGACCAGGGAAGCCCATTCTTAACTTGCTTTTGACCAACAGAATGTGATGGAAGAGGCGAATTCTCAGGATAAGGCTATTCTTGCCTCCCACGCTCTCTCTTTTGGCATGTGGCCTCCTGACATCCCATGTAAGGAAGCTGATCTAGCCCTGGGGTTGGCAGACTTTTTATGTAAAGGGCCAGGGAGTAAATATTTTCCACATTGTAGGCCATATGGTCTCTGCTACAACTTGGAATTCTCTCATTATGTGCGTGCAAAAGCTTCTCTAGACAATATGAAAAAGAATTTATGTGTCTGGCTTCCAATAAAACTCTATTTACAGACATGGAAATTTGAATTTCCTAGAATTTTCATTCGTTATGGGATACCAATCTTCTTTTTTTTTTTTAACGGTTCAAAAATGTGAAAACCATTCTTTGCCCATAGTGAGCAGGGTTTGGCCTGTGACCCTGTGCCAGTCTACTGGTTCAGAAGCCACATGGAAGACACCTAGATGCCCAGCCAACTGCCAGGACCAACTGCCACACATGTGACCTTACAGCCTAGCAGCTAGCAGAATGTGGCAGAGTGTCTGAGCCAGGTGAGACCAGCAGAGAACCATCAGGTGTTACTGACCAGGGCTGGGTTCTTGGCCTCCTTGATCAATAGAAATTGATCAGAGGCCAGTTAAGAAGTTCAGGCAAGACTTTACTGGCAACCCTGCTGTAGCAGTGGGGAGACAGAAAAGTAACAGTTTCTGTTGCTTGCTCACTCACTGGGATGGGGGAAAGCTTGTTCCTTATTTGGGGTGAGGGTAAGTATGTGTCCAGGAGGTGGGCAGGAGGGGTGGCTTTGGTGGTGGTATGTGCAGGTGGCATACCCGATTGTTGTGGCTCAGTCACTCAGTCCTGTTCAACTCTTTGTGACCCCGTGGACCGCAGCATGCCAGGCTTCCCTGTCCTTCACCATCTCCCAGAGCCTGCTCAAACTCATGTTCATTGAGTTGGTGATGCCATCCAACCATCTCATCCCCTCTCGTCCCTTTCTCCTCCTGCCTTCAATCTTTCCCGGCAAGAGGGTCTTTTCCAATGAATCAGTTCATCGCATCAGGTGGCCACAGCATTGGAGCTTCAGCTTCAGCATCAATCCTTCTAATGAATATTCAGGATTGACTTCCTTTAGGATTGACTGGTTTGATCTTGCTGTCCAAGGGACTCTCCAGAGTCTTCTCCAACACTACAGTTCAAAAGCATCGATTCTTCTGTATTCAGCCTTCTTTATGGTTCAACTTTTACATCCATACATGACTACTGGAAAAACCATAGCTTTGATTATACAGACCTTTGTTGGCAAAGTAATGTCTCTGCTTTTTAATACGCTGTCTAGGTTGGTCATAGCTTTTCTTCCAAGGAGCAAGCGTCTTTTAATTTTGTGGGTGCACTCACCATCTTCAGTGATTTTGGAGCCCCCAAAAATAGTCTGTCACTGTTTCCATTGATTCCCCGTCTATGTGCCATGAAGTGATGGGACCTGATGCCATGATCTTCGTTTTTTGCATACTGAGTTTTAAGCCAGCTTTTTCACTCTCCTCTTTCACTTTCATCAAGAGGCTCTTTAGTTCCTCTTCGCTTTCTACCATAAGGGTGGTGTCATCTGCATATCTGAGGTTATTGATATTTCTCTTGGAAATCTTGATTCCAGCTTGTGCTTCATCCAGCCTAGTGTTTCAAAGGATGTACTCTGTATATAAGTTATATAAGGGTGACAATATACAAAAGACATACTCCTTTCCCAATTTTGAACCAGTCCGTTGTTTCATGTCCAGTTCTAACTGTTGCTTCTTGACCTGCATGCAGGTTTCTCAGGAGGCAGGTAAGGAGGTCTGGTGTTCCTATCTCTTGAAGAATTTTCTACAGTTTGTTGTGATCCACACATTCAAAGGCTTTAGCGTGGTCAATGAAACAGAAGTAGATGATTTTCTGTAATTCTCTTGCTTTTTATGATCCAACAGATGTTGGCAATTTGATCTTTGCTTCCTCTGCCTTTTCTAAATCCAGCTTGAACATCTGGAAATTCTCAGTTCATGTTCTGTTGAAGCTTGTCTTGGAGAATTTTGAGCATTTCTTTGCTAGCATGTGAAATGAGTGCAACTGTGTCGTAGTTTGAGCATTCTTTGGCATTGCCTTTCTTTGGGATTGGAATGAAAACTGACCTTTTCCAGTCCTGTGGCCACTCCTGAGTTTTCCATATTTGCTGGTATATTGAGTGCAGCACTTTCACAGCATCATCTTTTAGGATTTGAAATAGCTCAACTGGAATTCCATCACCTCCACTAGCTTTGTTCGTAGTGATGCTTCCTAAGGCCCACTTGACTTCACATTCCAGGATGTCTGGCTCTAGGTCAGCGATCACACCATCGTGATTATCTGGGTCATTAGATTTTTTTCTGTACAGTTCCTCTGTGTATTCTTGCCACCTCTTCTTAATATCTTCTGCTTGTGTTAGGTCCCTACCACTTCTGTCCTTTATTGAGCCCATCTTTGCATGAAATCTTCCCTTGGTATCTCTAATTTTGTTGAAGAGATCTCTAGTCTTTCCCTTTCTGTTGTTTTCCTCTATTTCTTTGCATTGATCACTGAGGAAGGTTTTCTTATCTCTCCTTGCTATTCTTTGGAACTCTGCATTCAAATAGGCATATCTTTCCTTTTCTCCTCTGCCTTTCGCTTCTCTTCTTTTCTCAGCAATTTGTAAGGCTTTCTCAGACAGCTGTTTTGCCATTTTGCATTTTGTTTTCTTTTTTTTTTAGTTCTATGCAGTTTATTGCTACCAACTCATCTCCCTCCAGCCTCATGCACGCGTACTCAGTCATGTGACCCCATGAACGGCAGCCCACCAGGCTCCTCTGTCCATGGGATTCTCCAGGCAAGAATACTGGAGTGGGTTGCCATTTTCTTCTCCATGCATTTATTTTTCCCGGAGATGGTTTTGATCACTGCCTCCTGTATAATGTCGCAAACCTCCGTCCATAGCTCTTCAGGCAATCTATCAGATCTAATCCCTTGAATCCATTTGTCACTTCCCCTGTATAATCATAAGGGATTCGACTTAGGTTTACCTGAATGGTCTAGTGGTTTTCCCTACTTTCTTCAATTTAATTCCGAATTTTGCAATAAGGAGTTCATGGTCTGAGCCATAGTCATATTCAGGTCTTGTTTTTGCTGACTGTATAGAGCTTCTCCATCTTTGGCTGCAAAGAATATAATCAATCTGATTTTGGTATTGACCATCTGGTGATGCCCATGTGTAGAGTCATCTCTTGTGTTGTAGGAAGAAGGTGTTTGCTACGACCAGTGCATTCTCTTAGCAAAACTCTATTAGCTTTTGCCCTGCTTCATTTTGTACTCCAAGGCCAAACTTGCCTGTTACTCCAGGGATCTCTTAACTTCCTACTTTTGCATTCTAACCCCCTGTGATGAGAAGGACATCTCTTTTTTGGTGTGTGTTCTAGAAGGTCTTGTACGTATTCACAGAACTGTTCAACTTCAGCTTCTTCGGCATTAGTGGTTGGGGCATAGGCTTGGGTTACTGTGATATTGAATGGTTAGCTTGGAAATGAACAGATACTATTCTGTCGTTTTTGAGACTGCACCCAAGTACTGCATTTTGGACTCTTTTCTTGACTGTGAGGGCTACTCCATTTCTTCTAAGGGATTCTTGCCCACAGTAGTAGATATAATGGTCATCTGAATTAAATTCACCCATTCCTGTTCATTTTAGGTCACTGACTCCTAAAATGTCGACCATCACTCTTGCCATCTCCTGTTTGACCTCTTCCAATTTACCTTGATTCATGGACCTAACATTCCAGGTTCCCATGCAACATTTTCCTTTACAGCATCAGACTTTACTTCCGTCACCAGTCACATCCACAGCTGGGTGTTGTTTTTGCTTTGGCTCCGTCTCTTCATCCTTTCTGGAGTTATTTCTCCACTCTTCTCCAGGAGCATATTGGGCACCTACCGACCTGGGGAGTTCATCTTTCAGGGTCCTATCTTTTTGCCTTTTCATACTGTTCATGGGGTTCTCAGGGCAAGAATGCTGAAGTGGTTTGCCGTTCCCTTCTCCAGTGGACCTCATTTTGTCAGAAGTCTACATGACCCGTCCATCTTGGGTGGCCCTACCCGGCATTGGCTCACAGTTTCTTTGAGTTGGACAAGGCTGGGATCCGTGTGGTCAGTTTGATTAGTTTTCTGTGATTATGGTTTTCATTCTGTCTGCCCTCTGATGGATGAGTATAAGAGGCTTGTGGAAGCTTTCTGGTGGGAGGGACTGGCTGTGGGGGAATCTGGGTCTTGCTCTGATGGGTGGGGCCATGCTCAGTACATCTTTAATCCAATTTTCTGCTGATGGGTGGGGCTGTGTTCCCTTCCTGTGGTTTGGCCTGAGGCCAAACTACGGTCAGGCTAATGGCAGTAATGACCACCTCCTTCAAAAGGACTTATGCCAGAATGCGGGGCCTCCCAGGACTGTTGTCGTTAGTGCCCCTGACCCTTGGCAGGCCACTGTCGACCCACACCTCCACCAGAGACTCCTGGACACTCACAGGCAAGTCTGGCTCAGTCTCCTGCAGAGTCGCTGCTCCTTTCTCCTGGGTCCTGGTGCACACAAAGTTTTGTTGTGCCTTCCAAGAGTCTTGTTTCCCTGTGTGTTCTCAGCCCTTTGGCTGGATCCCCAGTTTGGGAAATCTGTTGTGGGCCTTAGAACTTTTGCAACAGTGTGAGGACTTCTTTGGTGTAATTGTTCTCCAGTTTGTGGGTCATCTGCTCGGTGCCTCTGTGGTGGGGCTAATGGTGACTTCCTCCAAGAGGACTTAGGCCACATGCCACGACGCCTGGGTCTGCGGCAGCCGGAGCCCCTGTCCCTGAGGCAGGCCACTGCTGACTCTTGCCTCCGCAGGAGACACTCAAACACTCAAAGGCAGGTCTGGCCCAGTCTCTTGATGGGGTAACTGATCCTTTCCCTGGGTCCTGGTGTGCACAAGGTTTTGTTTGCGCCCTCTGAGCATCTCTGGTGGGTCTGAGATTTGATTTGAAATGCGATTGCACCTCTCCTGCTATCTTGTTGGGGCTTCTCCTTTGCCCTTGGACACTGGGTATCTTTTTTTGGTGGGATCCAACATACTCCTGTCAATAGCTGTTCAGCAGCTAGTTGCGATTTTGGTGTTCACGCCGAAGATGAAGTTTTGTTCCTGACACCCTGCTTTTGCTCCCCAATCTTCAGAAGTGGCAATTGGGTGTTTGTTTTTTTTTTGGGGGGGGGTCTTTTTGTACCTTGTTGTCCACAGCTTTTGTTCTTGTTTTTAATACTTATTTTTGTTTATCTATTTGGCTGTGCCAGGTCCTAGCTGTGGCATGCAGGATCTTTAGTTGTGGCATGTGGGATCTAGTTCCTTGATCAGGAATCGAACCCAGGCCCCCTGCCTTGGGAGTGTGGACCACCAGGGAAGACCCGTATGCATTAATTTTTAGTCAGAGACATTACTTTGCCGACTAAGGTCCGTCTAGTCAAGGCTATGGTTTTTCCAGTGGTCATGTATGGATATGAGAGTTGGACTGTGAAGAAGGCTGAGCGCCAAAGAATTGATGCTTTTGAACTGTGGTGTTGGAGAAGACTCTTGAGAGTCCCTTGGACTGCAAGGAGATCCAACCAGTCCATTCTGAAGGAGATCAGCCCTGGGATTTCTTTGGAAGGAATGATGCTAAAGCTGAAACTCCAGTACTTTGGCCACCTCATGTGAAGAGTTGACTCATTGGAAAAGACTCTGATGCTGGGAGGGATGGGGGGCAGGAGGAGAAGGGGACGACAGAGGATGAGATGGCTGGATGGCATCACTGACTTGATGGACGTGAGTCTGAGTGAACTGTGGGAGTTGTGATGGACAGGGAGGCCTGGCGTGCTGCGATTCATGGGGTCGCAAAGAGTCGGACACGACTGAGCGACTGAACTGAACTGATCTCCCTACGAGGGAGCTCAGTTGTTAAAGAATTTGCCTGTAATGCAGGAGACCTGGGTTAGATCCCTGAGTTGGGAAGATCCCCTGGAGAAGGAAATGGCAACCCACTCCAGTATTCTTGCCTGGAAAATCCCATGGACGGAGGAGCCTGGTGGGCTATGGTCCATGGGGTTGAAGAAGAATCGGATACGACTTCATTCTGATAGGGGTAGAGTAAGATAGTCACATGGTTAGAAATCCCACTTGGGGATGACAGGCAGAGAAGGACTTCAGGAGATCATTATAAACTAGACACCGATCAGGAAATGCCCAGACCTTCTGGCGACTAAGCAACAATTGGAACATTTTGAGATTAAACAAACTTACTTAGGCCAGTATCACAGGAAAAGACACAAGACCCGCTCTTGGCCTTGTAAGATAAAGAACCCTGAAAAACCGCATTCCTGCACGTAGAGTGCACAAGAATGTGGGGGAAGGTGAAAGAAACTAGGGGAAAGGTGACGTTATACTGAAGCCTGAGATGAATTACCATATTTCAGTCTATGTTACAAACTTTTTGCTAATATCCATAGGATTCTAGGTAGCCCATAAGAGTCCCAGTTAGACCATATAGAGTTAGAAGAGGAGCTAATGATGTAAGTCTTGACATCTATCCAAGAAGGAGGAAGAAAGTGGCATTCTTTCCTCCCCTTTTTCTTTCTAAAGATGTATCTGCTTGCTCATTTATTTTTGGCTGTCCTGGGTCTCTGTTGCTGCTTGTGGGATGTCTCTAGTTGCGGGGAGAGGGGACTGCCTTTCTTTGGGATGTGTGGGCTTCTCACTGTGGTGACTTCTCTTGCTGCAGAACGCTGGCTCTAGGAGCTCATGCTTTGGTCGCTGTGGCGCCCGGGCTTAGCTGCTCCAAGGCCTGTGGGTTCTTCTGGACTAGGGAGCGAACCTGTGTGCCTTGTTTTGGCAGGTGTATCCTTAACCACTGGACCACCAGGGAAGGGCTCCCTGTGGCTCAGATGGTCAAGAATCCACCTGCAATGCAGGAGACCTGGGTTCGACCCCCATGCTTTGTTCTCAGGGTGGCAGAGTGCTCTTGCCTGCCTGCTTGTTTCCTTCACAAGCATCCTATACTATTAAATCCACTTCTTACCTATCACTTTGCCTCTTGTTGAATTCTTTCTGCACCAAGACAAAAGCAGCTGAGCTTCAGTAAGCCCTGTGATCAGGTGTGACGTTTCAGCTGGGAGACTGGGTCTGAGTCCCATCTGAGGCATGTGGCTTCAATTCCGCCCAGAAACAATTTCCTGGTCAGATTTTCCTCAGTCTGCCAGAACCGTGGGAAGTCCCAACTTGTTGTGAATTCAAGATGTTACTGAGAGCAAAATGATCTCAACAATGGGGAATTTTTCTATGATGTTTATGAGGTATGAAGGAAGATAAAAGCAAACCTCAGGAAAATGGTGTTGGGAGGCCAGAAGGGGGAGCTCTCACGCAGTACACTCAAGGTCAATAACAGGAAGAACTGTCCTTTACAGGCCCCAACAGAAGATTCATCAGTTACAGGCACCAAGAAGAAAAGATGTACATTGCATCACCTACAGGAAATCGACTCCCCCAGGAACTTTGCCAATGAGGAACTGTCATCACCTGAACTCTCACTTTTCTCCAATGGATTTTCCTAAAACAATGCCTTTCAACTTCCTCCTTTTTCTCTGTAAAAGAATGACCTTCTCCTTTAAAAAAATGATTATTTATTCATTTATTTGGTTTTTCCAGTAATCATGTATGGATGTGAGGGTTGGGCTATATAAAGAAACCTGAGCGCCAAAGAATTGATGCTTTTGAACTGTGGTGGAGAAGACTCTTGAGAGTTCCTTGAACAGCAAGGAGATCCAACCAGTCCATCCTAAAGGGGATCAGCCCTGGGTGTTCATTGGAAGGACTGATGCTGAAGCTGAAACTCCAATACTTTGGCCACCTGATACGAAGAGCTGACTCATTTGAAAAGACCCTTATGCTGGGAAGGATTGGGGGCAGGAGGAGAAGGGGATGACAGAGGATGAGATAGTTGGATGGCATCACTGACTCAACGGACATGAGTTTGAGTAAACCCCGGAAGTTGGTGATGGATAGGGAGGCCTGGTGTGCTGCAGTCCACGGGGTCGCAAAGAGCCGGACATGACTGAGCGACTGAGCTGAACTGATTTATTTTGGCTGCACTGGGTGTTTGTTGCATCACGGGCTTAGTTGTATGTGGAATCTTAGTTCCCCAACCAGGGATTGAACCCAGCCCCTGGGTGTGTATATTGAGAGCACAGAGTCTTATCCACTGGACCACCAAGTCCCCTTGTCTGGTGTGTGTGTGTGTTTTTTAATCATTGGACTTGCCTATGGTTTTTGCTGTAGCTTGCGTGTCCTGAATTGCAATTCCATGCTGTTCCCCTATAACCTCATCTTTGCTGGTAAAATAACTTTTATTTTTAAGGTCAACAGAGGCGCTGGGCTTGTGTTCTCAGAATAGCCCTATAAGGCCTGCGTGGTTTTATTCCATTTTACAGTGAAGCACAGAACCTGGGACCAGTCACTCAGCCAATGGTTATCTGTCAGACCGCACAGCTCATTCCAGCTTGACTGGACCTTTCAGCTATCCCAGAATTTCCAAACTGTAGCACCTCTGCCCTTTGGGGCCAGATCATTCTGGGGGCTGTCTTGAACATCGCGGGAGATTTGGCAGAATCCCTGGCCTGGACTCACTAGATATCATAACACCCTCCACTCCCACCACACGATTCACTGTAACAATTAGCAATGCCTCCAGGGACTTCCATGGCTGCAGGTGGCTGAGACTCTGACCTCCCAATTCAGGGAGCCCACGTTTACCCCGGTCAGATAACTATAGATTTCACATGCCACAACTAAGACCCAGTGCAGCCATAGAAATAAATAAATACATAAATAAACACTTTTTAAAATGTCTCTAGGTGTCAACAAATGTCCAGAGGGGGCAGGATCACCTCCTAGTTGAGAATCACTGCTCTAATATGTTACCCTGCTGTTACTGGGCTGACTGGTTGCCCTTACAGAGACATGTGCAAGTCCTAACCCCCTAGAACCTGTGACTGTGACCTTTTTTTGGAAAAAGGGTCTTTGCAGATGTAATTAAATTAAAATTTCATGATGCGATCATCCTGGATTATCTAGGTAGGTCCTAAATCCAACGACAAGTGTCCTTGTAAGAGACACAAGACATACAGACACAGGGAAGCAATGTGAAGATGGAGGCAGAGATTGGACGAAGGTGGCCACAAGCCAAGGGATGCCTGGAACTGGAGGCAGGAGGGAGATGCCCCCACCCCCACCCAGAGTAAAGGGATCAGAGAGTCATTCCCTGTGGACTGAAACTCCAAGACAAACACAGCAGGACAATTAGAGGAGGCGGCTGGGCCCTTCCCAGACCACGTGTTTCTCATTCTCGAAGTCAGGAGAACTTCCCAACCACACGTGCAGAAAGACTCTTTAGAAGTCAAAGAAGGCGATGTGAAGGGATGCTCTACGCCGTTTCAGTAGAATCCACCTTGGCTAAGAGATGCATGAGCACATGTGGGAGGATCCTGAGATACACCAAACATGGACTGTGAACCAGGAAATCAAAAGGACTGGCCAAAGGAAACCCAGAAAAAATGCCCCCTAAAAGTAACTCAGCTACCAGAAGGGCGCAACTCAGCGGCTCTTTCTCTCTCTGAGTCTGCCCAGGTGCCTATCCACGTCAGTCAGATCAATCACTCCGTCGTGTCCGACTCTCTGTGACCCCATGGACTGCAGCACGCCAGGCTTCCCTGTCCATCACCAACTCCCAGAGCTTGCTCAAACTCATGTCGAGTCGGTGATGCCATCCAACCAGCTCATCCTCTGTCATCCCCTTCTCCTCCTGCCTTCAGTCTTTCCCAGAATCAGGGTCTTCTCTAAGAAGTCAGTTCTTCCCATCAGGTGACCAAAGTACTGGAGCTTCAGCCGCACCATCATTCCTTCCGATGAACACCCACATGTACTGTACTCTTTTTCCTCTTAATAAATACTTTGTTTGACTACTTTCCATCTTTGTGGAAATTCTTTTTTTGCAAAGCCAAAGGGCCAGGGCCTTGTCACTGACCACCAGTCCACTGGCTAGGATTTGGTGGTCTCCCACCAACCTGGCCTCAGTCTCCAGCTGGGAACCCGAGCCCTGCTTCAGGCTGTTGCTCACTGAGGACACCTGAGGTCAGAACCACCAGAAATTGAAAGAGGCAAGAAAGGACCCCTAGAAATTCCAGACGGAGTGAAGTTGCTGACACTCTGATTTCTGCACCCGGCTTCAGGAAGAACTGCGAGACAATCCACTCCTGTTATCTTAAGCTACTCAATTTGTAGGATGTTATGGCAACCCGCTAAACTAATACTTCTACAGTGGTGGGCACTTGAACTTGGCTGGGAGAAACTACTCCCTCCCCCCCAGTGCTCATGTTCTATTTATAGCGCAATTCCCGCGCTGTGATGGTCCACTTACTTTATTTCAACGTACGCTTCACTTCTCTCGTTCTTCCAGAAAGTTCCAATAATTCCCTCTGCTGAGGGCTGCAGACCCCTGTGATTACCTGGGGAAGAGAGACACCTGTCTTTCTGTGTCCCCCACCTACTGTGTGCCTGTTCATTCCCCAGATGAGAAGCCCCCACAAAACTTTGTGCATGGTGCCTTGGGAGGTGATCAGCCAGAGGGCAATCAATGCGCAGAGGTGAGAGGTGGCCCACCCAGGATCACCCCACTGGAGAGGCTCAGAGCCTGCTTTGACCCTGAAGCTTGAGTTCTGCTCCCCTTGTCCAGGTCTCAGCTTCCCCTTCTGGACAGGAAGGAGAAATGGGGACCGGACTGTTCCTTTACCGGTCATCTGGAACCCTGGAGAACTGCTCTGTTTTCGGAACTGGGAATTATTCAGATCTTAGGAAGGGAAGGCTGCCCTGTGTTGTGTGATGTCCCTGGGGGTGTGTGGAAGCCCTTCTGTACAGAGACAAAGGGCTTCCCAGGTGGCGCTAGTCGTAAAGAACCTGCTTGCCAATGCAGGAGACGTAAGAGCCGTGGGTTCGATCCCTGGGTCCAATGCCTGGGTTGGGAAGGTCCCCTGGAGTTGCACAGCAACTCACTCCAGTATTCCTGCCTGGAGAATCCCATGGACAGAGGAGCCTGGCAGGCTACAGCCTGTAGGGTTGCAAAGAGTTGGACACAACTGAAGCGACTTAGCAGCAGCAGCAGGGGTAAAAAAAGAACATGGCTCACTGAAAACAGCTTGAGTCAGTGCTATGGAAATGGTCCCTCCACTGGACTACTGGCACCATCTTAAGAAAAAGGTGGGTCTCCAGCGCCGTTAAGACTTGGGGATTGCTGACTGAAGACCCAGAAGAGTGTCTCCAGTAGCCATGGGAGGAGTTAGAAGAGATTGTTATGTGGCATATGGGATCTTAAGTTGCTCCACCAGGGATGAACCCTGTGGAAACACACAATCTTAACAACAGTCCCATGTGTACTACTGGTATTTAGCCAGGGCTCAGTAAACCTGGAAAGATGGGGGGAGGAGGAGAGAGAAGAAAGTGGAAGAAGAAGGGGGGAGGAGGAAGGCCACAGGATGAGAGGAGAAAGGGAAGAGGTGTGGGTGGAGGAGGAGAAGATGAGCAAACGGGGAAGTGGAGGAAGGCTAAAGGAGGAGGCAGAAAACTTGAAAAGGGAAGCAGAATGGGGGAGGGGGTTGGGTGGGGGGAATCAGGGCAAGATGGAGAAGAGGGAGCCGCGTTAGGCATTACCGACAAAATAGAGGCAGGGCCCTAAACCCCCTCCCTTTGTTCCGTAGGCATGGACCCAGAATGAAGAAGTTAGGCTTTGTGATTCTGACTTGTTTTTCCCTTTCCTTGGCTGAGCTGACTGAAGAGAATATTAAGGTGCTTATTGTTTTTGAGAGGAGCATGAGAAGGCATAAAGCCTTCTGCAGCTGAGCTCAAAGAATAATTCATAAAGTTAATCACTGACATTTGTTCAAGGACTTTTACAAAAAAGTGTTCCAGGGTGAGCACACAGGCCGCAGCTTGAGCCCATGGGAGAGATTGCTATTTGAAGCCCATTTGTGAGAAAAGTGTTTATGGCAAAGGAGTTTGCTGAATTTAGGGCTTAGGAATAATTAAAATAGAAGCTAAAGATTTAAGGATTGCTGTAATGTTACAATATTCTACTATAGCTTATAGAAATTACGGACTTTAGAGATATTATTAGCTAGAAGCCCTTTCTAAGAAATAGTGAGCTTAGGGTACTAGGGGCAAACAGGACTTAGAAAGATAAGAAATAAACTGAGGAATGTGGTATGCAGCCCAGACATTAGCATGAGTTACAGTGTATTCACAAGGACACATGAGAAAAAATAGATAAGAGAATCGCTGAGGAAGGAACTCCTTTTGAGGGGCAACAATGATTTTTGGAGAAAAATAAATCTGGGTCAATGGGAACTAAAAATATCAAACCTCTGACCTAATGCTTTGTAAAAGTATAAAAGAGAATCATAAGCTTGAAATAAACAGGCAGTCCAAGAAAAATGAGAGGCTGCCTCAGTTTCTCGCCGACACTGCCCACCCCTTCAGGTTGAATCCCTGGCTGCTGGAGCTGGACTCTGGCAGAGAAGTTTAAGGAAGACTGAAAGGGAAGGAAGGGAAGCAAGCTCTCTGCCCACATTTGTGAAAGAATGAATCTCAACTCCAGCTAGTGTGACAGTGTCAAGCCTCAGTTTCTTTACCTGTAAAATGGGGTGATCACAATAGCACTATCTGGAAGGAAAAGAGTAGCTGCTATAGTTTCTGGGCATTCCTGAACCCTAGCTGAGAAAGTCGGGGACCAATGGCTGGATCTGGGCCTGTCCTCTGGATCTGTCTCCTTGTCCCTATTTCACCCACCCTAGGTATCCCGCAGGGACCAATGGCAGCACGTGTGGGGGGAGTGCCTGCCCAGTCCTGTCCTCTAAATGGTGCTGGAAGCAGGCGCTGGCTGCCTCCCAAGGAGAGAGCTGAGAAGGTCGGCCAAGCAGGGAAGAAACAAGCAGGGGTGGGACAGGCAAGGGGGCAGAGGAAGGGGAGCTTCGAGAGAGGGTTCCAAGGCAGAAGCCCACATGGGCACAATGCAATCACAGCAGGCCCCATGAGACTGCAGAACCAGAAGCCCCAAAGGGAGGTCCTCTGTCTTGGCCTCACTGTCGGTGTCCGCCTCCTGCCTGAGCTTCTGGGAGCCCACGACGGAGCAGCCAAAGCCTAAGGATCTGTGAGCAGCTCCAGGTCAGCCAGGGAACAAGGTGGTGAGCAGTGAGAACAGCACTAGCCCTCACTGGATCAGCTGGAGGGCTTTAGGGTCTCTAGGTGAGCACTTAGGGTTAGGGTTGCAAATAAAGGACTCTGTGGAGCTTCCTGTGGAAGGATGGGGACCTGGTGTGTGGATGTTTTTATCTTCCCTGGGCAGCTGGGGTGTTATTGAGACTAAACTCACAAGATTTGGAGATTCGGATTTGGGATTAGTTGGGTCCCTGGAATATACCTTTAAGACTGAGACAGGGGTTGGATTCCCTCACAACTCACGTCTCAGTCGGTGAAGGATCTTTCTGTAGTGCAGGAGGCCTGGGTTCAATTCCTAGGTCGAGAAGATCCCCTGGAGAAGGAAATGGCAACCCACTCCAGTATTCTTGCCTGGAGAATCCCATGGACAGAGGAGCTTGGCAGGCTACAGTCCATGGGGTTCCGAAGAGTCGGACACGACTGAGCGACTAAACCACCACCCACGGGTTGGATATTCTGGGACCCCTAGGCTGTGAGTTTAGGGCTCCTCAGTTTCCTGGAACGTGTGTTTAAAACCGAAGAGGCGTTAGGGATTGGATTTAGAATAACCTGGGCCAAAACCCAGTACAGGTAGGCCCTGGGTATAAACTGGGACTTTATAGTCCCCGGGCGGTTAGAATTCAGTTTGCCATCTAGGGCTTGGGCCGGGAGAGCCGGAGAGCCACGCCTCTTGGCTGAGGGACACACAGTTTTCTAATTATCGGGCTGGGAGGGGAGCTGGGAGCCTGGCGAAATTTGGTCTTGGAGACAACAGCCGTTCTTGCCAGGACGTTCTAGCCCCCGGGTCTCGTTGGCAGTCGTCACTCTGGCCAGAAACCCCTCTCTATGGTCCTGGTCTCCGGTACGGGGCGGGCCTCGGCTGTGCCCCCGGGGGGCTCTAAGTCGGGTCGGAAGACAGCTTGTCTGGGAGGGCAGGTGGCGCGGGGCCTAGGGTGCTAGGTGGGCCCGGGGGGTGGTGACTGCCAAAGCCTGAGGGCGGGGTCGGTAGCCGGGGTGGAACTCAGGCCTGCGAACACCCGCTAAGCCCAGGGCCAGGGGCGGGGCTTGAGCCCCAAGGGCGGGGCCTGACTCAGAGTGGGGCGGGGCCATGGGACAACCTAGGGACCGAACCTGGCTTAGAGGGGGCGGGGCTCTGGAACAGTGCCTGGAGCTTACGGGCGGTGCCAGAGGCCCAACCTGGGGGTGGGGCCAAGCGAGTGGCGGAGGCGGGTAGAGGCGGGACCTAGAGGAAAGCACGGGACCAGGGTCTGTGGTGGGGCCAAGGTGGAGCCTAGGCTTGCGGGTAAGTCGTTAAGGTGGAGCTTGGGTTCGGGGTACGGCCGCTCAATCGAGGCATGGGGCGGGGCTCGCCAGTGACTGACGGAACAGAGACTGTGTCGGGGGCGTGGAGATACGCTAATGATTGGCAGAAAAGCCTGGGCCGGGCTTGAAGCAGGGAGGTCTGGGACGGGGCGGAGCCTGTCCAAGACCAGTCCAATCCCAGACATCGGGGCGGGGCCTGGCTCGAAGCGGGAGCGGAGCTCGGTCTGGGGGCGGGGTTGGGTCGGTCGTGAGGCGGGGCCCGGCTGCCCGCGGCCTCAGAGCTCTCCGCCTCCCCAGGATGCGGGCTCCAGGTGCAGGTTCGGCTTCCGTGGCCTCTCTGGTGCTGTTATGGTTGCTCGGACTGCCATGGACCTGGAGCACGGCGGCGGCTCTCGGCGTGTACGTGGGCGGCGGCGGCTGGCGTTTCCTGCGCATCGTCTGCAAAACCGCGAGGCGGGACCTCTTGTGAGTGCAGCCCGGGCCTGATCCAGGGGCTGGGGTCGGGGGCGGGCTGAGTGTCCACGGGGGACCAAGGGAAGGGGTCTGCAAGGGCGGCGTGAAGACAGGGGGAGAGGTTTTGGAGGCTGGGAGGCGGGGTTTGGGTGAGGGCGGGGCTAGGGGCGGTGCTGGGAGGGAAAAGAGTGGATTGGGGACTCTGAGGGCACCTGCAGGGGACAACTTGAGGGTCTTTGGAGGGAGATGAGTAGGTTTCAATGCCCTTGAGACTGAGTGGGTGACTTCAGGGAGCTGGACGACAGCTTGGGGGTATTAGGAGTGCGAGTAGGTCTTCCGGAGAGCTGACACTGATGGAGGGGGAGCTGTGCGTTTTAGGGGGGCGGGGGTCTTTATGAGGCTTTGGTAACTGGAGGACTGGGGACTCTTCAGGGACTCTGGTAGGTCCCTATGGGGCTGTCGGGAACTTTCTCGGAGAAGATGAAAGGGCTTCCTGGGGAATGTATAAAGGGTTTTCAGGGTCTTTGAAGGGTGTTTGTCTATTTAGGGCCATTTACAGATTTTTCTGTAGTTAGAATGCTGTTTGAGAGTTTGAGATCTGTGCGTGATTTTGGGGGTTGTTCACTCCAGTACTCTTGCCTGGAGAATCCCATGGACGGAGAAGCCTGGTGGGCTGCAGTTCATGGGTCGCTAGGAGTCGGACACGGCTGAGTGACTTCCCTTTCACTTTTCACTTTAATGCATTGGAGAAGGAAATGGCAACCCACTCCAGTGTTCTTGCCTGGAGAATCCCAGGGACGGAAGAGCCTGGTGGGCTGCCGTCTATGGGGTCGCACAGAGTCGGACACGACTGAAGTGACTTAGCAGCAGCAGCAAGGCCTGCCGAGAGGTTGCTGTGTATTCCAAGGCTTGCTTAGAGGTCTCTGGTGACTATCTCTAGGGAGGGTTTGCAGGGATCCTTGGAAGGTCTCTGGGCTGTCTCTGAGGGCCTTGCTCTGAGAAGCTGTTGGGAGTCCTTCTGGGGTAACATAAATGTTTCTGGGCATTCCACCGGAGCAAGTCTTAGGAATAGCCTCCATGTGGAAGTCCGTGAACACTTGCTATGGGTCTGCCAGTCTTGGTGCCCATGAGAAGATGGGAGGACTAACCCATTGTAAAGATAAACTGAGTTTCTGTGAGCAACAGGGATGGTGTGGAGTTGGAAAAAGTTCCTCTGCTAGCTGACTAGTTCTGAATTCTTTAGAACCCACCCTTTCCTTTCTACACCCTGGTCCCTGCCCCTGGTTTTCTGACATGCAGCTCAGACTGTGCTCTCTGCTCACACATTTTCCATGACCTCTACCTGCTGCAGTAGAAAAGACTCAGTCCCCAGCTGTGTCCTTGGGGTTCTGCCATTCTGTTGCCTGCCCACTTGCCACTCCCCACATCTCCATAGGGCCCCCAGATCAACTTGCCTTGTCAGGCTGAGGCTGCTTCCTCTGCCTGGAACATGTACGTGTGCATGCTCTGTCGCTCCGTGATGTCTGACTCTTTGTGACCCCCTGGGCTGTAGCCCACCAGGCTCCTCTGTCCATGGGAGTCTCCAGGCAAGAATACTGGAGTGAGTTGCTGTTTCCTTCTCCAGGGAATCTTCCTGACCCAGGGATCAAGCCCGAGTCTCCTGTGTATGGAGGATTCTTTAGCACTGAGACACCTGGGAAGCCCACGGGCCCTCTTTTCTTTTTTTATTTTTCCACCTGCTGATGCCTTATGATGTTGCCTCCCTCAGAGGAACCTTGGCTGAATTTTCCTGGGCAGCACTCTCCCACGGCTCCTTGTTGCTCTAAGAATCTAGACCAAGTGAGCTTTCTGACCTTGTCCCCAACCTCCTGTCCTTTTCTTTGTCACTCTTCCCACTAAACTGGCCTCTGTGCCATTCCTAAACACGCTCCTATTTATTCAAGCCCCAAGGCCTTTGCACTTGCTGTTCCCTTTGCCCAGATCACGGTTCCCTTGCTCTTTATTTTCATCATGGGTTAAATGTCATCTCCTCAGACAGCCCTCCCCTGACCCTGTGTCTCTGTAGACCCTCCTACCTTCTTGCTTTCTAGGAGAATAGCCAAGACTGACGCAGGGCTCCCTCTGTGTGAGGCGCCCTGGGAGTCATGGCTTTTTCAAGTCCTCCCAGCCACCCTGGGAGGTCTGTACTGTCTTGTCCCATTTTACAGATGAGCAGATTGAGGCACAGCATGGTTTGGTCACTTGCCCAAGGTCACACAGCTGGCTGATACCAGGGGCAAGATTTGAACCCCGACAGTGTAGCTCCAGAACTTGACTTGTAACCACGAGCAGCATCAGTCACTTATAATTATCTTGTGTGTCTGCCTTCTTGCCTTTTAATTTTGGGGTCTCTTTTCCCCCTTGGACTAAACTGTGGGCCTGGTGGGAGCAGGCGGCACAGACTGTGCCCCTGTGGCCCTGGCCTCCTCCCATCAGGGTGGCACCCAGCAAGTGCACAGGATATATTTTTTGGCTGATGGACCTTTCCCCACCTCCTTCCTTGGACTTGCCTAGGCCCCAGCTCTGCTCCATGGAGCAGGGGCTATCCATGCCCAGGCCTGTCTCCCCTGGAACAGGGTAGGAGCTGAGTCCACTCTGAATCCCTGACACAGAGCTTGGCACACTTTCTGTAAGGAGGCAGCCTGGAAGATGGTTGCACCTTCTGGTCTTCATAGCTTTGTGTGATCCCTTTCCTTTGAGTGTGGGCTGGACCTAGTGATTCACTTCTTTTTTTTTTAGTTCACAAATGTTTATTACCAAATTGCTGAAAGCTTTTAAGAGAAAAGATAAGATTTCCTTAAACCTGGAAAAACAAAACATAAAAGAACCAGCAATGTTTTAAACAAAAAATCATAAAAATTATAATCATCTTCATCAGTTCATTCAGGCCTATGCAGTTAGTTTTTGGTCTTCATCTTTTGTTAGCAGTTTATGAATCTAGTTTTTCTTTGGAGCGCTATAGACCCTTACCCAGTTGATGTTATGATCTGAAAATTACCGTAAACTTGTATCCTAGAGTACTTGTCAGAATTCTTTTTAGAAATTTCTCCGAAGAACGAACACTCTTGTAGGAACTCTTTAGGAAAAGCCTCAGAGTAAAGCAATAACTGTCCGTAAATGTCAAAAGACTTAAAATGCCATAGCTAAAGATCTGATTAGAGTTCATTACAGTGTAGTTGACAGGGAAATTTGGTTATTTCTATGATACATAGCACTGTAAGACAATAACTAGAGTTATGACTGATAATATTATCAGTTATTATATTATTATTATAAATAGAATATCACTATATGTATTATAATGTTTTATCGCAACATTACCAGAATTGATGCTTTTGAACTGTGGTGTTGGAGAAGTCTCTTGAGAGTCCCTTGGACTGCAAGGAGATCCAACCAGTCCATTCTAAAGGAGATCAGTCCTGGGTGTTCTTTGGAAGGACTGATGCTAAAGCAGAAACTCCAATACTTTGGCCATCTCATGGGAAGAGTTGACTCATTGGAAAAGACCGTGATGCTGGGAGGGATTGGGGGCAGGAGGAGAAGGGGACGACAGAGGATGAGATGGCTGGATGGCATCATCGAGTTTATGGACAAGAGTTTGGGTGAACTCCGGGAGTTGGTGATGGACAAGGAGGCCTGTTGTGCTGTGATTCATGGGGTCGCAAAGAGTCAGACACGACTGAGCAGCTGAACTGAACTGAACATATATTATATTTCTAGGAACATGATATAATTTAAAAAATACTTATATACCTATATAAATACAATATAAAGAAAGCTTAGCATTTTTACTTCTTAATGCTTCTTCACATGTAACTTAACATACCAAATAAGTCTAATTAGTTTAACATCTATATTTTTGTGAGAAGAGAGAACAAATCTTTTGTAATATGCTAGGGGCCCTCTAAAAAAAATCCCAAAGTTAGTTTGAGGTCAAAAAGACTTCTTTGAGAATTTCATCTTGGGGAAGGTTTTAAAAAAATATTAAAAGGTTTAAAAACACTTGGTCACATAGGGTCATAGGACACTGTGAAACAATACTCATGTATTTAACCAAAGTGGCAAAGATTTTACAGGCAAATATAGGTTGCATAGCTCGTGATGCACTCCTGATGAACAGAATATAGCAGAAGCGATAGGATATTATTTCCGAGATTAGGTCATCAAAGACTGTGGCTTCCATCTGGGGTGCTCTTTCGTGGGTCCCTTACATGGCAGTCAGTAAGGCAGCTCTCTGGAGAGTTTCACATGAGTGAACTTGGAAGTGAATTCTTTCCCAGTGAAAGCTTGAGATGACCACAGGCCCAGCCAACACCTTGATTTACAAGAGAGCCAGAGCCAGACCACACAGCTAAGATGCTCCTGAATTCCTGAAACTGTGAGGTGATGAATGTTTGTTATTTCCAGTCGGTGACTTTGGGTGTAATTTGTTACACAGCAATAGCTAACCAATGCAGCTTGTCATAGTACCAGTGTTCTAGTGTCCTCACAATCTTGTAGGGAAGGAATGCTTACTAATCCCATTTGATTGTTGATGAACCAAAGCAAACAAAGAAGGCAGGTCATTTGCCTAAAAATGCATAGCCAGGGAGGGGCAGGCCTCTAGAGGCTGTTCTTAGCTGCTGTGTTGTGCTGGAGTAGTGGTGGAGGCTGGCTGCATTTAGATCTGAGGTTCAAAAATATTTAAGCACCCTGCCCCAGTTCTTCCAGCTCTCCTCTATTTTCATCGTGAAATCTGATCACATTCATCCTTGTTTATTTCTTCCTGCCCTGGTGCCCTGGAGCTCAGGGTGGAAAACAGAATGGGGCAAAAGGAACAGAGGGACAAGAAGAAGTCTCAGGAAGGGTCCAAAGGCAGACAGTGGCCTCTTTGTCCCCAGAGTGGGGGTGGCTTGTGCTGCTGCCAGGCAGGGCGGCCCAGGCATGTGGCTGGAGCCCAGCGCCGAAGTCCACTGCCCGCCCGTGGGTGTGCTCCGGAGAGGGCCGTGAATGCTCGGGTAACGTGAGCACGAGCCCCTGCGGCCTCAGCTCGCATTTCTTTGCTGTGTTGTCTGTGGACGGGAAGCATCCTTATGGGGGCTGTTTCCTATGGTTCTGACCCTTAGTGCTAACCCTCTCGCCATGGCTGTAACACTAGTATCCCTTCATGGGGTTTTGGGGGTACCCTATTGAATTCATCCATGGGAAGCTCTTAGAGGAGAGCTGGGCACAAAGTAGGTGCTCAGACTTGTTGGCACTGATTGCCTTCAGGCAGCAGTGGGTACCTCAGTGGTTAGGAGCTTGGTGGCTGGAGACAGAGTAGCTAGCCCGTGAAATATCACCCTCTGGGTCTCCGCTCCTTCGTCTGTAAGAGTACACCGTGTACAGCACCTCTCCTTCAAGAAAACGTGGCTTGAGCACCTGCTGTGTGCAGCATGGGCGCTTGGTCTGCCACGTGGTGCACGTTGAATGTTGCCCTCAAGCTTCGGGGCAAGCTTGGGCAGGAGCAGAGGGACCCTGCCAGGGGGCCTGGGGCTGGGTTGTTCTGTCCTGTACTTGTTGTGTGACCTTGGGTATGTTAATTCACCTTTTTGAGCCCCCACCTCATCCACCATCTGGCATGGGGATTTTAGAACTGTACTTTGAAGGCTGGCTATAAGGTCAGCTCAATAAACACTGAGGTCGCTCATCGGAGCAACTCTGTTTATTAGTTGAATGGTCAAGATGTCAGGATTTGACCAGGGAGTTGAGTGAATAAACAGCTAACTTTTGACATTTTACATTTTCAGTTAGTTTTTTGTAGCAATTAATACATGTGTGTGTGTGTGTGTGTGTGTGTGTGTGTGTGTGTGTGAAGTCGCTCAGTCATGTCCGACTCTTTGCAACCCCATGGACTATAGCCCACCAGGCTCCTCTGTCCATGGGATTCTCCAGGCAAGAATACTGGAGTGGGTTGCCATTTCCTTCTCCAGGGGATCTTCCCGACCCAGGGATTGAACCCAGGTCTCCCGCATTGCAGGCAGACACTTTAACCTCTGAGCCACAAAATTCAGATGTTAGAGAGAGGTTTGCAGTGAATGTTGCCCTCTCTGGACTGCCTGCAGCTCTGCAGTTCCCCTCCTCAGAAATGTCTTATGTCTCTTTGCCAAGATATAGTTATGTTGGGGCTTCCCTGGTGGTCAAGTGGCCAAGACTCCATGCTCCCAATGCAGGGGGCCTGGATTTGATCCCTGGTCAGGGAACTAGATCCTACATGCTTCAACTAAGAGTTCATAGGAGGCCACAACTAAAGAACCTGCTTGCTGCAAACAAAACCTGGCACAGCCAAACAAATACATGCATATTTTGAAAAAGAAATATATGCAGATCTTTTGTTCTTTTTTAAAAATACTTGGCCACACCCCACGACTTGTGGGACCTTTGTTCCTCAACCCAGGGTCAAACCCATGCCCCCTGCCTTGGAAGGCAGTCTTAATCATTGAACTGCTGGGGAAGTCCCAGACCTCTTGTTCTTGGTGCTCACGAGTGGCCACACATTCGTCATCATTTTCTTCACCGCGTGCTTTTTTTCTTCTCTCCACTTAACACTTGAAAGTTTTACTTTTATTAAAGTCATGCAAGGTTCAAGATGAAAGATTCTAAGCCGTCTACCTCAAGTGGCAGCTGCCTGCTCAACCTTGACCCACATTTTCTCTTCTCTATCAGGAGTGATTCTTACCTCTTGTTTGAATCTCCAAATGGCTTATGTGACAGTATCTGCATTTTTTCACTTTGAGAGCTCGTCTGTCCTCTCCCTCTATGGAAGATGAGGATTCAGTACCCCTTTATCCCCCTGTCCTCATTTTCTTTCTGTTCCTGTGCATGTTGTACACATACCCACCCCCCATACATACCCAGACATGTTTTTCCATTCCTTCATTGTCCCAGTATTATCACAGTAGATTCTCATCATCTGTTCTACAGAATTGCTGCAAACATTGAATTAGCAAATACCAAACCATTGTTCCTAGGGAAAATACAGGGTTAGGTTCCTGACAGCCTCTGATCACAACATTTCCATCAACCAGTCAATACGTAATCTTGTTTTATACGTGTTCTATTTAAAGACACCTCCTATATATTGTTTATTTATTACAACTGAACTCACTGCCAACAACATTATAACTCATGCCTGAATAAAATTTTCTAATATGCACATCTTCTCCAAAAGGCACATCCCAGCCTTCTTGTGCTTAGGAACCCTAGACATCATTTCAGCATTATGCGTAGGACCCATTTTAAACAGAAAAATCACCAACAAAAAGCAAAAAGTTTATAAAAATTGTGGTGTATGTGGTGTTTCAGTTCAATTCAGTCGCTCAGTCATGTCTGACCCTTTGCGACCACATGAACCGCAGTACGCCAGGCCTCCCTGTCCATCACCAACTCCCAGAGTCCACCCAAACCCATGTCCATCGAGTTGGTGATGCCATCCAACCATCTCATCCTCTGTCGTCCCCTTCTTCTCCTGCCTTCAATCTTCCCAGCATCAGGGTCTTTTCAAATGAGTCAGCTCTCCTCATCAGGTGGCCAAAGTATTAGAGTTTCAGCTTCAACATCAGTCCCTCCATTGAACACCCAGCACTGATCTCCTTTAGGATGGACTGGTTGGATCTCCTTGCAGTCCAAGGGACTCTCAAGAGCCTTTTCCAATACCATAGTTCAAAAGCATCAATTCTTCGGCACTCAGCTTTTTTTATAGTCCAACTCTCACATCCATACATGACCACTGGAAAAACCATAGCCTTGACTAGACGGACCTTTGATGGCAAAGTAATGTCTCTGCTTTTGAATATGCTGTCTAGGTTGGTCATAACTTTCCTTCCAAGGAGTAAGCGTCCTTTAATTTTCATGGCTGCAATCACCATCTGCAGTGATTTTGGAGCCCAGAAAAATAAAGTCAGCCACTGTTTCCACTGTTTCCCCATCTATTTGCCATGAAGTGATGGGACCAGATGCCATGATCTTCGTTTTCTGAATGTTGAGCTTTAAGCCAACGTTTTCACTCTCTTCTTTCACTTTCATTAAGAGCCTCTTTAGTTCCTCTTCACTTTCTGCCATAAGGGTGGTGTCATCTGCATGTCTGAGGTTATTGATATTTCTCCCGGCAATCTTGATTCTAGCTTGTGCTTCCTCCAGCCCAGCGTTTTTCATGATGTACTCTGCATATAAGTTAAATTAGTAGACTGCCAAAAGGATGTTTGTTTTTAATATAAGCTAAACAACTTTATGTATTTTCTCTGGAGTTATTGCTTGCCTTTGTATTTGTTAGTTTTCTGTGTATCTATCTCTACTTCAAGCTCAAACTCCACATTTGTCCCTCTCTCTTCTTATGTTTATAGTATCAGATGGGCTTTCAATTTTACCTTTTTGGAGAAATCTCTGTTCTAGTCTCCAATCTGTCTAAACTGTGCAAATTTCCCTTTCCAACTGGGGTGTCACCATCACCCCAGCCCTGCTCCTAGCCATCCTCCTGAAGATCAGCATCACTTTGACGTGGGATGGATACCCTGTTTCCTGGGTTCCTGGTAGTCTTCCTCTTTGGTTTACTCTTTCAATTAGTTGGAGCACGTCTTTATTAGTTTTGGGAGAAATGACACATGGGAATTTAAGTTTTTGAGACCCTCCATATATGAAAATATTTTCACCCTCACACTTGACTGATGGTCTGGGTGTAGACTTCTAGTTTGGATATTATTTTCCTTCAAAATTGAAGGCATTTCTTATTTTCTTCTCACATCATGGTTATTACTGAGAAGTCTAAAACCCTCTGGTTCCCGATCCTTTGTGGTAGCCTGCTTTTTTGTTTTTCTTTCTGGCAGCTTGTGGGATCTTTTCAAGATAGTGGGCTATTTCCATTCATTGTATGATCTGTTGGTGGGGTTTCAGGTCAAGGAAGTTTTTTTAATCCTGTGATTGGTGATTTCCTCACCTTTCCTTCCTTTGTTCTTCTTTGAACTCCTGTTATAGAGTGCCTGGAACAACGTCTAGCTTGATAACTATTTGTTGAGTATGATGTTGGATCTTCTGGACTGATGCTATAATTTTCTTATCTTTTCTCTTTTATTTTCCATCTCTGTCTTTTTATTCTACTTTCTATGATATTTCTTCAAATTACTTATAACCCTTCTATTAATGTTTAATTTATACTCTCACATTAAAAATTTTTATTATGATTATCATTTGTTCAAATTAATAAACTTTTTATTGATTTTTTAATTATGTTTTTTCTTTTTTACAAAGACTTCATTTTTTATTGTCAGTTATAGGTTTACAGAAATTGAGCGGAAAGTATTATATACTCCCTCCCTATCCCCTGCAGTTTTCTCTATTTTTAAGACCTTGTGTTAGTATAGTACACTTGTCACAATTGATAAGTCATTATTGATACATTACTATTACTATTTACTAAGTCTATATTTTTCACTTGGGTCATGTTGTATGTTGTATATTCATGGTGCCCTCACATTTAAATTTTTCACTTTCTTTTTCTTCATTCCCTGAAAGCTTTTTTTTTTTTTAATAGAATTCTTATTTCATGGATGCAGTAAATCTTCTCACATCTTCAGGAATATTAATGACTTTATTAGTTTTTTTTCCTCTTTGCACAATCTTTTCTTTCCTCAAAGCTTCTCTTCTTTGTTTAGTTTAGTCGCCATCACCCCTGTTAGAGGAGCTCCCCAGGAGTCTGGTGGTCTTCAGTTGTAAAGCCAATCAGAAGCTCTCAGCATGAGTGTGTGTAAGGGGCGAGGGGTCTTGTCAGCTGAGCTTCACAATGAGGGTCACCTGGCAGGTGGTGCTTTGGGGAACCGCAGGGCAGTGTCCTCGGGTCTTTCCTCTGGGCCTGGTCACGTCTTCCCATAGGAAGCTCTTCTGGTCTTCTGCCTGGGGCAGAGACCCCACCAGCAGCGTCCCAGGAATGCAGAGGGGGAAGAGGGCTGGAAGCTCAGGATCTGGCAGGTGGACGTTAACACCCATTTGCAGGAAGGTGTCCCACCCAGAAACCATCCTGTAGATGGATGTTCAGTCTCCTCCGGGTGGCAAAGGGGCCACTTTCTTTTAAAATTTTATTTATTCATTATTTTCGGCTGTGCTGGGTCTTCCTTGCTGTGTGGACTTCTCTCTAGCTGTAGCAGGCGGGGGCTACTCTCTAGCTGCAGTGTGCGGGCTTCTCACTGCGGTGGCTTCCCTTGTTGCAGAGCGCAGGCTCTAGGGCATGGGCTCAGCAGTTGTGGCTCCCGGGCTCTAGAGCACGAGCTCAGGAGTTGCACACCGGGGCTTAGTTGTTCCTTGGCACATGGGCATCTTCCTGGGCCAGGGATCGAACCCCTGTCTCCTGCACTGGCAGGCAGATTCTTTACCACTGAGCCACCAGGGAAGCCCTGATTGAGATACTGACGTATGATACTCTTGGTTTCAGGTGGGCAACATAATGATTTGCTATTTGCATAAAGGTTTCCCCTGCTATACAAAAACAGAGCATTCCTATGAAACTGTTCATAAGCCAAAATGATGTAATGCAAAGAAGCAGTTACCTTAGGATGCATCTTGCTAATGGATGCACAAAAGAAATTGAGATAAACGTCAGGTGCTCACAGAGTTCAAAGCTACAGTGGCTTGATACTGGGATGCAAGTGTATTTAGTTCCAGGGTAAGGGGCTTGGCGGTGCCTCTCTTGCTCCTTTGGGTTCATGTTGCCCCATAACAGCTCCCTGGAAAACAAACACTGAAGGCTGTTTTCACATTTTGCCTTTTACCGTAAAAGTGAAAGTCCTCTTTGGATTTCTTATGGTTAGCAAAAACAGGTACTCATTTAGGTCTTTCGCATAAGTGAAGAGGCATTAAAGTGAATTTTTGAGAAGTAGAGTGCATTATGTATATTATGAAACGATTATATTATATATATTGTATCTTGTATATTATGAAATTATTAGCCACAGTAAATCTAGTTAACATCCATTACCATACAAAGTGAGAAAAATTTTTTTTCTTCTGATAATAACTTCTAAGATCTACTCTCTTAGCAACTTTCAAATATGCAATGAGGTATTATTAACTATAGTTGCTACCTTGTACATGCATCCTCATGACATTTATTTCACAGAGGGAGATTCTTAATTTTATCTTATTTTTTGGCCATGCCATGTGGTATGTGGGATCTTAGTTCCCTGACCTGGAATGGAACCCGTACCCCCTGCATTGGAAGTACAGAGTCTTAACTGTTGGACCTCCAAGGAAGTCCCAGAAGGGGTTTCTTAAACAGATTTCTGCCAATTCTGCAGCCCAGGATTCTGCTTTCTCCCACCTCCTACAGCCCCCACCTCTTATCTGCTGTTTCCCAGCTTTTCAAAGTGAGGTGACTTGGTCTCTATGCCCATCTTACCAGTCCTTGTGAATACACACTTAAAAAAAAAAAAAATCCCTGTAGGGACTTTCCTGGTGGTCCAGTGGTTAAGACCTCAAACTTCCATTGCAGCGGGCATGAGTTCAGCCCCCGATCAGGGAACTAAGAGCCCCCATGCTCTGTGGAGCAGCCACAAATAAAACAAAAAACTAAAACAAAAAAATAAACCCCTTACTAGCTGTTCGGGGGGATGCAGGGAGGTGTGATGATCAGTCAGCGTCTGGGCGCTCAGTCAGCTGCCTTTGCTAGGAGATCATCACTGACTTCCCATTTACTGTCAGGGTCCTTCCTCATTCCTCGCAGTGGGGGTGCCTTTCTCGTGTGCAGCTTTCTGTTGTAACTTCGAGCTGATGTTCATCTAATCCCTCACCTACTGCAGGATGTTTGGATCCCTTCCTATCTTCTGCTCAGAGCTTCCTGGCCTGCTCAGTAGTAAAGAATCCACCTGCCAATGCAGGACCCGCAGGAGACCCAGGTTCGGTCCTTGGGCCAGGAAGATCCCCTGGAAAAGGGGATGGCATTCCAGTTCTTGTCAGGATAATCCCATGGACAGAGGCCCCTGGTGGGCTATAGTCCAATGGGTCACAAAGAGTCGGACATGAACTGAGCACACATATCCATGCATCTTCTGCTCATTGGAAGCTAGACATGAATAATGCGCTGTCATTTCCCCCATGTGACTTTAATGTGCCAAAATCAATCCATGAGTTAGTGGGGCGATTCAGAGCCATAAGAGATATTCCTGACCCCGTGCTCTCTCTACCCCATCTCTGCTTCACTTTCTCTTCTCCCCTGTGGGCCTTTGCTCTCTTTCAAATCTGCCAATCTCCTTTCTGCCTCCAGGTCTTTGCACTCGTGGAGCCCTCCATCTGGAATTCTTTCCCTCAAGCTTAACCTATGGCTGATTCCTTCTTATCCTTCAGAGTTCAGTGCAAATGTTGCTTCTTCAGGCAAGGCTCCCCGTCCCCGTGGGTGAAATCTGGTCCTGGTTGTGCCTGATCACATCGTCTTGTTTGCTTTTTATCTTAGGAAACATATAAAACTGTAATGGTTTTTGTTTGCTTTCTCCTTGATTATTAACTGTAGACCCAGAAGAGTCGGACACGACTGAGCGACTTCACTTTCACTTTTCACTCTCATGCACTGGAGAAGGAAATGGCAACCCACTCCAGTGTTCTTGCCTGGAGAATCCCAGGGACGGGGGAGGCTGGTGGGCTGCCGTCTGTGGGGTCGCACAGAGTCGGACACGACTGAAGCGACTTAGCAGCAGCAGCGCAGCAGCATGGTGGCAGAGATCACACCTGCCTTGGTCACCTGTGTGTCCCTGTTCCTGTCATGACGTCCAGCAGGTCGCAGTCCTTCATGGAGGTGTGCTGCACGTGTGGATCAACTCCTCCGGGGAGGCGTTCTCTGTGAGGAGGCTTCAGCTGCAAATAGTGGGAATCCCGATGAGAAGCGGCATCAGTAGTAAAGCACATTTACAGCCACATGCAGTGGGGTACTGGGACATGAGATGGCTCCAGGTTGATCAGTTTGTGTTCGACATGCTCTACTGACCCAGGTCCCTTCTGCCTTTCTGCTCTGGCATCCTTGCTGCAGAGGCGTGGCATCTCCAGTTGGTCGCCCTCATGGCCTCAGATTGGCTGCTGTGGCCCCAGCCATCACATGCTGACCACTTCTTTGGACAGAAGAAAGGGAATATGGGACCACCATGGCCCACGTTGCAGGGGGTGTGAAAGCAGCTATTGTGATGGCAGGGGGTCTGTGAGTTAGGCACTTATGGAGTCAGAGCCAGATTTCCAGGGCTTTGAACACTGAGCAGAAGAGTCTTATGTTCCCAGGGAATGGTTCTGAGTAGGGAAGCAGCACAGCCAGGCTGACCTGCAAAGAGGAGGATGGTGGCTTGGTGAGGAGGATTTGGGGCAGCCAGGCAGGAAGTGCTCTTGTTCCCAGATAGTGGGAATGGAGACACACACCCCTCTCTCCCCTTGAATGGGGCACAGGGGTGAGAGCAGTAAGGAAGACAACCAAAGGTTGGAGATGAAGCAGTGTGTGTTAGTTTCCTGTGGCTCTCAGAACCAAATAGCACAAACTGGGTGACTTATAACAACAGAAATTTATTTGTGGAGGCCTGCAGTCTGAGTCTTCCCAGGTGGCACAAGTAGTAAAGAACCCACCTGCCAATATCTCCTACGTAAGAGATGAGGATTCGATTTCTGGGATGGGAAGATCCCCTGGAGAAGGAAATAGCAAACCAATCCAGTATTCTTACCTGGGAAATCCCATGAACAGGGGAGACTGGTGGGCTACAGTCCACAGGGTCACAAAGAGTCAGACACGACTGAAGCGACTTAGCACGCACCCACAAAGTCTGAAGTCAAGGTGTGGGTAGGGCCTTCTGGAAGCCCCAGGGAGAATCTGTTCCATGCCTCTCTGCTAGCGTCTAGTGGCTTCCAGCAATCCTTGGCATTCCTTGGCTTGTGGTTGCCTCCCTCAGTCCATCTCTGCCTCCACCTTCACGTGGCCTTTTTCTCTGTGGTTGTGTCTCCTCCTCTGCCTCTTAGAAGGACACTGGTCGTTGGATTGAGCTGTGCTTCGTTGCTCAGTCATGCCTGACTCTTTGCAACTCCATGGACTATAGCTTGCCAGGCTCCTCTGTCCATGGGGATTCTCCAGGCAAGAAAACTGGAGTGGCTTGCCACGCCCTCCTCCAGGAGATCTTCCCAACCCAGGGATTAAACCCAGGTCTCCCATAGTGCAGGTGGATTCTATACCATCTGAGCCACCAGAGAAACCCATTGGATTTAGGGCCTACCCTAAATCCAGGAGGATCTCATCTGAAGATCCTCAACTTTGTTACATCTGCAGAGACCCATTTTCCACATAAGGGCTCGTTCACAAGTTTGGAGGGTCAGGACTTCATGTGTCTTTGCGGGGCCACCATTCACCCCACTACACACAGGGTGGGGCCTGGCCCAGGGAGGAGGTGGGAGGCTTGGAGGAGGGGACTGCACTGTTTCAGGTGTGTGATGTGGGGCCTTGGCCGTGCTGGTGAGATCGTCAGGCTCCAGCTAGTCTTCAACGGAGAAAGTAATTTGTTGTACCCAGCCTTGAGGACCTCCTGGGCACCACACCCCATCTGGGCTTCGGGATGCCAGGGTCACTGTGACATGCTGTGAACACACCAGGCACTTTTGGTGTCCTCCAGAGCCCACAGCATAGAGAAGGACACTTGAGAAGGAATTAAGGAAATAATTTAAACATCAGAAAGTGACAGGAAAGGGACTTCTCTGGTGGCTCAGTGGTGGAAGAGCCGGGCTGCCTGTGCAGGAGACACAGGTTCATCCCTGAACTGGGAAGACCCCACGTGCTGTGGAGCGACTAAGCCCGTGCACCACAGCGACTTGAGCCTGTGCACCAGGGCCCATGAGCAGCGACTCCTGAGCCCGCCTGCTGCGACTGCTGAAGCCCTGCTCCTAGAGCCTGTGTCTCCAAGAGAAGCCGCAGTGAGAAGCCTGTGCACCGCCCCTGGAGTCGCCCCTGCTCACCACGGCTAGAGAAAAGCCCGAGCAGCAATGGAGACCCAGCACAGCCCAAAATAAAAACAAATAATAAAATTTATTTTTAAAAAAAGAGAGCAAGTGACACGAAGAATACAACATGAAGTGGGGAGTCAGGGTTCATGCTTGACTACTTCAGCCAGGGCGGTTGGCATGGGGCACCCTGCACAGGTGGTCAGAGAAGGAACCAAGCTTGCAAAGCCTAAGAATTCTGGAAGACCTGCTCCAGGCAGAGGGAACACCAGGTGCAAAGTCTGGAGGCAGGATCCTCCTGCGCAGAGTAATGATAAATCCCTCTTACTCAGTTCTTTTCCTTGGTCAGGCATTTAATACACTTGACAGGTATTAGGCCAAGAATCCTATTGTTTCCCCATGTACAGAGGCATTGCCACTCTGGGCCTTGCTTCCTGTTTGTAAACGGGGTGATGGCAGTACCTACACTTTGCTGAGCTGCAGAATACTTGAGAGGTTGTGACTTTTAGCCTTCTGATTCAAAGTAAGGAAACTGAGGCCCAGAGAGGGCAGGATCTGTGGCACACAGTGGGTAGGTGGTACCAAAGCTGTCAACTCCAGGCCACTTCTTTCCTCTGGGTTCTGCTGGAGCTCAGAGCTCTGGGACAGACACTTGAGGAATCAGTGTTTGCACAAGCCTCTCAGGTGATGTCTGGCCCCATCTCCTAGACTCCTTGAGGATTTTCTCTACTGGCCTCTACTCTTGGAACTTGTTTGTTCCTCTCTTCCTTGCAGTGATAGTGAAGTTGCTCAATCGTGTCCGACTCTTTGCAACCCCATGAACTATAGCCTACCAGGCTCCTCCATGGGATTCTCCAGGCAAGAATACTGGAGTGGGTTGCTATTTCCTTCTTCAGGGGATCTTCCCGACCCAGGGATTGAACCCAGGTCTCCTGCATTGTGGGCAGACGCTTTACCCTCTGAGCCACCAGGGAAGCCCAATGATGGGCTGGAGGAAGCACAAGCTGGAATCAAGATTGCCGGGAGAAATATCAATAACTCAGATATGCAGATGACACCACCCTTATGGCAGAAAGTGAAGAAGAACTGAAGAGCCTCTTGATGAAAGTGACAGAGGAGAGTGAAAAAGTTGGCTTAAAACCCAACATTCAGAAAACAAAGATTATGGCATCTGGTCCCATCACTTCATGGCAAATAGATGGGGAAACAGTGGAAACAGTGGCTGACTTTATTTTTCTGGGCTCCAAAATCACTACAGATGGTGATTGCAGCTGTGAAATTAAAAGATGCTTACTCCTTGGAAGGCAAGTTATGACCAACCTAGACAGCATATTAAAAAGCAGAGACATTACTTTGCCAACAAAGGTCTGTCTAGTCAAGGCTATGGTTTTTCCAGTGGTCATGTATGGATGTGAGAGTTGGACTATAAAGAAAGCTGAGTGCCGAAGAATTGATGCTTTTGAACTGTGGTGTTGAGGAAGAATCTTGAGAGTCCCTTGGACTGCAAGGAGATCCAACCAGTCCATCCTAAAGGAGATCAGTCCTGGGTGTTCATTGGTAGGGCTGATGTTGAAGCTGAAACTCCAGTACTTCGGCCACCTGATGCAGAGAGCTGACTCATTTGAAAAGACCCTGATGCTGGGAAAGATTGAGAGCAGGAGAAGGGGATGACAGAGGATGAGATGGTTGGATGGCATCACCGACACAATAGACATGGATTTGGGTGGACTCCGGGAGTTGGTGATGGACCGGGAGGCCTGGTGGGCTGTGGTTCATGGGGTCGCAAACAGTTGGACACTACTGAGTGACTGAACTGAACTGAACTAAACTTCTTTGCAGAGTGGATATGAGTCAAGTTTGGGAGCTTCCTTGGTGACTCAGATGGTAAAGAATCTGCCTACAATGTGGGAGACCCGGATTTGAACCTTGGGTTGGGAAGATCCCTTGGCGAAGAAAGTGGCAGTCCACTCCAGTATGCTTGCCTGGAGAATTCCATGGACAGAGGAGCCTTGAGGGCTACAGCCCATCGGGTCATAAAGAGTCGGATACGGCTGAAGCAACTGAGCACGAGTCAAGTTGCTGGGCAGACGAAATGCTAATTCAATTCTGATTTCTTACTGATTGATAGTACATACCTCCCTGAGGACAGGACAGCAGCAGAGTTTATTGAGAATGTAAGACATGTCAGGCCCTGTCCTTAGAAGTCTCCATCCATCTCTTTTACCCCCAGTGACCTGGAAGGCACAGAATCTTATTGCCTCCATTAACCAGGAGGCCCAGTGCAGGATGTACCCACCAGGGTCCTCTGTATGAGTGTCCCGGGGCTGCTGTAACAAAGTACCATAATCCTGGTAGCTTAAAAGGAACCGGTTGTCTCAAAGCCCTGGAGACCAGAAGCCAAAATCGGTCTCTGGGGGCTCCAGGTGTCTTTAGCTTGTGGCTGCATCTCTCCAGTCCCTCCCTCTGCCTCCCCAGGGTCTCTCCCTTGGGCCTCTGTGTTCCCCCTTCTTCTCTTTTAAGATCAATACTTCTTGGCCACTCACATCGCTAGCATGCAAGATCTTAGTTTCCCAACCAGGGATCGAACCCACATCCCCTGCAGTGGAAGTAAGTGCGCTGTCTTCACCACTGGGCCGCCAGGGACGTCCCTCTCTCTTCTTCTTTTTTTTAAGAGCCATTCACGTTTATTAATAACCATGTATTACTTTCACACATAGTTGAAATAAAACCTTTTACAAACCACGGTATGATCTGTGATTAAATACAGACCAAAAGTACGGAGAAATATATTCATTTTTTTGATATAATGATGTGAGATTTGTGATTTTTACAGCTTACCAAACAAAGCCTAGGAAGCACTTCGCAAGCATGGTATACACTAATTCCACGCCTTTTCCAGGAAGGGTTTCTTACATTTCTAAGTTATTGCTGTCTTTACTTCAACATTTTCAAGTAATAATCATAACTTGTGTTGATATTATAAGATAGATCAATAGTGCAGTGACCTGTCATTGTGTTCTTCTTACAAATCAAGGATATTACTATTGAAACATTACAGCCAGCTTCTGTCTTACTTTAATACATGGAAAGATTAAATGATCACTTATATCATGGCAACCTGCAGATATTTCACGTCAGTGAGAAATACCTCCATTTAGATGTTCATTGTACATTTTACATTATGGTATCCTTCATCTTCCAATGGAGAATAGATAGAAATGGTTGCAACACAATATAAAAAGGCTAATCTTTAGTAAACCATCAAAAACCTATGTTTGCAAACACTAAAAACAAAGCTTGAATGTGAAAGTGAAGTTGCTCAGTCGTGTTCGACTCTTTGCGACCCTGTGGATTGTAGCCCACCAGGCTCCTCTGTCTGTGGGATTTTCCAGGCAAGAGTACTGGAGTGGGGTGCCATTGCCTTCTCCACCTCTCTCTTCTTATAAAGATACCTGTCAGTGGATTTAGGGCCTATCTAGGCAATCAGGAAGACCTCATCTCATATTTACTTTAGTTATATCTACAAAGACCCTGTTTGAAAATAAGGTCACAGTCTGAGGTTCCAGGTGTACATGAATCTGGGGGACACTCTTCCACAACTGCAGTCCCAGAGACGGAAGAGACTGGGTCGCAGTCAGGCCAGCCTGTGGGCCACCAGCATTGTCCTTACATTCCAGGCCCTATCTCTAGTGCTGGAATTACAGCTCTGGACACAACAGACAGACAGATGGGGTGCTCGCTGTCATGGAAACAGACAAAGAACTTAGGAAACCCACAAGGGAAGAACTGAAGACCACAGCTTCAGGTTGTGATGATTGCTCTGAAGGAATAAAACCATATTGGGGTGGGAACTGGGAGTGTATTTACCCACCGTTACCCACTGCTGGGTAGCAAATTACCCTTGAGCCTCAATGAGGGGCTAGGGCAGAGTACTCCAGGCAGTGGAAGCTGTGCAAAGGCCCTAGGGTAGGAACCTTTGACTTGCTGAAGATCAGGAAAGGAGGCAAGAGCAAGCTGGGGGAATGAAGGGTGAAGAGGTGGTCAGATGCATGGGGCCGGTCCATGCTGGGCTTCCCAGGACACAGGGAAGGCATTTGATTAACAAAACAATGGGAGCCTTTGGAGAGTTAAAGTATTATTTTTAAATTGATTTTTAATTTTTTTTAAATTTTTTAAAATTTAGGGAATTCCCTGGGCAGTCAAGTGGTTAGGACTCCATGCTTCCATTGCAGGGCACCCAGGTTTGATCCTTAGTCAGGGATCTAATATCCTGCAAGCCTCATAGTGTGGACAAAAAAAAATTAAAAATTTTTAATTTTTAAAATTGAAACATTTTATTTCAAACTAACATTTATTTTATTTAATTTTAAAATTTTATTTTATTTTTTAAAATTCTGTATTAAAAATTTTACTCTGGAAAGTTCAAGGCTGCAGAAGTAGAAAGAATAATGTAATAAGCCCACGTGGCCAACCCCACAGCCTTCGTGATCTTCATATGATTGTTTCTTCATCTCCGCCCACTTCCTCCTCTGTCTGAATCTCAGTGGCACATGTTTTCATCTGTTAGTTTTCCAGAGTATAGCTCTGGAAGGGAAGGACTCCCTTTTTTAACCTTGCCACAGGTAGGCATCACAAGTTTCAATAATTTTTGTTGTAGTAAAATGCGTATAATTTACCATCCGCAACATTGAGTACATTCACAATGTTGTGCAACCATTAGCTCTAATTCCAGAACATGTCCATCACCCCAAAAGGAAACCCTGTCCCCACTAGCAGTCATTTCCCATTCCCCCTTCTGCAGCTCCTAGTAACCACCAACCTGCTCTGTCTTCATGGATTGTTTTTGAGGTGTAATTTACCTATAATAAAATGTACCCATTCTAAGTGGTCAAGTGGGGCTTAGGGTATCACACCCAGGTTACCACCACCATCAAGATAGAGAACATTCCTGGGCTTCTCTGGTGGTCCAGGGGTTAAAAATCTGCCTTGAAGTGCAAAGGATGCCGGTTCAATCCCTGGTCAAGGAAGATCCCAGATGCCGAGGGGCCACATGCACAGCTTCAGAGCTTGCACTCTAGAGCCCTTGAGCTGCAACTCCTGAAGCTCACCTGCCCTGGAGCCAGTGCTCCACAACCAGAGAAGCCACTGAAATGAGAAGCCTGTATACCACAAGTAGAGAGCCGCCCCTACTAGCCACAACCAGAGAAACCCCACGCACAGCAACAAGACCCAGTGCAGTCACAAACAAATACATAAACATTTGTAAAAGTTGGATTAATCATTTCAGAAAGATATGGGACCTTCCCATCTCCCCAAGGACCTCTCCTGCCCCTTTGCTGTTGGTGTCCCTGCCCTCTGCCCCAGGCCCCCACTGATCTACCTTCTTCCACTTGACCAGGTCACCTGTCCACAAGAGGTGCTCACTGCTTCTGGGTTGAATGATGGAAACTCTGCCTTTGGACTGGCTGCCAGGAGGGGACAGGATTCTGGGCTCCATGTTCAGGGATGTGAATATAACCATCCAACCTCTGTTTACAGAGCACTGACTATGTGCCAGGCTCCTAGTCAGATGCAGAGGGAGTTGCTTCCTCTGGGGCCCCTCACCAGGTTGCTGCAAACAGTGGCTTTGATGAAGGGAACCCTCCAACTGGAGATGTTCGCTTACAAGGATCCATTCAGCCACCAAGAGTAACAGGGCAGGAACCCAAAGGGACCTGGTGGGCAGGAAGCTGCCCAGGACTCCTTGTCTTTGCTGTTCACATCTGTCCCCATTGCTGGCCCCTAGACAGACAGGCCTTGCCCCGAGACCCTATTCATGTGTGGCTGCTCCTGCCTTTGCCAAGGATCTGACCAGGGCCTGGCCAGCTGCTGCCTTTGGTTGCGAGGTTCAGGCCTGGCCTGGGAGCCCCAGACACTCCTCCCTTCCTCCAAGTGTCCCATGCAGTTATTTGTGGCAGGCGCACTCTACTCCAAGAGGATGAACCTTGGTCTGTCTCCTCCACTGCTGTTTCTCTTGGGCTGAGAATGAAAAGACAGAAGTCCTGTCTACCAGGAGCAGGGAGAGACAACTCAGAGGCAGATGGTGAACGAGTAAACTGCATTTGGCATTTGTGTGTGTGTGTGTGTGTGTGTGTGTGTGTGTGTTTTAGTTGCTCAGTCATGTCTGACTCTGCGATCCCATGGACTGTAGCCTGCCAGGCTCCTCTATCCATGGAATTCTCCAGGCAAGAATACTGGAGTGGGTTCCCATTCCCTTCTGCAGGGATCTTCCTGAGACCAGGGATTGAACCCAGGTCTCCTGCATTGTAGGCAGTTTCTTTATCATCTGAGCCACCAGGGAAGCCCTTTAAAGACTGTAAGTCCGTGTTAAAAAAAAACAAAGCAGGGAGGGGACTTTCCTGGCGGCCCAGTGGTTAAGACTTCATACTTTTACTACAGAGGCTGTGAGTTTGATCCCTGGTGGGGAACTAAGATCCCACATGCTTTGAGGCATAGCCAAAGAAGAATAATAATTTTTTTAAAAAGTAGGAGGGGGTTCCCTGGTGGCCTAGTGATTAGGAGTCCATTCCTGCTTGGGAAAGTGACATCCCACAAACCATGCCCCGCAGCCAGAAAACAAGACAACAAAGCAGGGACCCGGGAGGGAAGAGGAGGGGGTGGTGCAGTAACAGGTGGGCGTCCAGGAATGGCCACCTGAGCCAAGACCGCACAGAGGTGGGCGAGGAGCTGCTTGGATGTTGGGAGGAGTGGTCCAGGCAGAGGGCAGAGCCTGTGCAAAGGCCCTGAGGTGGAAGCCCGCCAGGTGTGCTCAAGCAACAGCAAGGAGGCTGGAGTGAGTGAGTGAGAGGGGGAAATCTGTGGGGAGGACGGAGGGGAGGAGGGTTGGGTCTCTCTAGGCCTGGCACACAGCAGGTGCTCCCCATCTGGGGATGAATGGAGTAGTCTGTGCTCCTGTGCTGGCTGCTGGAGAGGGCAGGCACACCAGGTCCTGAGTTCAGGCAAGAACAGCCATTCAGTTTCTGTTTACTGAGCATCTGCTACATGCTAGGCTGCTTGGCTGGAGCAGAGGTAACTTCCCTGGCTGCTCAAAACCCTGGGGACTCACAACAGGGTGGCTTCAGGGGTTTTGATGGGGGGCTGCGGGTAAAGGGGGTTGGGGAGGGCTCTTGGGGTGGACAAGAGAACATTCCCTGAGCCCAGCCAGCACGCAGTCCGGACTGGCCCCCTTTGGGGACATGATGGGGCAGCAGTGGGCACAGCACAGGGCCCGAGGCCTGGAAGCCTCCCTGGGGGAGGAGGTGAAAGGAGTCACCGGAGAATGAGCAGGTGTGTAGGGCTGTGCTTAGCTCAGTGTGCTGGCAGCAGACGTGTGTGCAGGTGCTCTGGCTGAGCCAAGTCACAAGGGCCACAGGATCCCGGTCCCTTCCCAGGGGCAGCTAGAGGGGCCCTCCAGGGACTCTCAGGATGGGCAGCTTGACCCAAACAGGAAGTCTCATAAATCTCTCAGAACCCTGACCTCTTGTTTTTAAAAACTGCGATGCCGGTGGCTGTGTGGATCCAACCTCTCCTCTAACAGACCTTCCTGACCCACCCAAGACCTTGTCTTCCTGCGTTCCCCAGGTCCAGTCCGACCCCAGGACCTTTGCACTGGCTGTGAACCTGGCTTTACACTCACACCACTGCTTTTCACTTCTGAGGCCCTCCCTGCACAGGCCTTACCTACCTGGCTCTCTCCGGGGCCACCACTGCCTCCATTCTGACCCATGTCACTCTGACAGCCTTGTCATCATCGAGCACTTTCCTCATGCGCATTCATTTATGTAGAGGGGGTTTCTCTCCCGGGAAAACTATGAGCCTCGAAGGGTTGGATCTAGCCATCTCTGAGCCAAGGATGCCCAGCGTGCAGTAGGTGCTGGTACCAAGGAGAAAAGAAATCCTGAAACAAAAATAAAGCCAATTAGATCTTCTAATTAAAATATAAATAAAGCCAATTAGATCTTAAAACTGAAAAAAAAACAAAACACAGTAGGCCCTGATACACATCAGCTGCCTTCATGAATTAAGAACAGAGGGAACGAATGAATGAATGAAAACGCTGAGGTCTGTTGTGAATCTGTTGAGTCTGAGGAAGCCATTGCAGGGAATTAAGGAATCAGCACCGAGGAAGCAGTAGGGACACAAAGGATGGTTCTGATGACCAATCTGATGCTAAAACTGGTGGGACACAATAGCCAGATGAAGCCTAAAGAGGGAGCAGAGTCAAGACCACTTGTATTGGTCAGGGCAGAGGAAGGTGCTGTAACAAACAGGTCCTCACTCATCAGTGGCTTAACCCAGCACCAAGTTACCTCTCAGAGCCAGGGGCTCTGGATGGCGGGCCAGGGAGCCAGATAAAGCCAGGAGACCACTTGTTTCTTGAGCTCCTGCACTAGGAAATTCTGGCTTTCTCGGTTCGTGATCTAAAAGCCATCACTTTTGCTTTAAACAATACAAACAAGTTCAAGTCTCACTCATCTCACAGCCTGGCGTCAGCGATGGCTGCTCATCCCAACAGGGTCATTCAGGAGGCTGGCTCCTTCTCCTGGAGTTCTCCTTTCCCCTCTGACGTCTGATCGCCTTGTATCCGCTGTCAGGTGGGGACAGAGGAACAGGACACCTGCCACTGGGGCCTCTCACTAGCCTGTCTCCTGGCCCCACCTGGGGCAGAGGCAGCTCCCCGCCTTAGGTGGGGGCACCTGAGCTGGATGGCCCAGTCACCTCAGCCTAGTGCCATTCAGTGACTCGGGAGTGGGGCAGCCACGCAGCTCAGGGATGGACCCCAGGGCTCAGCTGAGGCAGGCAGGGCATGAGGAGTCCAGGCTGGAGGCGGTGTGGAGTCAGCATGGGGTACTCTGGATCCCCCAGTAAGGAGAAAGGAGGACTGGGCCCTAGCTCCTGAGGGTCACCGGGCAAGCTGTGATGCGGGAGGACAGGGTGAGTCTGATTAACACTGCATAGCCAGCTTTGAGAATCCGCCTCCTTCTGGGCTGGTTGGGAAATAGCCCTTTGCCCTTAGTCCTCCGAGAGACCCGGCACCCCAAACATCCTCTTTGAACCCTCGCCGCCCTTAGGGAACTGGGGTCTCTTCCTCTGCCCTCTCCGTGTGGGGATGCCGAGGCTTGGGGAGGTATCCTGGGGTGAGTGGGGCACCCAGTGACACCGGCTCCTCATCCCCCCTCCCAGCGGCCTCTCCGTGCTGATACGCGTGCGCCTGGAGCTGCGGCGGCACCAGCGCGCGCGCCACACCATCCCGCAGATCTTCCAGGCGGTGGTTCAGCGGCAGCCCGAGCGCCTGGCGCTAGTGGACGCGGGCAGCGGTGCGTGCTGGACCTTCGCGCAGCTGGATGCCTACTCCAACGCTGTGGCCAACTTGTTCCGCCGGCTGGGCTTCGCGCCGGGCGACGTGGTGGCCATCTTCATGGAGGGCCGGCCTGAGTTTGTGGGGCTTTGGCTGGGCCTGGCCAAGGCAGGTGTGGAGGCCGCACTGCTCAACGTGAACCTGCGGCGGGAGCCCCTGGCTTTCTGCCTGGGCACCTCGGGCACCAAAGCCCTGGTCTTCGGAGGGGAGCTGGCGGCGGGTGAGGCCGGGTGTGGGTAGCATCTTCTCGGTGGGGGCCTGGGGCTGCTCAGGGCAAGGAGGCAGTGCTTCCCCGGCCCTGGGAGGGGCACCTGTCCATCTTCAACCACGACATGTTTCGCGCTGCAGCGGTGGCGGAGGTGAGCGGGCAGTTGGGCAAGAGCCTGGTCAAGTTCTGTTCTGGAGACGTGGGGCCTGATGGCGTCTTACCGGACACCCAACTCCTGGACCCGTTGCTGAAGGAGACCTCCACAGCCCCCCTGGCGCAGCCCCCTGGCAAGGGCATGGATGGTGAGTTCAGGTGGGATGCCCCTGCCCGTGCCTATCCTGTCCCCTCGTCCCACCCAGCCCAGCCTCTGGTCCCCAACACCCGTGTCTCTCTCAGATCGACTCTTCTACATTTACACGTCGGGGACCACGGGGCTGCCCAAGGCTGCCATCATCGTGCACAGCAGGTGAGGGGCTCGTGGGTGTTGCCCACCCCGCTTCCGCCGCCCCCCACCCCCACCCGCACTGGAGAGCCACTCGAGGTCATCTCTAAGGCTTGATCCTCCTGCCTCCCTCCCCACCCCCGCCCAGCTCTTGTTCAGGATATTGTGGGCATCTTGATCTCAACTGGGTAAAACCCACAGCCCATCTCAGGACCCAGTGCTGTCCTCTGCCCCTTCTCAGCCTCCACCTGCCCCCAACAGCCCTCCTCTCCTCCACGACCAGAGGACATCCCAACTCATGCCAAACCGCCCTGTACTTACCTTGGCCCTTGGATAAAAAGCCTCATTCGTGTTGTGTGCCACCTGCCGCTTCTCTGATGCCATTTTCCTCTTCTGCCTCTTTGCTCGCTCTGTCCTCAATTCCTCCAACCTGCCAGGTTGCTTCTGACCTCAGGACCTTTGCATATGCTCTGCACTTCACCTGCTTGCCCTTCCCTAGCTCTCCCCACGGCTCCTTCTTACCAGGTCTCAGTCACCTCCCCAGCGAGGATACCCCAGCCTCCCTGGCTTTGTCCCCTTCAGCCTCTCTCTGTTGCTCTGTTATATTCCTCATGGCACCAAGCATCATTTCCTTTCTTCGTTGCATGTTCCTCACCCGCCAGCCTCTAAGGCCCCCAAGAGCTGGGCTGGCTCTGCCTGGGTCCCTACTGTGTCCCCAGTACCCAGCACGCTGCCCCCCCAACTCCCACGCTTTTCTCGGGGACGTGGGCCCCAGCCCCTGCACTCCCTGCCCCGCAGGTACTACCGCATCGCGGCATTTGGGCACTACTCCTACAGCATGCAGGCAGCAGATGTGCTCTACGACTGTCTGCCCCTGTACCACTCGGCAGGTACCACGGGGCGGCTCGGGCGGGGAAGGGGGCGGGGGACTGGGGACCCCTCACCGAGTCCACTCTCTGCAGGGAACATCATGGGCGTGGGTCAGTGTCTCATCTATGGGCTGACGGTGGTCCTGCGCAAGAAGTTTTCAGCCAGCCGCTTCTGGGATGATTGCGTCAAGTACAACTGCACGGTCAGGCCCCGCCCTGCCCCGGTCAGGCCCCGCCCCCGCCCAGTCAGGCCCCGCCCCCTTTCACCCCTACCCTCCTCCCACCTGTCTGCCTTACTTCTCTGAATGGCTGCCTTGCAGGGGCGTGAGGGGGCTCGGAGGGGGTCATCGGTGCTTCATGCTCTCTGTCGGGCCAGAGACTAAACCTTCAACATGTAAGCTCCTTGTATCCTCATAGCTGCTTGGGAGCAGGCAAAGGCATCACACCCATTTTGCAGGTAGGGAAACTGAGGCTTCTAATGCAGTTAGGATTGGACGCAGACTGCCTGAGCTCCTTAAGATGCTACCTTCCCCACACCCTGTGCCAGAAAGGTTTTCCCTGCTGGTAGCTGCAGGCAAATGGGTGGGTCATGCTTCCTGGTGGGGTAAGCATGAGGCAGAGGTGGAGGGCATCCACTGTCCTGCAGAGCAGGCAGGGGTTAAGACAAGCCCTTTCCTCCCCTCTGCCCTCCTCAGTGCGAGGAGACAGCCGAAAGGTTTCAGTGCCATGGTGGGGCTGGAAATACAGGTGCCAGTACCTTCCTCCAGGTGGAGGAAAGAGTGAGAAGGGGGTGTGTCCAGAGACTGACAAATTGGGAGGTACTGCCCTCACCTTGAACAGGCGGGGGCTGGGAGGGGTTCAGCCAGTTGCCTGAATCACACAGTAGGGCAGGGTGGGGGCTCTGGGCTGGCATCCTGTGGGGTCCCTCAGGGTGAGGGCTGTGCCATGCTCTGCTTCTGAGGATTTTATGTTCTACTTGGAGGTGTGGGGGGGGGGGTCTTGGGAAAAATTGCTAATCTGAATCTTGACATAGAAAACAGACCATTTGATTAACTTAATTATTGACAGTTGCAAATACAAATGCGGACAGAAACATTTAGGGGCTTCCCAGGCACCCATCCTTCAGCTCCAGAGGAGTCAGATACCCTGTCCTCCGCTCTCCGCCTCCCCACCCATGTCCCTCCTCCAGTCTTATGAAGCAGCAGACAGCAGCCTGTTTCCTGCATAGATACCTCAGTAAAACCTCCCAAAGATGATTGGTTTTTTTTTCTAATTGAGGTGAAATTTACATAAGATTAGCCATTTGAAGTGGACACTTGAGTGGTATTTAGTCTGTTTACAGTGTTGTGCCACTAGCCCCTCTATACAGTTCTGAAAACCTTCCATCACCTGAAAAGGAAATCCTGTCCCCACTGGCAGCCACTCCCCATTCCTCCCTCCCAGCCCCATGGCAACCAGGAAGCTTTCTGTCTCTGTGGGCTGGCCTGTTCTGGACATTTCTTGTAAATGGGACCTCTGTGTGGGCTTTTGTGTTTGGTGAGGGCTGTTCTTAAAACAAAAGATCTGAAAGCAGAGTCTCAAAGAGATTATTTGTCCATCCATGTTCATAGCAGATTATTCACAATAGATAAAACATGAAAGCAACCCGAGTGTCCATCCACAGATGAATGGATAAGCAAAATGGTCCATCCCTACAATGGAATATTATTCAGCCTTGAAAAGGAAGAGATTCTGACACAGGCTACAATGTGGATGAACGTTGCAGATATTATGCGAAATGAAATACGCCCATCAAAAAAAGACAAATACCGCCTGATTTCACTTACATTAGGTACTCACAGTAGCTAGAATCATAAACAGAAAATAGAGTGGTGGTTGCCAGGGGCTGGGAGGAGGGAAGAATGGGGAATTAGCATTTAATGGGGATACAGTTTTAGATTTACAAGATGAAAAGAGTTCTGGGATGGATGGTGGTGAAGGCTGCTCAATAATGTAAATGTGTTTAATACCCCTTTAAAATGGCTACCCAGGTGGCGCAGTGGTAAAGAATCTGCCTGCCAATTGGGATACAGACTTGATTCCTGGATTGGGAAGATCCCCTGGAGAAGGAAATGGCAGTCCACTCCAGTATTCTTGCCTGGGAAATCCCAAGGACAGAGGAGCCTGGCGGGCTACAGTCCATAGAGTTGTTAAGAGTCGAACATGACTGAGGGACTGAGCATGCACACACAGAAAAATGACTAAGATGGAAAAAGAAAAGGCTAAGGTGGTGGATTTTACGTTATGTGTATTTTACCACGATAAAATAAAGAGAAAAAAAAAGGAGGAGAAAAACCCCACAGCCACATAGCTGCAGTATCATTATCACAGCCCCAAAGCGACAGGATTTCTCAACCATCAGGAACCCGGACACTGATCCCCAGTGTTTTACCATGTCAAAAACATGGGCTTTCTTGTTTCTATACATTTTTTAAAATTTTTAATTAGATGAAACCTACACACAGCAACTAGTTGATGTTTCTTGTAAGATTCCTTGCCTCTCTCTCATCCTTTCTCCTTCTTCTCCCTCCCTCCCCTTATAATTTTTTTTACTGAAGAAAGGGGCTTGCCCTGTGGTGTGTTCCCAGTCTGGGGATTGCTGCGAGGCCCCTTGACATACTCCTGTCACTCTGGTATTTCCTGTACCTTGGGAGTAGGGTAAAGCCCAGTGATTTTTTTTTAATCTATTTTTAAAAATTGAAGTGTAGTTAATTGACCATGTTGTTAGTTTCAGGTGTACAGCAAAGTGATTCCGTTATATATATCTATTCTTTTTCCGATTCTTTTCCTTTACAGGTTATTGCAAGGTACTGAGTATAGCTCCCTGTGCTATACAGCATGTCCTGCGGTCATTTTGTGTATAGTCGTGTGTATCTGCTAATCCCAGAGTCCTAGTTTATCCCTTCCCACCCCCGGTCCCCTTTCATAACTATTAGTTTTCTATGTCTGTGAGTCTGTTTCTGTTTTGTAAATAAGTTCATTTGCATCGGTTTTTTAGATACCGCACGTAAGTGATATATGATAGTTGTCTTTCTCTGCCTGACTTACTTCATTTCATATGGTACTGTCTAGACGGTCCATCCGCGGTGCTGTAAATGGCATCACTTCGTTCTTTTTTTATGGCTGAGTAGTGTGTCTATTCCATTGTGTATACGCACCACATCCCCTTTATCCATTCATCTGTCAGTGGACATTTGGGTTGCTTCCATGTGAACACTGAGATGCCTGTATCTTTCAGATTAGAGTTTTGTCCAGATACATGCCTGGAAGTGGGATTGCTGGGTCATATGGTAGCTCTGTTTTTAGTTCTTTAAGGACTGTCTGTGCTGTTCTCCATAGTGGAAGCTCAGCATTTCTCAACTGCGGTGCTGTGGAGACTTGGCTGCCTCGTTCTCTGTGGTGGGGGCCATCCTGTGCACAGTAGGATCTTTAACAGCATTTCTGGCCTAAAATCACTGGATGCCACCAGGACCCCACCTCCCAACTGTGATAATTAAAAATGTGTCCAGACATTGTCAAGTGTCTTGGCCATGCATGGTTGAAAACCACTGCTTTAGACAGATATTTGATTGATTCAACGTCTACTTTTTTGTCTGGGGCTCCCTGTGGGTGGTGTCATGGCCTCCTACTGGGAGGCCCGTAGTGTCTGGTGGTCCCTCTCTTTGTCCTTGACATGCATAGGTTGCATCGGGCTTTGTTCGCTGTCTCCAGGCCCCGGAAAGTCTTCCATTCTGTTTCCTTGAAGAGTTATTTCTGTGACCAAGAGAAAGCATTGGGGAGCTCTATAAAGATTAGATAGGGTGGAATCCTCAAGTGAAAGTCACTCAGTCGTGTCCAACTCTCTATGACCCCATGGACTGTAGCCCGCCAGGCTCCTCTGTCCATGGAATTCTCCAGGCAAGAATACTGGAATGGGTAGTCGTTCCCTTCTCCAGGGATCTTTCCTACCCAGGGATCAAACCCAGGTCTCCCACACTGCAGGAGGATTCTTTACCGTCTGAGCCACCAGGGATGCCACCAGGACTTAAGAAATGCTGCTGGGTTCAGAAATCCCATCTCATGGCTGTTGGGTGGGGGAAACTGCATGGCTGTTTTTTTTTTTTTTTTTTACAGCAGTGGGTGCTGGCCCAGATCAACTGGCCAGCTGTCCTCATCAGAGGCAGCAGGCTGTAATCTGCTTTCCTGGCTGCATAAAGCAGGTGGGCAGGCAATAGTATACCCATCATCCATCCATGGGTATACAGCTCCTGTGTCTCCCTGTCCGTTTGGGTGTGTACATTTGCAGTTGTAGCGGGGGTCCCAGGTTGACAATTCACGCCTAGCTTCTGCCCAGATGCTGCCCCGCAGGCTGGAGGTCACAGCATGGGCCACCTGGTGTCTCCCTCTCTGAGCTGACCTGAGTTGCTTTCCCTTTAGCCCTGGGTCTGTCCGAAGGTTCAGGCCAGAGTAAAGATCAGCTATTTGACTCTCAGTATGCAGAGCTGGCCTCAGAGCCACGGGGATGTCATTATCACTTTCAGCGGCCTCCGTTGTGGTTGTGTTATCCCTTCCCCAGCCTAATTTCTGAAGAGGACAGTTGAAAGCTGCCTGGGACGACTTGTGATGGTCTGGAGGGCAGCTCTGTTCTTAGGCAGGACTTTGTCAGCCGACAGGTAAAACCAAAACCCTAACCCCAGCCCTAACCTAAACTCTCGCTTTCTTGACGAAAGAGATATAGCAACTTATGGAACTGAGGAGGCCAAATAGTGGACAGCTTCAGGCACACCTTGATTGGGGTGAGGGGAAGTCTCTCTCTCTCTTGTTTTTCTCTTCCTCTTGATCTCTTCTTTCCTTAGTGGGTGGCTTCCTCTCCACTCTTCCTTCCGCAGGAGGGTTCCCAGCAGCTCCAGTTGACAAAGAGTCTGTGTTCCCACCATCCATTAAAAGTCTCAGGGATGATTCTCATTGGCTGAGCTGTGGTCACATGCTTATCCTTGAACCAATCAGTGTCTGAGGATGGACTGGGCTGATTGGCCAGGCTGTATGACTTGCTCTGCCCTGGAAATAGGGTGGGCTGGGCCACCAAGACACGTGAAGGAGCTGAGGGCAGAGGGAGAGAAACCATCAGGGGTCTCTGATCTTGCCTTGCCCAGGCTTGCCTCCTGGTGAACTTCACCCAACTGTATCTCCTCTCTGGGTTCTTGGTGACTTCACCTTCAATAGAGAGTGTTGGGAAGATTAAACAGATGAGCTCTGTGTTCGACAGGCTTGTATTCATCAGATCCACACCAAGTCCTGCTCAGCCTTGGTGGCATTTGAACTGAGACCTGACTCTCAGTGCGTCAGAGGGAGGAGTGTCCTAGGCAAAGGGCACGGTATGTTCAAAGGCCCTGAGGAGAAGACCCATGTGACAAGGGCCGAGTGGGCACAGGAGCTGGAGAGACACAAGGTAGTGAGGAAGGCAGGGCCAGATGGAGCTGACCACAGGTCCAATTTTATAATGCGTTTTGGTGTGAGCACTTTGAAGCTGTGATTGCCATGGTGCTTCATTCTGAACACGTAACCGTTTCATTGAGACTCTGGAGCCAGGAGGCCAGATTCCAATCAGATTTTACCACGTTATCAACCTTGGTGGGTGCTTACTGTCTGTGAGCATCTGTAAAGTGGGGAGGGTACATTCAGAAACCCACCTGAAGATGAGGACTCAAGGGCAACTGGGGTATCTGGGAGACGACCCCAGAGGTGGAGCCACAGGAAAGAGAGAGAAGGAGCCGGCGGAAAGGGGTGATCAGTAGGTGACTCCCTGAGCCACTGGGGCTAGGTCTGTGCTGTTACTTCAGGGAAGCCACAAAGAACATGACCTGACAGTTATCCCACCCCTAGGTCAGAGCTGTGGGCCGGCAGCCTGAGCTCAGACAGGGCTCTGAGCGAGTGCATAGGTATAAATGGTCTGGACTGTTCTCCTGCTGTCAATCTTTAAGGCCATTTTGCTCCTAGCGCCCAGATGGGAGGAAGAAGGTTGTTGCGTCTGGGGGCCTCCAGCCCGCGGCAGCCTCCGCTCCCAGTGGGCTCCTCTCTGCCCCAGCTCAGGCGCCCACTGCTCGCTTCCCACCCCTCCCCCAGGTGGTCCAGTACATCGGGGAGATCTGCCGCTACCTGCTGAAGCAGCCGGTGCGCGAGGCGGAAGGACGGCATCGTGTGCGCCTGGCAGTGGGCAACGGGCTGCGGCCGTCCATCTGGGAGGAGTTCACGGAGCGCTTCGGCGTCCGCCAGATCGGCGAGTTCTACGGGGCCACCGAGTGCAACTGCAGCATAGCCAACATGGACGGGAAGGTGGGCGCGGGTGGGGCGGCCCGGGCAGGGCTGGGGGTTCCGGGAGCACTGCTCCCTCTGCCTTGCCGGCCTGGGTTCCCATAGAACAGCCTGGTTTGTGGTGGGCATCTCGGCCAGGGTGCTGGGCAGCCTTCCTGCCAGCTTGCTCAGTCACCTGACTTGCCCCTGAGTTCCAATTCACAGCGTGGCTCTGTGCCTCAGCTTTTCAGAGCCTCAATTTGTAGCAATAGAGGTGGAAGGGAGAGCAGGGTTCTGGGGGACCCAGGGCCAGGAATGGGGTGCTGATCTACTAGGCAAGTCACTCAGGCTTCTTGGGTCTCAGTTTCCTCATCAGTAAATGGGATTAACAATTTAGGTTTGCTCTGATCATGGAACATCCTGAACTCAGCATAGCACTCTTTCCCCCTGCAGTAAGCTCTCTGAAAACACGCAGACGTTTATGATTAGCAAGTATTATCTCTGATATATCCTTGCAGGACCCTCCTTCTCCCTTATCAAGCGTTTCCCACCCAATGTCAGGGACAGGAAAGGAGAATAAAGCAAGCGCCCCGGAGGCAGGCATTCTTTTCTGTCTCTTGCTGCTGGGGCCCCAGCATTGGATGACAAGGCCTGGTCTGCACCATGCACATGAGTTGAATGTGCAGCCCCAGAGTGCACTCCTGTCCAACCAGCAGAGGTTGCTGCTGTAACAAACATGCCCAGCCATGTGCGGCAGTGCAAACCCACTAGATGGGCATTTCTGCTCATAGAGCTGAGCCAGGCAGTGTGCCATGCACTGGGCAGCAGCTCTGCCAGGGTCCCTTCACGGCTTCAGAGTCACTCTGGGCATCCCCTTCCTGCCAGCCTGGAGGGTTTTAACGACCAAGAAGTGGTGGCCGGCTGGCAGGTCTCCTCACGTGACTGCAAGGGAGGCTGGGAACAGGGAGAGAGGGGGCAGTGATTCCTGATGGGAGCCTGCACTTCATAACCCCCTCGTTCAGATCATCGAAGGTCACGGAGTTAGTGCTAATTCTAGGCCCCGAGGCAGGAGAGGCAAGGTGTTGGGGGTGGGGGTTGGGGAAGGCCACACCATGTCACTGCAGGGCTCCTCGCTGACTGAGTTGGCCCCATCCCAGGTTGGTTCCTGTGGCTTCAACAGCCGCATCCTGCCCCACGTGTACCCCATCAGGCTGGTGAAGGTCAACGAGGACACCATGGAACTCCTGCGGGATGCCCAGGGCCTCTGCATCCCGTGCCAGACCGGTGAGCAGGGTCCTGTCCAGTGCCCCCCGGGGAGCTAGGGGGCGAACCTCCTGCCCGCCCGGCACAGCCTGAGTGCTGCCTCCTCCCCAGGGGAGCCCGGCCTTCTCGTGGGTCAGATCAACCAGCAGGACCCGCTGCGTCGCTTTGATGGCTACATCAGTGAGAGCGCCACAAACAAGAAGATCGCCCACAGCGTCTTCCGCAAGGGTGACAGCGCCTACCTGTCAGGTGTGCAGAGCCCGGGGGCCAGCTGTGGGGGTGGCGGGCCACCGTCTCACCTCCCGCTCTCCCCTCTGCCAGGTGACGTGCTGGTGATGGATGAGCTGGGCTACATGTACTTCCGGGACCGCAGCGGGGACACCTTCCGCTGGCGTGGGGAGAACGTCTCCACCACTGAGGTGGAAGGCGTGCTAAGTCGCCTGCTGGGCCAGACAGATGTGGCTGTGTATGGAGTGGCTGTGCCAGGCAAGCTGGGGCTCTGGGGGTGGTCCCAGGGTCCTGGGGGCAGCCCCAGAGGAGCCCAGCCAAGAGGAACTTGGAGGTACAGGTGCCCTGGTAGGCAAGACCTAAAGCAGTGCACAGCCTGGACAACCGCTCAACAGGGTGGTGGCCTGGATCTGGAATTATTCCTCATGCCTGATGCTGCGCTTCAGTTTCCTCATCCAGGAAATGGGCTCATGAAATTAGCTGTGGCTCAAGGTTGCAGCGGAGAATGCAATGGCACCCCACTTCAGTACTCTTGCCTGGAAGATCCCATGGATGGAACAGCCTGATAGGCTGCAGTCCATGAGGTTGCTAAGAGTCTGACACGACTGAGCAACATCACTTTGACTTTTCACTTTCATGCATTGGAGAAGGAAATGGCAACCCACTCCAGTGTTTTTGCCTGGAGAATCCCAGGGACGGTGGAGCCTGGTGGGCTGCTGTCTGTGGGGTCGCACAGAGTCGGACACGATTGAAGTGACTTAGCAGCAGCAGCAAGGTTGCAGGGAGTGCAGCAGGAGCTCAATGAAGTGTTCACTGCTTCAGCGAGCATTATCCCAGGTGGATAGGGCTGGAGATCAGAAGCCAGAGGCCACCACTGGAGGGTGGATCTGGTCTCATGGTGGGGCAAGGGTGGGGGTCTCAGCCAGATCTCTGTCTCTAGGAGTAGAGGGCAAAGCAGGCATGGCAGCCATCGCAGACCCCCACGGCCAGCTGAGCCCGAATGCCCTGTACGAGGAACTGCAGAAGGTGCTGGCGCCCTATGCCCGGCCCATCTTCCTGCGCCTCCTGCCCCAGGTGGACACTACAGGTGCGGCCCCCTGCCTCTCTGTCTGTCCATTTGTCAGTTTCTCAACCATTTACTTACCCATTCTGGTTCCGCCCCTGCGCCTGTCCAACCTGCTGTCCACGGCCAGCTGGCACTATGAGCTGAGCTCTCCTCTCGTCGTATTTGCACGCTTCCTTCTTTCCGTTCCTCACTCCTACCCCACTGGCTGTCCTGCAGTGTTTGGTGCATCTCTTCCTTTTCGGCATTTTTCTGAGGACTAGGAAGTTTGAGCGAATCATCTCACACCTTTGAGGTTTCCTATTTTGTAAATCACCTGCTCGTATCTTTGACCGATCTTAGTATTGTCTCATTTTTTCTTTCTGATTTACGGGAGTTCCTCCTAATAGTGCAGATGTTAATTCCTTAGCAATTTCAGACATTTTAAATCTCCTCTATTTTGGAATCTGTTAACTTTGTCCATGGTGCCCTTTATTGAAAAGAAGCTTTAATTTTGACACAAAGGTAAACACCACCATCATCACCTCCGCCCCTGCTTTTTTAATCTTGAGGTTTGTACTTTTCAAGTCTCCTTCCTTATTTTTTAATGGCCAAGCAGCATAACTTGTGGGATTTTAGGATCAAACCTGTATCCCCTGCAGTGAAAGTGCAGAGTCCCAAACACCAGGGAAGTCCCTGAAGTTTCATTAAAAAGGAAAAAAAAAGAAAACCAACCTTCCTAATTCTTGAGCACACAGGGATTCTCCCTAGATTTTCTACAAACCCAGATCTTTCACAAAACCCCTCTTTAATTGTCTACTGCAGGGAGTGCAAACTTTTTCTTTAAGGCCCAGATAGTAAATATTTTCAGTTTCGTGGGCCACAGCCTCTGCAGCAATGATTCATCTCCTCAGCTGTAGGGCAGAAACAGCAGTAAGTAGTTTGTATGTGTCCAGGGGTGGCTTCCTCAGATGGGGGGTTGAATTTGGTCCGTGGGTGGATCATGGGCCTATAAGTTGCTGACCCCTGACCTCCTGTGTGACCGACCTAGCCCTTTCACCTTCTTGGTCTTGTGTGGGGTGGACATGTGACAGGCAGGGAGTATACATGGAGTTTTGGGTCACACGGGGGGTGGTCAGGGAGGCCTCCCTGGTGGAGGGAGCATGAAGCTGAGATCCAAAGGCCAAGGAGGAATCAGGCGGGCAAAATGGGGAAGAATGCTTCTGGCAGAGGGGACAGCCCATTCAGAGGCCTGGAGGTGCCGGAAAGAATAGTGAGCTGGGGCGTGGTGGGGTTCCTGGCAGCCCCCTGCCAAGTTCCCACCCCGCCCCTACTTCCGCCCCGTCCCCACAGGCACCTTCAAGATTCAGAAGACCCGGCTGCAGCACGAGGGCTTCGACCCACGCCAGACCTCGGACCGGCTCTTCTTCTTGGACCTGAAGCAAGGCCACTACCTGCCTCTGGATCAGGGTGTCTACACCCGCATCTGCTCAGGCGCCTTCGCCCTCTGACACTCCTGTGTCGGCCCAAGACTCCACACCAGGCCCAGCGAGCAAGGCGGGCTGGAGCCAGACGGACAGCCCTGGTCTCTCCTGGGGCAGAGAAGCCGGATCTCAGGAGGAGCCCTTGTTTCCCGGCTTCCTCCTCCTCCTCTCCACCAGCTGGCTGCCCCCGCCTGTCTTCCACTCCCGTGTCTGTGTGTCTGTCTGTGCTCCCTGCTTCTGGGCCTCCCCGCTGTCCCTAACTGTGCTCCCCTCTTCCTCCATCTCTCCTCTCCTGCCCACTTCCTGCCAAAAGTAGAACAGACGTTTCTGGGAGCTGCAGTCTGTGTGGGGGCCCACAGCTGTCCTGGGGGCCTCTGCGGGTCCTCCCTCGGAGGGTGGTAAACCCAGAGTGGGGCCGCTCCGCCTCCCTCTCAGCTGTGCCTTATTAACAAACCCCACCCAGCCCAGCCCTCCCTAGGCTGCTGGATGCCAGGACATTGTAGCCCTGTGGGAGTTCCAGGCAGCCCCTCTGCCTTCCTTGCTGAATGAGGAGCTAGGGATGGTCTGTCTGGACAACCTGGGTTCAAGGGGGCCTCGGCCCGGGGCCCTTCAGGTCAGCAGGGAATCTGCCCAGCTGGGCCAATTGCCTTTTGCACTTCCTGTCCCTGGTGGCTCTCGCTTCTCTTGCCTGCCTTTCCTGATGCCCCAGAAACTTCTGGAACTGACTGTGACCACTTGGATGTTGCTCCTGCCCAGTTGTCACCATGGAGCTCCTGCTGGAGGGGACCTGAAGATGGCCCTGCGTGGCTGCTTGGCCCACTGCTCAGATGCTTACACTGGAGGAGGCCTCTTGGGGACCCCACCTGCTGTGGCTGCTGGCAGGACCCAGGGGAATGGCAGCAGTGGATTTGGGGGAGTTGCCAGGTCAGGGGTGGCCTCTGAGATGCCCTCAGGGGTTCCTGCCCCATTGACTGTTCCCCTGACCTTGCTAGTGACAACTTGGACCCTTGGTTGGTGACATCCCAAGACCACCCCGCCAGGACAGCCCGGACCTTCCCATCAGCTTCATCAGTGGCTCATCCCAGACACCCATCGGTGGGCCTGGCCACCCAGACTGCTCCCTGTCCCTCCCTCTGGCAGCACCGTCCGGCAGCTAGAACAGCAAGGCCAGTAGCAAATGACCCCGTGCTGTTTTGCGTGGGCCTTTTCAAGCACTGAGGTTTTGTTTCCTCGTTGAGTTTAAGAAATAAACCTGCAGAGCGTCTGGTGCCTGATAGGAGCTCAGTCACTCACCTTTTGTCCCCATGTGGCCCAGAACCCTGTGAGTTTCAGAGAGCAGGCCCCTCCCAGGGAACACATGGTTAGTCGCCAGACACGGGCAAAACACACTCGGCCTTTACTGACAGCCCCTGTTGCCTCTTCTCCAGGCTGCAAGGTCCAGGGTCTGGGGACTGGGTAGGGGGTGGAGGGGCCACGGGTTAGAGTTCTTACCACCTCCCTACAGCCTCTGGGTTCTGGCAGGTGCACAGGATGGCCAGGGACAGATGGTATGTCTCGGCAGGTCTGGCCGCCTCTCTCTGGGGGGCCAGCATGTGTGGCTGTAGCTCTGAGTGAGAGCCACCAGGCCTGCGAGGGTAACTGTCTGAGCTGGGATTTGAACCCAGGACATTGAGCTCCAGAGTTCATCTTCTCAGCTTCCTCCTCCAGAATTACAATGTCTGTCTTATCTTGTCTCCAAAGGAGAGAGGAAGAAAATCTTATGAAAATTGCTAGGTGCTAGGTGGGGGCACCCAGGGGGTGACTCTGGGGATGGATGGGGGTTGGATGAGTCCTGGACCAGCCTAAGAATGGATGAACTATTGTTGTGGGGTGCTGGTCCTTCACTGCCCACAGTGCAAGGAAGGTGATGCCAGGTAGAGCCTTTGAGATGCCCAGTGAAGGTGAGAAAGATATGTCGTGGTGGGGATGGAGGCCCCTGGTGTGCTGATAAGCAAGTGCATTCCAGGTAACATCCCTTCAGACATCCGACCACCTCCAAAGGTGTCATCATGGTCCCTGTTGAACAAATGAGGAAACTGAAGACACAGGGAGGGGAATGAAGTTATTGTCAGGGGCTCTGGCGAGGAAGTGGTCTAGTGGGGACCTTTCTCATTGCAGTCAGTCACTCTAGCTGCAACAATGTAAGAGGTTCTCTCCAGACCAGCAAGGAAATAATCCCGATGACTCTTCCGTTCCAGCTCTGTGTGTGTTTGCTCTTAAAGATTAATAGATTTTATTTATTACAGCAGTTTGAGGTTTACAGAAAAATGAGCAGAAAGTACAGAATTCTCTTATGCCCTTTGACCGCTGTTTCCACTAGAATTAACATCTGACATTCGTGGGTTACATTTGTTACACCTGATGAGTTAATGTTGATACATTATTATTAAGCCAAGTCCACAGTTTACATTAGGGTTCCACTCTAATGGATTGTACATTCTATGGGTTTCAACAAATACATAATGGCTTGCAACCACCCTTAAGAGTATCACAAAGAATAGTTTCTCTTGCTCTAAAAATCCTATGTTCCATCTCTCATCACTCCTATCCCAACCTGAGGCAACCACTGTTCTTTTTACTGTCTCCCTAGTTTTTTTTTCCAGACTCATGGATGGATTTGGACTCAAACTGGGTGTCATCTTTTCAGAGTGACTTCTTTCATCAGAGGTTCCTCTATGCCTCCTTGTGGCTTGATAGATGTTTTCTTTTTTTTTTTTCCCCATACCAAATTAGAAGCTCCATGACTTGCCCCTGGGGACCCTCAGTAAATCATGAAGAGAGGTGGGAGCTGATGGTGCTCCGCCACGAGCTGCTCCTTTCTGGATGGGCCCTGGAAGAATGTGCACAGAGAGGACGCCTGTACCTGTGGGAAGAGAAACGGCCCAGCCTGGTGTTGGCACGTGTGCTGTGAGAGGCAGGGGCTGAGCCGTGCACAAGGGACCAGGAAGCAGCAGCAGCTGCTCAAGAGGGCATATGGAAGAGGAGAGTTCACGCCAAGAGCTTCCCGAGGAGGGGGCTGCAGGCTGGGTCCCTGCCCCACTCTCCTGGCGTCCCCATCACTTCAGGGGAGAGTCCAGGCTCTCTGGCTAGCACTGCTGTCTTGCAGGCTGCTTCCCTTGTACCATGGATAATTGTTTCCAGCCTGTGTCTGGCTTCAACGCCTTCATTCCGATTGTTCCTTGTGCCCAAATCACTATCTTTAATTGAGCTAATTATTTAGACCATAAATTCACCCTTTTAAATATTGCAACATAGCGGCTTTTAGTATATTCACAAGGTTATGCAAGCATCCCCTATGTCTAATTCCAGAACATTTTAATCACCCAAAAACCCTCATATCCATTGTCCTCAACCTCTGGCAACTACTACTTTCTGTCTCTATGGATTTATCTATTCTGGACACTTCACAGAAATGGAATCACACAATCTGTGGCCTATGGTGTCTGACTTATTTCTCTCAGCATGTTTTTAGACTCATCCAAGCTGTAGCTCATTCCTTTTTATAGCCAAACAATATACCATTGTATGGGTTCAGTTCAGTTCAGTCGCTCAGTCGTGTCCGACTCTTTGCGACCCCATGAGTTGCAGCACGCCAGGCCTCCCTGTCCATCATCAACTCCCGGAGTTAACTCAAACTCACGTCCCTTGAGTCGGTGATGCCATCCAGCCATCTCATCCTCTGTCATCCCCTTCTCCTCCTGCCCCCAACCCCTCCCAGCATCAGAGTCTTTTCCAATGAGTCAACTCTTCGTATGAGGTGGCCAAAGTACTGGAGTTTCAGCTTTAGCATCAGTCCTTCCAAAGAACACCCAGGACTGATCTCCTTCAGAATGGACTGGTTGGATCTCCTTGCAGTCCAAGGGACTCTCAAGAGTCTTCTCCAACACCACAGTTCAAAAGCATCTATTTTTTTTAACCACCAGTTGATGGATGTTGATTTATTTCCTTTTGGGGGGTGTGCTATTGTGAGTAATGCTGCTGTGGTCATTTGTGTAAAAGTTTTTGTGTGAACATATGTCCTGAGTTCTCGGGTGTAAACCTAGGTGTGGAAATGCTAGGTCACATGGTAACTATGTTTAACCTTTTGAGGAACTGCCAGACTGTTTTCCACAGTGACTGTATCACTTTATATTCCCCCCAACAGCAGTGTGTGAGTTCCAGTTCCCCATATCCTTGTCAGCACTTCTTTTCTTTTTCTTGTTTTGGCTGCACCGCTAGGCATGCAGGATCTTCGTTCCCCAACAAACGGTCAAAATTGCGCCCCCTGCAGTGCAATCTTGGAGTCTTAACCACTGGACTGCCAGGGAAGTTCTGTCTTTTTTACTGTGATCATTTTGGTGGGTATCCAGTGGTATCTCCTTATAGTTTTGATTTGCATTTCTTGAGGGCTAATAAGCAGAACATCTTTTCATGTGTTTGTTGTTGTCTAGCTGCTAAGTCCTGTCTGACTCTTTGCCACCCCATGGACTGTAGCCCACCAGGATCCATGGAATTCTCCAAGCAAGAATACTGGAGTGGGTTACCATTTCCTTCTCCAGAGGGATCTTCCCAATCCAGGGATCGAACCTGCATCTCCTGCATTGGTAAGCAGTTTCTTTACCACTGAGCCACCTGGGAAGCCGTCTGTATACCTCCTTTGAAAAGAAATGTCATTCAGATCCTTTGCCCAGTTTTTAACTGGGTTGTCTGTTTAGAGTTGGAAGAGTTCTTAATATAATTCTGTATACTAAATCCTTGTAAGATATGGTTTGCAAATTTCTCCCATCCTGTGGATTGTCTTTTCACTCTTTTGGTAGTATCCTTTGAAACATATTTTTCATTTTGATGAAGCCCGGTTTTTCTTTTTTCTGGCCACACTAGGCAGCATTTGGGAACTGAGTTCTCCAACCAGGGACTGAGCCTGTGCCCCCTGCACTGGGAGCATGGAGCCTTAGCTGCTAGACTGCCACGGAAGCCCCACTCTTGCTTTTGGAATCATTTTCTAACCCAAGCTCATAAAGATTGATGCATCTGTTTTCCAAGAATGTTTTCATTTTAGCCCTGACATTTAAACTTTTGTATACGGTTTGAGGTAGGGATCTGTATTAGTTTTCTAGTGCTGAGGTGACAAACACTGCAAACTTGGTGGCTTAACGCCAGTTATTTTACAGTTCTGAATGTGAGAAGTCAGAACTGGATCTTACTTGGCTAAAATCAAGGTTTGGCAGGGCTGCATTGCTTCTGGAGTTTCTGAGACAATCCACTTCCTTGCCTCTTCCAGCATTTAGAAACTGCCCACATTCCTTGACTCATGGCCTCTTCCTCCATCTTCAAAGCCATCAGCAGTGGGTTGGGTCTTTTTCATGCTCCTCCTCCTCCTCCCATTTTCCGTGACCCTTGTGATGATATTGTGCTCATTCATGTAACCTAATTCAATCTGCAATCTTCATTTCCCCCTGCCAAGTAACCTAACAAATTCAGATTTAGGGAACTAGGGTGTGGACACCATTGGGGGACTATTTTTCTGCCTACTACAGGGTTCACTTTCATTCTTTTGCATGTGACTGTCTAATTTTCTCAGCACCAGTTGTTGAAAAGACTATTCTTTTCGAACTGAATGCTTCTGGCACCCTTGTTGAAGAGTCACTGATCACAAATATATGGTTTGTTGTTCTAGCTCAGTTCTATTCCATTGATATATGTCTATTGTATGTCAATACCACAGTTTGATTACTATAGCTTTGTAGTAAATTTGAAATCAAGAAGTGTGAGTCCTCCAATTTAGTTCTTCAAGACTGGTTGGCTATTTGGGGACCCCTGCAATTCCTCATGAATTTTAGGATCAGTTTGTTGATATCTAAGAAAAGGCTCTCAGAATTTTGAAAGGGATTACATCGTGTCTATAGACCAATTTGGGGATTGTTGCTATCTTAACGGCTTTCCCATGTGGCTCAGTGGTAAAGAAAGTGCCTGCCCACGCAGAAGACACAGGGGTCACGGCTTTGATCCCTGGGTTGGGAAGATTTCCTGGAGGAGGAAATGGTAACCCACTCCAGTATTCCTGCCTGGAAAATCCCATGGACCGAGGAGCCTGGCGGGCTACAGTCCACGGGGTCAGACACAACTGAACACAAGCACACGTGTTATCTTCACAATATGAAGTTTTCCAATCCATGAATATAGGATGTTTTCCCATTTATTAAGATCACATTTTAAGTTACTCTTCGGCAAAGCTTTATAGTTCTCAGCGCATAAGTCTTGCACCTCTTTTGCTGAAATTATTAAGTATTTTATTCTCTTTGCTGCTATTATAAATGGAACTGTTTTCTTAATTTGCTACTTCTTTGAAAGATGCACTGCCTATGCAAATCTCACTGCACTTACGACACTATCCTAAACTCTCAGGTTCTGAGGTGGTCCAGCTGCCCTGACCTACCAGACCTCCTGCCCCTTCCAATCCTCCCTGCTCATGTTATTCCCTGAATATTCTATCTTATCGGGCTTCCCTCATGGCTCAGTCGGTAAAGAATCTGCCTGCCTGGAATGCAGGGGAACCCGGTTCGATTCCTGGCTCAGGAAGATCCCCTGGAGAAGAAAATAACAACCCACTCCAGTATTCTTGCCTGGAGAATCCCATGAACAGAGGAGCCTGGCAGCTTTGTCTCCATGCCGGCCCGCGAGCTGCCCTCTGCCGCCGCCCCCGCTGGCCTCGCGCGCTGGACGCTGGGCTTCTGCGACTGTAAACCACCACCATTCTATCATATCAGCCAAGGCCCACTAGTCTCAGTCTGGGAGCTTCTCCAGGCAAGACCCACGGGGGAGGAGATCTCCACAGAAACGTACAGGAGAAATTCAACACAGCTCCTACACCGTGCCACAGTTCAGGTGGGTTGAGAGGACTCTGAACAAACCAAATACACTGGTCCTTATCAAGTATATACTTTAAAATACCGAATTATACTTTAATTAAAGAGAGAAACAACAGATACCAACAAGATAAACGTGCTAGTTCAGAAATTTCAAAGTCCACCAAAATCCCCGCCCTCCAAGAAATCGGCTCCCTCCAACCCCACCCCAGGGCCCCCTCATTGCGAGCCTCGAAGCTCTGAGCTCCGGTCTCTAGCCCCGCCCTGACATCGGGTAGTAGAGCTCAGCTGCACCTACTCTGCCTGCTCCAGCCCAGGAAAAAGCTCCATGATCAGGCAAAAAAAAAAAACCAGTGAGCGCATCCGGGCTCACCGCCCGGCCCCTCTGGGACGTCATCCGTGGGTCTGCGCATGTGCTGCAGGCACCTGGGTAGGCGTTCACGCAGGCGCACTCGTGGCCGCCGGGAGGGCTTCCTCCTGCCACCGCCATCGCCATGGCCGCGCCGGCCCCCCGCCTCATCTCTGTCTTCTCGAGCCCGCAGGAGCTGGGTGCCTCGCTGGCGCAACTGGTAGTGCAGCAGGCAGCAAGCTGCCTGGCGGATGCCGGCGCCCGCTTCACGCTCGGCTTGTCCGGCGGCAGCCTTGTCTCCATGCTGGCCCGCGAGCTGCCCGCTGCCGCCGCCCCCGCTGGACCCGCTAGCCTCGCGCGCTGGACGCTGGGCTTCTGCGACGAGCGCCTCGTGCCCTTCGAGCACGCCGAGAGCACGTACGGCCTCTACCGGGTGAGAGCTACGGGGGCCGCCGGGGGTCACGCCGAGAGGGCCGCGCTCATCGCCTGGACCCGGCTACGGAGGCCACCGGGGGTCATTTCGAAAAGGCCGCGCCCACCGCCTGAACCAGGCGACGAGAGTTATGCAGGGTAGCACCGTGCCCTCTGCCTGGACTGCAGCTGGGAATGGTCTGCTGGGTGCCCTGAGGTTCCATCAGGGGTGCACCTCCACTGCCACCCGGGTGGACCGGTGATGCATTTTGTGTGTGTGTGCTCTGTCGCTAAGTCGTGTACGATTCAGGTGGCCAGGTAGAGGGCATGACATGAGCAAAGGCATAGAGGCGAAACGGAGTGGTCCATTCCAGGGACTTCGAGAAGCTCAGGCGCTGCAGGCTAGTAAGTGCAGAGGCCGAGTTAGGAAAGAGCCAGGTAGGCGGGATCTGGTGTGGAAACTGGGCCTCGGAGAGTTCTCTTTGATCTCCACTCTGCTTGTGGCGCTGACAACTCCGTGGCTGGTTATCTTTGTCCTGGGGCCCCAGACTCCTATAGAATCAGGGCAACTACCCACCCCCATTTTATAAGAAGGGAGACTGAGGCCTGGAGAAGCTATGGTCTGAGCTGCCCTCCACCCCCCCGCATCTGAGTCAACTCTTCCTGCTGTGGATGGAGAAGGAAAACCCACCCAGGGAAGTGTGGGAGGGGTGGATTTGGCCAGAAGCCTCAGGTTGCTCAGGTCCTGGGTGTGTTGAGTTCTCTTCGCAAAGAAGCTTGAGCTGGGTTTTTTTGTTTGTTTGGTAATAAGGAAGGTTTACTGATTACCTGGGCTTTATTCACATCATCTCATGAAACCCCACAAGCGCCTGTGAGGCGGGGACTGTTAGTACCTGCATTTCATGGATGGAGAAACTGAAGCCAGACAAGGAGAGTCACCTAGTGGCCAGGGAGGGAGCTGGGGTATGAACCTGCCTGGCGGAACCCCCCAGAGAGCACCCGGGACACATTTCAGGGGCAGGGGCCACTCTCAAGTCTGCTGTCCTGCGTGTCTTCCCCTAGAGCTTAATTTAAAAGTGACCTCTTGCTTCTTTTTTACTTTGCCAGACTTTGAAAGACTTTTTAAATTTTTTTTTATTTTTAAAGATTTTTTTGGGGGGTGGGGCAGAGATGTGAACCATTTTAAAAGTCTTCATTGAATTTGTTACAGTATTGCTTCTCTTTTATGTTTTGGTTTTTTGGCGGTAAGGCATGTGTGATCTTAGCTCCCTGACCAGGGACGGAACCCATATCCCCTGCGTTGGAAGAGGAAGTCTTAACCACTGGACCATCAGGGAAGTCCCTGAAAGATTTTTAATTAGGAAAGCCATACTTTCTCAAGTAACAGAATCCTAACAAAACAGTCAAAGAGAAAGTTGCAAGGATATTCAGTGTGTGTGTGTGTCCTTGTCCTTGTATCCAGCACTAGGGACAGTTCCCTCGTAGGGCTCACAGTGGGGTGGGGCACCAACACTCAGGGCAATAAGAGTGGAAATCCGCTCATAGCCGCGTGTAATGCAGTTTGGACAGAAGATAATAGTGTGAGCCCCGGTAGTCCAGTGGCTAAGACTCCACGCTCCCAGTGCAGGGGGCTGGGTTTGCTCCCTGGTCAGGGAACTTAGATCCTGCATGCTACAATGAAGATCAGAGATCCCAAGTGCTGCAGTTAAGACCCAGTCCAGCCCAATAAATATTTTTTAAAAACAGTGTGAGATGATAAGACGTGCCAGGGGAGAAGGGAGAGCATCCTTCAGCCAGGGCAGTGGGGCGCTCTGAGGAGGTGACATTTGGGCCGCGACCAGGAAGATAAGAGGAGCTGGCCACAGGTGAGCTGGGGCAGAAGGCACAGCAGAGGCAAGTGCTCTGCGGTGGGAACCTATGTGGGGCGAGGATTTGCTCCTGCCAGTTTGCCCCGGAAGGGAATCATAATAGTTTCCTGGGGCTGTGGTAGCAAAGTACTAACCAGTGGGTAGCTTAAAACAACAGGCATCGATTCACAGTTCTGGAGGCCAGAAGTTCAAAATCAAGGTGTCAGCAGTCCCATGCTCCCTCCAAAGGCTCTCAGAGAGGAGGCTTCCTTGCCTCTTGCGGCTTCTGGGGGTTCCAGGTGTTTCTTGGCTTGTGGCCACATCACTGCAGTCTCTGCCTCTGTTTCTGCATCACTTGTTCATCCGATTCTCTGTGTCCTCCTCTTGTAAGGACACAAGTCTTTGAATTTAGGGCCTGTCCTAATGCCCTGTGACCTCATCTACGCTAATGACAACTGCAAAGGCCCTCTTTCTAAATAAGGCCACATTCTTTTTTTTTAATTAACTAGTTAATTATTTTTGGCTGTGCTAGGTCTCTGTTGCTGCAAGAGCTTTTGCAATGGGCTTTTCTCTAGTTGTGCCGAGCGGGGACCACTCTAGTCGCAGTGTGCGGGCTTCTCATTGTGGTGGCTTCTCTTGTTGCCGAGTTCGGGCTTCAGTAGTTGTGGCTCCTAGGCTCTAAAGCACAGGCTCAGTTGCCCTGGGGCACGTGGGATCACCCCAGATTAGAGATCAAAGCCGTGTCTCCTGCGTTGGCAGGCGGATTCTTTACCACTGAGCCACCGGGGAAGTCCACATTCTGAGACTCCAGGTGGCCGTGAATATGGGGGCGGGGTCACTAAGCAGCCTGGTACAGGGATGCAGAGGCGTTCCTCTCCTGAAGGATGGACCCCGGGCAGTTAGGCTCACCCTGTACCATGGGCCCACCTTCCGGGGGATGGTTTCTCAGCACCTGCAAAGTGTTTAGAGAGAACCCACCCAATCCAGTTCTAGGAAACCTGCCAAACCGATGTCTAGCCTGAGGAGGAGGAAATGGCTCTGAGCCTCTAGGGGGAGGGCAGCTATGAAGGGGACTCAGGTGACAGAAATAGGGTGCCTGTATTCCCCCCTGACTTCACTCAGCATGATCCCCAAGGGTGTGTGTAGATAGGGACCTTGGGCAGAGCTGGTCTTTCCCACGATGGATCTGTCTGATCGTGCTCCTCCCCAGCTCACACACCCTCCTTGGCTCCCTGTTACGCTCAACACAGAGCCTGCACTCCGCAGGCCAGCATTTGGTGGGGAGTCAGCACCATAAGTTCTGGCTGGCCTATCCCATGTCCTTGCTGCCTTCCCCCTCTGCTCCAAACACTATATTTTTGTTGTTTACCTACTTTTACTTTGTGGATCAGCCCGGCATTGACTTGGCTGAGCTAGGCCGTCCCCAAAAGGAGGCACCGAGGTGGGGGTTGCCAGCATCCATCCCAGAGCAGATCAAAGACCATGGGGCTCATCTCTGCAGGAAAGGGCTGGAACCTTCTGCCTTGCAGGACGCCTGACTCCAGGTACTTCTGCATTAAATCCACCGATCATAGGCTGCGGTGCTTGCTATGGGCTGGGCATGCTCACCCTGTAGCGCAACCCAGAAAAGAAATCAGTGCTTACCACAGTTAACATGTCACACCCCCAAGGAGCAGTTGGGGAAGGTGCAGGCAGAGGTAGCTGCTCGGAGGAGGCAGCTCGAGGGATGTATAAGAGTTTCCTAGGCAGATCAAGAGCTGGTGTACCTGCTGAGGCCTGGAGGTCAGCAGGACCTCCTGGAGGGCTGAGAGGGGCTAGGTTTTACCTTGAAGCCCAAAGGACCCTGGGTGTTTAGAAGCAGGATCCTGGTGTGGCCAGACAGGTGCAGGCCAGAGCCAGGAGACCTCCAATCACCAGGGACTTGAAAGACCTCTGGGGGAATGCCACTGGGATCCTCACTCACACAGGAGGTGGGTATAATGACAGTCGTGTCCTAACCTGGAGGATGCAGGTAGTCCCTGGTGTAAGCCCCATGCCCCACTGACTGTATGTTGCTGTTGGTGACACTGTGCGTCTGTCCACTGCAGACCCACCTGCTCTCCAAGCTCCCTATCTTCGACAGCCAGGTGATCACCATCAACCCCGCGTTACCTGTGGAGGAGGCGGCTGAGGACTACGCCAAGAAGCTGAGACAGGTGAGCCCCTTGGAGCTGCTGCAGGGAGACCTCATCCACCCAGTGGGCTCTCCCAGAGTGATGGAGTAAGCCTACTGGTGACACTGAGTGGTCATCACTGGCAGAAGCTCTCCCTGGGGGTGGTCAGTAGACCCAGTCTCACGCTGGGCAGACCCGTTTGAGAATCCCCCTCTCTCTGAGAGGCCACAGCCCTGCTCTGGGGGAACCCCCAAAGGCGGCCTCACTTCTGACACCCTGGCAGTAGGCCTGGGTATTCACGTCTTGGGCACAGCTGCATCCCCAGATTGTCAGGCCATTGAGACAGTGAAGTGTGGAGCCTTGTAGATTAATAGAGTTCCTTATTTTTGCAGGTAAGGAGCCTTGCTTACTGTGTTACAGCAACTTGTTTTTCTGACAACTGTTTCTTTGTGTCCTCTGAGCTCTTCCCTCACAACTTCTTGGGACTGTCTTCTTTCCCCACCCAGGCCTTCCAAGGGGACTCCATCCCGGTTTTTGACCTGCTGATTCTAGGTGTGGGTCCTGATGGCCACACCTGCTCACTCTTCCCAGACCACCCCCTCCTGCAGGTGAGCACACCCACGAAGGCCCTGCTCACGTCTGAGCCCCAACCTCTGCCGTCTGGGGTTGGGAGGTGCCTGCAGCATGGTGTGAGTCAGCCTCAGCCGACAGGCGTGCCCACTGGGGCTTGACCCTTCTGAGCCTCAGTTCACCCATCAAAACAGGGGCCTTCAGTCAAGTACCACAGAATTAGCAGGGTGGGATGGAACGATGGCGGGACGGTGCCTGGCCTGTGTGAGTACTCAGGAAGTCAAATGATGTTTTTCTGTTTCCACCTTGGGCCTCCCTGCCTCCAGGAGCGGGAGAAAATTGTGGCCCCCATCAGTGACTCCCCGAAACCACCTCCGCAGCGCGTGACCCTCACTCTTCCCGTGCTGAATGCAGCTCGAACGGTCATCTTTGTGGCGACAGGAGAAGGCAAGGCAGCTATTCTGAAGGTAACAGTGAGGGCCCCCTTCCCTAGAAGGTTGTAGGTGGAAAATGTGATCCTAGACACTGCTGGGCTGAAAGCACCACATCCCGAGGCATTTTGGTAATTCTTGGGTTGAAGGAGAGATGAAAACTGCAGATACAGGCTAGTTAGGGGTTAAGAATTGTGAATTGAAATTGACAAGATACGGCCAAGACGGCTTAGAGGTAAATTCATAGCACTTAATATGTATGCATATATATTTCATTATTAACTAGAAAACAATTGAAATAAACCAGTCAAGCACTTTAGAATGAGAACAAAGGAAAATAACATAAATTTAAGAAAAGTCAGAGGAAGGAATAGTGAGATTGAAATCACTGAATTGGCTCATATTCTTAAAAACTTAATGGTAAATAGATCCGTAACATAGAGCCATAACACAGACATCGATCCGTAGCATGACAGCTACCCCTGGTGAAACTGGAGGAAAATCGTGTGTAGTAGGAATAAGGAAAAAGGTATAGTTATACATAATATATTAGGAAAGTATAAAATTAATAAATTTCTATTTATAGAAATATTATATATATTTATAATTTATAAATTTATATATTAATAAATTTATATTGGCAAGAATCCTCCTGCCAGGGCAGGAGACATGGGGTTCGATCCCTGATCCAGGAAGATCCCACATGCCACGGGGCAGCTAAGCCCAGGCACCACGACTGCTGAGCCTGTGATCTAGAACCCCCAAGCCGCAACTCCTGAGCCCACGTACTGCAACTGTTGAGGCCCACGTGCCCCAGAGCCCACGCTCCACAGCAAGAGACGCCGCCACAACGGAAGTGGGTGTCCCACAGCTAGAGAGTAGCCCCCACTCGCCACAACTAGAGAAAAAGCCCACGCAGCAGTGTAGACCCACCACAGCCCCAAATAAACAAACAAAACCACATTTAAAAAAAATCATGAAGTGGATATAAAAATAAACAGAAAAATACCTGAATTACCATCACTGAAAAGACCAACAACTATGGAAGAAACTAGACATATTTTTAAAGATAAATAAGCAACAATTCTTCCACCAACTGTTGGGCCCAGATGTCACCATGAGGGTGGCTAATGTTAGGGTTCAGGGTGTAGACTCCAGCAGACCCAGTGGCCCTGCCAGTGATACCCAGCATGCCCTTAGATGGTCACTGAACCCCCCACCGCCCCACCAAGCCTCAACTTTCCCATCTGCAAGGTGCACTAGGAAGGTTCCTCCCCATGGACCTCCTGAGGGTCAGTTATGGCAGTTCCAACTCACAGTCCACTCACAGGAGGCTGCCCTCAGCCTCAGCTTCCCTGACTGTAAAAAGAGGGGTGAGAACAGAGGCAATCCTGCAGGGCTGTGGTCAGAAGTGAACAAGTTAATGATTCAGAGTGCTTGCCGCAGACCCAGCTGGCAGAGAGTACTATTTCCCATGCCTGCTGATCATGAAATCACATTAGGGGGTCAGCCCACCACACCTAGAGGGACCGAATCCTCCTGACAGCTAAGAAGGCTTTTGACCTTTTTGAGCAGTTGGGAGAAAAAGCAAAAGAGAAGGCATATTCTTTGGTGTGTGAAAATGTTACAGAATTCAGATTTCAATGTCCACGAATAAAGATTTGTTGGAACCTGGCCATACCCACTTGGCGACGAGTCTTCTGCTGGTACTTTTCCCCTGTAACAGCAGAGCTGAGTAGTTGCGACAGAGTTGGGCTGTGATCTACAGAGCTGAAATAGTGACTCTCTGGTCTTGGCAGAAAAGGTGTTCTGGAGACTTCCCTGGTGCTCTAGTGGCTAAGACTCCATGCTCCCAATGCAGGGGGCGTGAGTTTGATCCATGGTCAGGGAACTACATCCCGCGTGCTGCAATTAAAGATGCCCAGTGCTGTAGCTAAGACCTGGTACAGTCAAATAAATAGATTTTTTAAATGTGTTAGGAAAAAAAAAGTGTGCTGACCCCACTGTTAAACAGTCACAGATGATAAAAAGGAAGAGACCCCCATCTCTGCTGGTTGCTTGGAGCCAGGACATCTAGGAAGGGTGATCTCAACTTCTGAGGGTTGGAGAGGTCTGAGGGGTGCTGGGGTGCAGGGAGGGGGGCCCACGCTCCTGCCCTCTCCACACAGCGCATTTTGGAGGACAAGGAGGAGAACCCGCTCCCCGCCGCACTGGTCCAGCCCAGCACTGGGAAACTCTGCTGGTTTCTGGACGAGGCAGCAGCCCGACTCCTGACAGTGCCCTTCGAGAAGCATTCCACGTTGTAACCCGTGCTGAGAGGTGCTACTGCTGTGACTGTGTGCAGCCCCGGTGGCCTGGGACCTTCTGGGGCTGGGCCCCACTGCCAGCCCACTCCAGGCTTCATTTTAGAAAAGCCGAGTGGTGCCACTGGAAGCTGAAGGGTCTGGCCACCAGGCCCGCCCAGGGGCTTAGCGCATGGGCTGTGGCTCTGGGTGACTCAGATATTAAAAGGAGCATCTGTTTGAAGTTTCCACTGTCTCGTGGTCCTTGGTGGGTGGTGGGACCATCGGTCTCTAGGTGGCACGCCTGACTTGTAACATTCATCCCAGCCTGTGGAGGGCAGGAATGGGTGTCTGGCATGAGTGTCGTGGGCCTGCCATAGCAAAGTACCACACATCAGGTGTCTTAAAATAAGTGCAGGTCGCTGTCTCACAGTTCACAAGGCCAGAAGCCTGAAACCTCAGTGTCAGGAAGGTTGGATCCTTCCAGAAGCTCTGCAGGCGAGGATGTCCCAGGTCTCTCTCATGTATTCTGGTTGCTGCTGGCAGTTCTTGGCCTTTCCTGGCTTGGTGATGCCTCACTCCAGTGTCTGCCTCTCTTGTCTGGCAGACTCTAAGTGTCTGGCCTTCTCTCTGTGTGTCTTTCCGTACTTGTCCTTTTCTTTTTTTCTTTTGGTTTGTCTTGTTTTTTTTCTTTGGCCATGCTCCTAGGTTTATGAGATCTCAGTTCCCAGACCAAGGATTGAACCTGGGCCCCAACAGGGAAAGCCCAGAATCCTAACCACTAGGCCACCAGGGAACTCACTCCCATCCTCTTCTGATAAGGACCCCTGTCCTTGGGCATAAGGCCGCCCTAAGTCCTAAATTCTTGAGAGTTTGTCTTAAGATCCTTAATTCATTATGTCTGTAAAAATGCTTATTCCAAATAAGATCGCATTCTGGAGTTTCAAGGGTTAGGACATGGACTTAACATTTATTTTTAACTGCATTAAAATAACACATGACATAAAATTTACCCTCTTAACCATGTTTATACAATTCAGTGGTTTCAAATATGTTTGCATTTTTAAGCAGCCGTCACTGCCATCCATCCCCGAAACTCTCTTCATCTTCTAAATCTAAAACTCCGTACTTGGAACCTCCCGGGTGATCAAGTGGCTAAGACTCTGCTCCAGTGCGGGGGGCCCAGGTTCAATCGCTAGTGAGGGAACTAGGTCCCACATGCCACAACTAAGACCCAGTGCAGCCAAATAATTAAATAAAAGTAATAGCTATGTATAAATATGTGTATATATTTATTTAAAAACTGTTTACTTATTAAATGCTCACTTTCTATTCTCTCCTCTCCCCAGCCCTGGCAACCACCATTCTGTTTTCTGTCGTTATGAATTTTTTTGGGGGGGGGGAGGTATAGTTGATTTACAGTGTTGTGTACAGTACATTATTCAGTCACACATACATATACATTTTCTGTATTCTTTTCCACCCATGATTTATCATAGGATATTGACTGTTGTTCTCTGTGCTATACAGTAGGACCTTATTGCTTATCCTCTATGATTTTGACTCCTAAGTGCTTCATATAATTAAAATCATATGGTATTTGTATTAATGTGATGGGCTTATTTCACTCTGCATAGTGTCCTCAGGATTCATCGATGTTGTAGTGTGTGTGACCTTCCTTCCTCTTTAAAATACAGTCATATCACATTTCAGTTATTTATTCATCAGTCGGCAGACACTTGGGTTGCTTCTGTGTTTTGCTATTCTGAATAATGCTGCTGTGAACAAGGGTGGACAGATAGCTCCTCAAGAGCCTACTCTCAGTTCTTTTCAACAGACATCCAGAAGTGGAATTGCTGGGTCATATGCATATGCTAATTCTATTTTTAGTTTTTGGAGGACCCTCCGTATTGTTTTCCATAGCACTTGTATCATTTTTATATTCCCGCCAACAGTACACGAGGATTCCAATTTCTCCACATCCTGGCTCACGCTTGCTTTCTGGTTTCTTGACAGTGGCCTGTAGACATCATCCTTTGGGGGGACACAGTTCAACCCTCTCTACACTCGCTTGGCCGAACTCCCGCTGCAAACCCAAGGCCAGGGTGACTGCTGCAGGCCTGGCCCTGCTGCAGGCCTGCTCAGAACCTTGAGTGCGCCGAGGCACTGCTTCTTTGCCTCAGGGCTACAGCATTTCCCCAGAGTGCTTATGGCCCACCTGGCTCCAGGGACCAGGGCAAGCAGAGTGGGCGAGGGCCGTGGGAACTGAAACCTCAAATCCGAAACCACAGAGAGTGAAGTTCCTTTCAACTTCTTGTCTGGGTTGATCACTCAGATGTGAGAGTGAGGAAGTGGGACCGATTCTGAGCGGAAACCGAGGAAGGTGGAGGAGAGGTTTGGAAGGAAAGCAGCCCAGCCGTGACCTTGGGCAACAGCAGGTGTCATGACCCCTGAAGCCGCAGGCGGAGGCTGAGAAGTGGAGGGAAAGTGATAAGACAGAAAGACCCCGTGTGGAGGGCCCTGCCTGAGGCATGTCACTTCTGTACCCCTCTCCTGGTAGCAGCAGCTGTTCCTGCTCCAGACCTGCCTGTGGCTCCCCTTTGCCTTTATAGTGAGACCCATCCTCACTCGACCCGCAAGCCCCCATGTGGCCCCTGCAATCCCCACCCTCCTACCTAACATCTACTCCCCATTCACTCTCCTCCAGTCCATCCACCTTGTGTTCTTCCTGAAACCAGCCAAGTCCATTACCACCTCAGGGCCTTTGCATGTGTTGAGCCCACTGCTCAGCATTCTTTTTCCTCCAGCTTTTCGCATGGCTTGGCCCTTGTTCCCTTCAGATCTTGGTGCACCATAACCTCCCTGACCCTTCCTTGCGCCTAGCATTTTCTGTTTTTTCCTATTCCATGTTTCTCCCTTATCCATACTGTCTGACAGTTTTGTTGCTGTGCTAACCAATGGTCCACTGGGGCTGGACCGTGTGGTCTCTTTTGCCCAGGTCTGCATCCCCTGCCCAGGGATGGCACTCAGGCTATTATGGAGTGATGTTGAAAACAGAAATTCTGGGGAATTGGTGAAGATTACAGTCAGATGTTCCTGGTTTAAACAAAATGGAGCTTTAGCTTTTCCTCTGGAGGGAGGCCACCCAGAACTGGTGGAGCAATGTCATAAACTCTTTGGGGACTCTGCAACTGACATCATAGTTGTGCCATTGTTATCATGTGAGTTTTACCTCGTGGTCCAGAGTGGCTGCTTATGCTCCAGCCATCACGTCCATGTTGCACCCACTGGAATTTGATGCTCTCTTCATCTGAAATCCTGTGAAAACCCCATCTGATCACATTTCAGTCTGAAATGTTGACCTTCCTTCCTTCCTGTCTGCCTTTCTGTCTTTCCTCCCTCCCTGTCTTCCTTCCGTTGCCAAACACTGAGGGCTGCTTTGTGCCAGGCAGTGAAAAAACAGCTGAAGGGGTAAGGAGACCCAGCTAATTCAACACAGTCCTCTGCTGTAGACAGGTAAAGCAGGATCTGAAGGGACATGTCCTACGTGTCTACAGCAGAACAGTGGCACCCCACCTACTCCTGCCCTAGCATGGACCCCAGGACTGGAGGTATCAGTTCAGTTCTGTCTCCCAACCTGGGGCTGGACTAGGCCTGAATCCTCCTGGGCCCCAGAATCACTGCCTGGGTACAGATGAGGGGATAGGAACATGATTTAGATGCATGCCCTATCCCTGCCTTCTCCCTGCTTCCCTGGCCTCCCCACACTAACAGTTGCTCTCATGTGCTGCCGGATGTCTGCCCTTCATCCACCCTCCAAGGCCAGCTAGGTCTTTTTTCTCCACCCGCACCCTGGGGCAGCCCCTGCAGAAACCACCCGTTCTGGGGAACTTGGCCCAGGGGAAGCGGGAGGACACAGATGCAGGGTGTGGCGGGCGGGGCAGGGGGCAGGGCAGAGTGGGGAGCAGGTGTCCCACGTGCACACACCCCAGGACTGTGCTCTGGCTTTGGATCCCAGGCGGCTGGCCTTGCAGCACTCAGGCCCTGCAGGTCACCTTGCTCCCAGGGTGGCCCCTGAGCTGAGGAACCTGGGGGGTTGTAGGGAACAGAGGGGTGTTTACTTCACTCAGCGGAGCCCAGGAGACGGCAGCAGGATGGGCGGGCGCCCCTCGAGCCCCCTGGACAAACAGCAGCAGCAGCACCTGAAGGGTGAGTGAGGTAGGAAGAAGCCCGATGTTGGCAGGTGGGATTTAGGGCTGGGTTGTCAGCTACACACGATGTCCTGTTAATGTGAATTCTAGAAAAGCAATGAATACTTACTTTAGTATCAGTGTATCTCAAATTTTGCATGAGGGCATATTTGTGCTGAAAAAAAGTATTCCTTAGTTACCTGAAATTCAAATTTAATTGGTGTTATGTACTTTCATTTGGGTAAATGTGGTAATCCTACTTGGGGCATGGGTTCAGTTGTGGCGGGGGCGGGGTGGGGAGGCATGGGGCCAGGAGGGAGGTGCCCCGAACCTGGCCAGATGTGGAATGATCCTCTCAGGTGGGCAGGGACCAATAGGCCCCTCTGTGTGGACCTCAGGGACTGAGTCACAGTTCTTTTGAGACAAAGAAGGGCCAGTGTCCTTCACACTCCGTACCTACAGCTGAGCACTCACTGTGTCACGTGCACTGGGGATGTGGGGGGGCTCACAGAGACCAAGAAATAAGGTCAAGTTATCAGTACATGAATGGATTCAATATGCTACTCTGCAGAGCTTTGACATTTTTTTCTGTAGTGGCTTAAACAAGATATTTATTCTCCCTCTTATAGAGGGTTAGAATCCCTGAAGAAGGAAATGGCAATGCCTGGGAAATCCCATGGACAGAGGAGCCTGGCGGGCTCCAGTCCACAGGGTTGCAAAAGAGTTGAACGTGACCGAGTGAACAACAACATAGAGGGGGACAGAGGAAGGCAGGCTGATGATAGACAACCCAACTCCTCCCATCTCATAGTTCCACCATGTGTGGCTTCTGTGCCTGAGGTCACTGCCTGGCCCAGAGTTGCTGCTCAAGCTCCAGTCATTCGATCCACATTCCAGTCTGCTCGATGGATGTGTTATAGACACAGTCAAGTGCACACATCTTAGAACAGCTTGAAGAACTTTAACACGTGTGTAATCACCTCCTAGATCAGGCTACAGGACACGTCCATCAGCCCAGAAAGTCCCCTTGTGCTGGGTGAGGTTTTTAAAGATTTTGATAGTCTCCTCAGGTAAGGGGCACAAGGAAATTTTCGGATGCAATGATCTGTTCTTTATCTGTGATGATTTCACAGGTGTGCACATATATCAGACTCATTAACATTTGTGATTTATACAATTAAGCTGTGTTGTACATCGGTTATAAATTAAGCCCGAGTCCCTTAATTCCCCTGCCCCCCACCAATCCCCCTGTGGATAAAAACAGGTCATGGAGGGTTACCAATGAATGGAATTGGAGCCTGTCTTTCGGGGAGGCTTTGGGGTGTGGGTAGGAATCCATAAGTCACTTCTCTGCCTGTTTGGCCTCCACTTGGGCAGGTTGAGAGGACCTGATTCAGCCCCCTCACCATCCTCTCGTCCCTGCAGGCCAGGTGGACACCCTGCTGAGGAACTTCCTGCCTTGCTACCGCGGGCAGCTGGCAGCCTCGGTCCTGCGGCAAATCTCCAGAGAGCTGGGCCCCCAGGAGCCAGCCAGATGCCAACTGCTACATAGCAAAGTGGGTGCCGCAAGGGGGGAGGGGGCGCGGAGCAGGCAGGGCTGGGGAGGCCGTTTGTTTGAGGGTCCCTCTTCACATCTTTGCCCTTGCTGGAGCCACGACCTAGGGTGACTATTAAAAATTCATTCTTGGATTGCAATAATGACATTAGCAGCCACATAGATGAAGCTAGAGATTGTCATACAGAGTGAAGTAAGTCAGAGAAGGGGAAATATCGTATGACATCCGTTATATGTGCCATCTAAAAAGAAATGATCTAAGTGAACTTAGAAAACAGAAAGAGACTCATAGACTTAGAAAAGGAACTTATGGTTGCCAGGGGGAAGGATGGGGGGAAGGGATAGTTGGGGAGTTTGGGATGAACAGGTACACACTGCTTTGTTTAAAATGGAAAACCAACAAGGGCCTGCTATATAGCACAGGGAACTCTGCCCAGTGTTATGTGGCAGACTGGATGGGAGAGGAGTTCGGGGGCAGAAAGGATACAAATGTGAAAAAAAAAGATTCATCCTTTGAACAAACATTCAGTAAGCATCAGCTGCCTGCCACGTCCCTGGTTGGATGCTGGGGTGCAGGGTGATGCTAAGTTGCTTCAGTTATGTTCGACTCTTTGCAACCCCATGAACTGTAACCCACCGGGCCCCTCTGTCCATGGGATTCTCCAGGCAAGAGTACGGGAGTGGGTTGCCATGCTCTCTTGGGTATCTTCCCAACCCAGGGATCAAACCCACATCCCTTACGTCTCCTGCGTTGGCAGGCAGGTTCTTTACCACTAGTGCTCCCTGGGAAGCCCTGCCAGGGAGGCTGGGGACTCAATAGTAACTGAGAGAGACTTCCCTCTGCCCTCCGGGGCTCACAGTCTAATTGGGAGAAATGACAAGTCAGTTATCAAGTTAATGTATCATGATGCAGGATAACCCCTGATAGGTGCCAGGAAGACAAAATGAAAGGTGGTGTTGAGGGTGGGAAGCTGGGGTGTAGGAAGGCCCTTCTGAGCTGAGATGTAAAGGATAAGACAGAGCCAGAGCATTCTGGAGCCCACATTGGAAGGTCATCTGGGGAGAGGGCACAGCCAATACCAAAGCTCTGAAGTTGGAAAAGGTGTGGCCTTGGCTGAGTGCAGTTCCCAAAGGCACAGCATGCCCGTTGGACCCCCAGGCCTCTTCATGTGTCACCCTCCCTATTCCATCCCATACTTTGGCTGCTACTACTTCCAAGAAGCCTTCCTTGATTACCATCACCCTTGCCTGAGTTGGGCACCTCCTCTGGAACCCCTCATCTGTCTGCTTCTCCAGCGCAGCTCCAGGGTCACAGGTCTGCCTCCTCCACTTGTCTGCTTTGTGGGACAGGGTTCAAGTCTTATTTCCCCTTCCCACGTGGTGCCTGCACCTAGTAGGGGCTCAGGAAGAGTATGTCGATGGAACGAAAGAGACTGGAGCTGCCCAGTCTCAGCTCCAAATGTCTTCAGAGCTGGACGATGGTGCCCAGGATCTCCATGTGCCCTGCCCAACTTACTCCATCTTCACCAGCCTCAGAAGATGAGTCTTTGACTATTGAGGAAACCAAAGCACAGAGGGGTGAAGTGACCTGCCTGAGGTCACCACTGCCAGCAAGAGGCAGAGGCGAGATTGGAACCCAGAGCCCACAGTCCTTATGACACCGGGTCATCTGTCCCAACTGGGGCTCTGAGATTTCCTCTTGGGCACCCCATCTCCTAGCTGTGTCTGCCCTGGGATTGGGGCCCCGTGGTACTGTGGACACAGAGCCCACTCCCACCTGGGATGCCACCTGTCCCGCTTGGGGCACCACGGGGTCTGGGTGTTGCCCCCACCTGCACCTTCCACCACCTGTTGGTCCCAGCCACCTGGCCAGGGCACAGCTGATGTGGGGGTTCAAGCAGCATGGAGGAATCTCCTCTTGCTTCAGTTGGAACATTTTCTTTAATATTTATTTTTATCTATTTGCATTAGGTATATCATTTCTATAATAACATTTTAACAATATTGCCATGAAAAATGTCAGACCTAGAAAGAGGAATGGAGAATCCTTTAACAAATATCTTAGTTCCCACTACTCTACCAAAGAATTAAAACATCACAAATGCTGGTCATTTAGTCATCAAATATTTACTGAGTGCCAACTATGCACCAGGCACCACTCTGGAGCCCAGTCGTGGGACAACACAATTCAGGTGGACAGGTAGTGAGATGAGAAATAAAGAAAACGAAACAAGTTAATGTCCCATCCTGCCTGAGGGAGGGGCCTGTGGACAGAGGCCTGGCCGTTTCTCATAAACTTAAAATAACACCTGTTCCATGATCTGGCAATCCCACCCGTATCAGTTAGCTATGCTGCGTAACAATACACTGCAAAATCACTCCTTCAAACAACACACATTTATCAACTTATCTTTGGCTGTGCTGGGTCTTCGTTGCAATGTGCAGGCCTTCTCTGGTTGCAGCAAGCAAGCAGGGGCTGCTCTTCAGTTGCCCCGCATGGGCTTCTCATCGCAGTAGCTTTTCTTGTTGCAGGACGGGGGCTATTGGGTGTGCAGGCTTAGTAGTTGCGACTTATGGGCTCCAGAGAATGTGGGCTCAGAGTTGTCGTGCGCAGGCTTAGCTAGGCCATGGCATGGAATCTTCCCAGACCAGGGGTCAGACCCATGTCCCCTGCGTTGGCAGGCGGATTCTTTACCACTGGACCACCAGGGACATCCCAACATACATTCAGCATCTCAGTTACGGTGGGTCAGGAATCCAGACGGGGCTTCGCCAGGTCCATCCTTTCAGTTTCTCAATCAAGATGTTGGTCAGGGCTGGGGTCTCATCTGAAGCTCAAATGGGGGGGATCCCCTTGCAAGTAAGTTGGAGATAACAAAAGTGTCTGCCTCGATTCATATTTGGAAGTGAATGCTGTGAGCATGTGTGATAAAGAATAAAACATCACAACAGCAGCTCCCAAGCACCTTGTACTTGGGGGCACTCAGCTCACAGCACGAGCTGTCCAGGGGATTTGGACACTGGGACACCATCAGATGCTTCTGATATCTGCCTGCCCATCCTCCCACAGAAGCTACCCCGCGTCCGTGAGCACCGAGGGCCCCTGGCCCAGCTGCGGGGCCACCCACCCCAGTGGCAGCCAAGCTTCTGTGTTCTGCGTGGGGATGGCCGCCTGGAGTGGTTCAGCCACAGGGAGGTGAGTGCGTGGCTTACAGTCCATCTACCTCTCCATCCCACCCTCCCCAGTGTGGGTTTGGGGTCCAGTTCCCAGCATAGCCCCGCTCCTTTCTTCAGTCATCAAATATGAATCAAGGTCATCTGTGTGCTTGGCCCCTGGATGGGCAACCATCTCCTGCTGTGCCAGGCGGGTAAACTGAGGCCCAGGCCAGGGTAGGGACTCACTTGTGGTCATCAGCAGAGTGAGGTTGAAACCATGCGAGGCCTTTGCATATCCCACCTGCATCCTGCTTCCCAGCTGGGGAATTCTTGTCTCCCTGGGACTCAGTTTTCACCTCTGTGAAATGGGATGATGATGGTCTATGCCACATGGGGCTGTGAGGATTCGATGAGATAGTCCTCATATAGCACTACAGACTGGCCTAAGACACAGTGGGTACTGGGTGTTCCACTGTGGGGAAGGGCGGAGGGGTGGAGGCAGTGAGGTGGGCTAACCCCAAATCTTCCCCTGATCCCACGCTGGGACATAGAAGCCACCATTTAGATCTGTCCCAAGACAGTTCTTTGGATGCCTTTTGCAGGAATATGAAAATGGGGACCGTCCCCTGGGCTCCACGACCCTGACGGGGTACACAGTCCTGACTTCCCAACGTGAATATCTCTGCCTGTTGGATGCTCTCTGCCCAGACTCCTCAAGTAAGGCTCCTGGGGACCCCAAGAGCTGGCTTCTCTACTTTTGCACTGGTGATACTGGAGCCAGATCATTTTTTTCTGCAGTGAGGGCTGCCCACTGCACCACAGGATGTTAAATAGTATCCCTGGCCTCCACCCACCAGATGCCAATAGCACTCTGCATCCCAAATGTGACAGTCAGATATAACTCCAGAAACTGCCAAGCGTCCTTAGGGGCAGCGTTGCCTCTGGGTGAGCACTCTGTCTCTTGGAAGAGCAACACCCACTCTTGTCAGAGTGAAGGAGTTAGGTCACTAAACCAGACTCAAAGCAGCAAAGGGTAAAAATGATAAAAATCTGGTGTCAGCAAGCATATGGAGAGATGGACAGTGGTGGGCAGGAAAACTACAGACTTCCATCTTCCTCCTCTTCCTGCCCCTCCAACCTCTCTTCCCCTCACCTCCCCTTCCTCCCCACTCCTCCTCCTTCTCTCTCTGAATAGTGTAAGGAGCAACATAAGTGGCTGGCATGCATCCGACTGAGGGCCTGCATCAGCTCATTGACTCTGTCCAGGAGGCAGTCCCATCACTAATCACCCCATGTCATAGAAGGGGAAACTGTGGCTTCGGACTACCATACCGTTAAGAGATAGAGCCAGAATTACACCCTTTGCTTCACTGCAGAGCTATTCTGCTGCTTAATGATGCAAAGATGTAGCAATGAAAACCATCTGCAGAAATGCTGATGATGTTGAAAAGATGGGAGTCCACCCAAATACTCATCCTTTGGGGTTGAGTAAATAAACTCTGGCCTGACCCTTAGGAAAGAAATCTGTGCAGCCTCTGAATGTATCCCAGACATACACAGGAGCCAAAAGGCCAGTTATACATCAGAAAACTCCACCCTGTTAAAAAATGCATCCCATATAGCTTTGTGCAGATTTAAAAATCTGGAGTAATGTCTCCCAAACTGTTAACAGTTATTATCATCTCCGGAGGCTGTGATTAAAGGGCTGCATGATGAGGAATGTCCACTTCTTTCTGCATTATTGTATGTTACTGCAGTTTATATCTATCACTCTGAAAAGATGAACAAAACACTTAAGGATTTACGAGATCTCAATTTAATTAATCTGGGCTTCCCTGGTGTCTCCGTTGGTAAAGAATTTGCCTGCAGTGCCAGAGACCACAGGCAGCCTAGGAGACCTGGGTTTGATCCCTGGGTAGGGAAGATCCCCTAGAGAAGGAAATGGCAACCCACTCCAGTATTCTTGCCTGGAAAATTCCATGCACGGAGGAACCTGGTGGGTTACAGTCCATAGGGTCACAAGAGTCCGACACAATTTAGCAACTAAATCACTGCCAATTTAATTAATTGAAATAAATTCACTCATTTTTGTCCTCCCAATTGTTCTAGGTCATTGGTATCACTTTTTAGCTCATTTTACAGACAAGAAAACTGAGGGATTTTTTTAGGGTGATGGAAATCTGTGTGAAGAGCTAGAAAATGGTTTGGCCAGGTATGAATCTGGGCCTAGCTGACTCCAGCACCCTCCAGCAAGCAGGACTCAGATCACATGCCAATTCAGACGGTTGGTGGTGGCTCCCCAGGCCGCTGTGTTGAGGAGAATGCTGAGGTGGATTATTAATATCTGCCCTGGGCACACCTCCTCCTGGGACTGAGCTGGAATAAGGATCTTCTAAGTATTCCAGTATTCTTGTGAAAATTCCATGGACAGGGGAGCCTGGTAGGCTACAGTCCAAGGGGTCACAAAGAGTCGGACACAACTTGAGCAGTTGAGCTCACACATGGAAGCATTTCATGGGGAATGAAGGGAATGAATGAATGAAGATTCGAGCTTCCCTGTCTGCTTTCAGGAGACCACACACAGGAAGAGCCTGATCCCCTCTTGGAAATGCCTGTTAGCTTCCCTCTGTTCCTGCAGCATCCCTTCCGCCAGCACCTCTGTTTCTCCGCAGCCACAGGGGAGGCGCAGCGTGCCTGGAGACTAGCCCTGCAGGGCGGCATCCGGCTTCGAGGCACAGGTGGGTCCTGGCAAAGGGCAGGCAGTGGTGGGGTGCAGAATCTGGGGTCAGATGGCTCTGCTTGTGCTGGCTGTGGAATCCTCTCCAAGCCTCAGTTTCCTTATCTATAAAATGGATTGTGGGGAAGGACAGAGGGGAAACAGGCAATTATGCATGGCCAGGGCTGTGATGAGGACACAGGCCTGTGGGAGCTTAGCCTGGGGATCAGGGAGGGGAAGTCAGAGCTGGAGTCCCAAAAAGATGAGGGACCAGCCAGGTTAAGAAGAGGAAAAGAACTGACACATACAGTTGGGCAGGTTGTTGACTGAACAAATGTACTTAACTGGAGAGCCAATTGGAGACTGCCTTGCGACCTGGGTGGTGACTGCCTGTAGGAGATGTCTTTTCCTAAATGGCATCGGCATTGACAGGAATTTAAGCCAACTGCAGGAGACAGTGGAGGACAGAGGAATCTGGCGTGCTACAGTTCACAAGGTCACAAAGAATCAGACATGACTGAGCATCTGAACAACAAAACATAAAGCTCGCTTATGGGGTGATGATGGTCTTAGGGAGGTGTGCTTCCTGCGGAGGGCAATTCTTTGTGCAAAGGTCTGGAAGTGGTTGACCTAGCTGTTTGAACCTGGCGTGGAGGTGGAGGGCTTCCTCCTGAAGTGATGGGGAGCCAGGCAGCCTGAGGAGAGTAGGGGAGGAATGGGTGGACACTTAGGAGTCGCCCCCTCAGTCCTGCAGCGAAGTCAAGCGCCGGCAGCCCGTGCCTTCCTAGATGCCATACGGCTCTACCGGCAACAACACGGCCAATTTAGCAACGACGACGTGACCCTAGGCTCCGACGCTGAGGTCAGTGCCGCACCAGGCCGCACCCGGGACCCCCAGGCCCCCTCTCGGCCCACTGAGGTACCCATGGTCACCTTTCCCGCAGGTGCTGACCTCGGTCCTGATGCGGGAGCTGCTGCCAGCGCTACGAGCCCAGACCCTGCCCGGCCTGCGAGGAGCCGGCCGCGCCCGGGCCTGGGCCTGGACCAAGGTAGGCACAGGGTCGAGGAGGTGGAGTAGGGACGCTCGGGAGGCCAGGAGGGGGATAGGAGTCGGACTTGAGTGCCCAGTTTCTCTGCGCGTCTCTCTATGCCGGTCTCTGTCTCTCGGTCCCTCTCATCCCCGCCCCGTCTTGGCGGTCTACGGCGCCCCTGGCCCTTGTCGGGTCCCCTTGCTGGTCTGAATAGCTCCTGGACGCCGTCCACGCTGCAGTCCTGGCTGGAGCCTCCGCGGGACTCCGCGCCTTCCAGCCCGAAAAGGACGAGCTGCTTGCGGCCCTGGAGAAGACAATCCGCCCAGATGTGGATCAGATGCTGCGGCTGCGGGCACGCGTGGCTTCCAGGCTGAAGGGTGCGGTTCGGGGGCGTGGCCTAGAGGGGCAGGGCTTGAGTGGGAGGGGCGGGGCTGGCAGCCGTAGAAAAAGAAGGGGAACCGGTTGGGTGTAAGGGTTGGGGGTCGATGATCTGGAACCCTGAGACCTAGCAGGGGCAGGGCCAGAAAAGGAAAGGGCGGGGCCGAAGTGGGAGAATGGACGTGGTTTTGAGGTTTAGGCTGAGGGTGGGGCGAGACAAGGGCCGAGTCAAGAGGAAGAGCTGGGCCGCGGGAAGGGGGAGAGCCAGGGACGCAGAGGGTGAGACTCCAGACCCTGACTGGGTGGGGAGATGGGCCCAGGCGTTGGCAGTAGCGGGTCTGACCCGGGATGAGGTTGTCCGGTCAAACAGCGGAGATGGCTCCTACTCAGCGCAGTAACAAAGAGAACTGGGTTTGAATCCGGACTCGGCCTCCTAGTGTGCGACTTTTGAGCTGATCCTCATCGCACTTGAAGCCTCAGTTTTCTCATTTGTAAAATAGGATAGAGGAGGATGCTCAGAGTCTGCGCTCCCATCTTCCTCACACCTCCCCCCTCCCCTCTCCTATTTGCTGAGCACCTGGAGGAGATCCAGGCCAGTGTCTTCCGCCGCAGCCGAGGTCCAAGGCCCCCTGGAGTCGTGCCTGCGCGGGAAGGTGGATGCGCAGCTGCCCCGGATCACACAGACGCTGCTGAGCACTGTGGAAGCCGAACTCGCGGCGGTGCGGACCCTCCTAACCCAGGGCATGGATCGCCTGTTCCGCCTCCTTCGTGGGAGTTCCTCCAGCACCCAGCTGCGGAAGGAGGTGAACTTCAGGGGCTCTGGTTCATCGGGCCTATGGGCAGTATCTTAACTTTATGGAAGAGTCACGTGAACCTTGCATCTTTCTTATTTGAAAATCCTCTTTTGAAAATCTCCGAACTTTCTTCTAGGCTGCGTTTTACTCAGGGTGGGCCACGATGGGCGGGGAGGAGTGAGAGGCCAAGATTAGCGATTTAGCAACAGTCATCTGGAGTCACCGGACCCGGAAACTCTTTCTCCTCCCATTCACTTGTTTGGCCACAGCCCACCCCATCTCCTGAGACAGAATTCTGCTCTATGCAGGTCAGCTTAGTTCTTCTGCTATGAAATGAGAGCATACTGTATGCCAAGAAACATTCAACTCATTGTTGACCTTTAAAATGAAACAGCCAGTTATTTTACCAACAAAACATTTTAGGGAGAGAGAGACAGCCTCCACATTGTAATTTGGGACATGCAAGCTAGGGCAAAACCATAGGCAAATCTCACAAAGGGGAGGAATGTTACTTTATAGAGAAAAAGGAGGAAGTTGGGAGGGGTGACTTTGAAGGAAAGCAGGAGTTCAGGATGTTGACACTTTCTCATTGGCTGGGTGGTGGTAGTTTCTCATTGGTTGGGGCTGTTCCTGGGTAAGGAGAAAATCTTCCTCCAGTGGGACTGGTGAAGCAGTACTTTTCTTTTCCCCGTTTGGAGGGGAGGGCAGAGGGCAAGGAGCGGCAGTGCATGAGAGCTCTCCCTTTAGGGCTTAATGGCTTCATTTTATTTCTTTATTTGGCCCAGCCACTCGACTTGTGGGATCTCAGTTCCCTGACCAGGGATTGAACCTGGGCCATGGCAGTGAAAGTGCGAAATCCTAACCACTAGACTGCCAGGGAACTCCCACGACTTCATTTTAAATGAGGTTTCCAGCACTCTTGCCTGGAGAATCCCATTGACAGAGGAGCCTGGTGGGCTACTGTCCACAGGGTCTCAAAGAGTCAGACAGGACTGAGAGACTAACACTAACACTCCCTTCATGAGCCTTCACATCTCCATTTCATAGTCATCTCCTCCAGAAATTTTCCCTGGTCCTTTCTGCAGCTGCAGCTGCTTATGCTTCCCTCCTCATAGGAGCATTTACTCACTACTATGGTTGTTCGTCTGAACTCTGTCTCCTCCAACTTTTGCGTGGGCAATTTGAGGGAAAATACCACTTTGGATTATTCCACTTCTGCAGCCCCAGGATCTAGCACCAAAAGGACATCAGGTGATGGCATTGGTGGGACAAGGGCTGGGTGTGCCCATTTCCCCTCCGTCACGCCATCACCACAGTATCATTTTCTTCAAGTTCCACCATTTTATGTCCATCACACCATACCTCACCTTTATTGTGGGTTTTTTTGTGTGTGTGACAGCTGAGTTGGGATGTGTTTCCAGTTGTGTTTCCCCTTCAGTGAATTGGCCATGAGGCCCTTGGCCCTACTTTTCCACTGGTGGTGTTTTTCTCACCTGACTGTCATTGGAATGCAGGTGTACTCATTTGGGGAGATGCCATGGGACCCAGAGCTGATGCAGATTTGCTACCGGGAGGCCAAGAGGAGCCAGGGGCAGCTGGGGCAGCTGGCAGCGCTGTTTGGCTTCTTTGGAACACAGAGCCTAGTGTTTGGGGCCCAGGATCTCGCACAGCAGGTAAGGGTTAGTTGGAGGCTGGGAGGAGACGAGGCAAGGATGGCAGCCCGTACTTAACAGGTGCTACGTGTGTGCTGAGGAGACCACAATGACCCAGACAGACCTGAGCCTCCCTGGCCGGGCTCCCAGGGTCACGCAGACCCGAACTCGTGAGCAGGCAGTAACCACATCTGATGGACAGGGCTGTGACGGGGACACCCGAGGTGCTATGGGAACCCTGAGGGGGCACCTGATCCATCTCCAGGGTTGGGAGAGTTTCCAGGAGGAGAGGACTGCCAGGCTGGGGCAGCCATGGGAGGAATGGGAATAGGGTATGTCCTGGGTGTAATGAACAGTGTGGTTAAGCCCTGGAAGGTGAGAGAGCTTGTCCACCTTTGGGAAAGTAAAGCAGTTTAGAGACATCGGGTTGTAGGTTTCAAGAGTGGGCAACTGTGTGAAAGATACGACAGAGAGGCGGGGAGGCAGATGAATCAGGGCCTTGAGCAATGAGGCTGCAGGGGCTGGGTTCTTTTCAAGGGCAGTGGGAACCACAGCAAGTGTGTGAGCCGGAGAGGGGCACGAGCAAACTGAAAGTTTTTTAGAAAGCCCTGCCTGCCATGGGGGGGCAGTGGCTGTCGGTGGCAGGAATGGAAGCAAGAAGGTCTGAACCAGAGCAGGTTGGTGGAGAGAAGCCAGGGGTTTTGAAGGCCAAGGGGATGGGGCCTGCTAATGGACGTGGTAAGTGAGAGAGATAGAGGTTGAGAAGACCCAGTTCTGCCTGGCCCAGTTGTTCGGTCTGCATACTGCACAAGAGAGCTCAGTCATGAAGCCTGGACTCTGGACAACTCTCTGCTCCCCATGCTGGGCCTCCTGGCACTGACTGGATGAGGCTTAGGTCCTGAGAGGAAGAGAGTGCTATATTTTTCCTTTTTAAAATTGTATTTTTAAATATTTATTTATTTGGCGGTTCCCAGTCTTAGTTTTGGACGCAGGATCCTTAGTTGCAGCACATGGGAATCTTCAGGTGTGCCATGCCAACTCTTAGTTGCCTCATTTGGGACCTAGTTCCCTGATCAGGGGTCAAACCAGGCCTCCTGCATTGGGAGCTCAGAGTCTTAGCCACTGAACCACCAAGGAAGTCTCAAGGGTACTGTATCTTGGGACAAGAAGGAGCCTGGGGGGAGGTAGCTGGTCAGGGCAGGCTGGATACTGAGAAGGGTTCAACTGAGCAGGCGCAGGGCCCAGAAAGAGCATGGATTTCCAAGGCTCATCTCAGCATCTCCTCCCACAGCTCATGGCTGACGCCGTGACCACCTTCCTACAGCTGGCTGACCAGTGTCTGACCACAACTCTGGACTGCGACCAGGCCACCCAGCAGCTGGAGAAAGTCAGGGGGCGCATGCTGAAGGTGAGGTCTGCGAGGAGGGCATGGCGATGGGCCTGACTGTTCAGGTGGTTGGGGGACCAGCTGCTGTGTGTGTCATGCAGAAATTCCAGTCGGATAGCAGCTCGGCACGGAGGAGGTTCATCCACAGCTGGCTGCTCTGCATCTTCCTGCCCTTTGTGTTGGGCCAGCTGGAGTCGAGCTGCAAAGCGGTGAGCTGATGGGGGACAGGCCCTACAGAACAACCAAGCATCAAAGAGCCACCCTGATGCTTGAAGACTTCGGTTCCCTGAGCCCTGAGGCTGGGTCAGACGGCTCTTCTGGGCTTCCATAATGTTCTCTGCTTCTCCCATGACAATGCTCGATGTCTGCCATTTGAGAGCTTGCATGGGGTCCCATGTATCACATATCAGCAGGTGATACAGGCTTCAGAGAAAGGAGGAAGCAGAGAGGGAGTGTGTGCGGGGGGAGGGCTCTGAGTGGTTAGGAGGCTCTCTTTGAGAAGATGATGCTTGAGAAGCAGTGAACTAAAGGCATGAGGCGTGTCAGGGGAAGGGTGTTTTTTGCATATGCATAGGTCCTGAGGTAGATCTGATTCTGGTATGCTGGAAAACGGTGAAAAGGCCAGTGTGGTTGGAGCTTGGCGAGCGAGAAGGTGGGAAGTAGACAAAGGAAGAGGTCACAGGCACCTGGCTACACACGGCTTAGGGGCACTGGAAAGTGGTCTGCAGCAGGGGTCAGGCAGGAAGTGGCTGTGAGGGGACCCAGCAGGAAAACCTATCCTGTTCCCACTGAGGTGTGATGTGCTTTGTTTCACCAATCCCCACAACAACCAAGGGAATAATGAGTCAAGGAGTCCATTTTAAAGATGACCAGACTGAGGCCCAAATTTCCCTGGCTAATCAATGGACATGAGTTTGAGTAAACTCTGGGAGTTGGTGATGGACAAGGGAAGCCTGGGGTGCTGCAGTCCATGGGGTCACAAAGAGTCAGACATGACTGAGCAACTGAACTGAACTGAATCAGTGACAAAGCTGGAGAAGGAGTCCATTTTAAAGATGAGGAGACTGAGGCCCAAATTTCACTGACTAATCAGTGACACAGCTGGGGCTGGAACCCGTGTCACACACAGCCCACTCCTCTAGCTCAGCCCCTCACCTGCTTTGGTTCTAGAAGCTGCTTAAGTTTGAAGGGGACGTCCTTGCTGTGGGCAGCCCTGCCCTGACCGTCGAGGGGATTTACGAGGATGTTGTCCGGGGTTTCCTGCTCCAGAGGATCAATCGAGGTGAGCCCCTCCCCCTACAGCTCAGGGGACCCTGGTGACTCCTTGCTGCATCTACTGAGCCCTACCAGCGTCCCCATTGCCTCTCACTTCCTGTGAACACTAGCCTTTTGACTCAGGGCCAGGACTGGGAAAGAAGGTGTCTGGGGTGGGAGAGCCTATAAGGACAGTGATGGAAGTTCCCTGAAGGAGGGGGCACTGGAGTGGGGCTGTGAGGGATGTGTAGGAGTTCTTAGGCTGAAAGGAGGGAGGGAAAATTTAAAAACTTGGGATACATATTTACATTTATTCATTCAAATAACCTCTCCCTGTTTTATTCTGAGCTGGCATTGAGGTCCCAAGTGTACGTGGACTTGAGAGTAGGCCTCTCAGGATTTCCTGGGCTGGGAAGAGGCTCCTGAACAGTCTCTTCTCCCTCCTGCCTTGTCGCTTCCTTCTTGACCCAGTGCCTGTGACTGCTGAGACATGTGTACTCACAGGGTAATGAGCAATGTGTAATGGTTATTCAGGGAATGCCACAGCTGACACAGAGGGAAGGAGAGGAGGCTGGAGGCTGGAGGCTGTCAGGGAAGATGTGCAGAGCCTAGCATGACAGGTAGAGGAGTTTAGACATTTCGTGGCAGGCAATAGAGAGCCATGGAGAGTGTGTGAGCAGAGGGCAACAGAGGCCAGACTGGAAGCTAGAGAGGAGGCTGAGGACCTGGTCCTGGGAGCAAATGATGGACTTGAGAAGGGGCAGAAACCAAGGGGACAGAGCCCAGGCATGAGGAAGAAGCAGAAATCAGAGGCTGTTGTTGGCCTTGGGTGTTACTAGGTACATGGGAGGGACCACAACCCTGGAAATGGTGTGGATAGACTGTAGAGGCGTCCCAAAGGGCCTGGATTTGAAGGACACAAAGAAGAAAGGGGATTTCCCTGGCAGTCCAGTGGTTAAGAATCTGCCTGCCAGTGCAGGGACACAGGTTCCGTCCCTGGTCTGGGAACTAAGATCCCATGTGCCTCAGGGCAACTAAGCCCACGCTCTGCAACTACTGAAGCGCATGTGCCCTAGAGCCTGTGCTCTGGGACGAGAGAAGCCCCTGCATGTGGAGAGTAGCCCCCACCCGCTGCAACTAGAGAAGAGCCCACGCAGCAACAGAGGCCCAGTGCAGCCTTTAAAAAAGACAAATACAATTCAATGCATATATATGTATATGTATTAAAAAAAAAGAGTAAGAAGGGATGCAGAAAGAGCAGTCAGAGTTAGCAAAATTCTGGGAGCCAGGAAGTAAGGGTGAGAAGAAACGCAGAGAATCTCAGAGGAGAAACTCAGAGATAGCAAAGTTCTGGGAGCCCGGAAGTAAGGGTGAGAAACTTCCTTGTTCTGTGCATGGCCACACAAAAAGAACCCAGTTATCTTAGAATAGGGGACATTTTAAATGGAAAAAGTTTTTAGAAAACAAGTTTCTATTCCTAGAAGCTTTACATGTCATGTGGGTGGGGTATGGTGGGTGGCTGGGGGCGGGGTTTCCACCCTGAACTGATTTGTGAGGTCTGTTTGAAGTGCTGTGCTGAAAGGTGGAGTAGGTCACATTCAGGCTCAGTGAGGGTGTGAGGATTGGCTAGCAGTGTTTGCCATGGGCACAGGTGTGGGCATAGGTTCGTCTGAGCCCTTCCCTTAGGGCTCCTGGTTGAGACACATCCCCCATCCTTTGCCCTCTTGTGGCCTCCCTGGGAAAATTCATGGAAGCCCTGGGATTCCGGGGTTTATCCACGTGGGCCCAGGGGTTTCTGTTTTATTTTAGAATTGAAAAAGGCCCTTGGGGCCAGAAACATGTCCTGCATTCTGGATGACTGCTCAGAGGAGCCATGGGACCAGGTAGAAACAGGTGAGGCGCTCAGAGGTTCTTGGCTCATGCCAGTGAATTGCTGGGGGTCAGGCAGGGGGTTCTCCAGGGGGGTTGTGAGTGTGGGTTCTTGGATGGAGCAGCATGCACCTTGTCTGCTGACTTGGCCAGGTGGCCAGGCTCATAGTGAGCTAGGGCAATGGCAAGCCACAGAGTGTACCTAAGTGATAGAGGTATCCTCTGACATGCATATGAATTTGTGTCCCATTTCTTCTTGTCAGGACTCTATAGGGCCTCTCCCAGCAGCTACTGGTTCCCAACACTGGTGGGGAAGATAGTGGTGATGGGAGTTTTGAGTTCACTTCGAACAATGCAAGGAACTGTGTTCAGGGCTGGGGCAGCCTGGCCTCCTACTATAGGACCCTACAGCAAGCTCCTTGTTGGAACAGTAAATGCGTGTAGGGCAAGAATTCCCTGAAATGGGACAGAAAACAGCTGGTCCAACTGGAAGCTGACCAATGGGCAAGATGTTTATAATCTGGGTGCTCAGAGCCCAGGGTGGATGTAGGGATTCTGGAGTGGCTCACAGCTTCTCAACTCCCTTGGGTATCACTGTTTTGAGAGCTTTGTGAATCCACCCAGCTACGTGGCTCCCACATTCTTTACCCACAGAAACTGTGAGATAATAAATGTAGTTTTCAGTGGCTAACTTTTGGGGTCCTTTGTTATGTGGCAGTAGCTAAGACACATCCCAGCTGATCTGGGGTAGCATCTCAGAGTCAATCGGATTTCTCAGGTAGCTCAGTGGGTAAAGAATCTGTCTGCAATGCAGGAGATGCAGGAGATATGGGTTCAATCCCTGGGTCAGGAAGATCCTCTGGAGGAGGGCATGGCAACTCACTCCAGTATTCATGCCTGGGAAATCCCATGGACAGAGGAGCCTGACAGGCTATAGTCCATAGGGTTGCAAAGAGTTGGACATGACTGAAGTGACTGAGCTCAGGGTCATTTCTCAACAGATTTAAATGTCTACTAGTGGCATTTCTGAGTCAAAACATATATACCATTTCAAGGCTTATCATGACCCCCGCACCTTCACCTTACTCCTCTCCGGAAAGGCTGTGCCTTTTAATGAACTGAGTCAATTGCTGCAGATAAACTGATGAATATTCACACTCGCTGGGATGGATGAAGATTTAAATGATTAAAATTATCCTGAAATGTCAGAATATTTGGGGATTTGCAACTAGGATGAGGAACTGTGTATGGGCTTCTTAACCTATTGTTGTTCAGTTGCTCAGTCATGTCTGACTCTTTGCGACCTCATGGACTGCAGCATGCCAGGCTTCCCTGTCCTTCACCATCTCCCAGAGCTTGCTCAAACTCATGTCCATTGAGTCAGTGATGCCATCCCACCATCTTGTCCTCTGTTGTCCCCTTCTCTTCCTGCCTTCAATCTTTCCTAGCATCAATTTAACCAGAATCTAATTGATGATGGGATTTTTCTTCTAGTCTTTTGCACTGATAGCTAATGCCACTGTGAATGACCTTTCATGTACTTTTCATGCAAGTGGGTAAATCCCCCAAGGTGAAATCTCAGGGTTTAGAGCATATATGTTTGTCATTTCGGTAGCAGTTTCCAGAGTGCTCTCCATCAAGGTGGTCGCATCTGGTACCCCCTCAGCTGGAGGTGGACTATTTCCCCACAGGCTGTCAGCTGACTTGGGATTTCTCAGATCTTCTGGATGAAAAATGTCTCAGCATCATTTCAATGAACATATCTTATTGGGAATGAGGTGGAGAGTCTTTTCATGTGTTTAGGAGCCTCTCTGTGAAACTCTGTTTCTTTTGGTCGCCCACGTACTTATCTTCTGGGTGCTTTTACATTTCTGTTAAGCTTTTCTCACTAAGCTTCCATTTCCTAGGTATCTATTATATGCCAGGCACCTGATATGTCCAAATGTTTTGGCATCATTATGATACTTTTCCATTTTACAGATGTAGAAACTGAGGCTCCGAGAGGGACTTGCTCCAGGCAACCAGGCCCCAGCACCGAGGTCTAGCCAGTATGCCCACGGCCTCCTCCGGGGACATTCCAGCGCTGAAGCTCTGCCCACACTTATCGTCATTCTCAGCAGATAAATGTCTACTTGTGGAATTTCTGAGTCAAAACATATGTACCATTTCAAGGCTTATTATGACCCCTACTCCTCTCCAGAAAGGCTGTGCCTTTTATTAACACTCCCACCAACAATATTTGTGCATATTCTCCTTTCCAAACACTGGAACTTTTCATAAAAGAAAGACTGCCAATCTGATAGACACACACAGATTGCATTGTTTAAATTTCTTTGATGACTATGTGCTTGCATGCTAAGTCACTCGGTTGTGTCTGACTCTTTCTGACCCTTTGGACTGTAGCCCATCAGCCTCTTCTGTCCATGGGATTCTCCAGGCAGGAATCTTCGAGTGGGTTGCCATTTCCTTCTCCAGGGGATCCTCCCAACCAAGGAATGGAACCCTTATCTCTTACGTCTCCTGCAGTGGGAGGGGGGTTCTTTACCACTAGCTAGAAGGCACTAGCGACCCACTCCAATACTCTTGCCTGGAAAATCCCATGGATGGAGGAGCCTGGTAGGCTGCAGTCCATGGGGTCTCGAAGAGTTGGACACGACACTTTCACTTTTCACTTTCATGCATTGGAGAAGGAAATGGCAACCCACTCCAGTGTTCTTGCCTGGAGAATCCCAGGGATAGGAGCCTGGTGGGCTGCCGTCTACGGGGTCACACAGAGTCAGACACGACTGACGTGACTTTGCAGCAGCAGCAGCGTCACCTAAAAATATCTCTACTGACCATTTATATGTTTGTGTGTTTTTATGTTTTGCTTTGTTTTAGTGAGTTGCCTGTTCAGAGCTTTTACCTACTTTTCTCTTCAGGAGAGTTTATCTTTTTCTTATTGATCTCTAATAAATCTTTATATATTAAGGATATTAACAGTTTTGTGATACAAGCTATAGATTTTTTTTTTCCTCAGCTTGCTGTGTGCCTTTGGAATTGTTTACTTGCTCCAAATCTTAACTTAGTATCAAGCTTCCCAGCTGACAGTAGAGGTTTTACTGGTTTCCCCCTGCCTGCCAGAAGCCATCAGTCCACTGGAGGTTGGCAGCTTCTGCACATCACAAGCCTTCCAGCTGCTTCCAGCACCAGTCCCAAGAGGGATTTCCCCAATGTTTTTCTCAGTTCAGCTTTCAGAGGGAGGACATACAGACTCCCTGGTTTTCTCCCATTCTGCCCTGGAATGTTCATCCTCCCCCAGGAGAATGAGCTTCTCCTTAGCTTTCCCTCCTAAACTTTTGCCTCATGTCCCTTGAGCATATCGAGGACACACAATCTGTGCTGTGAATTTTACTTCACAATATTGAGGCTTCCCCCACCGCTCACGTTAACAGACATCGGAGCATCTTTCTTAAAACAATTTTTTATAACCACACAAAAGCGATCAGGGAAGCCTGGTGTGATGCCGTTCATGGGGTCGCAAAGAGTGGGACACGACTTAGCAACTGAACAACAAAAAGTGATTAGAAACACATTAGATTATTGGGAAAAATTAGATTATTGAAAAACAATCCCCTTGTCGCATTTCTAGGGAAACGCCCACCTTGTCTCCAGAGCGTGTGCTCTGCGAGTTCTATCTTCTGACAATCCTGAGGTCGTTATGACTCCATTTTACATATGGGCAAACCGAGGCTCACACAGCGACCCCACGCGCAGGCTGGATTTATAGCCAGGTCTGGGGCCCATGCTCTTAGTATCCAACAACCCCTGAGGACATCTCTGGGAGATCGAAAACTAAGACGGTAAAACCATGTTGCAGCAGAGGAAACTGAGATTCAGACCTCAGGAGTCTCAACCCAGATCCTAACTATCCAGGTCTGCCTCGTGACACAGTCGGTGTGTGTGTTAGTCGCTCAGTCGTGCCCAACTCTTTGCGACCCCATGGACTGCAATCCACCGGGTTCCTCTGTCCATGAGATTTTCCCGGCAAGGATACTGGAGTGGGTTGCCATTTCCTTCTCCAGGGGGACCTTCCCAACCCAGGGATCGACGCAAATTCTTTACCGACTGAGCTACAAATAGAAGTGGGACAGAGAATCTGGTTGATCCCGGCGGGGAGCAGTTTCTGAGGCAAGCCAGATTCTGAGCTCTGCACACTTTTACTGCACAGATCCAAGTTAAGAGCTCTCCAAGTCTATGAGGGGGCGGGGGATCCCAAGCCTGCCTATAAGTTGACGTCATTCCTCCTAGCCGGCTGCTGCTGAGGGTACGAGGCACTTGTGTCTTTAAGACCGTTTGGAGGCGGGCCCTAAAGCCTGATTCCGCCTGGAGCTCTCCTCCCCTTTAAGGCGCGGAGCTGGGGCGGGGTCCTGACGTCCCCTTTAAGGCGCGGTCCGCGTCCGCCGGCAGAAAAGCGGCTTAAAGGCGACTCGTGGCGCGATGGCGGCGGCCCCACGCGCGTGCCGAGGACACGGGCGGCCGCTCCCGGTACTGCTGCTGCCGCTGCTGCTGGCGCTGCCGCCTTTGGGGGGCCCGCCCGGCGCCGCCGCCTACTTCCCCGAGGAGCGCTGGAGCCCTGAGTCGCCGCTGCAGGCGCCGCGAGTGCTGATCGCGCTGCTGGCGCGCAACGCGGCCCACGCGCTGCCTGCCACTCTGGGCGCGCTCGAGCGGCTGCGGCATCCGCGGGAGCGCACGGCGCTGTGGTGAGCGCGGCGCCCACCGGCTCCGCATCAGGCCTGCTGTCCCCGTCCCGGCGGGTCCACGCCGCGCCCTGCCCTCTGTCTTCGCACTGGGCAGGGCGGACCAGACCCACGCGTGCCCTCTGCTTGCTGTCTCCTTCGGGCGGGTCAGACCCTCGCCGCGCGCGCGCCCTGCCTGCTGTCCCGCATCAGAGCGGACCAGAGCTGCGTGTGCCTTCCCGCCTGCTTTCCTCCGCCGCGTTAGCACCGGCGGAACCGCGCTGAGCCCGCTGGCCCCTTTAGGGTGGGGCGAGCCACTGTTCTGCGCCTACTGGCTTCCCTGCCCCCACTCCCATTAGGACATATCCGGGATCACCCGTGCGGCGCAGCCCGAGACTAACCCCCTAACCCACTTGGGAGCATTCACAGCTTGAAAGTTGGGAAGCCTGAGAACCGCCCCCCGCATTGGGGCGTTGCCGTGGCCCACATTGCACTTCTACTAACTGAACGTCTTTTCGCTCCTGCTGCCGTTTTGGTCCCTGAGCCCAGCCTGAATCAGACTTCCTGCCTCCTGACTACTGGAGTGGGTGGGTGGGGTGCCCGGCGGATGGCGGCGGGTAGTGGGGGAGCAGGTCCTTCCTGGAAGCGGAATGGGGCACGGCCAGGAACAAATCTGGCTGATGACTCATTGCTTCCTACCTCAGTTTTCTCATCTGAAAAGTGGGGATACTAAGATAACTCTGATTGAGTTGTTTTTGAAGATGAACCAGTTAATGAGTGTGAAGCCCTTGTGCCCGAGTTGTGAATATCATAATAATAATTTTGTTCGACTTTGTTGTTATTACTGTTGTCAGTGTTATCGTTGTTGGCAACTAAAGAACAATTCATTTGGGAGACTAGTTCTCAGCTGATGGCTTATTCCTTTTCCCTCCAGTCCAGATAATCCAAGCACTTAGTTGGTGCTTAAGAAATGTTTCAACTCCACTGCCCACAGGAGAGAGTTGAAGAAGGCAGGACCGGACTGTGTGATATAAATGTATTTTTACTAAATTGTACATATTTAGTAACAAATATGGTTGTAAGATCCTAGATGCCCTAGAATACTGGCATCATATCTAATGTGTTTTTCCAAAATGATCTTGTGTAGTCCCCTCTACAACTCAGGGAAGTGGGCCCAGTCCTCACCCCCTGTGTTACAGATGAGGAAACTGGGGCGTGGTGGGGGCGTGTCATGCCCAGGGCTGTGTAGCTGGTGTGAGGCCCAGCTGGCGTGTGGCAGCCCTGGTGGCCTCACTGCTGCCTGTCCTGCCTCCGTCTCCCTCACTTCACTCCCTGTCCTGCTCCGCCTACAGGGTGGCTACAGACCACAATGCAGACAACACGTCAGCAGTGCTTCGGGAGTGGCTGGTGGCTGTGAAGGGGTTGTACCACTCTGTGGAGTGGCGGCCGTCGGAGGAGCCCAGGTGAGCGCCAGGCCTTGCCCTGGTCCCCTCCTCCAGTTGCACCTGGCTGTGTCCCTGCTCACACACCCTCCACGGCTCCCATTGTCCTGAGACAGACACGCCCGCCCCCTCCCTCCAGACCCTGACGCTCAAGTCCAGCTCTTCAGCCTTTAGCACCGGCTCTGGCTACCTACCCACCTCGCCTCCAGCTTCCCCAGTGGGCCATAATCCTCCTGCTGGACTTTTACCCACTCTTTTTATTCCACCTGGGATTCCTGCATTCCCTGGGCTTTGTGGTGGACGCCCGCTGCTTTATTCCTTGTCTCTCTTAGCTCAGCTGTTTACCTTTCCCACGAGCCCTTGGCCGACGTGGAAAGTTCCTTTCGTTCTTTCAGGCTTTAGTTCTGTACCCACCCACTGCCCAAGCCAGATTAGGAGTCTAGGAGGACAGGCTCCCAGTTTTCTTTGATTCCCCATCCCCTCAGAGATGGGGGCGTGTCCCTACAAGGCAGTAGAGGCCCCTTTGTCTCTCACCCCTCTCCAAGCGTTCTTCCCCTCTAGGTCTTTGCACACACTGTGTCCCCTACTTGGGACATACCATACCTCCGTCCTCCTCTACTTTCTCCTTGCTTCTTCCCAGCCTTTAGATCTAGCTTACACATCCCCTTCTCCAGGAGGCCCTCTCTGACTACTCCACATTCAGCCAGCTCATGGCCTCTCTGGGCTCCGACAGTGCCCTGTGCTTCTCCCCTCACAGCTGCCTCTCTGCAGGTCCTACCCAGATGAGGAGGGCCCCAAACACTGGTCTGACTCACGCTACGAGCATGTCATGAAGTTGCGCCAGGCGGCTCTGAAATCAGCCCGGGATATGTGGGCTGACTACATCCTGGTGAGTTTCTCGGCCACCCAACCCAGGGGTCCCCAGTAGAAGGTCTGAGGTCTCCAAGGGAAGGCGGAGCCGTGGGATTCAAAGACCAACCTTAACCCCATTTTACAGAGGGGGAAACTGAGACTCTAAGAGGGGAAGTGAGTTGTCAGAGGTGACACAGCTGGTTAGTGGAGGAGCTGGGTCTTGATCCTAGGCCACCTCGGTTCTTAATCATCAGAAGTGAGTGGGTTTTTATGTCCCCTGCGGTTGGACCCTTGTTCGTCTCCCCTTTTATCACCATCACCGGTGATCTGTTATCTCTGCCCAGTTGCAGTGATGACCTCTGGGTGACTCCAAGAAGCAGGAGGATGGGGTGGGGGCTGGGGGATGTTGGCGACACTGATCTGCTAACCCCTGACTTTCACTTCCTCCTCCTGGGCCCTTGGCAGGAAGGGGCTGGTTGAGGTTTGAGTGCAATATTGGGATACATGCCCACAGATCACAAGTCTCCTGTGAGCTCCTTCAGCCTGGCCCCGTGACCAGGCGTGGTCCCCTCACTTGGTGCGATGGGCAGGGGACACTGACCACTGAGCTTAACTCTGTGGAGGCTGAATGTAATAATGTCAGACTAACAGTAAGCCTATGGTGATTTCCCATCTATGCACCAGACCCCAAGCTTTGATCTTTTCCTTCTCTTAAAAAAAATGTTTTTTGGCTGTGCTGCGTGCAGGCTACTCTCTGGTTGCAGTGCGCGAGCTCCTTGGTGCAGTGGTTTCTCTTGTTGTGGAGCACGGCCTCTAGAACATGTGGGCTCCAGTAGTTGTGGTACGTTGCCTTAGCGGCTCTGTGGTGTGTGGGATTGTCCTGGACCAGGGACTGAACCTGTGTTGAACCTGTGTCCCCTGCATTGGCAGGCAGATTCTTAGCCACTGGACCACCAGGAAAGTCCTGGTCTCTATCTTCTTATTTATTTATTTTTGGCTGCGCTGGGTCTTGGTTGCTGCTTGTAGGCTTTCTCTAGTTGTGGCGAGTGGGAGCTAGTTTTCGTTGAGGTGCACGGGCTTCTCACGGCGGTGGCGTCTCTTGTTGTGGGGCCCGGGCTCTGGGGCGCACAGGCTTCGGTAGTTGCAGTGAATGGGCTCCAGAGCTCGGGCTTAGTTGCATGTGGGATCTTCCTGGATCAGGGATCCAACCTGTATCTCCTGCACTGGCCAGTGAATTCTTTACCGCTGAGCCACCAGGGAAGCTCTGGTCGGTACCTTCTTAATGTATCAATCAGCATGTGGCTATCAGCCACTCCCCGTGCCTGCCCTCCTCGTGCCAGGCCTGGGGGACACAGTGAACATAAGCACAAGCTGAGCCCTACCTTCCTAGCTTCCCAGGAAAGGTGAAGGTGACCAGAAAGCAAACAAAACCGAATGAGGAAGCATCAGAAGGCGGCCAGTGCTCCGAAAGACACTGGACAGCGTGGTCAGTGCTCAGGGGCTCCTGTAACAAAGGGCCAGCACCAAGGGGCCTGACATGATGCAAGTTTCTTGTCTCACGCTTCTGGAGGCCAGCAGTCTGAAACCTAGGGGAGGGGACTTCCTTGCCGCTTCCAGCTTCTGGAGGCTTCAGGTGTTCCTTGGCTTGCGGCAGCATCCCTGCAGGCGCGGCTTTTGTGATCACATGATCTCTTCTTACAAAGTCACCAGTCACTGAATTTAAGGCCCACTCTAATCTAGCTTGGGGCTTCCCCTGTGGCTCAGCGGTGGAAAACCTGCCCGCGGTGTGGGAGATGCAGGGAGACAAAGGTTCGATCACTGCATCGGGAAGATCCCCTGGAGGAGGGCATGGCAACCCACTCCAGGATTCTTGCCGGGAGAGTTCCATGGACAAAGGAGCCCGGCGGGCTACAGTCCATAGGGTCGCAAAGAGTCCGACACGACTGAAGCGGCTTGCCGTGCATGCACTAATCTAGTGTGGTCTTCCTGGTGGCTCAGATGGAAAAGAATCTGCCTGCAGTATGGGAGAGCCAGGTTCAATCCCTGCGTCAGGAAGATCCCCTGGAGAGGCAGATGGCAGCCCACTCCAGTATTCTTGCCTGGAGACTCCCTGTGGACAGAGGAGCCTGGCCGGGTACAGTCCACGGGATCGCAGAGTCAGGACAGACTGGAGACGAACACCTTCACTTTCACTAATGTAGTGTGAATCCCATCTCTTTTTTAAAGTGATTATTGTTTTATTTATTTTATATTCTTTTCCACTGTGGTTTATCACAGGATGTTGCATCTAGTTCCCTGTGCTATACAGTGGGACCTTTTTGTTTATCTGTCCTGTGTATAATAGCTGACACCTGCTAATCCTGTACCCCTAGCCCCTCCCACCCCCACCCCTCCTCCCGCTGGGCAACCGCAAGTCTGCTCTCAAAGTCTGTGAGTCTGTTTCTGTTTTATAGAACAGGTTCATCGGTACGATATTGTAGCTTCTGTGTGTAAGTGATATCATACGGTGTCTGCCTTTCTCTTTCTGGCTTACCTCGCTCAGTAGGGGCCTCTCTAGCTGCATGCCTGTTGCTGCGCACGGCACTGTCCCATTGTGTGTACGCATGTCTTCTTGACCCGCTCGTCTGCTGGTGGACATGCGGGTTGTTCGCGCGTCCTGGCTGTTGTGGACAGGGCTGCTGTGAACAGGGAGGTGCATGTGTCTTCTCGAATTAGAGTTTTGTCTGGATATATGCCCGGACCTGGGATTGCTGGATCATACGGTCATTCTATTTTTAGTTTTCTGAGTTGTCTCCATAGTTTTCCATAGTGGCTGCACCGACTTACATTCCCACCAACAGCGTAAGAGGGATGAACTCCACCTTAATCACATCTGCAGAGACCCATCTTCCATATAAGGTCACAGTCACAGGTACCAGGGCTTGGGGACCTCCCTTAGGAGGGGGCCCTAGCGGAGACCTGAAGGAGCAGAGGAGCCAACCTCAGTGGGAGCTGGGGGTCAGTGTCTTGAGACAGAGCGAACAGAGCAGGAAGCAGGTTTGGGGCATTCCGGGACTGGCTAGGAAGCCAGAGTAGCCAGAGTGGAGTGATGGAGGGAGGGGGTGGTGCTGAAGTGGTGGGTGGGGGCTGGACTGTACAGGCCAAGAGGGAGGGATGTGGCTTTTACTTTGAGGGTAATGGGGAGCCGTGGAGAATGTGTGAGCAGGGGAGGGCTAGGTTCTGATTTCTGATTTTTAGAAGTCCCTGTGGCTGCCGTGGGGGCAGAGCCGATTGGGCAGAAATAGGGCCATCAGGAGGCCAGGGTGGGCGCTGGTAGGGGGGCTGTGGCTTCAGGATGTGTTCTGAGGCCGAGAGAACAGTCCCTGCTGGATGTTTGGATGCCAGAAGGACCTCACATCCCGGCGTGAGCCTTGTGGGGAGGACAGAGCCATCTCCTGGGAGGAGGAAGGAGGTAACAGGCTCGTCCTGGGATCCCTGTGACTTGGTGCCTTATCAGACCATTTTACAGATGGGAAAATAGAGGCTTAGAGAGGTGACAGCCTGCTGGGTGGCGTCTCAGAATCAGTGAGGGACAGAGGTGGGCTCAGGCCTCCTGGAACCATCCAGCCCAGGGCTGCCTTGTCTGCCTCCCTGGGTTTTGCTTCCATGATTTGAGGTTGGCTGGTTTTCACTTTTTTCCCTCAGCAAACCTGGGTGGAACTCAGGGATCTGGTTCAGAACTCAAAGCAGCTTTTGACACACTGATGTATTTTTGTTAACTGAGGGCTTTGGTAATCCATCTTGGAATGTGAAATCATTTGTTGAGTGTTTTTTTTGTTTGTTTTTTTTTTATAATTTTATGTGTTTATTTGGGGCTTCCCAGATGGTGCCATGGTAAAGAATCTGCCTGCCAATGCAGGAGACTCAAGAGATCCAGGTTCCATCTCTGGGTTGGGAAGACCCCCTGAAGGAGGAAATGGCAACATACTCCAGTATTCTTGTCTGGAAAATTCCGTGGACAGAGGAACCTAGCGGGCTTCTGTCTATGGGATTGCAAAGAGTCGGGCACGACTGAGTACCTGAGTACATGCATTTATTTGTTTATTTTTGACTGCTCCGGGTCTCCATTGCTGCACGTGGGCTTTCTCTAGTTGTGGCCAGCAGGAGCTACTTTTCCTTGCGGAGCACGGGCTCAAGGGTGTGCAGGCTCCGTAGTTGTAGCATACAGGCCCAGTTACACCAGGCACATGGAATCTTCCTGGACCAGAGATCTAACCCACTACCCCCTGCATTGACAGGCAAATCCACATCTACTGTCCTGCCAGGGAAGTCCCTAGTGTTTCAAAATCGTTATTAAAAAGCCCTCTTTCTCTATTTATGGATACTGTGGGTGTTACATGTAAGAAAATACACAAGAAACAGTAAGAATTAGCTTAAGGGGAAAAAAAACATACCTTGTAATGTCACCTCCTAGAGAGACTCACTCTGGCTGTGTTTTTCTAATTGAGGTACAAGTCACGTCACATAAAATTAGCCCTTTTCAAGTGTACAGATCAGTGGCCTTTAGTACGTTCATCGTGTTTTGTAACCACAGCCTCTGTCTGGTTCCAAAACTAGCTTCCATCACCCCCAGGGGAAACCCAGTGCCCGTGAGCAGTCACCCCCGATTCTCCCAATCCCTGGTGGCCACTGATCTGCTGAGTGTTTCTGTGTGTTGGCCTGTTCAGGGCATTTCGTAAACTATGCGGTGTGACTTCTCTCGGCCTGGTGTTTTCAGAGTTCGCCCGTGTTGCAGCGTGTGTCCCTGCTTCACGCCTCGTCACGGCTGAGTCATGTTCTGTGCGTGAAAGGGCCACATTCTGTTTTCCTTGGCTGACGACCGCGTGGTTGTTCCCACTGTTTGGCTTCTGCGGATAATGCTGCTGAACATGGTGCGCAAATGTCTGTTAAGCCCACGTCCCCAGGTTCCTCATTCTGTGTCTCTGAGTGAACTCGCTGTAACTCGATGTTCCACTTCTGAGAAACCACCTGACTGTCCTGGCCGTTTTCACCGCGTGTATATTCCAAGGTCGCAGATTTGAATGTCCACAGCAGCTGGGCGGGGGATGTCACAGCACTGCACGGTCTGCCCCAAGGGGCAGCCACCTCCCATCTCCAGCTGCGCCTCACCTTGTGGGAATGCCGTTCCCCTGTTGCTGGAGAAGCCTGGTGTTCTAGTGTTTGCTGTTTGCAGCAAATGATTTGAGCATTCTGAAAACCCTGCGTGGGTAACGGAAAGCACTTTCTGTGGACTAGATGCATTAAAAAAAAAAAAGAAAAACCAAGAATCCCACCTCCTGACAGCTCTCTAATATACTGTGATCTGTGTTTTCACATCCCGGTCGATAGAGAGATCCTTACTTGTGTTCTGTTGCTTGATTTTCACTTGTCTCCACTCTTGAGCCAGACAGTGCGACAGGGCCAGAGTTTCTGTAGCTGATTCTCCACGGCTAGACTCCTGAGTCGTTCCCAGCTTGTGTGGTGAACAACTCTGCCGTGTGACTTACGGGGGGCACCAGCAGGCGCACACCCCTCCGTGATGACCCTGTCTGTGGGTTGGTGAATTTCCTTCCAGGTTGCCGCAAACGAGTGATCATCTTTTTACTCCGATGTTCAAAGTGTTAAAGGGAAAAAAGAACCTTACGTAAAGATCCCATTTTTACAGAATTTTTGGTTGGTGTTTAACTCACATAGAAAAAAGTGTCTTTCTCCCGGCCCCTCCCTGCAGAGGTGGCTTCTGCCCCAACCGTCCTTCTCGTCAACCAGCGCTGCCCATCTTGAAAGTTCCCATAAATGGAGCCACGTGGTACACCCGCTGTCACTTCCGGGGTCTCGCCAGCACTGTGCTTGGGGCCCATTTGTATTGCTTTGTGCCGTGTGGCCCATCCCTTCTCTTGCCGTGTAGTGTATTTCATCATGTGATCGTAACTCTGATGGTGACTTAGGTCAGAGCTGTATGTTGAGAAGCACGGGGGCTTCCAAGGCCGCATGTGCTACTCAGGGTACCCCAGGCCCCTGGGACTCTGGCCTCGGCCCCAGCTGTTCCAAGCCGTGGCCTAGCCCGGGTGTCTCTGCCGGCCCACGCTGATGTCAGCCCAGGTGACTCTGATGGCCCATGCTGATGCCAGCCCAGGTGTCTCTGCCGGCCCACGCTGATGCCAGCCCGGGTGTCTCTGCCGGCCCACGCTGATGCCAGCCCAGGTGACTCTGATGGCCCATGCTGATGCCAGCCCAGGTGTCTCTGCCGGCCCATGCTGATGCCAGCCCAGGTGTCTCTGCCGGCCCATGCTGATGCCAGCCCAGGTGTCTCTGCCGGCCCACGCTGATGTCAGCCCAGGTGTCTCTGCCGGCCCACGCTGATGTCAGCCCAGGTGTCTCTGCCGGCCCACGCTGATGCCAGCCCAGGTGACTCTGATGGCCCATGCTGATGTCAGCCCAGGTGTCTCTGCCGGCCCACGCTGATGCCAGCCCAGGTGTCTCTGCCGGCCCACGCTGATGCCAGCCCAGGTGACTCTGATGGCCCACGCTGATGCCAGCCCAGGTGACTCTGATGGCCCATGCTGATGTCAGCCCAGGTGACTCTGATGGCCCATGCTGATGCCAGCCCAGGTGACTCTGCCGGCCCATGCTGATGCCAGCCCAGGTGTCTCTGCCGGCCCACGCTGATGCCAGCCCAGGTGTCTCTGCCGGCCCACGCTGATGCCAGCCCAGGTGTCTCTGCCGGCCCATGCTGATGCCAGCCCAGGTGTCTCTGCCGGCCCACGCTGATGCCAGCCCAGGTGTCTCTGATGGCCCACGCTGATGTCAGCCCAGGTGTCCCTGCCGGCCCATGCTGATGCCAGCCCAGGTGACTCTGATGGCCCACGCTGATGCCAGCCCAGGTGTCTCTGCCGGCCCACGCTGATGTCAGCCCGGGTGTCTCTGCCGGCCCATGCTGATGTCAGCCCGGGTGTCTCTGCCGGCCCATGCTGATGCCAGCCCAGGTGTCTCTGCCGGCCCACGCTGATGCCAGCCCAGGTGTCTCTGATGGCCCACGCTGATGCCACGTTGGGTGTTTTGCAGTTTGTGGATGCCGACAACCTGATCCTCAACCCTGACACACTGACCCTGCTCATCGCAGAGAATAAGACGGTGGTGGCCCCCATGTTGGATTCCCGGGCTGCATACTCCAACTTCTGGTGTGGGATGACATCCCAGGTCAGGGGGCTGCTGGGGTAGGGCAGGGGCCTGGGGGTGGCGGGGGCTGGACAGAGCAAGTAGGGGCTGGGTTTGAAATCTAGTTTATTACGATGCTGCCTCATCATGAACATTTTATAAACACCATTGTGACAATCCTTAAATTAGGGGATGGTCTGAGATTGTTTCCACCCCACCCACTGCCCCCAGCCACCAATACCCTGAGGCAGAAACACAAATCCAGAGAGGGGGAGTGACTTGCCTGTGCAAACATCGCTAGGACGTGGTAGTGCCAGGGTAGGGCTTCAGGCTTGATCCCTGTGTTCAGCCAACACTCCTCTTCCTCCTTCCCTTGAGAGACTTCATTTTCAAACTCCTGGGGAATAATTCCAGCAGCATTCAGCTAGTTCACTCTGACTGAACCTTGTCCAGTCTCCTTCTCCACCTGAACCAGTTACTGAAGCCAGGAAAATGCCAGGCTCTGATCACCCCACCCCAGAGTTGAGGGTGGGGTTGCAGGGAAAGCCAGAGGGAGTGAGGGACAGGTGCTGGAGCAGGGCTGTGCCACCGGAACGGGGCCAGGTGGCTAGAGCCAGGATGCTGACCTATCCTATCTCTTCCTGTCTTTTTGTTTTGAATTGATACATAATTCATAGAATATAAAGTTCACCATTTTAAAAGTGAATAATTCAGTGGTGTCTATATTTTAAAGTATTCATAGAAGTCTAAATTTATATGCTAACAATTCCAATTTGTAAAGGGTACAAGGAAGATAGATAACGATTCCAGATTGTTCCAGAAGCTTTTAGAACTTCTAAAACATTCCCCCTGACTTTTTTGAAGTCCTGCTTCTGGTGTTTTAATTTTAAAATCAAAGAAGCTCAAGTATCTGGTCTCTTTTCAGGTTTTTAATTTCCCTTCCCAAATGCTGCCTTTCTGATCAGAAGTATTGATCTGGGTCTGTGAGTGACTGTTTCCCTGTGTTCTCTGCCACTGCCCAGCGACTGAGGTTTGGGGGTTGGAGACTGCTTGGCCCTGCCCAGAGCTCTGCACTCGGGAATGGCCACTGCAGCCAGGAGCTGACACCTGGTCTTACTCTCCAGGTGTTCTGGGCCTCCCTTTGTTCTGGTCTCCAGCCTGCCCTTCAGGGACCCCCACGCAGAACTCTGCCTCCACTTCCCGCAGGGCTACTACAAGCGCACGCCTGCCTACATCCCCATCCGCAAGCGGGACCGCCGGGGCTGCTTTGCAGTCCCCATGGTGCACTCAACCTTCCTGATTGACCTGCGGAAGGCGGCATCCAGGAACTTGGCCTTCTACCCTCCGCACCCTGACTACACCTGGTCCTTTGATGACATCATTGTTTTTGCCTTCTCCTGCAAGCAGGCAGGTGAGCCCACAGGGGATTTGCCATCATGGGGTATCTGTCTGGTTCTTGGGGACCAATTCTCAGCCCACAGAGGGTTCACAGAACCAGCACTACAGAGTACAGCGATGACCTCGGGTGCAGCTGTATCCAGCCCTGGCTCTGCTGGGTGACTTCACTCTCCAGGTCTTTAAGTCTCCTTATTGATATTTTCCTATATTCTTCCAATTATCTATAGTTGACCATAATTGCTCTCTAATTATATACTTAGGGCAAAAAAAAATTTTTTTAAGAGAAAGAGAACACTGAATGCTGACTTGTCATTTATTTTAAAGATGGGTCAGTACCTCATGGCCCGTGGGCCAAATGCAGCCCACCATCTGTACTCACTCATATGGACCCAAGCTAGAATGTCTTTTGGGTTCTAGGATCCAACTCCCGTGTGCATATGTTGGAGATGGGGTAATGTCCCATGCCAACCAACAATTCTAGGACACCAGCAAGGTGTCTGATAATTCAGCTCAATTCTATTTCAGTTTTGACTCTGTCTACCTGGAGATAGCATCCGATTCCACAGGTTAAGGTCTCAGGCCCACAATACTGACCCCTCTCCTGCTTCAGATGCTGGCCACAAGTTCAGGTTGTCACCTGTGTTTCTGCTCCATACTCAGTCGCTCAGTTGTGTCTGACTGCGCAACCCTATGGACTGTAGCCCGCAAGGCTCCTCTGTCCCTGGGATTCTCCAGCAAGAATACTGGAGTGGGTTGCCATTTCCTCATCCAGGAGATTTTCCCCACCCAGGGATAGAACTCACATCTCCTGCATACATTGCAGGTGGATTCTTTACCACTGAGCCACCAGGGAAGCCCCCGTGCTTCTGACCAAATGGCTATAAATCAGAAGTATCACAGCTCCTTCCTTGGGTTCTGCTGATTCGCAAGAGCAGCTCGCAGAACTCAGGAAACTCATTTACTCACTGCTGCTGCTGCCGCTGCTAAGTCGCTTCAGTTGTGTCCGACTCTGTGTGACCCCATAGACGGCAGCCCACCAGGCTCCCCCGTCCCTGGGATTCTCCAGGCAAGAACACTGGAGTGGGTTGCCATTTCCTTCTCCAATGCATGAAAGTGAAAAGTGAAAGTGAAGTCGCTCAGGTTACTGTTTATTATAAAAGTGTATATAATCCCGGAACAACCTGCAGGAAGAGATGCATGGGGCAAGGTGTGGCGAGGGGCGCAGAGCTTCCATGCCCTTTCTGGGCACGTTCTGAAGGCAGACTTGAGTTGTTGAGATAGAGCAGTTTGGCCCACAGACCTAAACATTTACTATCTGGCCCTCTGATGAAGGGCTTCCCTGGTAGCTCAGCAATAAAGAATGCATTTGCAATGCAGGAGCCTCAGGAGATGTAGGTTCGATCCCTGGGTCGGGAAGATCCCCTCGAAGAGGGCGTGGCAACCACTCCAGTATTCTTGCCTGGAGAATCCCATGGACAGAGGAGCCTGATGGACTAACAGTCCATGGGGTCACAAAGACTGAGACACAACTGAAGCGACTTAGCACCCACACACCTTGAATGAAAATCATTTTCACTGGGATTATCACTTTAAAATATATATATATATACTAGTTGTAAAGTTTTAAACCATTCAAAAAAATGTTTTAGCTATTCAGGGAAGGACAAACAGACAGAGGTAATGATATTCACGGTTTGTCCAACTGCATCTCATTTCTGGGCGTAAATGTGAGTATTTGCTGTTCACCCACCATTCTGTGGTTTGCTTTGTCACGGAAGCCTGCAGGGACGGTCAGTACCCATGCAAGGTGGAGGTTTTTTTGTCTTCTCGCCTGGCCCTGTGAACCCTTCTTCTGACTGCAGTTCCCAGATGGAGTGCTGGGGTGGTCTCTGCCAGTTGCTGGGAACAGCTGGACCCATTTATGCCCCGGCCCCACGCCGGGCAGCGAGGCTAATGCTGCTGCTAGGAGGCTGCCTCCGCGGCCTTACTGCTCTGTGTTCAGTTCTCATCGTTGCTGCCTTGGCCCCAGAGGTCCAGATGTACGTCTGCAACAGGGAAGTGTACGGCTTTCTGCCGGTGCCACTGCGGTCACACAGCACCCTCCAGGACGAGGCCGAGAGCTTCATGCACGTGCAGCTGGAGCTCATGGGTGAGTCTGTCCGCACCACCCCGGGAGGGCCACGTTGCCTCCCTCTCCCCACCGTCTCGAATCTATCCGTGAACGCTGATTGAGTGTCTGTTGGGCATCCGTCTCTTTGCCGGGCACTGAGAATCCAGTGTGAACAGTTGCCCCCGCTCTCATGGCTTGCAAGCGGCTATGCATGGCACGCTTGGGGAAATCAGGGTGAGCTTTCTGGTGGGGGTGGCATTAAGATGCAGGATGAGTTAGCTGGAAGGGAGATTGCAGCCGGAGGGAGCAGCATGTGCAGGAGCTGGGCAGCTGGAGGGGCTGTGAGCTCAGAAAACAGGCAAGGTTGGTGGGGCAGAAGGGGGACAGAGCCAGCAGGCAGGGCCACCGTGGGGGCATCAGACATTGGACTTAGGAGCGGGTCTTGTCCCCAGGGGTAGGCAGGAGCCGTGGAAGGTAGGTTTCACTGATGACCCTGCACGTGTGTGGCTGTGTCAGCCATTTCATCACCCTGCCAGCCCCCAGACCCACTATTTGTTTAACGTTTATCTTATCGGACACTTTCTTTTTTTTATTTGAATACACTTTGAAAAGGAAACTTTAATATGTATTTTTACTGTGGTTGCAAGCTGATGTCTTTCTAATACATATACAAATAAGTCCATAGGCTATTAGCACCTGTACCTCTGGTGAGGTGGGCTGAGTGCACAGGGCTGAGCCACCATTGAGGCTGCTTGAGGAAGGGGCCTCTGCCCTAGCTGGGGAGTCTCTGAAGCAGCCAGACAATGGAGCAACATCCTCCCCTGTGGGGGCCTGGCCCTGTGCTGAGCACCCACTTCCCTGTGAAGGCCTGTGAAACAGCACAGCGATTCCTTCCACTTCACAGAGAGAGGATTGGAGGGCCAGGCCCCTGTCCTGGGGCTCAGTCCCCATCACCCCATCCATTTCTAGAAGGTTCTGTCTATGGCTCCCTCTTGTGGTTGAAGATGGAACGACACTCTGCTCTCTGTTTAGAGGGGGCTTTGGGGTCTTCCCTGGTGGTTCAGATTGTAAAGAATCTGCCTGCAATGCAGGAGACCTGGGTTCGATCCCTGGGTTGGGAAAATCCCCTGGAGAAAAGAATGGCTACCCACTCATATATTCTTGCCTGGAGAATTCTGTGAACAGAGGAGCCTGGCGGGCCACAGTCCACAGGGGTCACAAAGAGTCAGACACAACTGAGCGACTAACACTTAACACTTTGGGTCTTTTGAGATAACACCTGGAGGCTGCAAGGTCACCAGGGCGAAGACCCCCCCCTGCCCCCAACACCCAAGTGTCTGTCCCATGCGGTTGCCCAGGCCCAGCACGGCAAACCCGCCATAGTCACAAGAGGTGGATCTCTGCTTATTGGCAACTCCTTTCGGTGATTGGACCCTGAGAAGCTTCTCTGTGGCTACTATTAATGGTCCTAGTTTAAATTTTCACGTATATTCTTGTTTCTGGGTAGGAAACTGTTCACTCCACTGTTATAAACTCAAACACAACAGAGGCATGAATATTTTCCTGTTTTTTTGCGGGCTCAGGCAGATCACCCAGGACAGATAGAAGGAGGGTCTGGAAGTTTCAGATATTTGGGCAAATCCTTCTTTACAGTTCTTCTGAAAACCTTCTTTTCTCTCTACCTGTATGTGGGTACCTGGTCCCAGGCCATGCATGTGATTTTACATGTGTTCAAAGATCTTTCTTACAATAAAATTTCAAGCTTACAGAAAACCTCGGAGAGATGCCCTCTGTTCATGGGGAATCCAGCAACTTGCTCCTTTCCCTGCCTGCTCATGGAGTGTCTTTCCCAGTTGGCCCCATACACTTGGCTCAGTGTAAGGCCTGTTCTCTGAGTCTTAGCACACAGAGCAGTGACGGGTCATGGGTGTGCAGTGATGATTGTTTATATCCCTTTATATGCAGATGGAGACCAAGCCCTGACCCTCCCGTGTCCCCACTGCCCCGAATCCCCGGCTGACAGGCCTTCCCATTTTGTGTTTCACATCAGCGGAATCACACCATGTGCTGCTCAAGTGCGGTATCTCCCCCTCAGCGCCCCTGTCTGTGCCGTCACTGGCTGCTGAGTGTGGCTGTGACTCGTTCCCTTGCCTTGCTGTCTCGTATTCCACGTAGATGTTCAGCTACAGATTTATCTACTCTTAGCTGTGTCATAGGTCACTTTACCCATCTTCTCTGGGGCATGTAGGGCATTTCTTGTTTGCCAGCATTGCAGACAGTTCTAGACATGCTTCTGTAGGTGCAAAGTTAGGAGATATTTACAAGATTGCTCTCACTTCTTACGTCAGTTACATCAGGAGTCCCCAAGAACATGTTCAGGTTGGATCATCTACCAGAAGTACTCAGAGCTCACTGCAAGCTATTAAACTCACAATTTATTACAGCAGAAAGACACACGTTGCAGTCTTGGCAAAGGGAAAAGGCGCGTGGGGCAGCATCCAGGAGAGTTCCAAGCACAGGGATTCCTGGTGTCCGTTCTCTGCGGAGTCGCATGGACAGTGCTTGCTTCTCCCAGCACCAGCGCATGGCAACATGCATGGTGTACTGCCAGCCCGGGCTGCTCCCCAAGCCTCTGCGTCGCAGGCTTATGCTGGGGCTCATACAGATACAGCTGATGCCATGTGGCTGACCCCCGTCTCCAGTCGCTGTAGAGCCTGAGCCGAGACCCCACCCTAAGGTACACTGTTGGCATAGATACCCATTATGGCCCAAGGCCTGAAATAAACAAAGACATTTCCAAGGTCTTCAACTACCCAGGAGCAGAGAGCAAAGGCCAGACCTCTCTGTGGTCAAGTTTAATCCTTCACCCTATGATCGGTCTATCAATGTTACGATTTTTTTTTGGTTAATTTGACTGTGTCTGGTGTTAGTTGCAGCCTCTGGGATTTTCCACTGTAGCTCACGGGCCCATGTGCCAGCTTAGTTGCCCAGAGCATGTGGGATCTTAGTTTCCCAACTAGGGATTGAACCTGCATCCCTTGCACAGGAAGGCGGATTCTTAGCTACTGGACGACGGGGGAAGTCCCTAGGGGTGTTGCATTTTTATATCACTGTGACATAGCTGCATTGCCTTGCTCTTTCTGGACCTTAATATGCTCTATTTCCCCAGAACTGATAAGACAGGATAAAGAGATACCTCCACTTCCCACAGGCAGATCCTTCCCACACGTACACCCCAAGGGGGGCAGGCAGAGACTGAGAAAGAGAGGGAGAGTGATTTGCAGCTGGATTCTCAGATCCCTAAGCCTTGCCCTTTTGGGTCCCAGGGTCCCCTGAGGATGGCAGCGGGTGGCAGGGAGCTGTGATGGGTCCTGAATAGGAAGAAGCCCCAGGGTGCAGTGTCCCTACAGGAAGAGGCCCAGGCTTCGAGGTAGGAGGCTCCGGGTGGACTCTGGGCCTCACCCAGGCCTCTCCTAGACAGAGGGGCCTGTGTCTGCCCTGCTAGCTCACACAGGGCCTTTGTTCTTGGGGAGGTGGATGCCACGCTCACCGGCATGCTGGGCTTTTCTGGGCCTCAGCAGGCTCATAGTCCCCCTGGATCTATTCCTTCTATGGGAAACCATCAGGGACGGGCCAAGACAGGGCTCTGGGGATGTGGTCTGAGCACTGCCCACAGCAGCTAAAAGGGGAGCGCTCATGACCACCCTGAGATTCTTAGCATACCTGGGCTTGTAGACACCACTCCAGTCACACGGCCGCCAGCTCCCTGTGTGTCCTCACCCCGTCTACCCTCCGTGGGGGTCTCTGTGCCCAGATTTCCCATTTTTATAAGGACCCCAATCATACTGATTACATGCCAAGTGTATATGTGCTAGTGGCTCAGTTGTGTCTGACACTTTGTGACCCCATGGACTGCAGCTCTGTCCAGGGGATTCTCCAGGCAAGAATACCGGAGTGGTAGCCATTCCCTTCCCCGGGGGATCTTCCTGACCTAAGGATCGAACCTGGGTCTCCTGCATTGCAGGCAGATTCTTTACCGTCTGGGCTACCGGGAAAGCCCATATTGATTAGAGCCCACCACCCTAATGACCTCATTAAAGATCCTGTTTGTAAATAAAGTCACCTTCTGAGGTACTGGGGATCAAGATGCCAGTGTATCTTTTGGGGGGAGGACACAGTTTAACCCAAAATAACACGTGATTTTATGGCATCGCCTCATGATAGAAACCTCGAGAGGTTTTTTAGTCCATTTTCAAGATTGAGGGAAGGAGGAGAAGGGGGCGACAGAGGATGAGATGGTTGGATGGCATCCCCAACTCAATAGGCATGAGTTTGAGCAAACTCTGGGAGGTAGTGAAGGACAGGGAAGCCTGGTGTGCTGCAGTTCATGGGGTCGCAAAGAGTCGGACACGACTGAGCGACTGGACGACAACACAGATGAGGAATGTCATTCCTTTGCTTGATTTATGAGTTTGTGCCAAGCTCCTTGTTGGGTGCCAGGGAGCCAAGGTGAGTGGGTGGACCTGGTGTCCGTCTGGTGGAGCTCACGGGAGATAATCAGAGAATTGGGACTTAGGGCAGCCGAATGAGGCTTTGACGGAAAGCTGGGTGCTGTGAGGGGCTCCAGAGAGGTACCTGACTCAGCCTGGGGAGGTCAGGAGACTCCTGTTGGTGCATCGCACCCCCCTCCCCAAGAAGACATCTTAGCTGATAACTCAGAAGGAAGCGAGGAAGGAACAGGGTTTCAGCAGAGGCCCAGCATGTGCAAAGGTCCAGAGGTAGGAATAGGGGATGGGTAAGTCTGGAGCAGTGCCAACAGCCAGAGTGTGTAAGAGGGAGAGGAGAGAGACTGGCACTGCTTCTGTGGGTGGGGCAAGGTCAGGCAGGGTCTCTAGCATCAGGCTGAGGAGCCCGGGGTGACACCGAGCCGTGCAGAGGTTGGGGAGGGGGCATCAGGAGCGAGGCTGGAGCCCTCCGTCTCCATGACCCCCTGCTGACCCCTCGGCTTTGCTGCCCCCCAGTGAAGCACCCACCCTCGGAGCCCTCGCGGTTCATCTCAGTGCCCACCAAGACGCCAGACAAGATGGGCTTTGCCGAGGTAGGCTGGGCCTTCCCTCGGGGTGGGGGCCGGGGGCCGGGGGCCAGCCCGGAGGGTCCAACAGAGGCTGTGGGCCGCAGGTCTTCATGATCAACCTGAAGCGGCGGCAGGACCGGCGGGGAGCGCATGCTGCGGGCCCTGGAAGAGCAGGAGATAGCGTGCCGGCTGGTGGAGGCTGTGGACGGCAAGTGAGTTGAACCCTGCTGGGGGAGGAGCGGCGCCACGGGTGGGTATAGAGCACCCTGATTGCCCCGCGGAGGGGGCGTGGGTCTCACGCTGGCCGGGTGCTCAGACCTGCGCACGGGTATAGACCACACCCAGGCAGGCCACATCCGGCCCGGGATGGGTTGGGGGAGGGTGGGGAAGGGAGGCTCACTAACTGGTGGGATTGTGGATAAATACAGTCTTCCTCTGCCCCCCACCCCTCCCCACTTGCAGAGCCATGAACACCAGCCAGGTGGAGGCTCTGGGCATCCAGATGCTGCCGGGCTACCGGGACCCCTACCATGGGCGGCCCCTTACCAAGGGCGAACTGGGCTGCTTCCTCAGCCACTATAACATCTGGAAGGAGGTACGTCTGGCAGGGGGGCAGGACCCTCCTCAGCCTTTTTTTTTATTTTTAAAACTCTTATGTATTATGATTTTTATTTATTTGGCTGCCTCCGGTCCTAACTGCAGCACTCAGAATCTTCCCTTCACACGGGGGCTTTTCGTCGCAGCTAGGGGATTCTCCAGTTGTGGCTCTCGGCGTCTCTAGTTGTGGCTCACAAGCTTAGTTGTCCCACGGCATGCTGTATCTTAGTTCCCCTACCAGGGATCAAACCCGTGTCCCCTGCGTTGCAAGGCAGATTCTTAACCACTGGACCACCAGGGAAGTCCCCTCCTTGGGCTTCTTAACAGCTCAGGGAGGGAATCCCCTGCACCCCAGGCAGGCTTCCCAAACCACTGCAGGACACTCAGCCTCTCTGCTTGGATGAATGTGGCACCTGAACCCCGGGTGGGGCAGCTGCCATCTTCCCACTGTGCAGATGTGAGTCCTGAGTCTGAGGAGGGGTGAGCCTGACTGTAGAAACAGGTGGGGTCTGAGGCCCGGGACCTCCAAGTGAAGCCTCTTCATACCCAGCCACTGTCAAGTATCTAGAGCCTGGGCACCGTGCTCAGAGCTTACTAATAGGAGCACCAGGCATGGTGATGTTAACTAGTGCACAGCCCACACACTGGTGTCCCATCAGCCACAGAGGCTCATCAGACACCCTGGGAGGGAAAGGGTATGATGGGCGAGGATGCCAGATGGGGCTTCGAACCTGGAACCATCCAACTTGAGGCCACATTTGGTGTTTGAGGCAGTGCATTTTCGCCCAGGTTGCTCTATTTTTCTGACATTCATCATGGAAGGTACGGGGCAAAGGTTGCGGTGTCCAGGAAGCTGTGGAGCCAGAGGGGATCCAGGTTCAAGTCCAGCCCTGCCTCTGAGCGGGGTGAGCTCTGTGAGCAAGGAAGGCATTTCCCAATCTGAGCCTCGTTTTCCCAGATGAAGAAGAGAGTCTTCAGCCATGAAGATTATCAAGTTCATTTGTTCAGGGAAGATTTGTCAAGTACCGACTGCATGCCCAGCCTGGTGCTGGTCCAGGGGACACGACAGCCCCCAAGGCACACCCAGCCCCCAACAGGGGATTCACAGCCCTGGGAGCTGGGGAGACTGATGCTAAACCACAGAGAAATGAATAACGTTGAAATAAGTGAGAGGCACCTACAGGAGAGGTCCAGGGTTATGAATCGTCCTCAATTAGCAGTTTTGGGTGATAGTCATGAAGGATCTCTTTAGTTGACATTGGAACTGAGGCCAGCAGGGTGAGAGGGATCCTGCCTGCTGCTGCATGGGAGAAGGGTGCTCTGTATCAAAGGCACAGGGCAGGCCCAGGCCCTGGGGTGGGAAGGGGCAGCCAGGCTGAGGCTGTGGAATCTGCTTCCAAGTTGTAAGAAGAAGGTTTTGGCCAAGAGGTAGATCTGAACTTCTGGTGGTGTGTGTGTGTGTGTATTTTGCTTTTTTTATGGTGCCCCAGACCTCTTAAGAACTGGCTTTGGGGTCAAGCCTGGGCTTGATCTCTCCAAGATCTCAGAGGGGCCTCCTCCCTCAGGTTGTGGACCGCGGGCTGCAGAAATCCCTCGTGTTTGAGGATGACCTACGCTTCGAGATCTTCTTCAAGAGGCGACTGATGAACCTTATGCGGGATGTGGAGCGGGAGGGTCTGGACTGGGACCTCATGTGAGTCGGGCCTGGGTGGGGCCGGAACTTGGAGGTGTGGCCTGGAGACTAGCTCTGAGGGCCTTTGCAGGTTAATAGGTTGGGTTTTGCGGGAGGTTGGCAGGAGGACTCATACTTGACCTGGAAGTCGGGGGTCTTGGAAGCCTGCCAGCTCTCTCGGGGCTTGGAGACTTGACTGGGGCCTTCCTCTTACTTAGCCAGTGTGGCTGAGATTTGACTTGGAAGCCTGTGGGTGTGGCTAAAGAACTTGGGGGTGTGGCCTGGGTGGGTGTGGTCAAGGCTTGGGAGCAGGGCGGAGCCTTTGGTGCGTGGGGTGTGGCCCAGGGAGCCTGGATCTTAGACCACTTCTAAGTGGAGGGTGGCCAACGTATTTCCAGAACAGTCTCATGTAGGTGGGTTGGTTCATCCCTCCCCTGTGCAGAGCCCTGATCCGGGTTCTGAGCCTCAGACTCACCAGCGTGTCATTAAAATGAGTAGTAATGGGTCCCCTTCACTCCTGACCGCTTCACCTGAACCCTCCACCTTGCCCACCCGTCCCACTGCCCTCTGAACCCAGAGCAACTTCCTTCTCAGTTGCACTCTGCTCCTTGTGGGCCCTAGACTTCTGTGGACCTGTTCTCACCCAGTGCAGTCACACCAGCCTCCTCAGTGCTCCCCAATTCCCCCACCCCAGGGTCTGACAGCGGCTCAGTGGCTCCCTGGGTTAGCATTCTTGGGCAGGTAGGCAGGCGGAGGGTGAGAGAGCCCCCATTCTGCACCCCAGCTACGTGGGCCGGAAGCGGATGCAGGTGGAGCACCCCGAGAAGGCTGTGCCCCGCGTGAGGAACCTGGTGGAGGCCGACTACTCGTACTGGACCCTGGCCTACGTGATCTCCCTGCAAGGCGCCCGCAAGCTGCTGGCTGCCCGGCCGCTCTCCAAAATGCTGCCCGTGGACGAGTTCTTGCCAGTCATGTTCGACAAGCACCCAGTGTGAGCGGGGGTGGCAGTGGGCGAGGGGAGCTGGGGTCTCGCTGTGCAGCTGGCCTGATTAGGGGGTGTGAGGCTCGCGGGCCCCAGGAGGGGGCTTTTCCTCTGCCTTCTTCCTCTGCCGCTTCCTTCATGAGTCCCCTTCGCCACGCTTCTGTCTCCATCTGCCTCTGACCCCCACCCCGCTCCTCCCCTGCAGGTCTGAATACAAGGCCCACTTCTCCCCTCGGGACCTGCGCGCCTTCTCCGTGGAGCCCCTGCTCATCTACCCCACGCACTACACAGGGGACGACGGGTACGTGAGCGACACGGAGACCTCAGTCGTGTGGAACAACGAGCACGTCAAGACCGACTGGGACCGCGCCAAGTCCCAGAAGATGCGGGAACAGCAGGCCCTGAGCCGCGAGGCCAAGAACTCGGATGTGCTCCAGTCCCCGCTGGACAGTGCCGCCCGGGATGAGCTCTGAGAGCTCTGAGGGGCGGTGGCCGTGAAGCCAAAGCAGCGGTCGCTGGCCCGGCCCCCACACGCCCACCGGGGACCTGTGGCCCCTGGCAGGCCCCGGAGGGCTCCCCTCACTGGGCGGCGTCCAGCCGGCTCTTGCTCAGCAATCACGTGCACGCAGGCAGCATTAATGGAGTGCCTACTGTATGCCAGGCGGCCTGGGTGGGAACTGTTCATCTCTGGGTGCACCCAACACTTGGATTGGTCGCAGGGTGCCAGGTTCCCTTGCTGATGGCGTCAGTCAGCAAGCGTTATCGATCCCCCATCAAGAATCAGGCCCTAGTGATACACATTCACTGTTTCAATTCCTGCGAGTATTTATTAAGTGCCTACTGTATGCAAGGCACCATCCCAGGCTCTGGGACAAGTGAGGCATACTTTCATTTGTCTGAACACATACTGAACACCAACTCTGTGCCCGGTACTTGTGACACAAAAGTTCTTACCGACTCAGTGCATTTATGGAGTGCCTGCTGTGTGCCGGGAGCTGAGCGTGGTGCTAGGGCGGAAGATAATCAAGGTGCTTTTCACTCTAATTGGTTTCTTCACACATCCAGAGAGCATCTCTCCTGCGCTAGTGAAGCAGGAAACCGGACAACAGCTGTTCAGTCAGCATTCGAGCCCCCACAGAGGTGGGCGAGTCCTTCCATTTCTTCATGCAGCGAGCACTTACTGCGTGCCTGCTGTGTGCCTGACCTCGCGGACTCCCGGTGGGGCTGACTGAGTTTGATTCCTCTTCTGCACCACCCCCGTCACCTGAAATGTGTGTATATAACATCCCCCCACCACTGCCCAGGAGCAGGGGTGACTCTTCCCTCAGCAGAGACAGCCACGAGTTTCAGAGACCCCACGCCCTCATGCAAGGCTCCCCTAGACCCAGCCCCCCTGGAGGGGGCAAGGACCCCTCTGTCCTCGGTTGCTTGGCCGCCCTGCCCTGCATCTCAGGTGTGGTCTACCTGCTTGATGGCATTCTTTTGTCCAAGCCTCTGGTGGGATCATGTGTTTGGGGCCTCGGATGGGCTCCGCTGCACTGGGGCGCTATCCATGGCCTGGGCAGGACGTCCCCCAGCACAGCCTGGAGGACTCACCGTGCATTCAAGCCTGAAACGAATGTCAGAACCGGCCAGCGGTGCCTCGTCCTCTGAGGGGTAACTAACTGCTGTCCCGGTCGGGTTCTGGATAACTTGCTTATTTTTTTATTAAATGTTCCTGGTTGGGTTTTCACATACATCTGTGTTCCCTTCTTGGCCCAATGGTCTGCTCATTGCCTACACACCACCCACACTCCTCACCCCCTGCTTCAGGCCAAGACGTGGGAGGAGACCAGGTGCTGGCAGGGAGCCAGTGAGGCAGGTGAGGGCGGAATGAGAGCCTGGTGCCCCAACGCGCCCTGTGGAACTTACCCAGCATAGTGCAGGGATGACAGACGGCCAGCCGCACTCTACCCTATAGGGTCAGGTACAGGACTGTCTCAGAGGACAGAATGAGGAGGGCGTGGTCATAGTTTGGAGTCTCAAAAAAATAGACCCTGAGATGAGGACTTGAGTTATCCAAGAGATGACCCCCAGATGGCCCCCAGGGTGACGCAAAGAAGAGCGGGAAGGAGTCCTGCAGGGGTCGCCAGTGAGCCATTCAGTTCAGTTCAGTCGCTCAGTTGTGTCCGACACTGTGACAGTGAGCCATTAACTACAGTAACTGGGGACCTTAGATGGGGCTGAGCAATATATAGCATCGACCGTAGAGTGGTCCCAGCCCCCAGATGAGGGAGGTGGGGCATTTATCCACCCTCAACAACATGTACATTTTCTGGGTCAAATACTTAAACATTTTCAAGATTCTTAAGCCCTTAGGGCTTGGAGGCATATACCGGAGGCTTTTACAAAATAACAGATGGTGTGTGATTCTAGTGAAATGAGAATTTACAGCTAAGCAAACTGAAAAAAAGCAAAATTAAGTCATACCTCCTCAGAGACAACTTAACTTTCTGGTGACAAAACTTTTCAGTCTTACCCATGTGCATGGTGCAAATATATACATGTTTTGAAAAAGAAGTTTCATATTACATAAACTCTGTTACAGCCTGCTTGTATTTTCTCCCACACAACACATTTTTATTTCAGAAACACAGGATCAAATTGTACCCCGGGGTTTTTTTTTTTTCTCTCCCAGCAAGGTTCTTTGTAACTTTTAACAGCGTATTGTGGACATTCTAATCAGCACAGGCACCTACCAGCTCTTTTTGGATTGTTACATATAATAAAAAATACCATAATCAGGATGGACCACCATTTACTCAATCATCCTGACTGAAGAATATCACAGTCCGGCAGTGAACGGCATTGTACAACACATCTTTCCTACTGGATTTTTTATTTCGGTTGGGTAAGTTGATACAGATGAGATTGCTGGGTTAACAGAAATGAACGCTTGATGTTTCAGTAGAGACTACCATATTTACTCTTGTTAAATCCTAACTATTCATCGTTTGTCTACCAGGGTGTCCAGTCCCCTCTCATCAAACACTGGAATCATTTCTCATGCCTTACTGTTGCGAGTGATGTTTCCATATCTTAACTCTTAGCGGTTACATTAGGATTTTAAAATTTGGTGGGTCACTATTGGATTGTGTCTCTCCAGGACATTTGGTGATGTCTGGAGACATTTCTGGTTGTCATGACTGGGGGTGGGTGCTATTGGCATCTGGTGGACAGAAATTAAACACCATGCAGTGCATGGAGAAGGTCCATAACAGAGGATGATTGGGCCTTAAAAGTCCACAGTCACACCCAGTTCCATTCAGCCTCTTGAAGACATGAGCCTCTAGAAGAGACTTCTTCATGGTGTGAGTAAAATTTCCTTTGCTATGAAATGTCTCTGATTCAAATGTAGATTCTTAGGCTCTGTTTCCAAACTGAAGAGGTCAGAATCTTGGAGGTGATGCCTAGGAACCAGAGTTTTATTTAGAGGGCAGCAGAGGGTGAGATGGTTAGATAGCATCACCGACTGTGAATCGGGGAAATTCTGGGAGATAGTGAAGGACAGGGAAGCCTGGCATGCTACAGTCCATGGGTTGCAAAGAGTCGGACATGACTTAGCCACTGAACAACAGCAACAGTCCAATTGTCTATGGGGCATTCCAAGTGGCACAATAGTAAAAAAAAAAAAAAAAAAAAAACCCACCTGCCAATGCAGGAGACACAAGAGACTCAGGTTTGATCCTGGGTTGGGAAGATCCTGCTGGAGAAGGGAATAGCAACCCGCTCCAATATTCTTGCTTGGGAAATCCCATGAACAGAGGAGCCTGGCAGGCTATAGTCCATGGGGTCGCAAACAGTCGAACAAAACTGGGTGACTGAGCACACACGTGGATATCTTGTTATCTAACTTGGATCTCTCCTTTGCTCTCTGAAACTGGGAGAACCACATCCTTCTGGAACATTCCAACAGAACTGGCTTACCAGGGGGAACTGAGGCTCCCCACCCTCACAGAAGGGGCAGTTGGGAGATTCTAGGAAGCTCCAACTTGGGGCACATACCTTGTATCTGCCTCCATCAGAACTGCCTTTCTTTTATTGTTGTTCTGAGTTTTGGCCATGCCATGTGGCATACAAGATCCTTAGTTCCCCGACCAGGGATCAAACCTGTGCCTCTGCATGGAACCATGGAGTCTTAAGCCCTGGACTGGCAGGGAAGGCCCACAACTGCTTTTCAATGCCTTCCAAATTGGTCACTGAACAAGGGAATTTGAATTCCAAAATATCAGATGTTTCCATGCCCCACTGCCGGCAGTGTGAAGTGAAAGCAAAACCAAGACACCTCCGATTGCTTCTGCCTTCCAACCCTCCACTCCCGCCCGAGGGCTCCTGTGGCCTGCGGACCTGAGCGCAGACACTGATGCAGGGACTTCTCACAGTGTGGCTGCAGCTCTGCAGCCTCTTCCCAGAAAGGAGTTAGGTGGGGGCGGGTGCTGATGGCAACCCAGCACTCCCTCTCATTTAGTGACTGTCCATTGTGATGGTGGGAAGAATGACTGTGTAATTACAGACTGCATAATCATAGAAACTGTTCTATGTAATTGCAGGATTAGGAACTGAATAATTATAATGCAGTGTAACAAATTACGGAATGAAATGTAATCTCACGTAGACATCACAGTCATGTTACACCCTCCAGGAACTGAGTATGCATTTTGTTGACTTTCTCTGAGAGAGCCTGCTGTGTTGGCAGGTGTCATGAAGAAGAGGTGTGGGTAAATGGGGAGACAGTGGGGTTACGTAGTTTAAGGGGGAGCAGAGGGTTCAAGTGAGAGTGGAGGGTGGGGTGAGTATAAGGAAGGTGGTGACAGAATTTAGCCTAAGGTTTGGAGAAGTGAGGAGAACCAGGAGGGGAAGTTGAAGAAAAACGGATTAAGTCCTGTACCATCCTGGTGGTCCAGTAGCTAAGACTCTGAGGTCCTAATCCAGGGGGCCTGTGTTCCCATCCCTGGTCAGGGAACTATATCCCACACGCTGCAACTGAGAGTTTGAATGCCACAACTAAAGAGCCCACATGCCTCAACTAAGACCCAACTCAGCCAAACAAATAAAAAATAAATATTTTTTTTAAAAATGGATTAAGTCAGGGGTTGGCAAACTATGGCCTGAGGGCCAAATCTGGCCAGCCATGTTTCATCGTTGTTGGTTTTTTTTTTTTCAACTGGGACTTCCCTGGTTGTCCAGTGGTTAAGAATCTGCCTTGCAGTACAGGGGACTCAGGTTCAATCCCTGGTCAGGGAACTAAGATCCCACATGCCCTGGGGATGCTACTGAACCTTTGAGCCACAGCAAGTGGTGCCAGAGGTAAAGAATCTGCCTGCCAATGCAGGAGACATGAGATATGGGCTTGATCCCTGGGTTGGGAAGATTCCTCTGGAGGAGGAAATAGCAACCCAATCCAGTATTCTTGACTGGAAAATCCCCACGGACAAAGGAGCCTGGTGGGGTACAGTCCATGGTGTCACAAAGAATTGGACATGACTGAGCACGCATGCACAGCCAGAAATAAATAAATAAATATTCAAAAATAAAAATAAATTTTTTATTGAGGTGAAACTCAGGTAACAGAAAATCAGTCATATTAAAGTGTACAACCTCATAGCATTTACTGCATTCATTGCTGTGCGACTATCGCCACTAGCCATTTCCAAACATTTTCATCCTCCGAAACTGAAATTCTGTCCACAGTAGAGACTAACTCGCCATTCTCCCCGTCCCAGCCCCTGGCACCCACCATCCTGTTTTCTGTCTCTATGAATCTGATAACTCTAGTGACTTCATATAAGTGGAATTATGCTGTGATTGTCATTTTGTATGTAGCTTCTTCCACTCAGCATAGTACCTTCCAGGCTCATCTATGTTGTGGCAAGAACCAGAATTGCCTCCCTTTAAAAAAAAAAATTATTGACTTATTTAGCTGTCCCAAGTGTTAGTTGCAACACATAGGATTTTCAGTCTTCACTGAGGCATGTGGGATTATTTTTTCTTCTTTCTCTTATTAGTTGCTGCATGTGGGATCTAGTTCCCTGACCAGGGATTGAACCTGGGACCCCATCATTTGGAGTGTGGAATCTTAACCACCGGACTGCTGGGGAAGTCTGAAAATTGCCTTCCATTTTAAGGCTGAACAATTTTCTGATCTGGGTGGCCTTGGCCGGCAGCGGCTTGAAGCAGGATCTCAGCTCACCCACCAGAGGCTGCAGCAGAGACTGCTGACTGCTAACCACGAAACCATGAGGGCCAGAGGCCAGGTGCGAGGCCCTGGCTTTTCTGCTTTGTGGAAATGAATTCTTAAAGAGACAGGAAGTGGTGAAACAAGTAAAGTGTGTATCAGGAGAGAATAAGCGCGCGTGTGAATAGACTTGGAGAATCTCTCCTTTGCCGTAGTCTAAATCATTTATATGGGGCCCTTTCTTCCTGGTTTCCTCTAGCCAATCACTGCTTTCCCTGGCTCTGAGCCTGTATTTAGTATAACTCAGGGCCTTCCTCTGTGTGCGTGCGCATCTCGTAGCCAAGATGGATTCCAGCGCAGAGGCCTCTGGGAAGGTTGACACCACCTATGATGGGCTGGCGCTGCCTCCCTTTTTGGCCCCCAAGGAGCCTCTCTGTACGTGTGTAGTTAGAAAGGTCTCCTCAACCTCAAGAACTATGTGATCTCTTTATCTTTTATCTGGACAGGACACAGCTCCTCTCTGTCCCTGCCATTATCTTTATCTTGGAGTATCTGTCCACAGGGAACAGACTTCAGCTGCTCAGCCTGGAGCTCATCGCTCTCCTGCCTCAGTTCCACTGCATGTATGTACAGACCACATTTTGTTTACCTATTCAGACACTTGGATTGCTTCCACCGTCTGGCTGTTCTGAATAAAGCGGCTGTGAACATAGGTGTACAAGTATCTGTTCCATATTTATTTTCAGTTCTTTTGGGTATACACTCAGAAATGTGTTGTTGGATCATATGGTAATTCTGTTTAATTTTTTGAGGCCCTCTCATCCAATGCTCCATAGTGGCTACATTAAAAAAAATTTTTTTTAAGCGTTTATTTATTTATCAGGTCCCAGTTGGATGGGAGGAGCCTGGTGGGCTATAGTCCATGGGGTCGCTAAGAGTCGGACAAGACTGAGCAACTTGACTTTCACTTTTCACTTTCATGCATTGGAGAAGGAAATGGCAACCCACTCCAGTGTTCTTGCCTGGAGAATCCCAGTGACGGGGGAGCCTGGTGGGCTGCCGTCTGTGGGGTCGCACAGAGTCAGACACGACTGAAGCGACTTAGCAGCAGCAGCAGCAGGCAGGATCCTTGTTGCAGACTCAGTAGTTGTGGCACACAGGGTTCATTGCCCCATAGCATGTGGGATCTTAGTTCCCCAACCAGGGATCAAATGACTGTCTCCTACATTGGAAGGTGGATTCTCAACCACTGGACCACGAGGGAAGTCCGCGTTTCCTTCTTTCCCTCCCCATTTCTTTTTAAAAATTTACTTATTTTATTTTTGGCTGTGCTGAGTCTTCCTTGCTTCGAGGGCTTTTTTCCCAGTTGCCGTGAGCGGGAGCTCCTCTCTAGCTGCGGTGTACCGGCTTCTCATTGTGATGGCCTCTCTTGTTGCAGAGCACAGGTTCCAGGGCCCGAGGGCTTCAGTAGTCGCAGCACACAGGCTCAGTAGTTGTGGCTCACGGGCTTAGTTACTCTGCAGCATGTGGGAGCTCCCGAGATGAGGGATCCAGCCTGTGTCTCCTGCACTGGCAGACAGATTCTTTACCACTGAGCCAGCAGGGAAGACCCCGATTTCTTTTTTGAAAATTATTTATTATTGATCATTTTGGTGAAATTCACATAATATGGAAGCAACCAATGAAAGTGTACAATTTAATGACATTTGATACATTCACCAAGTTATGCGAACATTTTCATCACCCCAGTGGAAACCCAGTACCCTTGAGCAGGCACTCCCCAATGTCCCCTCCCTGCAGCCCCTGGCAATCTGCTTTCTGTCTCCTCCTCTGGACATTTCATATGAATGGAATCATATCTACGCAGTCTCTTACGTCTTGTTTCTCTCATCACCATGCTTTTTAGGGTCACCCACATTGTTCATGCATCAGTGCTGTGTTGTGTTCATCCACTCATCTGTTGATGGACACTTGGGGTTGTTTCCAACCCTTGACCACTGTGAGCAGTGCTTCCCTGAACTAGAGCAACTTGTTTTTCCGAGCAAAGTTCTATCGTCGCTGAACCCCGCCGTCATTCACATGTGGCTGCTTTCATGCTACAGTGGCAAAGTTGAAGAGTGGTGTCAGAAACGGTATGGCCTAAGATATGTACTAGTTGACTCTTTACAGAAAAAAATTTGTTGACTCCTGAGTGAATGAGTTTGGGAGCTGGGTCACCTGGGAGAAACTGCTGGGTTTCTTTTTTTTTTACTCAATATGTATTTTTTATTGTTGGTTGACAACGTGTTAATTTCTGCTGTACAGCAAAGTGATTCAATTATACATATACATGTATATTCTTTTTTAAAAACATCCTTTGCACGATGGCTTATCGTGTTATGCGTGTGTTAGTTGCTCAGTTGAGTCCATGTGACCCCATGTGACCCCATGGACTGTAGCCTGCCAGGCTTCTCTGAGAATGAGGTTTCCCAGGCAAGAAGACTGAGTAGGTTGCTATTTCCTGCTCCAGGGGAACGTCCCATATCCAAGGACTGAACCCTGGTCCCCCACACTGCTGCAGATTCTTTACCATCTGAGCCACCAGGGACGCTCTTATGGTTTATCATAGGATATGGAATATAGTTCTCTGTGCTTGTAGAAACTTCTGGTTTTGCCCCAATAACATTCTTAACTATAACTATGGTTGAGAAAATGGCTGCAAAGAGCACATTTCCCAGCATCCTTTGCAACTAGGTACACGCCAGAAGCAGGTTCTGGTCGGAGGACTCCTAATGGAAGCAATGGTCACAGCCTCTTGGTCTTGCCTGAAGGGATGACATTTGACCTCCTCAGGCCTTCCCCCTTTACCACCAGCTGGAGCAGACATCTTGGACCCTGAGGGAGAAGAAGCAAGATGAAAAGATGGTTCTGCATGGCCGTATCAGCCCTGGTAATATAATATAATATCATATGATATGAGAGCCCACTGTGGCTCTCATTTTCATTCTCTGGTTACCAGAAGTGTGTGCCTTTCCATGTGTGTATCAGCCATCAAGTTTTCCATTCAGGAAATTCCTATACATGCTTTAGTGTATGTTCTATAGGGTGTGATCTGTCCCTGACTAATTCAGGGTTCTTTACAGATCCTATTCTTTTCTTTTTCCTTCTGGCCGCACTGGGTCTTTGTTGTGGCATGAGGGCTGTTTGTTGTGGGGCTCTGGCTTTCTCTAGCTGCAACACTCAGACTTAGTTGCCCCACATCATATGGGAGCTTAACTTCCCAGCCAGGGATGAAACCCAAGTGGTCTGCATTGGAAGGTGGATTCTTAACCCCTGGACCACTAGAGAAGTCCTGATACTATTCTCTTTTTGGTCAGGTGTGGTGCACACATATGCTCCCAATATTTGCTTGCCATTTCATGCTCTTCACAGTGTCTTTGATGAACTGAAATACTTCATTTTAATGAAGTTTGAGCTGATCATCTTTTCCTGTATCTTCCTTTCATGCTTGTTGTGTCTCCTTGAAAAAGTTTTCCTGGAGCCAACGTCATAAAGCTATTCTCTTACACTGACTCCTAAAATCTTCTATCATTTGGCTTTTCACAGTGTTTAATACGCCCAGAGTTGGGTTTTGTATATAATTTCATGTAGGGACTTCCCAAGTGGCTCAGTGGAAAGAATCTGCCTGCCAAGCAGGAGACACAGATTTGATCCTTAGGTTGGGAAGATCCCCTGGAGAAGGAAATGGCAACCTACTCCAGTATTCTTGCCTGGCAGGCTTCAGTCCATGGGGTCACCAAGAGTTGGACATGACTTAGAAGTTCAACAAGAGGAGTTTCATGGTGGGTAAACCAGGGCCCTCAAATGCTTTGCTTTTAATTTTTGACACAGAAACCCCATTTCTGCTTTTATGAAAATCATCAGTGGAGCCTCTGTAAACTTCTGGCAGGATTATCTTCCATTTATTTCTGATGTTGGATTATACTCTATTGTCATTCAGTTCCAATGCATTTTTTCCAGAAGAAAAAGGACAGACCAAAATGCCCAAACTCCTGTAAGCCTCAGGATTAGGGTGGGAATTTAAAACCAAAGGGAGTGTGGTCATAGTTGGGGAACCCCCAATATGTCCCCCAGTGATCTCTGCCTGGTCTTCAAGCCCTTGTGTTATCTTCTCCCCTTGATGCAGGCTGGACATAGTGACTCCCTCCTAAATAATAGATTAGAACAAAAGTAATGGGGTGTCACATCTGAGATTAGGTTACAAAGGACTGGGATGTCTATGTCTCTCTCTGATAAAGCCAGCTGCTATGTTGTGAGCTGTCCTGTGCAGAGGCCCCTGGCATAGAACTGAGGGGAGCCCCAGCTAATGGCCAGCAAGGAGCCATCAACCTGCCAACAACCACATGAGTGAATTGGGAATTAGCTCCTCCCACAGTTGAGCTTTCACATGAAACCACAGGTTTGGCCAACATCTTGATTGTGGCCTGTGTGAGACTTTGAGGAAGAGGCATATCCCTGACCCAGAGAAACAGTGAGATGATAAATACTGGTTGGTCTTTTTTTTCTAAAAGTATGTATATTTACTTATTTTGCTGTGCCAGGTCTTGGCTGCAGCATGCTGGATCTCTTTTAGCTGTGACTTGTGGTATCTTTAGTTACAGCATAGGAACCCTTAGTTGCAGCATGTGGGATCTTGTTCCATGACCAGGGATCAAATCTGGGCTCTCTGCATCAGGAACTCAGAGTCTTAGCCACTGGACCATAAGGGAAGTGCCAGTATTTGTTGTTCTAAGTTGGTGCATTTGAAGGCAACTGTTACATAGTGTTAGGTAACTAATACAGAGGCCATCCCGGAGTGGAGCAAGGACAGTGAATGTGGCTGATTCTGGGGGCTGTTTACCTGGAAGCCACCATTTGCTTCATGGACTGGGTAGCCTAGTGGGAGGTAGGAACCAGAACTAAAGGTCTCATTGGTCTACACCAACCCTGGTGATTCATCTCCCTTGTCAGCTTAGGTGTAGGCTTCTGACCCATTTCTGGCCAATGGTGTGCAAAAGGAGATTTCCAGAAAATTTTAACTGCCTGAGAAAAAGAGATATACACAAATGGAGTTTTGGAGCTCTGACAGCCATCCGGGGATTGAGAAAAAGGCCATTAAAGGCAGAGAAAAGACAGCAAACACTGTCCAACACAGGACCTGTCTAGCCTTCTTTTTAAGGATATGACCTAGTTTTGTCCATGTGGCTTCTGCTCATACCTCATTGGCCAGAAATGGTCACATGACCATGAGCTACAGGGGAGGCTGGTAAATGTAGCCTTTGGTTAGCTATATCCACAAATGATGCTTCTATTATTGTCCTAAAGGAGGGAAGAAAGTGCTGGGGGAGGGGTAACCATCTACCTCTACCACAAAAATATATGTTGTACATTATAAAATAAACCCCTACAAAGCCGCTGCCCACTAAAGGACCAGATTTTTATTGATATCATCTCGCCCACTCTTCCCTGCTCCCTGCTCCCACCTCCCTGCCTTCCCCACTCCACAAGGCAACCACTGCCCTTGGTTTTTATGTTTCCTTTCTTAATCCTTGATTTTTAAAAATTCTGTTAAAATACATATAACCTAAATTTTACCATTTTAACCATTTTTAAGTGTACAGTTCAGTGGTATTAAATACATTCAGTGTTGGGCACCATCACCACCATTCATCCCCATAATTATTTCATTTGTAAAACGGATATTCTGTACCTGTTAAACACCAACTCTTCATTCCCCCTTCCCCAGTCCCTGGAAACCAGCACTGTATTTTCTGTCTCTGTGATTTTGCTTAGTCTTGAGTACCTCATATAATGAGACTCATACAGTATTTGTCTTTTTGTAGCTGGCTTATTTAACTCACTAGAATGTCCTCTAGGTTTACCCAGTTGCAGCATACTGCAGAATGGCTTTCTTTTTAAGGCTGAATAATATCCCATTGACTGGATGAATTCCATTTTGCTTATCCATTCTTCTGATGAGGGACACTTGAGTTTCTTCCCTGTTTTCGCTATTGTGAATAATGCTGCTATGAACATGGGTGTACAAATAGCTTTCTGAGAACCTGATTTCTATTCTTCTGGGCATATACCAAGAGGTGGAATTGCTGGATCATTTGGTAATTCTATTTTTGACTTTTAATTTAAGTATAGGTGATTTAGAATGTTTCAGGTATACAGCAAAGTGATTCAGTTATGTGTATATTCTGAAGGAGATCAGCCCTGGGATTTCTTTGGAAGGAATGATGCTAAAGCTGAAACTCCAGTACTCTGGCCACCTCATGCGAAGAGTTGACTCATTGGAAAAGACTCTGATGCTGGGAGGGATTGGGGGCAGGAGGAGAAGGGGACGACAGAGGATGAGATGGCTGGATGGCACCACTGACTCAATGGACATGAGTCTGAGTGAACTCCGGGAGTTGGTGATGGACAGGGAGGCCTGGCATGCTGCGATTCATGGGGTTGCAAAGAGTCGGACACGACTGAGCGACTGAACTGAAACATATATATTCCTTTTTCAGATTCTTTTCAATTGTTACAAGACATTGAATATAGTTCTCTGTGTTACACAGTAGGTCCTTGTTATTTATCTTTTTTATATATAGTAGTATGTATCTTTCAATCCCAAATTATCAATTTATACCCTCCTTTCCCCTTTGTTATCCAAAAATTTGTTTTCTATATCTGAGTCTATTTCTCTTTTGTAAATAAATTCAACTCTTCACATCAGGTGGCTAACCTATTGGAGCTTCATCTTCAGCACCAGTCCTTTCAATGAATATTCAGGGTTGATTTCCTTTTGGATTGACTGGTTTGATGTCCTTGCAATCCAAGGGACTCTCAAAAGTCTTCTCCAGCACCACAGTTCAAAGCAGCAGTTCTTTGGTGCCTAGACTTCTTTATGGTCGAACTCTCACATCCATACATGACTATTGAAAAAAACATAGCTTTGACTAGACGGACCTCTGTCTGCAAAATGACGTCTCTGCTTTTTACTGTGCTGTCTAAATCTGTCATCGCTTTCCTTCCAAGGAGCAAGTGTCTTCTAGTTTCATGACTCTGTCGCCATCTGCACTGATTTTGGAACCCAAGAAAATGAAATCTGAGACTGTTTCCACTTTTTCCCCCATCGATCTTCCATAAAGCGATGGGACTGGATGGTACGATCTTCGTTTTTTGAATGCTGAGTTTTAAGCCAGCTTTTTCACTCTCCTCTTTCATCTTCATCCACAGGCTCCTTGGTTCTTCTTCGCTTTCTGCCATTAGGGTGCTGTCATCTGCATATCTGAGGCTGTTGCTACTTCTCCATGTCTTGACAGTTGTAGATAGTGCTGCTGTGAAGACTGGGATGCAGGTATCTTCTTGAATTAGAGTTTTGTTTTTCCAGATATATGCCCAGAAGTAGGATTGCAGGATCATATGGTAACTCTGTGTTTAGTTTTTTAAAAGAATCTCTATGCTCTTCTCCATAATGGCTACACCAATTTACATTTCATGTTTAATCTTTTGAGGAACCTATGTACTGTTTTCTACAACAGGTATATCATTTTGCATTCCCGCCTACAGTGCACAGAGGTTCCAATTTCACCACATATTCACCAATGCTTGTTTCCTGTTTTGTTTTGCTTTTTGATAACAGCCAATGTATATAAGGTAGAATTCCCAATTTTTTAACCTTGCTATGTGTGTTATGCTTAGTTGCTCAGTTGTGACCAACTCTTTGCGACCCTTTGGATTGTAGCCCTCCAGGCTCCTCTGTCCATGTGATTTTTCAGGCAAGAATACTGGAGTGGGTTGGCATTTCCTTCTCTAGGGGATCTTCCCAGCTCATGGATCAAACGCATGTCTCCTGCTTTGCTGACGGATTCTTTATCTACTGAGCCATTGGGGAAGTTTTGTGCTTATCATATTTTATTAATCACCCTTAATTATCCCTAAACTAAATCTCTGTGGGTGTACCTGGTAGGTCTTTTGAGCTTTATAAATGTAGTATCATGCTCTTTGAAGCCTTCTAGGACCTTTTTTTTTTCTTTCGGAGAAGGCAATGGCACCCCACTCCAGTAATCTTGCCTGGAAAATCCCATGGGCGGAGGAGCCTGGTAGGCTGCAGTCCATGGGGTCACTAAGAGTCGGACACGACTGAGCGACTTGACTTTCACTTTTCACTTTCATGCATTGGAGAAGGAAATGGCAACCCACTCCAGTGTTCTTGCCTGGAGAATCCCAGGGACGGGGGAGCCTGGTGGGCTGCCGTCTGTGGGGTCGCACAGAGTCAGACACGACTGAAGCGACTTAGCAGCAGCAGCAGCAGGACTTTTTTTTTCATTCATCATCACACTTCATTCGTCAGAATGAAGAAGCTCACTTCTAGAGAATGGCAGAAAAAAACCTGTCATTGAGCCATTGGTGTGGAGTCAACTGTGGGACTCACTGCATCGGAGCAAGAAAGTTTCTCACAGTTCAGCAAGCATGAGCCTCAGTCCCCAAGCCACATGGGTGACACAATGGACTTCACATGCTGCGAGGCAGAGGGCCAAGGGCTTAACACCTTTTGTAGAAAGCAGTAAACAAGCCAGCTTCCCTCTGTCGGGAACGAAACAGTTACACAGAAGTCATGCTGCGGGGTGGTGGGGTGGGGTTCCTGGCAGTCCAATGGTTAAGACTCCGTGCTTCCACTGCAGGGGCACGAGTTCAATCCCTAGTCTGGGAACTAAGATTTTACATGCCTTGTGGCCCAGCTAAAAAGAAAAGAAAGTCATGTTGTGTAGCCTATGTGCTTAGCTGTGGAAACTGCTTGGTCTTGGGAGAAGTATGGATCTGCACTCTGGCACAGTCAGCAAAAGCCTGCAGGCGGACTTCCCTGGTGGTCCAGTGGCTAAGACTCCAAGCTCCCAGTGCAGGGGGCCTGGGTTCGATCCCTAGTCAGGGAACTACATCCCGTATGCCATAAGGGTTTGAGTGCCGCAACTAAAGATTCTGCATGCCACAACTAAGGAACCAGCATGATGTATCAAAGACCAAAAATCCCTCATGTCATCACAATAGCTACAGATGGAATTCAGCTTGGAAATTTGCACTCCACTCAAACAAGTGGAATAGGTTAGCCCATCATTGTGATGGACAACAAGTATTAACAGTACCAGCAAAGGACATTGCTGAAGAAACTGTTATAAGTGAAGAAGCGCAAAAGACAATGGATCAAAATTATTGAAAGCCAGGTGGAGTCTCCAGAAATAGAAGTAAGGAGTCTTTTACCCAAACAGATAAATACTTTTAAAAAAGCATTAATTAAAAAAAAAAAAGAATTTTAAAAAAGAACGTGCAGGGTGCTCAGGACCTGCAGGCTGCCTGCACAGAGGTCATGTAGACACATGTGCCTTATCCATTTCATAGCTGAATAATATTCCTCCACTGTGTGAAAATACCATGTCATTGACGCTGCTTCCAATCTTGCCCACACGCAAGACTCTCTTGAGGACAGAGTTACCGAGCTATGGGTTGCCCCTGTGGTTTAGCCACTTTTATATTTTACCCCCCACCCTTTTTCTTTTTTTTTTTGGCATGCAGCATGCGGGATGCTAGTTTCCCATTCAGGGATCCCTGCAGTGGAAGCATAGAGTCTTAACTGCTGGGCCACAGGGAAGTCCCTTACTTTTAGCCTTTCTGACTGTTACTTGCAGCCAAATGCACTTATCAAACTCGCTTCCAGGGGTGGATCCCACAGCCCCTGCCCTGGCCACTCAAATGTACAAACAACTCCAGGTCTTAGGAGGAAACCTATAGAAGAAACCTCAAGAGGAATCTCTGGACTTTACTGAGGAAACCCTGAGTTGAGTAAGATGCCACTTTTACTCCCTGGTGGTATGGGGGATCAACAAAGTCAAACTCAGATATATAGAAAAATGAAGCTTCATTCTTTGCCCATCCAAGTTGATAACATGAGATTTTCACCTGCTACATCAAAAAACAAAACAAAAAAACTTCCAAACAAGGGTGAGTGGGTAGAATTTGAGTGTGTCCCTGGCATTTGTGTCTTAACTTGTTTGAGCAAAGAGTGACAGTTGCCCAATATCTTGGGTTCAGATCCTGGCTCCATCCCTTCCAAAGTATCTCCCTTCCCTGGACCTGCTTTCTTCTCTGTGAAATGGGACCATGGTAGTTGTAACGATTTGCATTCATGGGCGGGAAGTATATTGAACAGTGGCTGCTCACAGTAGGTGCTTTGTGATTTTTTTGGCCAATTTAGGAAGACAAGGAAGTCACCATGCATCGAGGCTGTGTGCTTTTTCTTCTTTTAATGTCTGCTGTTAATAAAATATTTTTACAGAGACCAAAAAGTCAGAATAGTGCAAAACATCTCAACACCATGCATTCATGACCACTTCTCGTTGGTTTTAAACATTTGTTCCAATATTTACAGAGAAATGGGGACATCTGTGCAGATGCCAGACTGACGGGATGGAATTAAAACAGACAAACAGCATTTTGAGTTCACATTTGCAATCACATGCTAAGAGAAGGTGTGTGGAGGAAGAACCTCCCTGGACTGCGTGACCAGGTTTCAGGGTCTCAAGGGGCCGGGGCCAGAGGTGGGGTCTGATTTTCCCTGACTGTGTAGCCAGGGATGCCTAGGGACCGTCCGCCAGTGACCTGTGCCTCGCACAAGAGTCACTATGGCTGGGCGGGGGGCGGGGGGCAGATGGAGGGGGTCCTACTTGACACTGTCAGCTTGATTTGTCTCTTAAAAAAAAAAAAGGCAAAGAGAAAAGCAACACGTGTCAGCGAAAATGACTTTGGTCCTTGACAATTATTAGGAAAGGATGTTCAAGGGGATGGCAGGGGTCATGATGGAGAGCAGCTCCGCAGCGAGTTCCCCTCCCTCTCTGCCTGAGCAGCAGAATTGGGGCAACTCTGCACTGCCTCCCCTCTGCCCCTGTGTCTCAGTGTTCCCACCTGTAAGATGGACATTGCTGGGGGTGAAGGACAGAAAGGTCTCTGAGGTCCCAGCCGGAGAGGTCCCAAGGATTTCTAGTTGGCTAAGTCTTTTTTTTTTTTTTTTTTTTTTGCATCTCTGATGGGGGCATGGTGAGGTTTCAGGATGTAGTGCCGGAGAACCAGGACTGGGGGATGCCCCTGGGCACCTCCTTATTTTAGGTAAATCTTTTGAGGACAGACTGGAGAGAGCAAGGAGGTCCCTCTTCCTTCTAGTTCTGTTTTTGCCCTTTCTCTCCTGTCTCTGCAGCCTCATCTCTGAATTGCTCTCTCTTCATTTCAAAGTTCTGGCTGTTCCCATCCAGGCACGATCTGATGCTCTGACTTCTTCCTCTGTCCGTCTGCCCACCCCTCTTTTCTCTCCTTCCCTCCCTTCTCTTCTTTGGGTCCTTACTGTCTCCTCCCTTTTGAGGGGGGATTGGCTATGTCCCTCAAGGTCACCTCCACCCCACCCCGATCCCATTATGAGCCTATTTTATCCTTTTCCTGATCCATGAAAATCTGGGGCGAGTTCCCCGCATGGAGCAAGGTTCCAATGCAATGCCAGGACCCCACTTGTGCTCAGAACCCCGGGCACCCCAGGTGAAATGGTGGAAGCCCAAAGGTATCATCCAATGCTGGGTGGCCCTCTGCTCCTCTCTGAGCCTTGTCGTTCCGATAGAGGGACGTTCTGATTTCAAACACTTCCAGTCCCCCCTGTCCTCTCTTTACTCTTTGCCCTGTGGCTCAGCCAGTCTGCTGGGAATACCTCTTGGGTGCCTAGATCTGTGTGGGAGGGGAAGGTTGGTATGGACAGACACACGTGAATGTGTGGGCACACACAGAACTCCCTGCCTGAGACATAATTCAGTTAGAACCCCCTCCCCGACATCCCCATCTCTGGGCCCAGCCTTTGCTCACTGAAATTGGGGCTCTTGAGGGGCTTCAGAGCCCCTCTTGGGGGGAAAGAGTGCCTTTCACAGATACCCTCAGCTCCATGGCATCAGAGACAGAGGCTGCGGGAGGGGCAGACAGAGGAGGGACACTGGCTGGGGAAGTCCTGAGGGGGTTGGAGGTTTTCCACAGAAGGGGGTATTTGTGATGAGTTTTGAGGAATGACTATGAGTTCTCTGGGGGAAAGAAGCGAGAGAAAATTTCCCGAACAGTTTTAGCCTGGGAGTCAGAAAACGTCATTTGACAAATACTCCCTGAGGCTCCCTCCATGTGCCTGGGCCGGTGCTGGGGAACCCTACACACAAACACACACACACACACACACACACACTCTCACTCACTCATACACCCTTAGACCAGAGCACCTCCCAATAAAGTGTTTGGGAAACATCTTGGCTTTGTCTGGCAGAAGCCCAGCTCCCCCTGCCCTTTTCTGCCAGTCATTCAAGAAGTCTTTCAGAGCCTACTCCAAATCACAGATTAACTCCCCTTCGGATGTTGTTCCTCTCTTCATCTCCAAGTCAGCCATCCAGCCCACCTCCACCTCTTGGATGGTCTGAAGTTCAAATTTCCCTTTTGGGCCTCGTGACGGAGACTTCAAGTTCCCCGCAAGACACCTCCAGCCTGTCTGTTGTCCCTGGGGTGGAGGGGCCCTCCTGCCCCGCCATCCTGAATGAGAACTTTCATCCTAATCTCTAATTCCGAACCGTTAGTCACCTGAAGCTGCCTGTATTTACACATGCTCAAAACGCTTAGTCATGTCCAACTCTTTGTGACCCCATGGACAGAGGAGCCTCGTGGGCTACAGTCTATGGGATTTCCCAGGCAAGAATACTACACTGGGTAGCCATTCCCTTCTCCAGGGGATTTTCCCAACCCAGGGATCGAGCCCGGGTCTCCCGCATTGCAGGTGGATTCTTTACAGTCTGAGCCACCAGGGAATTTAGGGGACACAAAAATACTTCCAGGTAAATTAGAAATAACAGCGGCTTCATCCAAACTCTTGTTCACAGATGGGGAAACCATTACCATAAATATACAACCCTTAGTTTGCACATGGCCTCCTTAGAGATGCTCAACCCCCGGGCAGTGCACAATCAGGACATCTGTACCAAGGGGCCCTGGGGCTCATCTAAGGCATAGTTTTTAATATATCCTCCAAAATCTTTCCAAGAATTAATTTCAGTGTCCTGAAAGCATCTTGTCCTCCCTCCCACCCCCCCCCCACCACATCAGTCTATTCTTCATGAGGTAGCCAGAGGGAGAGTTAAAACCTGAAATCCAGACTCTTCCCAGATTTAAAATCTCCTGGGGCCTCCCAAGCCTCTAGGGTAAAATCAAAACTCCTCAGGGCTTTATACCAGATCCCACCTGGTCTGAGACCTCAGCAGGCCTCCCCAACCTCATCAGCATCCCCTACCACCCCATTGGTTGACTCAGCTCCAGCCACCTAACCTGGCTATGCTTCAAGTCAGCCCACTTCCAAGCCTTTGCATCCGAAGTTCCCTCTGCCTGGAGCTCTTTTCTCTCCAATGGGTGGTTCCTTTACACTTTTCACCTCCACAGAAAGCCCTTCCCCCTCTGAGGTAGCCCCCATCACTCCAGGAGCCCAGTTAACTCTCTTCTCATCCCTCTGTTTAAATTCTTCCCTAGTACAGCACAATCCTGTATTTATCAGTCTGGTGGGAAAAACCCACAGCATACATACACTGGTCCAATGTGAAAAAGCAGATTCTGAGCAAAGACAAGCCATGCCAAACTTTCCCAAAACAGCTCCCAAAATGCCTGTGTGAACTAAAATGGAGAAATTTGGCCAAACTGCCCCAAAATCCCTGGTGGAGGAAGTGTTTCAGGCAGCTAGAGGCGCCACCTGAGGTATCCTGTGGCCTGTGTGTTTAAATGAATGAATGAAATTTGGGGGGAGTAAGCTCCCCAGCAAATTTGTATATTCACTCACACACACACATATACACACACCCCTCAAGTTTCTGGTCCCTTTCCATTCTTTCCTGACTCGAGCATTCTAGGGGAGGAAGAAGTGGTTGGGGCAGGGGACTGGGTCCAGGAAATCCCAAACCTTCACTCTATTTTGGTGGGAGCTCAAGAGTTCTCAGGTATCTAACCCCGGTGTCCCAATGGAAAGCAGTGAAGGCAGGGGTTTTGCTGGGCAGCCAGAGGTGGAAGGGGGCACTGGGGGACTTGGCCCTGAACCCCCACCTCTTTAAGGATTGGGGGCAGTCCCCTGAGGGGGGTTAGCAGCAATGGGGACCTGTATCGGCTTATCCGATCTCAGCTCACCCTTCAAAGGGGCACATAGGCCAAAGAGAATGGGGAGGGGATGTGGTACTGGAACCCTCGGCATTATCTTAAGCAGCTCTCTGGGCCCCGGTTTTACCATCTGTCAAATGAGTGGGTTGAACTCTATGATATAAGGACTGGATATGTGGTGGGGAACGGGGGAGGCAAAACCCCGTAGGGAAGCTGGGGCAGCGTGGATGTCCCAGAGCGGACCCCTTGGCAGGGTCTGGGCGCCCAAGAGCGCATGTGCTTTTGAAATCCCATCCTCTCCCCTTCCCTGTTTATTTTTTGCACAAACATCAAAAGGGACTCTGGTCCACCTTGGTGGGGGGGGGCTCTCTAACCACCACCCTAGCCCCTCCAGTCCCCACACCACCCCAAGGGGCGCGCCAGGAAACCCTGCCCCTGGCCCAAGGCCCGCCCCTCAAGGGAGCTGAGAGTTCCATACTTGGCAAATTGGTCTTGGGCCCCAAAGGTTGGGACCCATCTTATGGCTTTTCCAGGGGGCAGGAGGCAGGGAGTCCAGGTAACACAGCTCTGGGACCTGGCCTCCTCTATAGGGGCTGGTTTTCCTCCCATTACAGCTCGAAAAGCCCCTAGACGCTGGGGAGTGGCCTCAAGTAGGGGGGATGTGGCTTCTTCCTTCCTCTTGCCCTGGCGCATGGCCTCCTGAGGGGGCGGGGCGCTGCCATTCACCTTTCCCCAGAATGGGAAACTAAATCAAAGGCGCAAAGGCGGGATGCCTTCCGTTCAGAGCCCGGAGACTCGCCCTCAGGGAGGTCCAAGCGCGCAGGCACCGCCCCGCCCTGCGCGCTCTGCGCAGGCGCAATGGTGCCTGCCTGCGTGCACCGCACTAGGGGGCAGGCCCGGCACCGCCTTCCTCGGCGGAGCGCGTGTCCGACTTGAGCTTGACGAATTCCTTAGCCACCTCGTCATTGCTGCGTTGCGACAGGATGCGCAGCACCGTGAGGCCCGTGTCGTCCATGTGGATGCGGCGGCCAAGCGGCAACCAGCAGGCGGCGCTCCCGCGCTGGACCAGCTCGCGCAGCTGCAGCACGGCCAGCCCCACCGTCCGGTCCTCGCGCGCGAAGCAGTAGTCCTTGACGCACACCTGCAGCTCGTAGCACTCAGGGCCTGTGTCAGCGCTCAGCGTGCTGCGGGAGGGCGGAGAGTGAGGACAGGTCTCGCCCTCCTGGCCAACCAACCCCACCGGCGACTCCTCCTCCCTCACCGGGTCACGCCCACACCCGGGCATTCCGAGGCCGGGCCGCGCCCATATTGAGTGATCCTATTTTCATAACCTGGTGCGAAGAACTGACTCATTGGAAAAGACCCTGAGGCTGGGAAAGATTGAAGACAGGAGGAGAAGGGGACAACAGAAGATGAGATGGTTGGATGGCATCATCAACTCGATGGACATGAGTTTGAGTAAGCTCCAGGAGTTGGTGATGGGCAGGGAAGCCTGGCGTGCTGCAGTCCATGGGTCGCAGAGTCCGACACGACTGGGTGACTGAACTGAACTGATTTTCATAGCCTTCCAAGAGAATAAGCCTGGCTCTGCCCCTGCCCCAGGTGTCTTGCCTCACAACCCCATGCTGGGCCACGGCCACATCAGCTGACAACTCTCCCTAGCATGATCCTTGCCCATTCTCTCCACCTTTCCTTCTCTCACTTCTCACTCAAGGACACCCCCATGAAACTACTCCCAGCCCCCAGCCAAGCCACATCCTCACCCCAAGAGCGCCATGTTCCCACCCCGTGACACCAGCGCCCACACCCACAGCCGGCTGAACCGCTGCCTCCACCACCTTGACCCAGAGGTGGCACCCAGAAGACCATTTACCAGGCTCCCATCTGAACCCAAGTTCTCCCCTTGATGTGGCCCCTCCCCCACGCTCCCTAGCCTACTCTTCTTCCCCCCAAGATGCCCTCTCCATATAACCCTGCCCTGATGTCTCACCATGAGTGACTACCCACTCTAGCACTCTTCCCCCTCCTCCAGGTTACAGAGTTCCTGCAGCTGGGTCCTGCCCTGATGCTGGCTAGTCAAGAACTCTCTTCTCTCTGGCTACACTGGCACTGATCCCTTGCATCTCCTTCCCAGGCCGCACTCCTAGCCCTCAACTACTTGGGCCCACCCCCAGGAGATATCTGCCCCTACTTATGGTGGTGCTCTTGTTCCCAGGTATTGCTTTAGGTGACCTACATTTCCAAAGTCCTCTGACCAGGAGCTCTTCTCTGATAGGATTGGCCAGGCTCCTGTCCCTCCAGGGCCCCTCCCTTCAGCTCTGATGCCCCCTTACCCTGCTGCACTCTGTCCCCCAAGAACACCTCCCCAATGTTACCCTGCCCCAGTGGGGCTCACATATGATCCAAAGATCTGCCAACCCTCACCCTCACCCCAGGTATACCTTGATCAGACTTATTTATGTTCCCTATAAATCATCCACCCCTCTAGGTCCCTGACGCCCCTGACCAAGATTACTCTTGCTTGTTGCGAAGCCACATCTAGATGTGATCTCAGCCCTACCCACATGACACGTATCCCCATGCCCTGGACCAAGCCACATTCCAATCTTGTCCCCCAGAGCAGACTTCTCCAGATGACCTATCCCAATAGCACCAACAAAGCTCATTGCTGACTCCAGGAGGTCCACCCCTATGCTCCTCAGTCCCTCAGCCCCAAGTTTCTTGCCTCATCATGACCACCCATGCCTCTTAGACCAGAAGTTTTAGCCCCAGAAATGCCCCAGGTCAACATGTTCCTTCTGGCCAGACATCTTCTCCCCTTCATGAGCCTTCACTATGCTATCATATCATACTCACTGTCCCCGACCCTGACCTGCGTGTCCCCCAAGGTGCTGACCCCCATCCTGGTGTCACTCCTGCACTAAGGTGCCTCCTTTCCCACCATCCCCACTTACGATGTGATCCCTCCTGTTCCTGATCCCAGAAACCATGGTGCACCAGACATCCCTCCCACCTACTGGCCCCTGAGGTTCATACCGGGTCATGTCCCCTAGCCATGCTCCCCAAAGCATCCCAGACTTACAACTGAAAGCTCTCATTGTACTTGGGGGCCCAGCTGTTGTTCTTGGATTTGGTCGCAAACTTGCGTTTCTTGTCACTGAGCTGGGGCCCAATGATGTTGACCTCGATGAATGGCCGGAAAATGCCAGAAGTCTGCCACTTGAGATCATTGGCAGCCACCACTGTTGGGGGAATTAAAAGGTAAGACTGCTTAGGGTTCCCCAGTACATAGCTGCGGTTTTCGAAGCCTGGCTGAAAGATTACATTTCCCAGCATGCTTCTATAGCTAAATATGACCACGCCAATTAGATGTATGAGGAAGTGACGCAAACAGCTTTCAGCAGGGGAATGCCCCAAAGGCAGGGAGAATGCCCTACATTTTCTCTTTCCCCTAGCTGCAGACTGAGAAGCTGATGGGGGCTGAGTTCTTTGGGACCCTATAGAGGAAGAAAACACTTTAGGGATAAAAATACGGCAAAAGATGTTTGGAGCCTGGATCCCCAACACTGTGAAGCCCCCACGTCAGTTCTGGGCTGATTGTTCTTGGAGTTACCCCAGAGTAAGATTCATTCCATCTAATAATATCTTGTTTAAGCCATTGTTATTTTAGGTCTTGGATAAAACAGACCAATCTGTGTTCTAACTAGAAAATTAAAGCCCACAGCAGGAAAGCAGAGCTGGGAGAGAAAGTGGAATGAGTCCTGTAACACTCTTTGTACCTCTTGATCCAGCTGTGCCTGAAGGTGGATACTTCTGAACATTTCAGTTTTATGAAGGCATTTTTTTTAATAAAAAAAAAAATTCTTCCTTAAGCCTGTTTGAGTTTGGTTTCAGTCTTAGAATCTAGTGCATCCTGGCTGAGGCACTCTCCCTCCCACCTCAGGCTACTCACCTTTCACTGTGACCTTGTGTTCCCCAGTTCCTGGATGAGTGAAGAGCTCTACGTGGACGGAGACTTCACCCACAGGGTCTTCCACACCCGAGCCTGGGCGGGGCAGGGGAGAATACTTGGCATGAGCTTCATTCTTTCCCACCCACCAGAAAGGACATGGACTGCCTCCCACCCACCATATGCTGGCGGCATCAGGTCATCAGCCATGACAGGTTGGCACTGAGGGCAGGCTGGGAAGATGGGTGCTCATAAGGAGGCCGGGAATCCTTGGCCTTTCACTACTTTGTTGTGTGATCTCAGGCACATCTCTTAACTGCTCTGAGCCTGATGTCCTCTTCTTCATTCCCTGTCATCAGACTCAGTCTTCATCGTTCACACCATCTTGGCAGCATCTGACACATCTGGCTTTCTGTGCCTCAGTTTCTCCTCTTGGCTGCAACAAGGCTACACGTTTCATGTTCTCGTCTTACAGTTGGTCTCTCCTTCTCCCTCTCTTTTTCCATTTCCCATTCCTCTGTTGACCTTCAAACTGTAGCGGCACCTATACCTCAGTCCTTAGCCCCTTTTTTGTTTTCACTTCCTCGCTAAGTACTGATATGGTGGAAGATACTGCCAGGTCTGCCTTCAGAATACATCCAGACTCTGGCCCATCTCCACAGCCTCCATCCTGGTTCAGTCCCCATCAACCATGTGGCTCCATCTCACACTTCGGATATGGCTAAATGAACCACAGGTGCCCAATCAGAGCATTCTCCGGCCATGGCTGCAGTGATTGGCTCAGGGATGGTCATGTGACCGGAGCTCGGCCAACAGTTGTCGTCCCAGGGCCAACTAGGCCACTCTAAACTGTTGTAGTAGTCTGCTGTGTCTCCCGACACTTTCCGCTCAGCTTCTTTCAGTACACAGCCAGAGAAATCCTAAGTCAGACTGTATCCCTCCTCTGCTCAAAACCCTTCCAAGGCTCTCATTTCACTCTGAAATAATCAGAGTCCTTTCTGTGACCTGCAGTCACTCCTGATATATCCTCACTATTACCTCTCCTCACCTCCCTCCATTCTCATCCTCCTCTAACACTCTGTGACAACATGACCCAGAATTCTCAATTCTGCTGAAGTGACAGCTTGTAGAGATATTTTTTATTTTCTCTCCCATTCCTTTTCCAATGGACCATCTCAAGTTTCCACTGAGGCATGTCCCTACCTCACTTCAGACATTGTAGCTTCCTCTCGCACTTTAGGAATGGCTAAATGAACCAGGGCTGCCCAATCAGAGCTGTCCCTGGCCATGGCTTCCGTGATTGGCTCAGGGATGGTCATGTGACCCAATCTGGGCTAATAGGAACTGGCCCCAGGACTTTTGTTGTAACTCTTAGGAAAGAGTCTGATTAAGCTGCTCCAAGGCCCGGTGAGGGGAGAGCTCATCCCACAGAGGTCTCAACAGAGACCAATGACCAATGGCATTGTTGGAGACTCTAGATCCAGATGGCAAATCAATCCTTAGGCTTTCAGTTACAGGCTCACAAATTCTCTAGTCTGCCTGAATCAAGGTAAGGAACTTTTCAGTTTCAGCCATGACAAGCATCCTGATTGATTGATTCTGATGGGGATCATTGAATGAGCAGTTTAGCAGCTTCTGTCCCCAACCCTCCGTGACTCTTGGGAAGGGCATCCTGTGGGGCCTGGGGACCTGTGACCGCCAGCACCTCCACCAGGCCCCTCCCCTGCCCCTCAGGAAGCTTACCACGCCTGGAGCACCCCATGCATGGGGGGAGGAACGGGGGGAAAGTTGGGTGGGGTGGGGTAGGAGAATGGGTCAGTCCAAGGTTGATCAGGTTACCTGGCTCTGTGCGGTTAGTGACCAAGGCTCAGGGGGCAGAGGTCCCCCATTGCCCCAGTATTGGGGTGTGCACCCCCTCATCTTTGCCACCCACCCCAGGCTGCCTTCCTTGTCATCTCAGGCTCCCACCCCACTTCCCCCAACCAGTCACATGCTCAGCCTCACCCCCCCCAACCCCCACCCCAGGCTGATGCTTCATAGCAAGCTCAATCCCGGCCAGACTGAGAGGTGCCAGGGGAGAGTCGGACAGTGGTGGGTGGGGTGAGGGGTCAGATCACAGCCAAAGCTAGTAAGAAGGGGGAGGGGGGCAGTGCTGGGCGCCCCCATCCCATGGTTTGCTGGCTCCAAGGGGAAGTGTCTTTCCAGGCCTCTCTGTGCTTGTCCCAACCCCACCCCCACTCCCCCAATCCCAGGCCCCCTTGAGGGGAAGGTTCCTTGGGCAAGGGGCTTAATCTCCTTTGAGACAGCTTCCTCATCTATGGAATAACGGATCACCCTGAGGGGCAACCTAAAGGAATGTCTTCTAGAATACCGAGAAATGCTTGGCACAAAGGCTAGCTCAGAGTTAGAGCCTGAAAAATGCTCGTTTTCTTTGCTCATAAAAGGGACATAAATAAAAATAACAATAATAATACAACTAACAATTGCTGCCAGCTAGTACATGTCAAGAACTGCTCTAAATTTAATTCATCTAGTGCTAAAAATAATCTTATGAATTAGGGTCCTTGACTGTTCTCATTTTACAGATGAGAAAACTGAGGCTCAAGGAGGCAGCCGGTTGCGGGAGGCGCCCACCCACGGAGTGGCACAGCTGGAATCTGAGATGGGCAAGCGCCTGTCTGGGGGACCCGGGATCTGGGTTAAGAGCAGCACCTAGGGAGAAACGGATTCCAACTCGAATCGCTACTCCTTCCCCACGTGGAACCAGCAAGCCGTCCTTCCCCCTGGTCCGCCTAGGCACCCCTGAAGCCAGTCGGGCCTGGGCGAGGCCCCGCAGGCCTGGGAGGCGGAAGGACGGGCCTTTTACTAGCCGGGCCAGGAGGGGTGCAGGCACCGGGCACCGGGCGCGGGCGGGCGGGCGGCGGAAGCACGTACCCTTCTCAGGATAAATGTCTTCACTAAGGGTAAACCTAGTCCCTTTTCCACCATGGACTAATCACGGGAGTGGGGAGGTGGAGAAAGGAGGGGAGGGAAGAGGGAGGGGAAAGACGAGCGAGCGAGAGAGAGGCGAGGATGGAGGGCGAGTGTGCGTGGCGAGGAGCAGGGTAGGCGCGGAGAGGGGGCGGCGAGTGAGAGGGAGGAGAAACAAGAGAGAGAGAAACGTCAGCTGCAGACGGACAGACAGACAGCCTCCCGCTCCGGGGGGACACCAGGAACACTAAAAGCAGCAGCGTGGGCTGGGCACGAAGCTGAGCGCAGAGGCCCGGCGCCCAGGGAGGGCCCTAAGCCCTGGGCTGACTCGGGGGGGAGGGGGCAGCTGGTGGCCGCAGGGTTTAGCTCCCCTCACCCCAGCCTCCTCTTCCACTGCCGGTACTAAGCCTGGGTTAGCGGCCAACCTTCTCGCCCGTGTCTGCACTCTTAGGGCCAATTTTGAAAAGGAGGGTCCCCAGGGAGGGGAACTAGGACCCTGGAGTCCTGCCCCCCAGCCCCAGCTGCTGTGTGCGAACTCAGAGATGGACAGGAGACAGAGGCAAGAGAAGAAAGAGAAAGAGAGAATTTGAGAAATAAGAACTCCCTCTCCGTCCGCCCCCTCCAGGTCGGCGTCCCTCCCATCTCTGGTGCTGTCACTTCTTAGCCCCCGACAGTACAGAGGTCCCTCCCAGGGTACTTTCAACCATTCTTCCAGAGGTCCCTCCCCCGGAACTGCCAATCATTCCTTGGCCACGTGATGTCAGAGATCCCGCCCCTGCCAGGGATGTCAATCACTGTCTCCGCCGTCACAAGCCCCTCCCCTAAAGCTATCAACTACTCTCTGGAACCAAGGAGTCGAGGTCCCGCCCCTAACAGCTGTCAATCACCCCTTGGTCCTTGCGGACAGAGGTCCCGCTCTACATATTTCGATTACATCCTGACCCCCTGACGTCATGGGTTTTCCCAGGAGATGCATTCCCTCCTGGCCCATTGACGTCAGAGGTCCCGCTCCTACAAGCTGTAGATCATTCATTGGCCCGGTGACATCATGGAGCTCACGTGCGCCCGGGAGCTGATTCTTCCCGGGATCGCGTCGTCACAGAGGTGAGTCCAAGGCAACCGCCACGCAGGGGCTTGGGGCTGGGTTGCCCCTAGGGAAGGCGGGATTTTCTTCGCGCTAACCAGCGGCTCCTTACCCTGGGCCGACTGCGTCTGCACGAATGTCTTGATGAGCAGGTCGGTGGCCTGCGTGTAGAGGGACAGGGCATAGCGCAGGGACTGCAGGTCTGGGCTCTTCTCCAGGAAAGTTTTCTTGAGGCCCACGCCACCTGCGTGGAAGTATTGCTGTGGGGAGCAGGGTAGAGAGAGGTCAGGCTCAGACCTTCGACCTGCCTTTCGGGCTGGGCAGCCCCAACGCTCCTCCCCTACTCTGCTGCCCTCTTCTGTGATGGGTGGGTTGACAGGGCGGGTCTTCAGAACACCCAGGGCCCAGGACTTCCCTGGTGGTCCAGTGGCCAAGACCCTGCGCTCCCAATGCAAGGGGTGTGGTTTTAATCCCTGGTCAGGGCACTAGATCCTACATGCTGCAACTGAGAGTTCACTGCTGTAACTGAAGATCCCGAATGCTGCCCTGAAGATCTCAGACCCCGTGAGCCGCAAGGAAGACCCAACACACCCAAATAAATAAATAAAAATAAATATTCAAACAAACAAAAAAAAACAGGTCCTGCTACTCCCACCCTTACCCTGCCCCAAACCCACAGGTGGGCTACCAGCACCCTCAATAACACCCATGTCTTGCACCCCCTCCCAGGCCCTTTGCAGCTCTAACCTGCAATCTCCTAACCTTCTTTCCCAAAGTCTTCTCTCACCTCAGGGCCTTTGCACTTTCTCTGTTTGCTGGTGAGAAGGTCCTCCCAGTCCCCACCCCTAATTTTCCATTTTGCCATGGCTGGCTCCCTGTCTTTCTTTAAGTTTTCAAAGGGTTTTCCTTAACCACCCCTCCTTAATATGTCGCCAACCATATTTTGCTGTAATTCTCCATTTCAACAAAACATTTCCTTCTACAAGAGTAGTCTTCACACTTTTTATTTCATGGAAACCACAGCTCCCTTTCATGTCTCCATGTTCTTGGAAGGGCTGGTTCCCTGCCTGAGAATGCTCTATTTGTTTTGCCTTGTGAATTTCTATTGCTCAAACTCCACCTCCCATGTGCTGTCTTCCAGAAAGCCCTCCATGGACTCTCCCATCCTTTCCAAAAGGTCCTGTCCTGACCCAACAGAGCTGGGGATGTCCACAGGGGTCTGCCCTCAGCCAGCTGGGAACTGACAAAGAAAGGTGGTCAGGGAGTGTTTATAAATGGAATGGATTAAAGTGGGTTGCAGCCTAGATTCATGTCCACACTAGCCACATCCTCTGCTTGCCCCACCTGGGATGGGCAGGGGAGGGGCCTCTCACCTTGATAGTGTCCAGGGCCAGCTCAACAACTGCACACTGCTTCGGGGTCAAGCTCTTGGCTTCTTCTCGTACCATGTGGTCCTGGATGGATGAAGAGAGGGGTCAGGTGGGCAGTGCAAACTCTTCCCTGGAGATCTGCCTATGTATGGGTCTCATCTTCACTGAACTCCAAGGAGTTGGACAAGTGGGTCTTTCATCACTGTGCTCTCAGTGCCTAGCATGTGGCTGACACATGATACGTTGCTCAATAAACATTTGCTGAATAATTATTTTCCTCTTGATCAAGCTGTATCTGAAGCTGAACCTTACAATACACTGAGCAAATAAATTGTGCTTAAGCCATTCTGAATAGGGTTTCTGTCCTTTGAGCCTGCAAAGCACGCCACTATTCTCAGACCTCTTCCCCAGGAAGCCCCCACCCCTGGCCTCACCTTAAGTTTAGATAGCTGACCCAGCTCCTTGGCTGCATTGAAGATCATCTGGGTTCCCTGTGGGTAATAACCGACATAACCCCGGTGAGGGTGGGGCCCTCCTGCCCAGTGCCCAAGCCCCCACTGACACCCTAGCCCTGGACACCACCTTGGTTCTTGTCCAAAGGCTCTGGACAACCTTGTTCCCAGGTTGCGCCCTGGGGACAGACGTTTGGAACCCCCAGAAAGTGCTGAGGAGGAGACGGTGACCTTGTCCCCAGAAATCTCAGTCCTGTGGGGGGCACTACCCATCCTCCCACCCCCACCACGGCCCCAGGTTTATGGCACAGAGAAGGAAACAGGGCAGCGGGAGGGCAACTTGATGTTTTTGGGTATGAGTGGGACTTGCCAGCCCTGGGCCACGGAGCCTTGAGGAAACCACAGGACGGACTCTGGTGAAACCTACCACCCACCATGGGCCCGCTCCCTCTGTGGGAAAACTTCCCCAGTAATCAGAGGGGGTGGGTAGGGGAATGTTAACCTGAACTTTTAAAGAAAGAATCCTCCCCCTTAACACCCACCTCTGGACCCATCTCCCATTCCTCCCCAAAACAGACATCAGCAAGATGACATCCTGGTTATGGCTCCGATGGGCCAGGTGGGCCTGGGTTCAAATCCCAGCTCTGCTGTGTGGTCCTGGGCAAGTCATTGAACCTCTCAGCCTCAGTTTTCCCATCTCCAATGGAGGAAATCCTATTCCATTTGTGGCTTAGCTGGGACTAAACATGTCTTTGTTCAGTGTTCACAGTTATTACTACTCGGTTATCAAGGTCATGGGCAGTGCTAGGGGAGACGGGGCCCTGGCCTGGAAGCTATATATCCTGCCTCTCAGCCCCCATCATGATGCCGAGTGAACTGAGACACATCTCAAGTCCTCTCTGGGCCTCAGTTTCCTCCCCTGGCCGCTAGGGGCACCTACACTAGCTTAGGGGATGGTGGTGGGTGGAGCTGAGTATCATTGAGGTTAGAGTCCTGGGGTGGCCTGGGAGTCCTGGGCAAGGCTAAGCAGGGAGGAGGGCCATTTTCAGCTGGGATATTTGGAATCACACTGATTCTTTTCCAAGCTGGCCAGTGGGATCCAGTCACCCTGCCGCTAGTGGTATTAGCATTATCATCCTGGCTGTAGCTACTCTTTTTAGTCCTTGTCTGTGATTCCCCGAGGCTGTCACAAGGCAGTTACTCGGGAGCCCAGGCTGGGCCTCGGTTTCCCCTGCCACACCCTCCTCCCCACTTGCCACCCACCCCTGCCACCCCTCACGAGCAAGCCAGACAGACAGAGGAAGAAGAGACCGACAGACAGGGTCACAGTACACCCCCAGACGGCACGGATCACAGAAGTGGAAAGAGGCATGGGTGGGGTTGGGGGGCAAGGGGTGAGGGTGGGAGCCAGACAGACAGTGAGAGGCCGGTCTTACATCTGAGTGGCTTGGCAATTTCACCCTGCCCTGTGGAGAGAATCAGGTGAGGGTCAGAGTTTGGGTTGCTGCTGAGAAGATATTCAGTGGGGTTTCCTGCCCCCCTCATCACACAGCCCACAAGCTCCCTCCCAGGTTCTAGGTCCAATGCTGGACCCCCTCCCCAGCTAGGCACCTCCCCTCAGCCCCTGGTGGGGATTCAGGGTCAGACTCTGAACTACCAGGAGACTAGAATCAGCCTGGGGACAGGTACCCAATCCCACAGTCAGCCTGCCCCAAGGTGGGGTGCCTTGGGAGGGGGGGGAAAAGAGACAGAGCTTGGGGTCTCTCCTTCCTCAACTCCCAAGGCCTTACCCCAGCAGGCCTGACTCTAAAAGAAACATACTAACACAAGTATCACAAGTTCACACAAAACACAGACACACACCCAGGCATATCCATGGGTATGAAAGTTTACGTACACACACACCTGGATCAACGTACAAAGATACATACACATGCAGAACTCAAGAGCTAAAATACACACATGTACTACTAAACACTTGCCCATGTGTGTACAATCACACACATAAACCCACACACTCTCCACCCCCACAGGGATGTACATACATGCACAGAGTGCCTGAATATACTGAACGCATATGCCCTCCAAAGGGCTGGGTGGGTGAGTTGGAAGCCCTACAACCTCTCTTCATGAAGTGGAGACACACCTTGTGTGCACAGAGGCATGATAGCTCCTGTATGAGCGCACAGCAAGGGAAACTATTCATGTATTACCACAGCTCCCATCTCCTTACAACAAACACCCATTAGAATGAACAAAACATGCCTCAGTCCAGGGCAGTCCAGTGTCTGGGCCGTTCCAGAGGCCAAAGAATTTCAGCTGAGCCCAGGACTGGGGTTAGCCCTTTGGGCACTGTTGTGAGAGGATAGGGGCTGTGTGTGCACACACACACGCGCTCCAAGCCGTGTCCCTGGGGATCCACTTTGTTTCTGACTCCTAGTTTTGTGGGACTCGGTTAGGGAGCCCACCTCCTACCCATGAACCCCCAGCTGGCCTCCCTGCCCATGCAAATGGACACACACACACACGCGCGCAGCCACAGCAGAGTCTGGGCCTCAGCACAGGCGAGGCCCTCATTACCTTTTCTAATCCCTTGCCATGCTTTCTCAAGAGGGTGCCCTGCAGAGACAATGTCACAGGGTGATCAGCCTAGCAAGCTGTGTGGGGTGGGAACCCAGGGTGAGAAAACACACTCATGGGGATAGGAAGTAAAGGGCATCTTCACTGCACAGTGGGCTGATGACAGAGTTGCTGGGGGATAATGTGTGTGCCTTAATGACTGACTCAAAAGGTGTGAGAGCCAGAGAGGCAGGGAGGAGAGAGAGAAGGAGAAATAGAAATACAGAGCCAGAGAGAGAGAGAAGTCACTGCCAAAATATAATCCATTTATATTTACTGTATATATGAGGCTCTTGGTTTTTGAGTCAACAGGAAAGTAAATGGCTCCATGTTCAGACAGACCTGAATTTGAATCCTGGCATATATTTGCTATGTGGTTTTAACCAGGTGACTCTTCCTCTCTGAGCCTCAACTTTCCTCATCTGTAAAATGGAATAATATCTATCTCACTCAAACACGTGTCATGAAGGTGAGCTGAAACAATAGCCGTGAGGTCTGGAATACAGGAAATCCTCAACAAATGTATATTCCCTTAGCTCTCTACCCACAGACACACTGTCTGTAGTTGGATAGGCTGCCACCGCGTGGTTACAGTCAGACTGCAGCCACAAGAAGTGAGATAAGCCCGAGCAAGTTTTCGACAAAACTTTGAACTTTATAAGAGCCTTGTCTTGCCCAAAAAGAGGACTCCAGAGTGGTTCTAACTGATCTCTGCCCTTTTATATGTCTACACACTACCACCACCACCAATAATATTAGCTCTAACGTAGCGAGCTCTGCTTCAGTCACTGAGTTGAGCACTTGAACACATCATCCTACTTGGTTCTGAAAACAACACTCAGAGAGCTGCTACAATTAACCTCTTTCCCCGCCCCCCCCCCGCCCCCCAGACAAGGAGATGGAGGTTGGGAGGTGAAGTGACTGCCCAAGGTCACAGAGAAAACGGCTGGGCTGAGATTTGATGCCAAGTCTGCCTGACACCAAGGAGTCACAACATTGTCCCCACCTGGGTGCCTGTCTGGGATTCCTGTGTGTTAGCACGTGTGGCCGGAGTCGGGTGGGCAGCGGTGATGGTGTGGTCTGCCTGATCAGCTAGCTTTGGGAACCGGGGTGGTGAGGGTGTAGTTCGTACGGTTACTAACAGTTCAGAGTGGAAAAGGGAGGTCAGAGAAGTTCCATTGACTTTGAACATTCTTTTAGCTTCAGGGAGAAACCCAGGTATCCTGGTGGCGTCTCAGCATGGCAGTAAGGGTGAATTCTAACTAAATCGTGCGAGCAGATGTGAAGGTGGTGGACCCGGGTTTTGGAAGGCGGAAGGCCCCGCCTCCGTACTTCTAATTGGGCGGGGTGGGGCGTGGCCTCCCTCCCTCCCTCCCGGCCCCGCCCCTCCCCATGCCCCGCCCCAGACAGACAAAGGCACATCTAGGCGGAAGGTGGGACAGTGGGTAGGGGGCCAGTAGGTGAGGAGGGGGCGCTGGGGGCGGGGTGCAGCCACGCGGTGGGCCGAGTCCAGACACAGAGCGGACGGACAGACAGACGGACAGAGGGGCCTCTACTTACGATCATCTGTCAGCCGTGATGGGGGCGGGGCGGTGGGGGAGGGGGGAATAAGTCACCGTGAGTCTCCCGGAAAAGCCAGGGAGGGGGCGGAGACGGCACCAAAGGGCTGACCCCGTGTCCCAGCCCAGCCCAGTCCAGGGGAGGAGGGGGGCGGGCGGGCAGCTAGAGGTCCCCAGCTTCCCCCACCATCACTGCCTCTCGGTTGCCCCCGCCGCCCCTCCCAAGCCTCCCTCATCCACCCAGAAACTTCCTCCCGCTCTAAGCTGCGCCATTAACCACATGCCCTCACAGTCCTTAGGCCCTGACACCTCCCCAGGGGAAGCCACACCCAGCCACACCCCTCTGAAGATAACAATCCCTCCACCCCTACCCAGCAGCCTGACTGATCACTATCCCTGGGCTGTGCCCAGAAGAGTCCCAGAAGCATGGTCCTGGTCTCCAGATGACCATGGACCTCTGCTTGACCTCTGTTAACTTCCGTGCTCTCTATAACCTCTGGTTGACCTCCTGGAACTCTGTTCTATTGGCCTCTGAGCTTTGAAATCTGGGTATCTCCTTTACTTGCCTCGTGACCTCCACAGCCCTCTGATGAACCACTGACCCCTATAACCTCTGTGACCCATGGATGGCCTGATGCCCAAGCTGATCTATTTTCTGGGTAATCTCTGACCTTTAAATAATCACTTGTTCCTCCTATGACCCTATATCCCCTAGACTTGACCTCTCTGACCCTTAAATGACCCCTGAATGACCTTTTGACCCTTTTATGACTTTTCACCCATGTGTGACCTCTCTGATTTCTGAAAGGTCCCACTGACCTTCTGGTGGACCCTCAAATGGCCCTTGTGCCTGGATGACCTCTAACCCCCCAGTGCCTTTGACATCAAGCTCTCTGGGCTCTCACAGAGGAGGTGGCCCAGGTGGCCCCTCTGGCCCCCTGCAGGCCTCACCGTCTGGTCAGTGAGGGGTGGCAGGACGATGGTCTTCTCCATGGTGTTCATGACCAGCTTCCATAACTCCTTCAGCACCCGCTTCAGCACCGTCTTCTCACAGATTTTGGCAAAGAGAGTCAGGCTGGGGGCAAGGGATAGGTCTGAGAAAGGGCCTAGATGGTCCCAAGCTGAGGAACCCCTTCCCCTCACTACATGGGCACGGTGGGAAGGCATGCCATGGACATGCAAGAGGGTCTGATGGGGTTACAATGTGTGATGCACAGGGGGAAGAGTGAATGATAGCTGGACAGAGCAGCAGGAGCGAGACTGGGAAGGAGCCTCAAAATCTAGGAGGAAGGCCTGGGCCTTAGCATGAGGGCAATGGGGGAGCTGTGGAGTGTTCAAGAGAGAGAGCCGGAGTTTTCTATTTGAACGAATAGAGTGGGGGATGAACTAGAACAGGAAGGTTGGAGACAAGGGGCTATGATGGGGCTGGGGCCATGCTCAGGAGAAGAAGGGAATGCTAGGGAAGGGGACAACCTTGAGAGGGAAAACGACAGAGTTCATGACTGGCTATATGGGGTTGACAGAGGGCAATCCATCATGATCCTTCCAACAACTTAGCCACCCTCCACCAAATCATCCTTCCCCCAACCCTAATGCTTCCTCTATCAATTTTTTGAAAAAAAAAAATGAAGTGAAAGTGAAATGACTCAACGGACATGAATTTGTGCAAACTCCGGGAGATGGTAAAGGACAGGGAGGCCTGGCATGCTGCAGTCCATGAGGTCGCGAAGAGTTGGACATGACTTAGTGACTGAACAACAGCAAGCATCACTTTTCCCTACCTCCCTGCTCTCCTTTCTTCCATCCTCCCACCCATACATCCATATACCTATCCTCCAAACAGTTATTCATGCATCCAAATATTTACCCAGCTCTCCATCTTATCCATTTATCCATCCACCCTCTTATCCATATACTCTCCATACAACTTTCTAAGCATTTTTCTGTTAATCTACTCATCCATCCACCCATCCATCCCTCATGTCTTTTACCATCCCTTCATCCATACAAATATTGACCCACTGATCCTTCCAATCATTAACCCATTAACCCAATCTTTCCATCTCTTCATGCCTCTGCTCACCCGCCCGTCCAAACCATTCAACCACCACCCAGCAAGCATGCCCTGAGTATCCTCTCCAGGCCAGCCCCAAGGTTAATGAGGCCCCACTCGAGAGCCCTCCCTGTGGCCCCAGGGCACCCAGCCTGGCTCACTTGCTATCCAGCAGGTC